>NC_135805.1:92744578-93460917 GCF_964213995.1 Mustelus asterias
CAGTGGTTTAATTATCGAAATGGAAAGGCTATTGGTAATTTGGTTAGAGGATCAAAATCAGCGTAATATTCCTATTAGCCTTGGCTTAGTGCAAGAAAAGGCTCGAAGCCTTTTCAGTGATTTAAAAGCTGCACGTGCAGCAAGTGAAGATGCTTGTGATGAAGAATTTGTTGCGAGTAGGGGTTGGTTCAAGCATTTCAGAGGGAGGGTAAATTTACACAATGTTAAAGCGCAAGGTGAAGCAGCGAGTGCTGATGTAAGTGCTGTGAGAGAGTTCCCTGAAATGTTGGAAAAAATTATTGAGGAGGGAGGTTATGTGCCTGAGCAAATATTTAATGTAGACGAGACTGGCTTATTTTGGAAAAAAATGCCTGAAAGGACATACATTTCATAAGAGGAAAAAACTGCTCCAGGGCATAAGGCATCCAAGGATAGGCTAACGTTATTGCCTGGTGGTAACACATCCGGGGATTGCAAGCTCAAGCCTATGCTTGTGTATCGCTCCCTAAATCCGAGGGCACTTAGCCGAATCATCAAGGCATCTCTTCCCATTATTTGGAAGTCAAACACAAAGGCTTGGGTAACAAAAGCTCTCTTCGAAGATTGGTTCCTGAACTATTTTGTTCCTGCTGCTGAATGTTATTGCTTGGCCAAGAAGATTTCTTTCAAAATTCTCCTTGTGCTTGACAACGCCCCCGGACATCGAAGCACTTTAATGACCTTCACCTCAATGTAAAGGTCATCTTTTTACCACCCAACACCACATCACTACTTCAGCCAATGGATCAGGGGGTCATAGCCTCCTTTAAGGCTTACTATTTACGTCGGACCTTCTCACAAGCAGTCAGGGCTACCCAAGATGATGCAATGACCTTAAAGGAGTTCTGGAGGAATTACAACATCTACGATGGCATCAAGAACATTGCAGATTCTTGGGAGGAAGTGAAGACAACCAACATGAAAGGAGTGTGGAACAAATTGTGGCCCCAATTCGCACATGGTTTTAAGGGGTTTGCAGCTGAGGACATCGCCGAAGCCAGGCAAGCTGTGGTTGATATTGGTAATAATCAACTGCAGTTAGACATCAATGAAGACGATGTCTTAGACTTGCTTGAATCCCATGCAGAAGAACTGACCAATGAGGACCTTATGGAGCTGGAGCAGCAGATGATAGCATTTGAGGAAGAAGGCCGGGACCAAGAAACCTCAGAACCCAAGAAGTTTTTGACGAAGGAGTTAGCTGAAGCCTTTCGTCTCATTGAAGCAGGGATGGTAAAGTTAGAGTAGCAAGATCCTAATGCAGAGAGGTTCACCAAAGTTTACCGGATAGTTACCGACGGCCTCAGCTGCTACAAGACCATTTATAATGAGAAAAAGAAAAGTTCTGTTCATGCCTCCCTTGATGTTTCCTTTAAGAAATTACTTTAATGTTTTTTATACCTACACACACACATATAAATATAAAAATAATCCAAGTTTTGTGTCATTTCCATTTATTACTATTACTGTATTATTATATTTAAGGTGTTTTAGGTAAAATATATACTAAGACAAACATTTGACTAATTGATGCTAGATGTGAACCGTATGTAACTGTTCATACAAATTCGACTTACAGACAGACTTAAAAACGGGAACTCGTTCGTAACCCGGGGACTGCCTGTACCGAGGTATCATTCCAAAGGTATAAACTACAAATTAAAACAAAATCTACAGGCGACTTATCAATGGCGAATTAACAACCCTTTTCCATCAATGTGAGTGCCGGTATATTCCACTTGTAAGAATGGGTAGACAGCCACTGAGTGCAGTTATTGCTCTGGCTGAAAGTATCACGCAGCCTCTATACTCTTCCCAGTGACACAAAGTACAGACGTGTGCGCCGCCTTTTCTTGTGACAGGGGCAAGTGTTTGTGACGCTGCCGTGTGTAAGTTGTTGGAGGAGTGGGTGGGTGGTGGGGAGGACACATCCCAAAGATTCAACCCTGACATTAGCGTTTCCGACATTACCCCGACCCTGCTCCAGCCACCTTCACTACAGCTGCAGTGCCTCGGTTGTTGGCTTGGGAGGCAACCTAGTTAAGTATGAGTGACACCGGCCTCTATCCGCTGGACGACATGGACATCTGCGCCGTGCCCCTACCTGAAAGAACTTCGTCAACGAAGAAGACCCGAGCGCCAAGTGCATCGACCAAGTCAACCTCTGATCGGGACAGAAATCAACTCCAAGTACAGTTAGAGGTGGGCCACACTAACCTTTCTACCCGTATATAACTCGAGAGAAAGTAGCATCAGTGTTGAGAGGGATATCTAAACCGCTTTCTTGTTTTCAGAGCAAGTCTCAGCAGGCCATCACCGTCGCAGTGTCCTCCAGGACACTCTTTAACATGGCCGATGAAAGGGCCATCTATGAGTCTGACGGGTTAGAGTCTTATGTGAAATACCAATTGGACCACGAAAACGAACCACTCAAGAAAGGGTTGGCCTTCGCATTAATGAAGGTAGGACTCAAATTACCTTTCAGGACATTACTTAGGGATGTGTTGCTTTTGAACATCCCGTATTCTTGCAGAATCAACTTACAATATAGCAAGTCGATGACTGGAACCAAATTGCTGATTACTTAGTAACAACTTTGCTCCTTGCCAGCACCATGTGCATTTGTAGCTCAATGAAGAAACAGGCTGATTTGATTTATTATTGTCACATGTATTGGGATACAGTGAAAAGTATTGTTTCTTGCACAGACAAAGCATACCGTTCATATGGCACATAACGAGAAGGAAAGGAGAGAGTGCAGAATGTAGTGTTGTAGTTACAGATAGAGTGAAGAGAAAGATCAGTTTAATATTCAAAAGTCTGATGGCAGCAGGGAAGAAGCTGTTCTTGAGTCAGTCCATGTATTTTGTGGGCTTGTTGGCAGTCCTTGACTTTGCATAGAGCCCAGATTCAGTATAATCTCCACCTGAAGGTAGGTGAGAGGGCCAGGGTGAGCAGACGTAATTCCATTCCCATTTTATTTTGTACTTAAGATATTTAAAAAGCAATGCTTACAATAATTTGGAAGCAGAAAAATAGAAACTCTGGAATTATTATAGAAATCAGGGATGGTCTCTCCAGTTCACCTTACGCCAGCCCTGTAATCACATGATACAGCAATAATGAAGTTGTTGACAAAATATAAGAATCTGTCACCGTCAATTCGTTTACAACAAACTCAGATGCAGAGTGAGAAAACCTCCAAGGCGGAAAGCTTTGGGAAGCATGAGCTAGATGTTATGCTCCCCTGCCAGCGGTTTGAAGGCACGGGGCTCTAAAGTTTCAGCACATAACCTTCCTGCTGCTGAGCCACCAGTCTTCGAACTGTATGATGTTTTATGAGGGTGGTGGAGGCTTCAGATAGCCTGCCTAACTTTAGCCTATTCAGGCCCTTAAGTGGCTATTTAATGGCCAGTCAAGGGACACATCCCACTCCGGCTAGTATTTTACCCATGGCAAAAGGAGGTCCTGGGAAAGAAACCCAGCAGGTTTGGTTGCACAAGTTAGTGTTGGGCAAGTGAGGGAATCGCCTTAATGGGTCCCCTGTGTCCATCAGAGTTACCCCCTCCTCCCAAGATCACACTTCCCCTTTATCCTCTCCCAACCTCTCAAATCAGGCCCGTATCCACATCACCATCTTCGCCAGAGCTTGCCAGCTAGACCTTGGCAAAATCCTCCCCCCGGCTCCCTTGTTGGACAGGCCAGAGTTTTAAGCTAAAACAGAAATGAGGAGAACTTACTTCACATTAAGAATTTAAGGAGATAGGTTTTTACTTAGTAATGGGATGAAGGGTTATGGAGAGCGGATAGGAAGTTGGCGATGAGACTAAGGTGAGATCAGCCATGATCATATTCAATGGTGGAGCAAGCTTGGGAGGTTGAATTGCCTACCCCAGCTCCTAGCTCTAACATACAGTATTGGTCATCTTATTTAAGGAGAGGTGTAAATGTGTTGGAAGCAGTTCAGAAATGGTTTACTAAGCTAATGTTTGGATTGGGTGGGTTGTCTTATGAGGAAAGGTTGGACAGGTTAGAGTTGAATTTGCTGGTGTTTAGAAGAATAAAAGGTGATTTGATTGAAACATATAAGATCCTGAGCAGGATTGATGTTATGGGAGAAGCTAGTGCTAGGAGCCACTGTTTAAAAATAAGGGGGTGTCCCTTTAGGACAGAGATTAGGAGAATTTTTTTCTCTGAGGGTTGAGTCTCTGTTGAACTCTCTGCCTCAAAAGGCAGTAGAAATAGAGTCTTTGAATATTTTTAAGGCAGAGGTAGATAAGTTCTTACAAGCAAGGGGGTGAAACGTTATCAGGAGTTGGCGGGATTGTGGAGTTGCAGGTTACAATCAGATCAGCCGTGAACACATTGAATGGTAGAACAGGCTAAAAGATGGTTTATACCTGCACCAAATTCATATGTTCGTATGGACATGGTGTCCCTTAACAATCTAAAAGCAACATTGAGTAAACATTACTTAGTAGGCAACTAATACTCTGAATTACAGAAAAGATATTAATGCCTCAACATGACTAATAACCCCATAAGAACTAGAAGCAGGAGTAGGCCATCTGGCCCCTCGAGCCTGCTCTGCCATTCAATAAGATCATGGCTGATCTTTTCGTGGACTCAGCTCCACTTACCCGTCCGCTCACCATAACCATTAATTCCTTTACTGTTCAAAAATTTATCTATCCTTGCCTTAAAAACATTCAATGAGGTAGCCTCAACTGCTTCACTGGGCAGGGAATTCCACAGATTCACAACCTTTTGTGTGAAGACGTTCCTCCTCAACTCAGTCCTAAATCTTATTTTGAGGCCATGCCCCCTCGTTCTAGTTTCACCCGCCAGTGGAAACAACTTCCCTGCTTCTATCTTATCTGTTCCCTTCATAATCTTATATGTTTCTATAAGATCTCCCCTCATTCTTCTGAATTCCAATGAGCATAGCCCCAGTTTACTCAGTCTTTCCTCATAAGCCAACCCTCTGAACTCCAGAATCAACCTAGTGAATCTCCTCTGCACCCCCTCCAGTGCCAGTATATCCTTTCTCAAGTAAGGAGACCAAAACTGTACACAGTAGACCAGGTGTGGCCTCATCAGTACCTTATACAGCTGCAACATAACCTCACTGTTTTTAAACTCCATCCCTCTAGCAATGAAGGACAAAATTCCATTTGTCTTCTTAATTACCTGCTACATCTGCAAACCAACTCCTTGTGATTCTTGCACAAGGACACCCATGTCGCTCTGCACAGCAGCATGCTGCAATTTTTTACCATTTAAATAATAGTCCATTTTGCTGTTATTCCTACCAAAATGGATGACCTCACATTTACCAACATTGTACTCCATCTGCCAGAGCCTCGCCCACTCACTTAGAATATCTATATCCCTTTGCAGACTTTCAGCGTCCTCTGCACACTTTGCTCTGCCACTCATTTTAGTGTCATCTGCGAACTTTGACACACTACCCTTGGTCCCCAACTCCAAATCATCTATGTAAATCGTAAACAATTGCGGTCCCAACACTGATCCCTGAGCCACACCACTAGTCACTGATCGCCAACCAGAAAAACACCCATTTACCCCCACTCTTTGCTTTCTGTTAGTTAACCAATCCTCTATCCATACTAACACATTACCTATGCCACATATATACTTTACAGCACATTTTCCACAGAATGTCAACGTTTTCAGGAAACAGTCCAAACTCACTCCCAGCTTCTAATGGATTCACTTCTCTCCATTTTGCCAAGCTGTAATGTCCAGTGTCCTTCAGAAAACAATTCTTTCAGACTGATGAAAATTCCAGAACTGACTGCCAGCAGCAAGGCTCACTCTGGTGATTCCATATCCTGGCCTCGCGAGAGCAAATCTTCCAGTGATGTTAAATCTCTGCTGGTTCTTTCACTTTACCCAGAGGTCAGCAGTCACTTGTACTCTGTCTGGTAGCTAGCAGAGAACAGCTTTTCCTGCTTCTGCTGCTGCTTTGCTGTCTTCCCCCACCCCTTCCCTCTTTTTGTTCCAGTTCAAAGTCTCTGAGATAGAAAGCCTTCAATAACAAGAACATCCGCTTCTGCCCTTGTTTCAGGTTTTAAATCTGCCTCGTGCATTTCAATAGTGCCTGACCTGGTCCCCATGGTAACCAATACACAGAGGATAGAACGTGTAGAAGATCACATGATCCACTTCATTACTCCATTTCACTATAAATTAAAGAGACAGTTCAAACATAATCAGCAAGTTTGCGGATGACACGAAGATGGCTGGACTTGCGGATAGCGAAGAGCATTGTCGGGCAATACAGCAGGATATAGATAGGCTGGAAAATTGGGCGGAGAGGTGGCAGATGGAGTTTAATCCGGATAAATGCGAAGTGATGCATTTTGGAAGAAATAATGTAGGGAGGAGTTATACAATAAATGGCAGAGTCATCAGGAGTATAGAAACACAGAGGGACCTAGGTGTGCAAGTCCACAAATCCTTGAAGGTGGCAACACAGGTGGAGAAGGTGGTGAAGAAGGCATATGGTATGCTTGCCTTTATAGGACGGGGTATAGAGTATAAAAGCTGGAGTCTGATGATGCAGCTGTTCGGCCACATTTGGAGTACTGCGTCCAGTTCTGGTCGCCGCACTACCAGAAGGACGTGGAGGCGTTAGAGAGAGTGCAGAGAAGGTTTACCAGGATGTTGCCTGGTATGGAGGGTCTTAGCTATGAGGAGAGGTTGGGTAAACTGGGGTTGTTCTCCCTGGAAAGACGGAGAATGAGGGGAGATCTAATAGAGGTGTACAAGATTATGAAGGGTATAGATAGGGTGAACAGTGGGAAGCTTTTTCCCAGGTCGGAGGTGACGATCACGAGGGGTCACGGGCTCAAGGTGAGAGGGGCAAAGTATAACTCAGATATCAGAGGGACGTTTTTTACACAGAGGGTGGTGGGGGCCTGGAATGCGCTGCCAAGTAGGGTGGTGGAGGCAGGCACGCTGACATCGTTTAAGACTTACCTGGATAGTCACATGAGCAGCCTGGGAATGGAGGGATACAAACGATTGGTCTAGTTGGACCAAGGAGCGGCACAGGCTTGGAGGGCCGAAGGGCCTGTTTCCTGTGCTGTACTGTTCTTTGTTCTTTGTATAACCCTCTTATAAAAAAAACCCTCATTCATAACAATATGGAAATATCAAAGTAAAAATGGATTGTATGATTTAAACTGGAGATTGAATTACGTCTATACATCTTAATCCTCACTCTATTGTAACAACCAGAGAATACACATTACATGTGATTTCTAGCTTACTTGTCTCTTGTCTCTTTATGTTGCCTTTTTCTCACACTATCCCTTTAAAAAGTGAAATAAAGGGGAAGTCGTTCAGGTAGTTCTACAAATATAGCGAGAAAGGGGAAGAGGCTCACTGGATGGATATAAGAAAATGAAAAAACACACCAAAAAAGTGATTACAAAATAAAATGCACAATAAGAAACATAGGAAAAACACAACAGCAACATTTTGTGTTTTGTGCTATACATTAAGTTAATGGTGAGCCTTGCAGAGAAAATGTGGCTCTCAGCAACTTTCCTCTCAGTCCTACCTCGTTTTCTGTTTCATCATTCTTTCATGGGATGTGGGCATCACTAACAAGATCAGCATTCGTTGCCTATTTCTTGATCCTGGTGTGGGTCTGGAGTTACATGTAGGCCAGACCAGCTAAGGGCTGCACATATCCTTTATCACAGGACATTAGTGAACCAGATGGGTTTTTACAACAATCAACATCATTAGACTTGTAACTCCAGATATTTGTTAAATTAAAATTTCACCATCTTCCATGGTGGGATTAAAACCTGGGTTCTTAAATTACTAGTCCAGTGGCAATCCCACTAAACCACTGCCTCTCCTTACTCTCATTGCAACCCTCACCCCTTCAGTCCAACTTGTTCTGAAAGATCTATGCAAATACTTATGCCCCACATGAGCTTCTAAAGGTGCATGCTGAAAGAGTAAAGGCCTTTACCCTCAACTCTGCTCTCCCATCTGTTCCCCTCAAAAGAGATTTAGTTTGCTTTCAATTGATTGTATTTTCTAAAATTAAATTATATGAAGATTAGGAAAGACAATCTGTGTCTCTGTGCCAAAGGTATCAGCATTTTTATTGCAATAAAAACAACTGTATACTTCCTATTTGCTTTAAAATTGAACTACATTTTTAAATGGAATTAGTTTTGGAAAAATATGCTGCAGAAAAAAATTAATATCATTGCACTCAGTTTTTGGGCACTATACCAATATTGGGAAGGTAGCAATTTGTATTACAATCTCCTTTATCCAATCTTTCTCCAATATGCTGCCAAATTGGAAGTTGGCAATTTCTCTAGATGCAGGGTACTCTCCTGAACCAGGTCTGGTTAAACCATACCTGGAGTACCACAAACTGTCCTCAGCACCACATCTTTGAAAGGATATATTGACCTTGAAGGATTGCAGCGTAGATTTATTAGTATGATATCCGGACCCCTCAAGATTAAGCTATGAGAAGAGATTAAACGAACTAGAATCCCATTGAGGGGTGATTTGATTGTGATATTCAGCATATTGAGAGCAAAAACGTTAGAACGGAAGAAATTATTTCTGCTAAGTTTAAGTTCTAGGACTAGAGGCAGATCTTTCAGGAGTGAAATTAGGGAAAGTTCAAGGAAAGGGTGGTAGAACTTTGGAACTCTTTTCTGCAAATGACAATTGATGATCAATTGTAAATTGTATAAAACTGATGTCCCATCCAGGAGACGGGAAGGGAAATATATATCCCTGTCAGCCTGGCTATTTTATAAACTTACTTATTTTTCTCAAATGGACAAATGGCTGGGCTGATAAAAAGGCCTTCACTGACCACATGATGATTGTTCTAGAAGTTTCTGAGCAGTTTAAACATGAACAAAACAAAGGATAACACATCAAACCCCTGCAATGGATTTGCAGACAAAACATCTGCGCCAGTTGTGGACAAAGACAGAACTATGTGTAACTCCTCATCTCCAACATTGTGATAATGGTTACCTGCCCAAAACTCAATAGGCTTTAACAAGGGGGTCCCACTAGCTGAATAACATGAGCCAACACCACCCTGTCACATGACCAAGACTTGAGCTGTTTGAATTCCTTTAATTATACAGCTTTTGAATTTTATCTTCAGTTGTGGCTTAACCTCTGAAGAGAACTGAACTCCAGGTTAGCAGCCTGTCTTTCCCCGAGTCTGATTTCCAGAGAAAATCCTGTATTTCATCTAGAGATTGAACTAATTTCCAGGATATATGAATACTTTGCTATATCTTCAATGGGTTCAATTTGCAATTGACTGGCTAAGATCAAGACCAGGAACGCTGCCAGAAAAAGCCACTGAAATAGCTTTTATTTGACATTGACTTATTGGATGCTGGACTCATAATTCTTATTTTTATCATGGTCTTTGCCCTGTATTCCTTTCTTTCTCCAATCCCTCTTTTATTGAAGGGAGCAGATGTTGTGAAACCCTCTGCCCACCTTTTGAGAGAGAGAGAGAGAGAGAGAGAGAGAGTGTGTGTGTGTGTGTGTGTGTGTGTGTGTGTGTGTGTGTGTGTGTGTGTGTGTGTGTGTGTGTGTGTGTGTGTGTGTGTGTGTGTGTGTGTAAAATAAACCAACTTTCTTATTTTACCTTATCTCAAGTTTGCTGTAAGGGTATTAATAGAGGATTGCATCACTCCATAACTGAATAGTTGGGGAAAATATGCCAACCTTCTGAAAGGGAAAAATCAAATGTCAAAAACACCTATCGGTTTACAGATGTGTAATGAGAGGCGAAATCAGAGCTGTATAAATTAAGCCACAACACTGAGATTAATAGATTTTTGTTAGCCAAAGGCATGAAGAGTTGTGGGGCAAAATTCATTGGCAAGATTATAAATTCTGCCCCTCTCCAATAAGACAGAGAAGGACTATATGGGAGCTTAGGTCACAGATTAGCCATCCTCTGACTGACTGACAGAGCAGGTTTGGGAGACCAAGTTATCTATTCCTGTTCCTATGTTCCAATAAGTATCCTACACATACAAACTGGGGTCCAAATGGTAAAAATCTGATTGAATTAGATCCAAATATGGGTTTGCCTAGCACTTTCTCCTCCAAATTGTTCCAGGTCTTAAGCAACATTCAGCAGTCCATAAAGGAACCACTAGATACTCCTTAAAATTAAGAATGGCTTTTCTAATAGTCTTGATTTTGTGCACAACCGGGATGGCAGGAGTGTTCCTCTTGGTTCCTTGGTTGCAATCTTAGGCTCATCCCTCTCAGTTTCACCCTGTGTTCCCTCCTCTCTCTGAGCTGTCCCAATACCTGCTGCCTATCTTGATGTCAGGATGGACAATTGACATCCACAGTTCATCATTTTGTGTAAATGAGACCCGAAGTTCAACTCAGCCAACATCTCCAGCTGCACATTTCAATCCTGCACCCATTTTGTGGCAGAAATTGGTTCAAGAGAATTATTTTATCTCAGTTAGCTTAATGTGTTTTTCAAAGTTTATAGAAAAAATATAGAATCAGTGCACACCTTCATTCTGTTTTGCAAACTCACACACTCAAACACACACACAAAGCTTGTGAAATTTGCCTCTCGATTTTTCTTCAGATAAAACGATGGTGGGAGATTTGGCATTCAGACTGCAGTTGTTCAAGCAAACTATTTATCTATTCAAGCATATAGCTCTTCTCAGCTAACTATAACCTTGCCAATGAAGGCCACACCCTGGGAGTTTGTCAGAGAAGTAATAAAAACAACTGATCAAAAACTGCTGGAAGCCCAATAGAAATTTTCAATCTATTTAAATTTCTGCTACTGTTGCATCTTGGGAAGTTGGATCAATTGCAAATTGTCAGTTTGTATATTCTGAATTCAGCCGATAGTGTCATAACTCAGAGCACAAACATTGGGTTTGGCTGAGATTTTTGGAAGAAGCTGTGATCTTCAAAATGATTCCTTGATGAAAGCATTAAGAGGCACAAAAGACAACTCAATTGGTCGTTGGCAGCACTCTAGGGAAATAATAATTCAGCGTCGCCTAGTGGCAGATAACCATATAGCAACAAGAGTCAGTGGACAGGAAAATTCAATGGAAAATGTGAATGTAAGAATTTGCAATGAGGAAAATTTGACATAAAAATGTGCCTGAAAAACTTGGCTGGAAATATGTGTGAACTTGGGATATATGTTATATGTATATATCTACTATCTGAATTATATTATTATAATGGGAAACCTGTACATTATTTCTAGGCACTGGAGACAGTTAACTTCCGATTACATGAACTTTATCCTGGCAGTGATGAAACATTTGATATAGTTCTGATGACTAATAATCATGCCCAAGTAGGAGTGAGGCTGATTAACAGCATTAATCATTATGGTATGTATACTATAATATGCCTTTTTTATGATTATCAACAATTAATGCCTATTGATTTATTCTATTGACTTGAGTAAAAACCTCAACAATAAATTGGTTGAAATTGGCTTTTCTTAAATTACAAATAGGATAACATCAAGGCAAGAACACAATTTATCAATGAATTTCAATTTGTTAAAGTAGCAAAAAAAAATCATCCATTCATGACATAAAACGTTATCACTTCTCAGGCAACTGATGAGCCGCTTAACTAGTTTAAATCTTCTAAATTTGTTAATGCAGCCATAAGTACATAGCTTAAGGGAATAATGGCAGTTCTGTCAGTCGAGAAAAGTAGATATAAGTGACAAATTGCTTCAAGCTTTACTAAACAATGTGATGGATTACTAGTCAATGGCATGATTTGTTTGATTGGTGGAAAATGAGCTACAAATAAACAAAGTATTGGCGTGTATTGCAGTAGATCGATGAAGTATTAAGGGCACATTTGCCCACACATGTACAATGAGTGAATTCGTCTCTTTCTCTGCTGGGAGACTCCAAAATTCTACTACAACTGTTAGGGTACAAATACCATAGATGTGGCTAAGAAAGAGCTTCTGCTCTGGGAATATTAGAAGCCAGGGGCTAAATGAAAAAGCAGAACATCAAAGATAATAGGGCGGTATGGTGGCACAGTGGTTAGCACTGTTGCCACACAGTGCCATGGTTATCTTTGCCATTGACATAAAGATATGACAGAGAGTAGCTTGTGAAGGGACTTAAGGGATCTGCAAAAGCATGTACATTAACTGAGTGGGCAAATATTTGGCAGTCGGGGTATAATGTGGGAAAATGTGAACTTGTCCACTTTGACAGGAAGTATCTTTCAGCCATATTTCTGTCATGTAATGTTATGTTATGTAATATTATGTTCAACCCACTACCTATGAATGCACTACTTTTGGAATGTTGCAACCATACCTTAATTTTTGTATAAAATAATAAAGTTCTTGGGTTTAGAATCTGGCATAAAAAACTGTTAAATGAACTGTAGCAATTAAGTTAAAATTGCACATTAATGCTGTTTTAGCTTAGCTTTGTGGTGGCACCTTTGACTTAGATGATTATGGATGGGATTTTCCAAGACCCCCTCCCCTCCACTGCGTGTTTTGCGGCAGTGAATGAGGCCCACCATTAGCTGGTGGCTAGATCTTCCAGTCTCGCCACTGTCAACGAGTATTCCTGTTGTTCACACCCTCCGCTGCCAGAGAACCCATGGCAGGGGCGGGGGGGGGGGTGGTAGCACTGGGGCACCAACAATGGGGCCAGAAGATCCTACCAGCAGGAACGGCTGTAAAAATCAACTCTATGAATTCTAACTCCATTGCATTTCTCTAAGGAGATCTGAATTACCAGCGCTGGCATCTTTTAGTTGAGATGTTTATCCAAGGCGCTATCAGCCTATTCCAGTAGGCGAAACAGATATTAAATATCCTGTAATTGTATTAGAGGAAGAAGTACAGGCAACAATCTTGCACAACTAATGGTATCAAAACTGTTATTCATGTCAGAGTTGTTTGCGCAATTCAACTTTGTTTTTTCATTCGTTCATGGGATATGAGCATTGCTGGCAAGACCAGCATTTATTGTCCGTCGCCAAACGCCCTTGAGAAGATGATGATGAATGGCCTCCTTGCCTTTATGCAGCCTGTATATTGAAGATACTTCTGCACTGCTGATAAGGAGTGAATTCAAGGATTTTGACCCAGAAACAGCGATTTAGTATGGCTTTTAGAAAAGTTTGCAGGTGCTGGTGCTCCCATTAGCCTGCTGCCCTTGTTTCTAAGTGGTGGAGGTTGTGGGTTTATAAGGTGTTGTCGAAGCAGTCTTGGCGAGTTGCTGCAATGTATCTTCTATATGGTAGACATTGCTGCAACCTTCACCTGTGGTGGAAGGAGTGAATATTGTATCATTCTCTAGACTCTTTCTTCACTGTATTACAATCAAAGCCATCACATAAGGTCTGGAGAATAGCTAATAAACATAGAGGAGAAATCTTTAACTGCATTTGAGGATGCTATGACAGTATTAATCATAGAGAATTTAGGGTCAGTGGAGGCAGAGAATGGAACTCCACCCGATGGCATATGTTCTACTGTTTCAACAATGGCCTGGATTTTCTGATCAATGGTATTGGCAGTGAAGATATGGCATGTACTGTTTACCTTGAAGTAACTGACCCGCAAAGATCTAGTGAACACTGTAGCATTCATTTCCCTTAATACTATGTCAGTTTCATTCTGGCACCAGTTATAGACAATCTCTGGCACCCTGGAACAGTGAAATCATTGGCAAGCTGAGCAGCCAATGAGATTGACGAATTCTCATCGACAACAAACCAGGAAGTTTGATTTCTGTGCTGAATACATTTTTGAAGACCACAACAGCATTTCCAGTGGAGAAATATGTTGGGCCTGACGGTAACTTCTGGATTTTCCTGTTTATATGCATATATGTGGATGCCATAAATTGCTGTCAGCTTTGCAGAGTAATGATAGCATGCGCTGACAGTTTTACTGTCATTCTAACCACAGGTTAGGGACCAGTGTGACTGTTTCCACACACAGCAGGCAGGATTTTTTGGATGACGGGGTTTCCCGGCCTGCTATCTGAAGGGTCACTGGGGAAACGCATCCCCACCGAAGCTAACTACCCCACAGCCATTTAATGCTCCAATTGGCTGGAGGTCAGACCAGCCCCTCAGTCGGGAGGTAGTCCAACCTCAGGGAGCCGCCAGTCATCAGATTAGCCGGCAGCTCTCTTGTCCCATCAGCGCCACCAGGACTGGTAGCAACTATTGGGCCAACAGGCAGTCCCATGAGTCCAAGTGCAGAAGCACAGGTAGCTGTGGAGTTTTGTGGCAGAGATGAAAGGGGAGGCCCTGGGAATGAGGGAACAGGGGTTTGGGGATCATGATGACAAGGTCAGGTGAGGAGGAAGCATCTGGAGGATGTGAACAGACCTTCGGAGGCACTAGATTTGGAAAGGGAACCAGTGGGTGGAGGCACCCCCACTCCGTCTTTCCTATCTGAGGTATGAGCAAGGGAGATCTAGCAGGCTTCTCAACCTCTGAACTCGTCCCACCAGCTGCAAAATTGCAGCCGGGCCAGGAGCGACCTTAAGTAAGTGGCTTCAATTGAGGCGAGGGTCTTTGGGCTGCCCTAGGTTTCAGCTGCCCCCTGTAAATTTTCAGGGCAGCAGGAAGGCCACCTGTGGAATTTTCTAAGCCACACCCCTTCCCTGCAAACCTGCAGACAATGGAGCATAAACCTATCCAGAGACTGCACCCATGCACAGATGCATTATCATTCTTGTACCCATTTGACTGAATGTATTCTTGTTTTCTTCATGGTGAAAGATCTCACGGCAGAATTATAAGCATTGAGGCCCCAACGTGCCAGCACAATACATTCGCCAAACAACAGCATAGATTCAGATACTTTAGGATACATATCTTTGGCAATGGTGAGAAGGTGCTGAAGATGATTCCACTGATGAAGGATCATTCTAAGGAAATGTTGTGTGGTAATGGCTTAGGCATCGTAGCATCCAGTTAGCACTTGAATCAGCATCAGTTCAGCGCCATCAGCCAGGCCTGCACACTGTGGCTTTAGGTACTTCTGAGAGCAATGAACCCAAATTGATTCCAGCAATGGATTACGCTGGAACTGATGGAAATTTATCCGGGCTTATCATTAATACAGTGTTATGTTATTCATCACTACTACACCCTTAATTAAGGAAACAAGAATACAAGTAGCAACAAGAGGTTCATGATGCATGGAGGATAAAAAATGATGAATTGAACGCATGTACTAAAAAGCACAAGGTTTTGAATTTTTGTTTTATTGTGCAGAAATGTTCAAAAGTGCCAAGGTGACCAGAGAATGTGATTTTCACTGCAAGAAGGCCAATAATAGTCATTGGAATGCTTTTAGCATTTATACTTTAAGTAAAAATGAGTGAGAATTTAGAAATGCATAGAGTCATTACGACAAGCAGCACAGATTTGTTATAGCCAAGTCAGTTTTGACAAATTCATTATATTTTAGGTTGATAAATGCTGTAAATCTGGAGTATATGAATTTTTGGAATGCACTGAATCGGGAATGCAGCAACACAAATACATTTGGTCCTGTGGTATAAAAGGAAATGCAGGGTTAGACTAAAAAGCAAGAAGAGTTAATGTAGGTCAGTGCTGTGTGTACCCTAGGTGAGAGCTGGATCTCGTTCACCAAATGTGGGCGTTGCATAGGTCTGCATCCTTATTGCCTTTGAGAAGGTGGTGGAGAGCTACCTTCTTGAACTGCTGCTGTCCATGAGGTGTAGGTACACCCACAGTGCTGTTAGGGAAGGAGTTCCAGGATTTTTACCCAGTGACAGTGAAGGAACAGCAATATATTTCCAAGTCCGGATAGTGAGTGACATGGAGGTGAAACTCCAGGTGGTGGTGTTCTCTGGTATCTGCTCTCATTGTCCTTCTGAATTGTAGTGGTCGTAGGTTTGGAAGGTGCTATTGATGGAGTCTTGGTGAGTTGCTGCAGTGCATCTTGTAGATGGTACACATGGCTGCCACTGTTTATCAGTGGTGAAGAGATTGAAGGTTTATGGTTGTGGATGGGGTGCCAGTCAGGCAGGCTACTTTGCCCTGGATGGTGCCAAGCTTCTCGAGTATGTTGGAGCTACACTTATTCAGGCAAGTGGAAAGTATTCCATGACAGCCCTGACTTGTGCTTGTAGATGATGGACAAGCTTTGGGGAGTCAGGAGGTGAGTTATTCGCCATGGAATTCTCATCAACTTGTTCAGTTCAGTTTCTGGTCAATGGTAATCTACGGGATGTTGATATTGAGAGATCCAGCAATGGTAATGCCATTGAATATCAAGTTGAGATGGTTATATTCTCTCATGTTGGAGATGGCCTGTCAGTTTTGTTGCACAAATGTTACTTGCCACTTATCAACCCAAGCCTAAATGTTGTCCAGGTTCTGCTGAATACAGACATGGACTGATTCAGTATCTGAGTAGTGGCGCTGAACATTGCGCAATCATCAGTGAACGTCACCACTAATGACCTTGTGATGGAGGGAGATCATTGATGAAGCAACTGAAGATAGTTGGGTCTATCCTGAGGAACTCCTGCAGTGATTTCCTAGGACTGAGATGATTGACCTCCAACAATCACAGTTATCTGGTTGCTATCACTCCAACCAGTGGAGGTTTTTTTTCCCCCTGATTCCATTTAACTCCAGTTTTACTAGGGCTCCTTGATGCCACATTTTGTCAAATGCTGCCTCGATGTCAAGGACTGTCACTCTCCCCTCAACCCTGGAGTTCAGCTTATTTGCGCATGCTTGGACCAAAGTTGTAATGAGGTCAGGAGCTGAGGGCCCTAGTGGAACCCAAACTGAATGTCAGTGAGCAGATTATTGCCACTTGATAATACTGTCGACAACACCATACAACACTTTACTGATAATCAAGAGTTGACTAATGGGCAGTAATTGGCCAGATTGGATTTGTCCTGCTTTTTGTGGACAGGAAATGCCAGGGCATGTTTCCACATTATCATTTAGATGCCAGTGTTATTGCTGTACTGGAACAACCTGTCTAAGGACCCAGCTAACTCTGAACCCTAAATCTTCAGTATCATTACCAAAATGTTGACAGAGCCCATTGCCTTTGCAGTATCCAGTGCCTTCAGCCATTTCTTGATATCACGTGGAGTGAATGGGATTGGTTGAAGACTGGCATCTATAATGCCTGGGACCTCTGGAGGATGCCGAAATAAATAATTTGGACTTGAGAATAGGGGCACAATCTTGACAATACAAAAGCAGTCAAGAGAACTTTGAAAGATGAAAAGAAAACATAGATGAGCAGAATAAGCAGACAGATGTCAGATGCAATTTAATATTTGTAAGTGTGAAATAGTACATTTTAGGAAGAAAAGGAAGCAACAGGAATACACACTTAATAAAAATGTTTTGACAGGTGCAGATGCAATAAAGGACTATATTCCATTTGCCTTCTTAATTACTTGCTGTACCTTCTTGCTAACGTTTTGTGTTTCATGTACGAGGACACCCAGAGCATTTTGTAGTCTCTCTTCATTGAAGTAATATCTTGCCTTCCACTCATTGCATGAATTATTCATTTCTATATGTGCAGCTTGTTTTTGGAAGAACTATAGCAGTAATTGGAGAGGGAGAAATTTCACTTTGTTATTTTACGAAATATTTGATATCACATAGGAATATGTCAATAATAGCAGTGCCAATTAATTTATTAAACAATTGAAAATGAAGATACAGATTAATTTTTTTTTTAAATTCTTATTTTCAGGCTTATCAATTGAAAGATTTTGTATGACTGGTGGAACAAGTCCTATCAATTATCTAAAGGCCTATCACACCAACTTATACCTCTCATCAGATCCTATGAAAGTTGCAAATGCATTAAGTGAAGGTAAGGATGGAGGAACTAATTCATTGCAGAAATATGAGTTGCATTTGTATTTCCTAAAGTTTCCATGCAAAACAAGCTATATCATGAATATTAAGGAACTACAACCATCATCATTAGTCCTTGGGTATCAAAATGATATACAGAATTCGCTAGAGCCTGGTGTGTTATGCAGAACAGACTGCTCCCAAAATCACAAGGTAATTATGGATGAGGTAAGTCATCCATGCTTTATCAATTAATCCATTGAGAAAAATTGAATGTCCTTATTTGTTTTGACATTCTGTTATTTCTGAAAAGATTCTCGGCTTTATTTCTCCACTGCTCCTTCTCAAAGTCCATTTCTGATGTATGTCTGTGTGGGGGAACAAAAATTTGATTTAAAAAAGGCTTCAAGATGGAAAAGCCACAGTCTAAAGTTGTTGAACTCAATGTTGAGTCCAGAAGGCTGTAAGGTGCCTAATCGGAAGATGCGGTACAGTTCTGTCAGTTTTGGTTGTGCATCGTTGGAACATTGTAGCAGGCTAAGAACAGACATGTGGGTATGAGAGCAAAGATGGTAAGTTAAAACGGCAAATGACAGGAACATTGGGGTCATGCTTGCGGACTGAGTGAAAAAGTTCTGCAAAGCGGAGTGAATGTTTGCGGACGGGGTGCCAATCAAAGTGGGCTGCTTTATGCTGCATGGTATCGAGATTCTTGAGTGTTGTTGGAGCTGCACTCATCCAGGTAAGTGGAGAGAATTCCATTACATTCCTGACTTGTGCCTTGTAGATGGGGCACAGGCTTTGGGAAATCAGGAGGTGAGATACTTGCCACAGGATTCCTAGCCTCTGACTTGCTCTTGTAGCCACAGTATTTATATGGCTGATGCAGTGCTGTTTCTGGTCAATGGTAAAGACAGGATGTTGATAGTGGGGGATTCAGCAGTGGTAATGCCATTGAATGTCAAGGGGCGATGGTTAGATTTTCTCTCATTGGGGATGGTCATCACCTGGTATTTGGGTGACGTGAATGTTATTTGCTATTTGTCAGCTCAAGCCTCAATATTGTCTCGGTGTAGCTGCATTTGGTCATGGACTGCTTCTGTATCTGAGGAGTCACGGATGGTGCTGAATATCATGCAATCATCAGTAAACATCCCCACTTTTGACTTAATGATGGAAGGAGGGTCACTGAAGAAGCAGCTGAAGATGGTTAGGCCAAGGACACCATCCTGAGGAACTCCTGGAACTGAGATGATTGACCTGCAACAATGTCAACCATCTTCCTTTGTGTTAAGATGCAACTCCAACCAGCAGAGAATCTTCCTCTAATTCCTATTGACTCCAATTTTGCTAGGGCTCTTTGATGTCATACTCAGTTAAGTGCTGCCTCGATGTCAAGGGCAGTCACTCTCACCTCAGCTCTGACATTCAGCGCTTTTGTCCGTGATTGAACCAAGGCTGTAATGCGGTCAGGACTGAGTGACTCTGGCAGAACCCAAACTGAGCATCAGTGAGCAGTTTGCTCAGCAAGTGCCACTTGATAGCGCTGTTGATGACCCCTTTCATCACTTTAATGATGATCGAGAATAGACTGATGGGGTAGCACTTGGCTGGGTTTAATTTGTCCTGCTTTTTTGTACAGGGCATACCTGGGCAATCTTGCACATTGCTAGACAGATGCCAGTGTTGTAACTGTCCTGGACAAACTTGGCTAGAGAGTGGTGGCAAGTTCTGGAGCACAAGTCCAGCAATGTGGAAAATCTATGAGTGAGAGCAGCAAAATATTCTGAATGGGTGGATGAACAAGCTGGAGGTCAGGAACACATGCTATAGCTGGGTTGAAGAATCACTGACAAATGGATTCCAAGCACTTCTGGGTTTCCGTGCGTTACCAGATTCCCTGATCCTTCAGCAAATTTGCCCAACTGGTTATGATCACACTTACATTAAAGAATTATGCAACAGATGAATGTCGGCTCCTTTAATATAGTTAAATTGCCCTTCCTCTCAAAATGTTATGCTGTACCTTTGATGTTTCTACACCAAAGAAATGAACTCCATTCTATTCACAGCCCTTACGATGTCCTCCTAACATTTGATGCTTTCAGCAACCAGGAAAGATGATAAGTTGAGTGTGTCAGGATCTTGTACAAAGGTTGCGGGGCAGCACAGTGGCACAATGGTTGGCACTGCTGCCTCACAGTGCCAGTGACAAGGGTTCGATTCCCAGCTTGGGTCACTGTCTGTGCGGAGTTTGCACATTCTCCCTGTGTCTGCGTGGGTTTCCTCCGGGTGCTCCAGTTTCCTCCACAGTCTGAAAGACGTGCTGGTTAGGTGCATTGGCCATGCTAAATTCTCCCTCAGTGTACCCGAACAGGCACCTGAGTGTGGCGACTATGGAATTTTCAGAGTAACGTTGTTGCAGTGTTAATATAAGCCTCCTTGTGACACTGATAAATAAACTTAAATAAAATAAACTTAAACATATGTTTGGACTGAGTATTTTAAACCTCTTTCACATCAATAAAGATAAAAAATAAAACATCTAGCAAGTTGTATAAACAATATGGAAATCTAAACACAGATACTTTAATAATTATCGAGGATGTCTTTTAGCATTTTGCTTGACAGTATTGAAGGAGATCTTATTGAATATTGAATTTACTCCGACACAGGAGAAGAGCGTGAGTCAGAACAACTAATTACTTACACAGTCTGTAACACAGAAAATATCAAAGCTAATTAAGGAAATCCTCTAGTTAATTACATGCCAGTCTTGCCACCTATTACAACAGCAGACATTCCACTAAAATAAGCCTTACTCTTGTCTGAAGAACAGCTTTCCACAAATCTGAGATATAAATGATCATGTGCAGTAAACACGCAGTATCAATCACTATTGAATTCATCCCACAAGAGGGGCCTGAAACTTCACAGCCCTTCTGACATACCAAAGTCCAAAGATGTGCGGGTTAGGTGGATTGGCTGTGCTAAATTGCCCCTTAGTGTCAGGGGGATTAGCCAGGGTAAATACGTGGATATGGGGATAGGGCCTTGGTGGGATTGTGCTTGATGCAGACTTGATGGGCCAGATGGCCTCCTTCTGCATTGTAGAGATTCTATGATTCTATACTCCCACCACGGATCTGGTAGCAGTGTGGTGATGGCCTGCAATTCAGTTAGGATCTGGATTCCAGGCTTCAGTGTCAGCTTTCACAGGATCCTGGTCAAAAAAGGACAAATTGATTGCGGAAGGGGCAAAAGAAGGAGTTCCTCAGGATCATGGCCTGGATTGTGACCTTGCCTTAAAAAAAAACATTTTTGTCTGCGATTTTATTGCCCCCACCCCCACTAAGAAGAGAGCTGACAGGGAAACCTTGTTGCATGGTTTTAGAAGTAAAGGAAGCTGTATGTTAGACTCACAAAATGTTGGATGGGGTAATACTGAATGGAAAGAGCGTTCTGTTCTGCCATAACCACCCACATACCCACCATCATTCATTTCTCATCTTGGTAAGCTCTATTCAAAAGTGTTAGGTAGGGAGATGGTTTGGGTTTCGTCTGCGGTAGTCATTTGAAGGGAGGGAAGCCCCAAATTTACAAAGCTAAATAGCTTTCTTTCTGTCATTTCAGGAATTGCAGCAGCCACAATGTGTCATCTTGACAAAGATACTCAGCTTTCCGAGAAGCAGCTAAGGGTGGCATTTGATGGGGATTCCTTTATTCAGCAAGAACAGGACAATAAAAAGGGTTATATGCTGTCAAGTTCACCCCATGATTCCAGGTCAGCATCACAGGTATGAATTACTGTTAAAACAACAAATTCTTTAGTCGATGTGGGATTTGGATGATTTGCATCAGACATGAATATTTATAATCTGTGGCATTTCCAATTCAAAATTATTTTAAAGGGCTGACTTTATAAGTGCCGGCAGAGAGCCTTTCTTGCACGTTGCACATATCAGGAAATCACAGCTAGGCAACACACAATTTTCTGCCCATATTGATGGATGGTTGCAGCCTCCAATTGGAATTGTAAACTCAAAATTGGCTCTCACGTGTCAAAGAATGAAACCAATTTTCATTGTTAAAGAGATTATCTGCATCAAAGTTTCTATACTTGCACACCAAGGAATGTGACAGTACATGTTTTGATTGTGGCATGTCTGACTTAGCCAAACAGTAATCTGCAATGATTTCTTGTTGATGAGAAGATGTTGAGACAAGTGCATTTCTTATACGTTGTATTTGATGACTATGTTATCAGTGCTCAGCAGTTTATGCATCATATTTAGTTACAGCAGCCTTGAGGTAATGGGATGACAACCAAACACTTAGTGCTTTTGAAGTTCCCCTCTACTATTGGAGCTTATTTAAGGTAACAGGAAGTCCATTGATTTAAGTGCATATCCATGGCAGGATTTCAAGGTAAATACATGATAAACTATTGTAGGTAGACAACTGTGCTCTTGTTCAGCGAACTTAGCTCATGGCTTTATTATAATAATCTCAGTGGTTGTTGAGATCTGAATAATTTATCTGTGTAATCTCTGGGGCAGACGATCAGCTAACCTTTATATCTAATATTATTAATTAGGTCATAAACTGAACTGATCTTCAAGTCCAAATTTTAGGAACCATTTCAAAAACTAAGCAGCAATTTGTCCAATTCTAACAATTAATAAATAAAAGCCAGGGGATTTGTCAGAAATGTTATTTCTTCTTCCAGTTTTCATTTTTGTCACTTCCATTTGTTATTGGGTACATTTCTTTGTCAGTATTGTCTATATTTATTTTTCAAAATTCCAAAGCTCCTGGTTTCCTTTCCTTTGACCTCCAGACCAAACTGTGCTTCCAACTCATATGGCGGAATTCTCTGATCCTGTCCGCCACGGTATGGGAATTTCCCGTCCAAAGTCAATGGACCTTTTGCTGTCAAATTTTCCATCCTGCTCTATGTATAATCACTAACACCAAAACTTATCAACTTAATAACTGATGAAGTTATATGCCTTTAAACCCAATTGCTGTAATTATTGTGTGGATGTGTGTGAACATCTCATTGTTTATTATTTTCTGTCTCCCCTCTTCTTTTTGAGTTGTTCCTTCTATATTATCTGTCATTACCTTGTTTCCCTTATTCTCATTTATGCATGAGGACAACAAATGGGATATGAAGATTGTGGCATATTAACACAGCACTTGGAAGTATAAGAGTGGGATCTTTTAAAGGATTTTTATTTAGCTGAATTTTTCAAATCTATTTAAAGTTTAAAACAAAATTGCAACAATTTTCTGATTGTTACCTATGTCATGAATGAACTGGTGAACCAGAGTTAAGAGTGAGCTTGGTATCAAGGAAGGACATTCCCCTTCGTCTATTGGAATATTGAAAATGTTCTTTCCTGCCCTAAACTTCAATGTTGTTCTGAAGACAAGATTTTGGCAACACGAGGAGAGATTTGGTTTTTTACCTTGGAGGATATTCATAGATTTCTCAAGGCAATGAAAGAGAAAATAGACACGATTCACAATGAGGTCACTTTTGTGGGATTTACCTGCATGCTGGTGAACAGTATATGTTATCTCGACGTTGAAAGGGTAGCAAAACAGAGCTAAGCGTTGTTAACCATATTTGTGCTGGCTTGAATGCCTGAGAATATTAAGCAGGATGCTATTGATTCTCATCCAAAGAGCACAGTCGCCAATAGGATCTAAAAGCAGTAAGTCATATTGGAAATCAAAATGAGAAGATAGGTTTGAGTTTTTTTAGCATTTGATAAAGTTCCACCTTGCGGACTAAAAGAAAAAAGATTATGGAATTCCTGGCATATTGGCTAGCCAGCTTGAAAACTGGCTTGGCAACGAGAAGCATGCGTTTACGATAAATGGAAAAATCTTTGGGGTAAAGATAAATAGAGTTCCACAGGGTTTGGTCTATATCCCTGCTTTCTATGTATTATTCATACATGTTTTATAATGTTTCTGACATTACACCATTGACTGCATTTCAAAAAAATACTGCATTGACTGTAATGCTTTGGGACATTCTGAGCTTGTAGAAGATGCTATATATTTTTCATGATTTAGAAGAGAAAACTTTTGTAATGTTGTAACATTTTGCTGATATCAAGATATCTGGCAATATGATGAGAATAAATAACATAATAACAGATAAGAAATAACATATATACATACATATACAGCTTCCAACAAGTATCTGTGTCAATTAAACATGAGATAAAGAAAAGAAAATGTAAATAAATGTATAGTGCTGTATAATAGAATAAGAAAAGTCAAATATACATAAAGAAAGGGTGTTGTTTAGCAATTGTAGAAACCATTGGAGAATCTCCTGGCTGTTATTGATCATTGCTACATATTCCAATGACTAGATTGAAGGAATTGCCTGTATAATAATAAATTACAGAAACAGATGATGCAATTAAAGATTTACACTGAAATTAGATTAACTGTGCCATTGGGTAGAAAGATGAATGGCAAATTATTTTTGATACTGATAAATATAAAGTATTGCACATTGGCTGGAAGTGTGAGATATAAATGGGATGAGGGACCTTCAGTGCTGGAGTCGTGCTGAATAAATTAATTTTATTGTCTACACAATGTGGTCGTTACATTTTTGGATTTTATGGGTTTATCAACAAGTCATTCTTCATGGACCAAAATACATCTTCAGCTACTTTACCTAATGAGTATTTAGGTACTCAGTAGTGAAACCAGCCCTACCATTGACATACCCACCTGCATTCAAACACTATGTACCATTAGCGCTGTCTCATGAATAACCCTGGGGACTGTTTGGGCTTTGTAGCTGTGCTCACCACTGATGTGTCCACTATCTAACTAAAGTAGTCATTCACAGAAAAGGTTTACTCCACCCACTACCATCGGTCACCAGTGTGGCCATCTGACATCAACCCTGTGACATACCTGAATTGAAAAGTTCCATGCCATCAGCCGTATAAGTATTATTGGACCACGGGACCATAATCATTCTAGTAACTACAGAATACTACAACCACAGCCATAGTACTTTTACCTTCTACAGGCAATCTGGAAAGAAGCTGCTTAGGGTCTGTGCCCCTAGTTAGTCACACCAGTCCACGACTAAGTGAACGAAAATGAAATAATCCTCTGTGTAAATTCTTGTGAAATATATGGTTGGCATGTTGGAACAGAAGTTCTGCTCTCTGGATAGATTATGTGCAGTTCTGCTCTGTAACTCTAAGAAACATTGTTCGTATCCAGCGTGTCCTGCATAATTTTGCTCTGTAGAGAGGAGTATTTATTCGACACAATGACCAGCAAGACAAGCCTGAATTCTTGGAAGAGGGGTGGAAGGAAACTGAACAAATGACCGCTGCTCCACGGCCAGGAAGGCTAGTCCACCAGTTCCCAATTTGTAGGACTTTCTTGTAATGGCTTCACTTACTGCCCTACATAATAGGAATTAAATTAAACATTATTAATTATCGAAAGATGAGTTACCAGTCCTTGACCTTTCATTGAGCTTCATTGGAACTCTGTGGCTGATCATGGACAGAAAGGTCAGAGTGGAATTCTCCCACCTGGGACCAAGCCTCGTGGCGGGAACTGGGAATGTTTCCCGCTGCGGAGGCTGATGGGTAAACCCATGGTATCTTCTGGCCCCTGCATCATTAGTTATGCAGCTGGGTGTTTCCTGATATCCTGCATGGCGGAGTGGGCTGGATGGCATGTGCCCCACCATCAGATCAGGGCGTCATATTTAAAAGGCACCCAGACATCCACTGTCAGAACAAACAATGGAGGTGTCAGGAAGGGGAGGTGAAGGTCCAGTTGCCAAAGTTCAGTCATGCCTGCCTGTGCGTCTTCCTGAACCGGGTCGAGGTCTGGAGGAATATACTGTACCCGGCTGATGGATGGAGGAGGCCCAGCAAGGAAACAAACCTTGCATGGCGCGCAGGTGGCTGATGCTGTCAGTGCCCAGGCAGTACAGAAGAGGCCAGCATTACAATGCCGCAAAAGGATGAATGAATTCATTTGCTCCGCCAGGGTGTGTGAAACCTCATGTAAATCACAACGAGGCCAGGACGTCAGGATTCATGGGCTCAATGGCAATAGCACAGTCATGCCTCAGAGCCACACTGAAATACATCCACTCTGTGGAGGAGTGACCATTGTGCCTCCTTCATTCCTTCATACTTAAATATATAGAAAATACTAGGCAGGGGAGGGTGAGGGAAATGGGCTTCAGTGCAGAGAGCACCAAAAACCCATGTAAATCGGATACCTGTCTGAGCCTCACCCTTGCATGTGGATGGGCTCAGCACTCTGGAGGGAGCTGGTTCCCAATTCTTCTGACAACTTACATCCCGGTTATGCCCTGCCACACGCAGAATTGAATTAAATTGCAATGGACAAATGGATGCAACATACAACTCCTCTCCACCTCCTCTGTTAGCTTTGAGCAGGAGAAGGTGAGGCACAGCAGTCGAGAATGGGAGAAGACAGGAGGAGGGTGTCCATATATGAGGCCTCTCACAGAGTTCAAAGAATGGGCAGCTCAGCTGGCAGGCATGGAACAGGGCTGGGCAATTGGAAATGGGGAACTTGGACTTGGGCATCTACCCAGTAAGGACCCATCCATGGTATAGAAACCGAAGATTCAAATATGTCTCCATGTCAGAGCTGCCTTGCTGTCTTCTCTCTCACTTCCAATTGCCTCCAGGAAGAGACCATGGCCGGAGGATGAGGACTCTGTGTCAGGCTTCAGCCGTGGAGTGAAGAGGAGCCAGGAGAAAGGAGAAGAGAAGAGATGCTCACCTACAGAGACTGCACAGCAGTCACCCACTCTCCACCAACCCAGGGATACATACTTGGATGATATTACTTCTAGTTAGGAAGGTTTTCACATTCTGGTGGTCACTGCACAGACAGCTGTCTGCAGTAGGACGTGGCAGGGTCAGTCAAGCTCCCTCGCACTCGGAGGATTGCTGGAGAAGAAGCATGCGAGGTCCAAATCTGATGACAGAACTCCGGAATTGGTCTTCCAACTAATGGTGGTGAGTCAGGAAGAGGCTGAGGTGTTGGAGGCCCTCAATGGAGTAGCACATAAGTCAAAGGAGTCTTTCTGCCTGCTCTCTGATAAAGCTGTGTCCACATGTGCCCGCATCAAAGTCTCCATGAGGAAACATGGCGGACAACATGGAGAACCTGGTCCAGCAGAATTCTCAGTTTCTGCCGGAGATGCGTGTGGACCTGTATTCCATCGCTGCAGCCAGAGGTGAGTTTGGCAACGTGAGAGGGGGATGGGGCACCTACGTATCCTTCAGTTACCCGAAGTGAGGAGGAGCAGCAGCTGGACATACAAGACACTTAGAGGTTGTCCACTCCCTCTGAATCCCTTGAGCTTCTGACCTCTCCACCCTCGTCCTCTGTCATCGCAGAGGGAGCACAGGCCTACAGAAAGACAGCCAAAGGAAGCCAGAACCCTGAGGTCTCCAGAGAGCAGCTGCCAAAATCATCAAAGAAAAGGGCCAACTAGCCATCAGGCTGCCTCCACACCTGCTGCGGATGTTGTGGGAACACTTAGAAGAAGTGGTAGGCCATGGAAAATAAAGACATTTTGATCACAACTGGTTGCATGTGTGAACACTTGATTGTCACAATTCTAACTTTTGTAAATATAATAATCATTTTCACTGCCATAATGTTCACTATCTTTTTCAGAGTGGCCCATAAGGCTTAGCATCCTTCACCCAGTTCCTATCCCCTTGCCCATCGACACCCCAGCACCTCGCCTATGCACCAGGGCACAGAGTTCTTTGCCAGCCATGTGCCCTCCCGTGAGCTAAGCTTTCATCTGTCATGTCCCAGGTCCCTAGCATCGTCAGTACTCTGTGCTGGGATTCCCTTATAGTTGTCCAGGTGAGATGACCTGCATCTCCGCCCAACCATTGACCAGACAACGCTCAGCCCCCTGCCACTCACACCCTTACTTCATGCATCCCATTTTGCTTGAAAACTAATTGCTAGTTGCAATTATGGACTGCACGTTGACATCTGGATGTCGCTTCATATTATGGTAACTGAAAGTAGTTTAGCCCTTCTACGTAGACTGAATAAAAATCAACACTAGAGGGAGTAGAGTCTAACTCCTCAGATAAGCTTAAAAAAACAGCTTGAATAAAGATACCAAAAGATTGTTTTATCTGAAGAGATGGAAGAGCACCAGTGAATTCCGGGAAATATTTCTGCTGTCTCTTGTCTATTAGTTGATATTGAATGTATTGATTATTAGTTTGACTGGTTGGACATGAGGAAGTCTGAGAGCAAAGTATTGAAAATGCATGAAAGGGCAACTTCAGGAATCTATGTGACTCAACATAACCAAAGGTGTATGTGAGAAGATGGAGCTACCGCATACGTTTATTCATTCCATGAGACTGAAGTTCATTTAGCTGCCCGAGCAATGGAAGATTAATACATTTAAAGGAGAACGAATATTGGACAGACTTCTTTCTGTACAAGCTATTAACCCATCCTTTTCATCTCAGGAAGAAAATGCAATTGTATTTTTCTCACTGACATTTTTGGAGCAGAGGTTAACTGACCCAGCATTCCTAGCTGGCTACATTGTAGGTGCTGAGATTTGAATCAGTCTGATATCGAGCTGCTGCCAGTGGAGTTGGCATTTGCTATTGGGAACCGGTTTCTGGGGGAGTGCACTGCTGCAGGAGCTTAAAGGAGCAGGCTCTACATTTCATTCCTTTCCTAAATAATGTTAAGGATGCAGCAGTTATTTGACATTGGGCAGGGGAGGAGGAGGAGGCTAGTCCAAGGAATAGTCCAAGTACAGAGGAAGGGTTTGATTTTGGCAATCTTTGTCATCTTCACTCACCGCCTCTGGATAATGCAGTGCTTGAAGTTGTTCCACAGCATAACCAAAGCAAAGGAGTCACACTGTAACAATATAGACTGAGAATCAAGTTTTACATTTGCAATGACCTTACCCTAATTCTGTCACCATATACAACTTAACAGAAATGTGTCAGTGATGCCTAAATATCCACACCCTTGCCTTACAAATGTACCTTTGTGCACAGCCCAATATAAGTGGAAGCAGTGAAAGCATCCCACAATATGTAGCTGCACTGTTCCTACATCTGTTATTGCTCCATTCTGGGATGCTAACTGACTGCTGAGTTTCACTCCAAATAATGGCAAGTGGCAAGTTGTCAAACTCGATACATTCTTCTTAAGGGAGAAAACAGCAGATAATCAATACCAGCAAACAACCATAGCTGGTAATAACCAGGAGCCTCTAGCTCCTGGCACTCCATTTGTTGAGCAATCCTGTGAAGGTTCGAGCAGATATAGAGATGAAGCATTGACAGAAAAGAAAGCAGGAAGTGAGGCAGCACCCAAAGGCTGATGAGAACATTCATCTTTTCACCTCTCTTCAGAATAATGACCCCCACAACTTGCCTGGACTTGCAAAATCTCACTGGCTGTCCTGCCTGGAGACAATACACATCTCTTTAACCTGTGCTTAATGCTCTCTCCACTCACATCGTCTGTACCTTTAAGACTTGATTAGCTGTAAAGACTCGCATTCCAATCATTATTCATTATTCTGTAAATTGAGTTTGTGTCTTTATATACCCTGTTTGCTGTTTATGAGCAGATCTCCCACTCACCTGACGAAGGAGCAGCGCTCCAAAAGCTAGTGGCGTTTGCTACCAAATAAACCTGTTGGACTTTAACCTGGTGTTGTTCGACTCCTTAGAATGGAGTCGGTCATTCATCTTCTTGCGGCATTGCACCCCTGTCGTCTCATGCAGGCTGCTGCCACTGACCAGTGCTGCGACTGTCTCCCAGATAGGATGTGTCACCTTGTTTGAGGGTCTCCTGCCAGCCCTGGGTTATATTGTTGCCCGCCTCTCCTCTATGGCATCCAGCATACGGGTGAGGGGGCCCCACTGTGAATCGAGGAGTTGCTTTCATCGCTGCTCTCCTCCTGGTTTGAATGACAGCAGGTGCTGTGGAGTTATGAATGCCGCCCCCCTTCATTGAAGAACTCAGATGACTCCTCAGGTACGGCGCGTCTTGAACTTGCTGAAATCCTTTTGCGAAGTACCTAAAAATTGGAATCCAGATCGCACCACCGTACCGATTTTCACGCCATAAATGTCACTTTGGGCGGACGTTTACCGTCACATCCGCCTGAGTTTTCCGAGCCTCACCCGTCCCCGGAATCGGGGCGGGCGTGCCGGTAAAATTCCGCCCTTTGGCATTTCTTCAGGAAATTCTGCCCAAAGTCTTTTTTTTTCGACATTGTCAGGTCAAAATCTGGAATTCCCTACAGAACAGTAATCTGGGAGCAGCATCAGCACAGGATTGCAGCAGTTTGTAGAGAAGTTCCACTATTATCATCCTGGGTCAAAGGTGGCAGGCAATAACATGCAGCTTTGGTATTGTTGCAATCCAAGAACAAATAACAAAAAACTTCTGGTTGAATGTAGCAGCGCTGGATAAGTTACCTAATTGGTAGAATGCCTGAGTGCACAACTTATTCCTTGAGGAAAAAGAAGATTGTGTGTTGTCACCTGCCACAGAGTGACAGCACATTATTTCGCAATGAATTTGCAGCATCTCCCTGGCTTCAGATTTGTGGAACCTCATATAGTTTTCAGTGCTTTTAATGTAACAGTCTTTGCCTGCAAGATATTGGTTCAATACATCCTATTCCCTCATAACACTGGCCCACTGAGGCTTCTTAAAAAGAAGCATGCAAGAAAAAGTATAGAAGTCTGAGATTACGCACCAATCGACTCAAGAACACCCTCTTCCCTGCTGCCACCAGACTTTTGAATGGACCCACCTTATATTAAGCTGATCTTTCTCTACATTCTAGCTATGACTGTAACACTACATTCTGCACCCTCTCCTTTCCTTCTCCCCTGTGTACTCTATGAATGGTATGCTTGTCTGTATAGCACGCAAGAAACAATACTTTTCACTGTATCCCAATACATGTGACAATAATAAATAAAATCAAAAAGCTTTGAGAATGTGTCCACAGTCCTATCCATGTGAGCAATAAGATCTTTACAGGAAAAATGAGAGGTGCATCATGCATCATTTCTTTTCCCCGGAAGGGTAGGGGATTTTAGTTAATTCGGGCAGCATGGTTGGTGCAGGCTTGGAGGGCCGAAGGGCCTGTTCCTGTGCTATAATTTTCTTTGTTCTTAAATTTGTGTGTTTAAGTACTAGTTTTCGAGCAAAAAATTAAGGAATCATCCAATATGAGTGCGTTGTTGGCTGAGGCATAAGTCTGTGTGTTGTAGATGTACCATTTAAGTACACTGTTGGAAGATAACAACACAGTCCTCTATCTTGGCAAACTTCTTCAGAAATGTTACATTTCTTTGGCATTCCATTGCAGAAACTGCATTAATGTGCTTTTTCCTGAGTCGCTCTGTTTGCAGATTGCTGAGCTGGGTGACCCTCAAATCCAGAAATGATACAATGTCTGGCTGGAAATATTTTCAGAGTGACCGGCAGGGCACACTCAGTACATTGACCTGTCTCTGCCTCTCCTGGGAATGCACAGTAAGAAGTTTAACAACACCAGGTTAAAGTCCAACAGGTTTATTTGGTAGCAAATGCTACCATCTCCTGGGAATAGGCAGAATCCTGGCTCATCCCAGCAGAGTAAACATCGAAAAAGATCAAAATTAGACAAGTTGCAACCAATGTGAAACGCAGATGCTTATTTAAGGAGCTACATGTTTCATTTTCGGCCCAAGGAATCTTGATGACCACATTCCCAGAATATAATTTGCAAGCAGCGGGCCCACCCACCAACAGTATGTAAATGAAGGAACTTCTCAAAAGGTCCGCATTCCATGCCGTAAGTTGGACTGCACCAGGGCAAAAGCTGCCACGTCCTACTTCAGAATTTCAATCCTTTGTAACATTCAGCAGCTCCCACTGGATCAATCTTATTAAACTCCCCACAACCCCTGACGAATAGAACAATCCCAATTCATTTCTATCTGTTCCACTGTTTCTGAATATTTCGATTTTCCTCTGCTGTTTTCTCATTGACATCTGGCAAATTTAAGACCCCCACGATAATATATTCTTTACGTACAGATCTCCCTTTGTGAAAACATTTCCCTGTTTATCCTTTCCTCCTGTTTCGCACATCTGTAACAACAATCTTCTTCCCTTTATTATCCTCAATGGTAATCCATATTTATTCCTCTATTATTCTTTCTGTACATGTTATCTCTCCTGTTACTTTGCCTGTTCCTTCTGTAGACTCTGGTATTTTAATCTCCCTGTTACATGTCTTGGCTTTTTTTTAGAATCCTACAGTGCAGAAGGAGGCCATTCAGCCCATCGAGTCTGCACCGACCACAATCCCACCCAGGCCCTATCCCCATAACCCCATGCATTTACCCTAGCTAGTCCCCCTGACACTGAGAGGCAATTTAGCATGGTCAATCCACCTAACCTGCACATCTTTGGACTGTGGGAGGAAACCGGAGCACCCGGAGGAAACCCACGCAGACACGGGGAGAACGTACAGACTCCGCACAGACAGTGACCCAAGGCTGGGAATCGAACCCGGGTCCCTGGCGCTGTGAGGCAACAGTGCTAAACACTATGCCACCATGCCACATCTTGGTTAATCCGATTGAAACATGCTCTGCTTTTAGCAAATACATTTTCAAGCCTGGTTTAGTGGCCAGTATTTAATGGGACCTGTTGGATTGGGCTAGATGGTGGGCGATTGTGGGGGAGGCCATGTGGTCCAGGCCCGCCAGTTAGAAAACCGACACCCATTTAGTCAGCGGTGAGAATGTGCTGATGCATGGAACGGTCCCGTTTGGCTAATTAGGCTCATTAATGAGCCATTTATCGGATATAATCACTGAACCCACTGGGATTTGGCAGTGGCTCAAGAATTCTCCTAAACTTGCACTGATCCTGTGTGCCTCCTGAAGGTCAATCAACAAACCCTCTCGGATTGGCCAGTGTCTTCTCAATGGGGACTTTAATGGGAAGGGTGATGTCTGATAAGAGCCACCTGCCCCCAGGTCTTGCATTCAACCTCACCTGCCTGACTCCTTCCATTGGTGATCCCATCCCTGTGACCCCCCCGCTAATCTGCCCACATTTACCTGTCTCCAGGGATCGACAATGATATCCGATGAAAACCTCATGGAATAACCAGCCACAGCCCCTGCTCCCCGTGATTTAGTTCATTTTTCTAAGGCTTTGATTTGTAAGTACTTCCCTTTGCAGTCCAGTCATCTCTAGAGTTTAGCTGGATTCCATATATTCATATTAAAAATGAAGTGCTTTGGGCAATTTTCTATGTCAGTAACTGGTCTACCTACCTGGTTGAAATACTGTCTAAAATTCCTGTACCAAACTTCTGCATCTCCAAGTAGTCCCAGTTATTTATAAATCTAAGGGCTAATTTCCTAACTTTGTTCTCAATAGTGAATGTCATCAAATGGTCAGAAAATCCTGTGTCTGAATTTCCAATGGGTGCTATTGGTAGGCTGGTTTCATTCAAGGAGCTCAAATTCTGAAAACTATTCTTCTAATATTTTAACTTTATACTTCAATGGATCCCTTAACTTTATACTTCAATGGATCTCCCAATCTTCACTGCTCTGAATCCCTGTGTTCCAGTCCTTTGCACTGCACCTCCCTTTTTGCTTTGCACTGGATCTGATGACAGTTCTGCCACACCTGAGGTCACTGTGCACATCTGCTAGACCTTTGAATCAACTGTCATCATTTCCTGGTTAACATTATGCACATATTCAGCTCTGAATCCACTTGATAGCTTCCATCTGCCCCTCAGTTAACACTCAAAACCTGCAACAGCTTCTGGCTCCACCTTGTTTGCTACTGACTCTGAACCAGAACTTTGGCTGGTGGCTGCTCCAAGCTGACTCACCAGGTCAGGAAGTGGGTGTTATCCCTTCATGACTCCTGAACCTTAGACTTTAACTTGGGACTGTTTCACACTGTAACACACTATTTTCTGTTTATGATCACAGCATGCCTTGCTTAATCTCTGCCATGCCTACATAATGCAAAAACCTTTCTGTGCCCATTCACATTCGCATTCAGGTCCTGAGTCGTCATTTTTCTTCTTATTCTTTCCCCCTGCCATTTTGTTTCTCTGGTCTATTCTCCGCTCCTAGTTCTTCATCACGGCAGCATTCATTTCCTCTTCCCTCCCTCAAATCCCTACCCCGTAAATCATCACTGCTCTGTACGTTTGTTTATTTCCTGCTTTCATCCTAGGCTTCAAACTTCCATAATAAAACACACAACTCTTCTCTCTATCTCTTTTGGCATTCTGCAGAGAGCCATTATTATCCTGTATCTGAAAACTTTTCAAAACTTCTATTCCAATAGAAGTCAATGATAGCCAAGTTCCATATGCATGAGGACGGCCTCAACCAGGATCTTGGGTTCATGTCACACTACTTGTAACCCCCACCATACTGCCTGGATTTGCAAAATCCTACAAACTGTCCTAGCTTGAGACAAGTCACATCTCTTTTACCTGTGATCGTCCCTCTCTCCAAGCACACTGTTTGTACCTGTACCTTGATTATCTGTAATGACTCGCATTCCAACCATTCTTCAGATCCCAATCTGTAATCATTTTGCAATTGCGTCTTTGCCTATATAGGCCGTGCTTGTGAACTAACCTCCACTCACCTGATGAAGAAACAGCCCTCCGAAAGCTTGTGATTCCAAATAAACCTGTTGGACTTTAACCTGGTGTTGTGAGACTTCTTACTCTGCCCATCACAGTCCAATGCCGGCATCTCCAACTCACATCTATTCCACGTGTTAGCACTTCTCAGTTCAATCCATTGACTGTATATTCTTCTGTTATCTTCGCCCAGCAAACACTTCATGCTGGTCCATACTCACACCTATCACACTTGCTGAGTTACAGCAGCGTTGGGCACTGTCATCATTTACTGAATTCCTTCAACAGATGAATACTGCCCAAAACTGCAGTGAATTGTTTCACCATTTTACTTGGCAGGAAGTCAGAACAGAAATCAGTCTAACCCTTCCATGTAACTGAGTACAGTATAAACACTTAATCCATAATTCATCCTGAATGAGCCCCTTTATAGGCAGTTTTTGTCAGTGGCGGTTTTCCATGGCCTTCCACTCTCAGAATTAGGGTGAGAATGCAAATCCTAAATCTATATCAGCCAGAATCGAGTGTGCGTTGTTGGCATTGTTCTGAACCACACGCTAGCCAACTGAGCTAACTAACGCTCTCCCCCACCATCACAATCATGGGACTTATTTCATGCTGTGTGCTATGTCACTAGAGCTCTGCTTTTAACATAGTCACCATTTCAATCAGAAACGAGTCCATTATTAAAACTCCGCTTCCACCCTGAGTCTTCCTCATTTAAAAAATATCAATACTAATCAAATGAAGCAAAATAAACCTGATAAAATCCTCTGCTTTTAGAAATGAGGGGGTATCTGCGAAGGGGAGGTGGCGAGGGGGATCATCAAGAGGGGGGGAATCAGCGAGGGGGGGGATCAACATTTTCCAGCTATGAATATTTGTGAACTATTCTTACAAAATGTCATTTGTGTGTATAATATATTCCCTAATGAATCTACATTGAGGTAGATTTCAGCCTGAAAGAAAACCGTACTTGAGGGAAAAATAGCACTTTTCTCCATATTTGGCTATTTCCATCCGTGGGTGGCCTGGCTTTGCTTCTGCTGCAGAGTGGAACACACAGCTTCTTTTTCTCAAAAATATCCCTTGAAACCACCTTAAAATCTTGGACGGACTGCGTGACTTTAATGGAGATTTATTTTCTGAGATATGGCGCATTTTACAATAGTTTGGTATTTTTGGTACATGGGTGGTCTGGTCTGGTTGCTATGTTTTGACATTCAGTGGGAAGCAAGCAGCTTTTTCTTGTTAAAAACATCCCTTCAAGACCAATCAGTAAACAAGACTGTAGGTCTGCTAAACTAGTTATTGGGGTCACTGTAAGGGCTACATTTGATTTTGTATGTGAAATCTTTTCATTGGATGAATTTCATGAACTGTTATCTGTTAAATCAGTATTTTACAGTACTTAAAATAGTTGAGTCTGATTTTTATTAGGTAGTTACAAATGAATAAATATGGCAATGGCTTATAAAGCTATATTTATGTTTAATAGAGGTCCCATCTATTTGCAGCAGTTTCACATCCAAAGGTGAAAGGCTTCTGGAAGTCTTTATTAAAGAGCTGGTGATGTATTCTGCCTTTCTTAAAGGATAGCTAACTTCTTTTGACATTAGACACGAAGGAATAGACTCTGACTTTGTGCAACTCGCGTAGAAAAAGTGATAGAGGAACTTTCAACCTCACATCTCTCCCAATTTTTACTTTCATTTATTTTTAATAGAAATAAAAGTTGGGAGAGATGTAAATGGAACATTGATGCACCATCCACCATTTTACACTATTGTTCAAAGTCAAAATCTGCTTCAGAGTGTCAAAAGAAGCTGTAGCCTTCAGGCGAAGCAAGCAAGGCTAGAGGATAGGAAATAGATGGAATGATGGGTGGAATTTTCCGGCCACACTCGGCCCCAAGGCCGGAAGACCCCGCCTGAGGTCAACAGACCTTTGCATGGTCCGTGTCCCGCCCGCTACAATTCCCATAGTGGGTGGGATGGGAAAATTCCATCCAATGTGTAGGAGGAGCAATTCTGTCCACACTTTAAAGTCATACACTATGTCCTTATTTTCACACTTAATGGTAAATTTCTGTGCCCACATTTAAACCATAACTTGTCGATGCAATTCTTTCATCCAGTAATTACACCTCGCCTTTGGAGTGGTAGCATTGCAGTGTATGAGTTGTGGTGGGAAGATGGGATATTGCAGCATATTAGTGGGGCCATGGAAAGTGGACTTTGAGCAGTGTCGCCATGGTGATGCTGTCCTGGAAAATTCTTTAAAGCACAGAAAGGCAACAGCCAGGGCAATTAACTATCTTGTACTCATCCCACATCGTTCACGATATTGGGTACACAATTCCAGGTATAGTTCAGCAATTAACTTTTGCAATGGTCATCCAAATCAGCATGGAGGGAGGTGGTATTACTTGGAAAAAGCAGTATGACAGCAGTAGTCACCCATAAGTGTAGTCAAATTACATTATAATAACTCAAAAAGTTAAAATTGAAATATGCTTTATAAAAAACTTTCTTTGACTTTGGATAGGACTGTGAATTAAGAGCCTCTATATTGAAGTGTTCTTCATTTCTAATTTCTTCAAATGTTAACAATTGACATTTTTAAAGAAAGCTATCAAGCAGGCCACTTTGATCTGGATGGTATTGAACTTCTTGAGTGTTTCTGGAGCTGCACTCATCCACGCAAGTGGAGGATCTTTCATGACACACTCGAACTCCACCTTGTAGATGGTGGAATGGTTTTGGGAAGCCAGGAGCTGAGTTACATGCCATGGAATACCCAGCCTCTAAGCTGCTCTTACGGCCACAGTATTTCTGATAAATGATGACCTCCAGAATGTTGATGATAGGGATTTTGCTAAAGGCAAATTGTGTTTAACTAACTTGACTGAGTTTTTAAATGAGGTAACAGAGAGGGCTGATAGGGGTGATGTGGTTGATGTATATATGGACTTCCAAAAGGCATTTGCTATGACTTTTGATGGCTCTCCAAATTTTCCCAGTCCACCTGTGACTTTACCCACCTATAGTGGGCCAGAAAATCCACCACTCCAACCTTCCCGTTTCTGAGTTTCTGCTTTCAGAACACCCAGGAGCTGCTGCCTGCCCAACCATAGGAGCCCCAGAAAAAGGAGAGAGAAAAACAACACCGCACTGACGCAGAGGCCCTGTCATTTAATCTGACACTTTCAGCCTCCAGTTCAGATATATATGGCATATAGTGTAGAGGTTGGTGTAGAATAGAGGTTCACATATATTGAGTGACCAGGCATGAGTGGGCTGCAGCCAGACCAGGGAAAACTATCATTCTTTTGCCAGTTCACTGGAGGGTGAGATTGCAGACAAGTTCTGCTGTTCAGATGAAAGCCTTGATGGGGCGCCTTTCAGGAGAAGGCTAGTTGAGATGCATATTGAGCTTCTTGGTGCATTAGTGATCAGACAGCCTGCTGTCGCTGTTTTGAACATGAAACATCCAGTTCCAATTTAGCAGAGGATGTCACGAAGAAATTCTCTCCTCCATTGCCTGTGCTCCTTCATGACTGAGAGACACTGCAGTTGCGGCCCCCACCATATCTGTTGTAGGCTTTGTGTGAACTCGTCATCAAATCCTCTGCCCTCCCCTGTAAGGATGCAATGGTAGAAGTTATTCTTACCTACAAGCTGGGTGATGGGCCCTTTAAATAACACTAGTGCTAGGCCCCTCTTGCAGCTGTTCAAATGTTCTTGATGAGTGGCAAAGAAATGTATTTAATCAACCTGGAGTTAAAAAGAGCATCAAATGAGCCAGTAGGTAAGGAGACTTTTGCCACACTCAGTGATGCCTACCACAAATGTCCTACCAAACACTGTATGCCAGACAGGAATGGCACTTGGAGAGCGTCAGGCTTGCTTAGCATCATCTCCAGTGCCACTACCACTCAAGGGTTTCACAGCCCTTAGGTTGAATTAAATGGAGAACCTTAAACATTTGAAAGGTGCCAAACTCCAATTTGTCAAGCACAATGGATCTGTGGGAGATCGAAAATGGAAGATTGTGCTTCTCCAATTTATTGCCCCTCCCAGAAAGGGTGCAACAAGGTCCAACATTCTTCCCCTTGATTTTTGTTTTGTTACAAGAGAGAACACCTGCCGTACGAATCTGTGATAGATCTCCAAGACCTTCCATGGCCTACCTCCATTCTTCCAACTCCTCTCTCTGTTTCAGATGGACTCCCCATCCAGGAGCCTGACCTCCCCTCCACCTTCCAACTTCCTCCAACTCCCTCCACCTCCCTCCCATGTGAAAAAGTAATGAACCCCATGCTTGAAAATTGAGAGTATCATTGGGGTGCATTACTGGGGCAGATTGGGGGATTTCCCCTTTTAATTATGGTTCAGCTAACACAAACCTCACGGAAGCAGTACTCTGGTAAAAGACGTTCTTTATTTTCCAAGTTTGGTCAATGTACGAGGGAGAGCGATTTGGAGCAGTTCCAAATCAACTCTGAAATTACATTACTCTTAGCTCTGCAATTACACAATTTTTGAAAGCTATTTGCCCACCCCAGTTTGATAAGAGCCAATCATAATAAGTATAAATTATATACCTTGGCCAATGACACCTACTTCTGGGCAACATGGGACTGCGTGATCAGCTCATGCACCTTAAAAGTTTTTTTTTTAAAAGTAAAGTTTATTTATTAGTCACAAGTAGGCTTACATTAACACTGCAATGAAGTTACTGTGAAATTCCCCGAGTCGCCACATTTTGGCGCCTGTTCGGGTCAATGCACCTAACCAGCACGTCTTTCAGACTGGGAGGAAACCAGAGCACCCGGAGACACAGGGAGAGCGTCCACACAGACAGTGACCCAAGGCGGGAATCGAACCTGGGTCCCTGGCGCTTTGAGGGTCCTACTCACATCTCCTGATGTTTCCCAGACCCCCTTACCCAGTGTCCTTGGTTAAATGTGTATCCCATTCATCAGGCCAACTGGAGACTACTGATAAGAATTGGGTTTTTTTGCTCAGCAGCAGTATTGTTTTTTAAAGTATGTGGTTCTTTTTACTTACCTACGAGCATTACATTGTTAACAAAGATATAGGCTTTTAATACAAAATATGTTTTCAAAAATACATGTCTAAATTCTCTAATTTATATATACCTCTATGCAAGCAGTATACTTCAGCTGCTTTATAACTTTTTCTGTATCCCATCAACTCTGATCTTATCTACCCCAATCTGATGATCTTTTGGTCCCAAGCCTTTCTGATTCCCCTTACAGGGTGCAATAAGGTCCAACATTCTTCCCCTTCAATTTTAGTTTTTTTTAATATAACAGCAGCATAGAGAACACCTGACATGTGATTCTGTGATAGCTCTCCAAGACTTTCCATGGCCTATCTCCATTTTTCCAACTCCTGTTCATACACGCGCTCCCTCACGTGTTTCAGATGGGCTCCCCATCAGGAGCCTAACCTCCCCTCCAGCTTCCAACTCCCTCCAACTCCCTCCCACATGAAAAAGTAATGAACCCCATGCTTGAAAATTGAGAGCATTATTGGGGTGCATCACCGGGGCAGATTCAGGTCCTATGCCGACCACCTTTGCACACAGCCGCATGTTCTGTGGTTATGTAGGTTTGATGGAGCACAGTATGCGATGTCCTTTAACTTCAGCAAATTGAACAAAGGTACCATTTTCATTTTGCGGATGATACCAGTCCTATAAGCTTCTCTGAATTAATCATAGAATCCTACAGTGCAGAAGGAGGATATTCGGCCCATCGAGTCTGCACCGACCACAAACGCACCCAGGCCCTATCCCCACAACACCATGCATTTACCCTAGCTAGTCCCCCTGACACAAAGGGGCAATTTAGCATGGCCAATCCACCTAATCCGCACATCTTTGGACAGTGGGGGGAAACCCATACAGATACAGGGAGAACGTGCAAACTCCACAAAGACAGCGACCCAAGCCGGGAATCGAACCCAGGTCCCTGGTGCTGTGAGGCACAAGTGCTAACCACTGTGCCACCGTGCCGCCTCGAAGCTGAACACTTGAAGCTGAAGTTAATGTCAAATTATAAAAAAGGTAATTTTATGATGGGTGTTGAAAAGATTCTAACCCATGAGGCCAGCCAATACCTCCAGAACATAATATTGAACTATTTATGCCGATACAATTGAATTTGTTACATAATAAGGCAAGATGATTTTCCTTACATTTTGCCTTTTGCAAATGGTTGACTCATTGTTATAATTGTTTTTCATCAGACAGGATTTCTTTCTTCTTTAAAAGAAGAAAGATATTACTATGTTATTTTGTACATTGAGCATGAGTGGTCATGGGCATTTGAGTTATTATTCTCAACAACATTTTTACTTCTTTGAGTTCTCAAGAACTGAAAGATTTTTAGCCTTCTGCCATACTTTATGGTGAATCATGAACATGTTCTGTATCAAGATTATTTATTTGGGATTAAATAAACATTTGTAGTAACTTTTACTTTCAGAAATCATTAGTGGCATTTTTTCCAGTTGTACCCTAAGCCTAGATTTTTTAATGGAATGCCAACTGAGGCCAAGTTGGCAGCACTCGCTCTGCATCTCTGAATCTCGAACCATGTTCAAGTCACAGCCCAGGACTTTTGCACAGTCATCAAAGCATATTATTGCATTACTGTGGGAGCGCTGAACTGTCATTGGTGCTGTCTTTTGGATGGGATCTTAAACAAAGGCCTCATCTACTTGCTTGGGCAAATGTAAAAGATCTCATTATCTCATTATATCAAAGAAGAGCAAGCGGGTTTTCCCTGATGTTTTGTTCGATATTTATCCCTCAATCAACTTCACAAAAGCAGATCACCTAGCCATGACTATATTACTGTTTGTGGGATTTGCTGTGTGCAAATTGACTTCCATGTTTACAACAGTAGTTACATCCCAAAGGTACTTCATTGACTGTAAACTGCTTTGGGATGTCCTGAGCGCGTGAAAGCACTATATAAATAAATGCAGGTCTTTGTTTCAGATTATTTTTGAATATACGTATATACTGTGAATACTAGCTTTCCTTCACATTTATCTAAATATGCTCTTCATAACTGGCATTAGGCTGTTACATGCATCTTCCAGACATTTTCTAACAAAAAGTTGACAACTCTTAAGTTTATTTATTAGTGTCACAACTAGGCTTACATTAACACTGCAATGAAGTTACTATGAAACTCCCCCAGTTGCCACACTCTGGCACCTGTTTGGGTACACTGAGGGAGAATTTAGCATGGCCAATTCACCTAACCAGCACGTCTTTCGGACTGTGCGAGGAAATCAGAGCACCTGGAGGAAACCCATGGAGGGAGAATGTGCAAACTCCGCACAGACAGTGACCCAACTCGAGAATCAAACCTGGGTCCCTGGCGCTGTGAGGCAGCAGTGTGAACCACTGTGCCACCCCTTTCCACAACACTAAAAAAATGTGGTAATGATTGTATTACCTAAGTAGTAGAAATGCTGTTAATCTGATTAGTAGAATATAAGAGGCTAGTATGGTAGGTTGGGGATGAATTTCACATTTTTAAGAATTTGAAATTGTCCCCAATAGCACAAATCTATTTAAGTTTTCAGAAATTTTTGACAAAATGGTATAAACAAAAAGCTTAACGCATAAACAAAAGAAAGTGCTTTTGCCTTTGATTTTTTATGACTCAAATGTTACTTTCCACCCTGGTTTTGGAGAAACATATTTTGTTGCTGCCTGGTTGTATCCCTCAAGCAATTGATTTATTTTTATTCTGAAGTATGCCATAGATTTGTTTGAATTCATATTAAACGCAAAATGCTTCACAAAAGGAAGAAAATGACACAGGAAGTAGAGCAAAACTTTGCTTATCACTACAAATGAAAATTCAATAAAGCACAAACTGTTTATTCTGACAAATGAGATTCTGAATTGTAAGATGAAATTTATTTAAAACACTATAAATTGCCTCAGTGAACAGTGAGGAAGAGGAACTGGGAGGTGATGGCCTCTAAAGCGAATGTCACTTTCCAGATCAAGAGGACTAACAAGGTTCTGTCAGATGCCGTCCGCAGGCATGAGAACTAGTGGCTTATTCATAGGAAACTGCAAGGAAAGCGAAGACAGAGTATTTCCAGACAATGTCATCTCAGAACTCAGGATCACCCCTGCTTCCTGATTTGGTGGTTTGTGGTGTGTCGGGATGTCATCACAACCTTCAAAGAAGAGGCCAGTAGACAGGTCAGTCATAAATTATTTTAGCCATAGTTTACTTTAATGTGAGTGCCATTAATCCTCTTCATAGCAAGTTTAATCCCATCTCCAACCTTTTCTGACACAATGACAGTAAATTTTCTATATTCTCTGATTCCAGAAAAAGGTAAATAAACTGCATAACTTGAAACTCAAAACTTATAGGGCACTGTAGCAAGTAGTTTATTTAGCACAATGTTGTACGCAATCTGCCTTATTAATTGAATGTCAATCAGATATAAGTAGCTACAAAATCTGAATGCACCTTGAGAACTTAAATGTATTGTGATTTTGTTATGTTCGAACCCAACAAATTGATTTCTCCTATAAATCTGTCAACAGATAGAGGAATATTCATTGAGCGCCATATTCTCAGCATCAGCTTTGGAAAGTCATGTACCATAAACAGAGAATTGTCAGGAGGACAATTGAGAATTCTTGCACTTGTCTACCCTCAACAGAAGCAGGTGCTGAGGACAATGATTGCATTGGAAGAAGAACATTAGAGCATCAGGGCTTGTGTATATAAAGCCTAAACATCAGGAGAAGACAAAAGAAAAGGCCATCGCTGCTTCCTCACTGTCATCTTCCAAATTGTTTCCTAATATTCTTAAATATCCAAAATAAAAGATTATAATGAGCCCTGGAAACCATAAACTCTGGTCAATTTACTCTCCAATAGATCCAAACTTTCAAGCCTAATTGGCCAACTCAAGCAACTAACCTGAACTTTTATTAACTTGAAAATGATGCACTTCATGATAATTAGACTTATAAGTACTTACTTCAACAATAGAAGTGGAGGACAAAACATTGAGATCTTGAGCAAAATACAGTTGGTATTTTTTTGCTTGGTACTTCTTTACTAATACTAATAAATGTCCCATAATTTTATTCAGATATTGAGATCTTTTTCAAGGTTAAGATTAATGTATGTGGAAATATTCTCAAGGACTGTTAGATTATTGAATTATCTGCCTGCATCAATATTAAACTTGACAGAGGAAACATTTGTCTCCTTTGGATCCGATGTTAACCTAAATATCTGAATGTAAAAGATCCTGTGGCACTGTGCACAAAGAACCTGTGTGTCTCTGCAATAGGACAGTTGACTGCACCTCAAGTAATTAATTGGCTATAATGTGCCATAGGAAATCCTGAGGTTGTGGAAGGTGCTACATAAATGCAAGTTCTTTCTTTTAGTTAGTCGATTCGTGCATTGAATAAGTGCAGTGAAATCATGATTTAAATAAGTTTGACTAAACATTTAAGGCTGGAAACTACTAATAGTCATAATATTGAATGAGCAGTTGCTGTACTTGCAAAATATTTATCTAATATTGTAACAGAGCCATATAACTCATTTAAAATAATACCTTTCTTAAAATAGTGCACAAAGAAATATCATTTCAACGTAAGTAGTCATTCGAATTTTTTGTCAACAGTAACAGCTACATTGAATCCCTGGAATCATTGAATCCCCACAGTGCAGAATGAGGCCATTTGACCCATCGAGCCTGCACCAACAACAATTTCACCCACACACTATCCCTGGAACATCACGTTTTTACCCTGCCAGTCACCCTGACACTAAGGGGCAATTTTAACATGGCCAATCAACCTTACCCGCATATCTTTGGACTGTGGGAGGAAACTGAAGCACCCAGAGGAAACCTGTGCAGACACAGGGAGAATGTACAAACTCCACACAGACAGTTAAAGTTTTTAAAGTTTATTTATTCGTGTCACAAGTAGGCTTACATTAACACTGCAATGAAGTTACTGTGAAAATCCCCAAGTCACCGCACTCCGGCACCCGTTCGGCTACACTGAGGGAGAATTTAGCATGGCCAATGCACCTAACCAGCACGTCTTTTGGACTGTGGGAAGAAACCAGAGGCACCCGGAGGAAACCCACACAGACATGGGGAGAACGTGCAGACTCCATTCAGACAGTGATCCAAGCCAGGAACTGAACCCGGGTCCCTGGCTCTGTGAGGCAGCAGTGCTCACCACTGTGGCATTGTGCCATCCTACAGCATGTTCAAGAAATGGGCTTCGCTCCTGGAGCAGCCACAATTAAATATTAATTGGAATTAAGATTGGCATTTGTTGATATTTTAAAACAACTGGGTTATATGCTATCTTGCTGAATTCTATTGATTGAATATCTAGGCTTGCTGAGTTAGTAAACACAAAAATATCAAGCGTATAATTGAATTGTATTGTCTGATAGGGTAGTGGATACATATTCAATAATTGTCTTCAAAAGTGAATTAAATAAATACCTAAAGAAGAGAAGAATTGCAGCAATTTGGGGAAAGAGCAAAGAGGAGAGGCTCGGGCTAACTGGAGAGCACTTTGAAAGAGCTGATGCTTATTCCATGAACCCTTACAGCATTGCTTGTGGGCCAGGAGGAGCAGGAATGTTTCTTCCATGCTTAACAAATGAGTCTCACAACACCAGGTTAAAGTCCAACAGGTTTATTTGGAATCACGAGCTTTCGGAGCACTGCTCCTTCATCAAGCTACTCAGCTGTTGGACTTTAACCTGGTGTTGTGAGACTTCTTATTGTGCCCATCCCAGTCCAACACTGGCATCTCCACATCATGCTTAACAATATACTCAAAAAGAAAACCCACACCTATTATTTGTCTGCGCACTCCACCAACACCCCATCAACACCCCACCCCCACCAAATCGGGTTCCCTTCCTCCACACCATCAGACTCTTGTCCACCTTCAGTCATCCCTGACTGTAGTTTAAGCATTTGGTGCATAAAGGATAAACATGGGACTAATGTAATAATGGACGGAGCTGTGTGTAGAAGCATGCATGGTGACAGCTTCTCGCTTGGACCTTTACTGTACCTATGTATACAGTTTCTAACAGCTACCTAAGACCGAATACCTTAATAAGTTATGCTACTGAGTAATGCCCAACATATTACATTGTTGACCACATTCAGATTCTTGCAGCCCCCCCCACCTCACACAGAACCCCACCCTGATGATCGTACAGTCCTGCTACAATGGCCCCCACACCCGCACTCTGCTTTGTTCTGTCGAATTTTCCACCCAACAAGTCTCATAAGGCTGGCTACAACTTTTCTTAAGTCTTTAAGGTAAACTGGGGTTGTTCTCCCTGGAAAGACGGAGAATGAGGGGAGATCTAATAGAGGTGTACAAGATTATGAAGGGGATAAATAGGGTGAACGGTGGGAAGCTTTTTCCCAGATCAGAAGTGACGTTCACGAGGGGTCACGGGCTCAAGGTGAGAGGGGCGAAGTATAACGCAGATATTAGAGGGATGTTTTTTACACAGAGGGTGGTGGGGGCCTGGAATGCGCTGCCAAGTAGGGTGGTGGAGGCAGGCACGCTGACATCGTTTAAGACTTACCTGGATAGTCACATGAGCAGCCTGGGAATGGAGGGATACAAACGATTGGTCTAGTTGGACCAAGGAACGGCACAGGCTTGGAGGGCCGAAGGGCCTGTTTCCTGTGCTGTACTGTTCTTTGTTCTTTGTTCTTTAAGAAAAAGACTTAAAGGTGGTTTTTTGACAATCTCCAAACAGCAGCCCTGGACGCAATGTGCCTCCAAACTAAAATCCAGCGGTGACTCAAATTTTTGATGCCTGCTTATATTACATTGTTGAGGAATGAGACTTCACAGTTGCATTGTTCCCATTCCAGGCCTTCAAGATTGAGTGGCATGTCAGAACTATTTAAAAAAATATATTCCTTCACACTTTACTGGCAAGGCCATTTATTGCCCATCCCTCATTGCCCTTGAACTGAATGGCTTGCTAGGCTATTTCAGAGAGCAGTTAAGTGTCAACCACATGTAAGGATGGGAGATTTTCTTCCATAAAGAACATTAGTGAACCAAGTGGGCTTTTACAACAATTGATGATAGCTTCATGGTCATCATTACTGAGAGCAACTTTTATTAATTAAGTTTAAATTCCACCAGTTGCCATGGTAGGATTTGAACCCATATTCACAGAGCTTTAGGATTGGTTTCTGGATTACTAGCCCAGTGACATTGACATTACGTTTTCGTCCCCCAGTCACTGATTTTAAAGCCCTCACAATGTGAATGCTTGTGCCAAGATAGTAATTTTTTCGGCTTTGTTTGGGCTAATGACAGAGCAAATCATCCAGTGGTTTGTGGTGAATCTGAACTCATGGTGTACACTCCCTTTGCTATCAATTGCTGGGTTTTATATGCAATAATAAAGGCAGGTGCCATGAGCTCACCATTATGTTTCAAGCAATTTCTGGGTCTTTATATTTCTGCTTCCATACATCTAATTTAAAGCATAAAATAAAGAAATATACAACCATATTTGCAACAAATGTAATCTTGTGGAAAGATATGTGAACACCAGAAAGATTTGCCTTTTGGAGAAGGTGGCACGCAGTTGGCTGGGGGGTGGGTGAAAATAATAGGCAATATTTAATGGAGGTGATGAGAGTCTCACCCACTCGCTGGAGAGACGGCAAGAGTCCCACCTGGCCATTTTAGGGAAGGCCACTGAATTAAATGCCATTCAATCACTTATAGAGTCATAAAGGTTTACAGCATGCAAACAGGCCCTTCGGCCTAACTTGTCCATGCCGCCCTTTTTTTTAAACCCCTAAACTAATCCCAATTGCCTGCATTTGGCCCATATCCCTCTATACGCATCGTACCCATGTAACTAAATGCTTTTTAAAAGACAAAATTGTACCCATCTCTACTACTACCTCTGGCAGCTTATTCCAGACACTCGCCACCCTCTGTGTGAAAAATTGCCCCTCTGGACGCTTTTGTATCTCTCCCCTCTCACCTTAAACCTATGCCGTCTAGTTTTAGACTCCCCTACCTTTGGGAAAAGATATTGACTATCTAAATGATCTATGCCCCTCATTATTTTATAGACCTCTATAAGATCACCCCTTAGCCTCCTACGCCCCAGAGAAAAAAGTCCCAGTCTATCCAGCCTCTCCTTATAACTCAAACCATCAAGTCCCGGTAGCATCCTAGTAAATCTTTTCTGCACTCTTTCTAGTTTAATAATGTCCTTTCTATAATAGGGTGACCAGAACTGCACGCAGTATTCCAAGTGTGGCCTTACCAATGTCTTGTACAACTTCAACAAAACGTCCCAACTCCTGTATTCAGGAGTTCTGACTGATGAAACCAAGAATGCCGAATGCCTTCTTCACCACTCTATCCACCTTTCAAGGAGCTATGAACATGTACCCCTCGATCTCTTTGTTCTGTAACTGTCCCCAACTTGACAGGCCAACTGCAGGCTTTCTCTGGGAACAAAGAGGTAGTCATGCCCACTGAGAGCTGCTGGCCAATTAGAGGCTGGCAGCTCTATTGAATGGCAGCTGCACTATGGAGGCGGTGATTGCTGTCAATACTAATCCAACCCAAGACCCAGGCCATGACTGAGTGATGGCGCAAGAGGGGTGGGGTTCAGAGGGAAGAGATGTTACAGAGATCAACAGCAAGGACGGGGGTGGCTGCCCTCTTTCCAATGCTGGCTCCACCCCCAGGGAGACCGTAAGACATAGGGGCAGAATTAGGCCACTCGGCCCATCGAGTTTGCTCCGCCATTCAATCATGGCTGATATTTTCTCATCCCCATTCTCCTGCCTTATAAGACCATAAGACATAGGAGCAGAATTAGGCCACTCGGCCCATCAAGCCTACACAGGTCATTAAATTCCCCCCCTCAGAAGTTCCATGAGGATTCTACCCTGTATATACTGACCTTCTAAATTCCAGTGGGGGTGTATTATATATATCTCTTCTCCCTTCCTCCTCTCCGGCAAGAAAAAGGTTATGTGGAGTGTTGCTACAGTTCCTTGTGAAATGTCACTCATTCTGCCCTTAAAATAACCCAGCAGAGGTTACAGCTGTTGGATGCTGGCCTGAACAGCATTGAAGGAATAAAGACATAATCCAGAAGCTCCCAGGAGAAAACTATAAAATTTCCACATATTAGGAGAGAAACTGAAAGGCAATTGGCAGCACTTCTTTGGCTTCAGAAGATCCTTGGTTCTTCCCCCCCCCCCCCCCCCCCCCCCCCCCCCCCACCCCGCCTTCACGGTTGGGTGGTGCTCTGACATCGGGTGTTCCTATCCTTGGTCCTATAACTTTAGCTCCAGGCAGACAGGGGTGATTTGCCACCCTGCGAAACTGGTGGAGTGGCCCTGATGAACTGCAGGGCCAAAATGTTATTTCACATGGACTGGTGGTTGAAGTTGTGAACAGTACATGTCTCCATATCCACAGTAGTACAGAATGTTGTGCAATTTGTATTTTCTAAGAAAATCTCTGATTCAAAGTAGCGAATATGGGTTTGGCAATGAGCAAAAGGGAAATTGAAATTATCTTTGGAACCTAAAGGAAAACCTATGTGATGGATCGAGTCGAATGGCTGTATGCCCTTCTGGCCTTATATACTTAAATTTTCTTCAGCAACGGCCTTTTCAAAAGTTACAACCTCCAATTTTACCTTTTCAGCATTTCCAGATTATTTCTCAAATGTGGAATTGAAAGTGTCAGGAAAACTGGGATTCTGATTATTAAAACTCATGTGTACTTAAAGCCAGACGCCTGGCTTCTTGACCATACATTTACAAGATAATGTTATGTCTTGTGGTTCTCAGAAGTTTGCAATAGTCACTCTTTTTGACATGAATGCGAGAGCTGACATTGAATGTATTTCTCAGACCGCATCATGTGCAGCAGAATGATACATTATTGTTCAGTATACAGACTGGAGTGCAGTAGAGAGTGATGTGATATTCTGGATACTTAACGTGTGCATCATAATTTTACGCAGAATTTTCCAAGAAAATGGCAAAGTGTCAGGTTCTGACTGAAAACCGGTGTGTTTCTCATCAGAGAAACAGGCAGCTTTTCCGGCCAGATCTTCTCACACTTTGCAATATTATAACGGGGGGCATGTTTTGCACCATCATTGTGAGGGGCAGAGTCTAAAGATGCTGGCAAGCCCAGCTCCACAGAAATAGAGGCGCCATTTTTAAAGGGCACCCCGATCTCAAATCCACATTGAAGACCCCCTCACAATCACTGGCATCGGGTCTTCAAGGTATTTGCCTCCCCACCCCCCACCCTCAAAATCTCTGGCATTGAGGCATCAGAGCCCCCAAACCCACTTGAAGCGAACCCCTGCTATGAGGTTGCCTATAGGCCCTATCAACTTCTGGCCTTGCCCCTTGGCAATGCCAATCTGACAGTGCCAACCTGCCCCTGACCACACAGGGAGGAGCTACACTGGCTTTCAAGCCCTGGTATGGTCACCATTTCTGGTCTCTATTTTTGAAGACTAGATGTGATTCCCATTGGTGTTCCATCACACCGGCGAGCAGGAACATATGACATTCCCGGAAAATATGGCATTAAGCCATTTTGACATATTTAAATATATTTAAATGAATGGTAATCACATTCACACCAGTGAAGCGTGAACCCGATGGGTTTGCCGACGGGGGGAGGGCAAGCTCTCAAACTGAAATCTCCCCATCTCAAATCTCGTTATGGTCCTCTCGCAAGAGTTTCCACCCATAATGGGATTTGTGCCTGTGTTGAATGGAGCCGGAAATTGGCCCCCAATCTTTGTAACTCTTTTTGAATAATATAAGATGCAGTGACAATACAATACGATATGATTCCAGTGACAATACCAGTACACTACTGCCTCCCCTATATAATACTGAAAATTTACAAAGTATGCATCCATCTCATCAGAACGTTGGATACATTTGGACCAGACCTCGGAGGGTCGTTTTCAATGTGTGTCTTACCTTCAATCTCCAGCACCAGCCTCCTTCATCTCACAGTTTACTGAGATCAACTGCGGCTCTTTGCAACTGCTCAACCCTAGGATAGCAGGACCATCCGTCCCAGTGAGGTAGAGAATACAGTTGACGGCTGGGATTCTCCCAAAAATATTCAAAGTTCCCAACATGCAGGAAAATGGGAGTAAATCCCACCTTTTGTTTAGCATGCTTACCAGAGAGATTCTCTTGACACTCTGTGCATCACAGGCGAGCCCCTACAAACACCCGCCCCCACGGGGATGGCCAGCCCCGGGTGCTCTCACTCCCACCGATCCCGATTGCAGAGTGGCAGCGGGTCTCCCCCCACCGTTCACCGCCACCCCCCCCCCCCCCCCCCCCCCCCCCCCCGCCAATATGCTCCTTCACAGCAGGCCCTGTCCCCATCTGGCCCCACCCACTTGGCACTGCCTGGTGCCCAGTGGGCAGTGCCAAGGTGCCCCTTTGCTCATGGCTAGTTTTCCCCGCCAGTACTCCCTAGGTGCCAGGCTGGCACTGGTAGGCTGGCACTGCCCAAGGGGCACCCCGTCCCCTTACCCCCGACCTCTTGGGGGGCCTCAGTGAGCTCTGTTCCTTCCAGCAAGGTCGGATGCCTGTTCTCCATTAGTGGGGAACAGTTGTAAACCCCGCTGGAGGGAACAACTCTTGGCAGCAGGGGAGACACTAGCGGGCCCGGAGAGTTCCGTCCCAGGCCCACTAATCATATGGAAATGTCAATTACCATGATATATTATGATAATCAGCTCGCGGAGCTGATGACGCCAAAAGTCTTAGCCTGGGAGACGCGCGGAGGCCGTGCGCCCAGCAGGAATCCTGCAAAACGGCCGCTGCTGGTGTCTCCCAGCCCACTGCACTACTCGAGCAACACATCTGGCTGGGAGGATCGTCCCCAACATCTTTTCCAGTGTGTCTCCCTCTGATTTGCGTTGTTCCTAGCTGTCAAACCTTAGTTCCCGGGTATTCCATTAGCATGATGTTGCTTCAATTCAGAGCATCTTTCCTTGTGTGATCATTTTCAGGAAAGATCTTCTGGAAGAGTCTGACTGGGACGGTGTCACTCTGTGCTCCAGTATTAAGCTACAGCTTCAGATTTATTTCTCACTCACTCCTTGATCTGAATGGTTATGTGAAGTTCTTTGCTCTGGGAACTGCCACATCCAGACATTTCATGCAGTTGTATGTTATATCCTCAAACCCATCAGCCTGTAGCTTCTGTGGAGTTGCAATGAAATACAACAGCTTTATAAAAATGGGAATCAGTTGAGGGGATCCTGCCAAGGGTAACGAGCAATGTATAGCCCGGAATGGAGGGGGGCATGATGCCCAGGTCATGGCTGTGGGTGGGGATGGGGAGAGAGTGCCCTGGATACTTGCGTGTTGGGAAGGGGTGGTCCTGGGTCCGTGGGTGGTGTGGGAGGAGTTTAATTCCAGCACTGACCGGGGCACCCTTTAAAGATGGCACCCTGATCTCTGTGGAGCCACCCTTGACGGCTCTACACTGCCAGACACTGCTCTACACACCCCACACTGTCAGAGCGACAGCGTAAACCATGTCCCTAGATTTTCAGTGCACTAAGTGCCAGAAAATCTGGTCTGAAAACTTGACTGTGCATCTGGAGAGATACACATCAGTTTTCAATCTGAACCTGAGCCAGGGATGACAGGGGGTGAGTGGTGGGGAACAGCGGTGAATGCAGGGGGAGGTGGGAGGGAGAAGGAATTCACAGGCAAGGCTGAAAACAGCAGCATATTTCAGGATGCCTCTGCTGCTAGGGCATGGGCTTCTTGGATGGGCTGCACAGGGGGAATGGAAAGGGAAACACGTGGGGCACGGGTTCCTATGTGGTGGGGGAGGAGGGAGAGTCATCACGGACTAAAGGTTCCATGGAATTGAAAGGGCTTCCGGAGGTGGGATGTTGACAAGGGAAGGCTAATGGAAAAACGTGACAATGTTCAGTACCCCGTTGCAACTGAGACCGTTCAGCATGACATACTTGGGGTCAAACTATTGTGCCTACTCAAGTGAGTTGCCATCAGCCATTGAGCAGTCAGACATTCACAGAAGCTCTGTGAGGATCTATGGACTTCCTGTACCACAAGTCATCATTATCCTCCTGGAATGTAGGGGCAATGGGCATCAGTCAGGTGTGAGTGCAATGCTGCATGACCATGATATGCCCTCTTCCGTTTGTTATGTGCCAGTTTGTCCTTAAGCAGGACACCTGCCAGCAATGATGATGAGGATGCGTGGCCTTTGGTGGTGGTGTGTGGAGCCATGGACAGGATGAGAACATGACCTGCAGTGGAGATGAAGTTGTGTGAGAGAGAGTTAGCCATGGTGGTGCCCATTGCGCTGGCATTGAATGAGATCCCTTTGGAATTATGATGGGTGTGAGAGCGTGTAAGCTGAGAGTGATGAGAAGAGTGACATATCCTGGCAGAACGGAGGAGATCATTCATCCTCTCATGGCACTGGATGGCACGGGAAAAAGCCACCGGCGGGTTCAACGCTGCTTACCCTGCCCAACAACAAACTTTGCTGATATCAGAGATGATTCCACCCACTGGCTGCAAGTGTGTACTAGATGTCTCCAAAGATTTGCCTGGCTTTTCACAGCTGTCCTCAATCAGCTCCCAGATATTGAGAAATCAAAAGTTTTTCTGTCTACAAAAGGATGTAGCTGACCCTTTCCTCTTCACCAAAGTCACTGAATGTCAATATGCACTTAATTTAAACTTCTCAAATGTCTCTACAACTTCATTAGCCTCCCAGTTCACCCTGAGCTGGAGCTGTACATTTATTGCTGTGGTGACAGCCATTTCATTGTCCTCTGTGTCTGGCACTAACTTGACTTGATTTTTCTCAATCTAATTCAGCATTTATTTCCTTTATAACACTTGGATTTTACTCTGACACCTGCTGTCACTGTGTTATGTCTTGTGATTTGCAGAAGTTTGAAATAATCCCGCTTTTGAACACAAATCCAGGAACTGTCATTAAATGTATTTCTCAGATCCCCGCATGTGCTGTGGAATGAGAATTTTAGATCCCTACACAGGCTGTACTTCAATAATGAGAGATGTGGGGGTAAAGTTTCACGTCCCACCCGCCACGGGAATCGGAGCAGGCAAAGGGCGGACCATGGAAAGGCCTGTTGACCTTGGGCGGGATTTTCCGGTTTCGGAGTGAGCGCAGCCAGAAAATCCCGCCCCTGATATCTTGGACACATACATGTATATAACAATATAGTTCATAACTCTTTCAAATAATGTAACACTACAACAGATAGCAAACAACTTGCAGTCTAAAGACCAATGATTTAACTAACTCTGGTTAGCCACTAGATATACCAACTTAATCTATCATTATTTTATCACCGGTTAATGTAAACTTGATTATTGTTACCATAGCTCATTAATGTCACACTACCAATATTAAAAGTGGTATGCACAATTTTTTTATACAATCCAATATCTAGTTGTTTTTAAGGGATTTAATAACAAATAAAGTTGACTAATCGAATAAATGCCTTAGTAAAATGTAGCAAACCCCCAAGAAAAGGAATACTTACTTATCTTGGGTTTGGATCAGAATTATAGAACTACAGTTTCCAGGTGGCCTCAGGACATCCTTGTATCCGCTATCTGCAAAAAGGACTACAGATGCACAGTTCATCCATTTTTACATTCTTCAGATGGGAACTGGCCCTGCAAACATGTACAGTTCATTTTGTGATTTTGTTTAGATCGGGAAACTAGCCAGAAAAAGAAAGAGAATGAAGCAGCATAAAACTAGAGGTCAGGAGACCTGAAAAAGAGCACTATTGCAGAGAAAGTGTCCCACTCAGCAGGACAGGGAAGGGGGATTTGGAGAAGCTCCAAAATAAAGAAGAAGATCCCAATATAGGAAGTGGGGCACAAACAAGTCCCTGAAGAAGGTCCCAGGTAAAGGACAAGAACAGAGATCAGAATTAGATCCTGTTAAATAAAGTTGAGAAAAAAGCAGAGCAATAGGCTCCAAATTAAAGAGAGAGCTACAGGGAGCAGACTTGAAGCAAAGTGGGCTAAAGAGAAGCCAGAAGATCTGAGAGGACAGCCTCAACCTGGTGATTCACTACAGGGGCCTTTGGAACACTGGTGTTCTGCTTGAGATGGCCAAAGGTCTGAAAGTATGCTTGGAAGATGAAGTTTGAGTGTCTGAGGAGATCCAGGAGAAAAGAATCTCAGAAGGTGAGATTGAAACCCAGGAGGTGGATCCTGGTTGAAGCCATCCAAGTGGAAGCAACATTTGGGGGAGAATTCCATGGTGGGATTTTCAAAACATGGAGATTGGAAACCCTCATGAGAAAGATAGAGTTTCAGTAAGATTGGGTGGCTTACATTGTGACAAACATCTTGGTGGATTTATTTAGAAATCCATAGAATTTATTTTGGCAGCATCTGTCTCTTGCTTTGGGGTTGGATTGGCCACTGTTTGTCTGGTACTTCACATGCACCACGTACTTACCCTGAATATTAGAGTATAAGATAAATATCATAAAACTTGTATTTTCTTTTGGAATTTATATGTGTCTGTAAAGATATAGTTGGATGAAGGAGTGGTGAATATTTGAATCACTTTTTTCTGTTTGTATTGAGAACTTTCCAATTTTTTAGTCTGATATAATATAGTTCATTTTTTTTCTTATGTAATGTTTTATTCGTTGAGCTAAAAGTTCATTGACAGACTCATATGAATTTGTTCAGTAATTTTCCTCCACAGCTTCGAAAAGAGAAAAGATAGGGGGCTAGATTCTCTGATCAGGCCCACAGCTGGGATTCTCTGCTCCTGCTGCATTGAATGGAGATTTGACTGAGCACCAAATTTTCACTGGCAGCAGTGGCAGGATGTGAACAGCCAGAGAATTCTGGCCAGGATCTATCAATCAAGGTTTCACTCTGGGATATGACTTGTCCAGTCCTTCAGTGATCCTATGCTGCCAGCAGGCAGCCATCGTAAAATGTAAATAATCGAGAGTTAGATTATCACAGAACTTGGCCAACTCTAGAGGTCTCTAAAAATGATGTGCTTGAGCTGGTGGCAAAACTCCTGCATCTATTTTCAATTTTTAACAAATCACCATTTTTACTGAGAGGGCAAAGGAGATGGTGTATGAATCACCCAGGCTGGAAACCTAAACTCAGAGCCATTTGGAATTAATGCTGAGTTCAAACAGACCCCATTTTCACTGTGCGAAGGGCCTTAACCCACAATGTGAGAGTCTTGAATTTATAGATGAAATGCTCATGAAAGGCAGATCAGGGCTACCAAGTGTCATGATCTAAAGTTATTTAAGTCCCCAGCCCTTTAAAAATTAAAACAAACGACAGGCAGGGCTGGATTTCATGGTGGAGGGAAGGAGGGGTCTGGTCCCTGACTGCCTGGCTGAAATGCGAAGGATCGTAAAGGGGTATGACTTTGAGGGGATTCCTTTGTTTGGCACAGGGATGATAATACTTTAATTGTTTTACTTTACCTCTTTTTCATCTCTTTCTCTTAATCCCATCTTCATTCCTCTCTCTATTTTTGTTTCTGTACATGATTTAACATTGAATATTCTAATGGACAATTGCTGGTTCAAATCTTGTGTGCCTCAGTAAGGATTCTCCCATCTGGTTGGTTGAAGAGACAGATTTTTGCTTGCCCTCTTCACACAGTTCCAAAATCCCCTGCAGAGGGCACTATGCTGAAATGGATCCTTAGTTAACATAGGTTGCTGTGCAAAAACCCACACCAAGTCTATGGACAGCTGTGAGTGTAACAAGCAGTGAATTCCATTCATTTGCTACTAACTACTAAATCTGAGGCATGCAGATAGCATAGTCTCATTATGTTTACTAATTTTATTTGAGCCAGTGGTGGGTGAGTCAGGATTTCAGCAGAGAGGACATAGTCATGCCATTTCTCCATAGATGAGACAGCCTAGCTATACTATGAAGCATGACTAGTCAAAAGTTGCATGCCCCTTTATAATACTGGCTTTGTAAAAGGAGGTACAAGTCAGCCTGCCAAATTTTCCATTGCTTTCTAAAGCCCCAATTGAACGAGGTGTCAATGGGATACCAGCATTAATTCCATTTTGAAGATGATGGGATCCACAAGGGCCACTCTTAAGCCCCATGTTTCTTGCTCGAATAAAAGCCATTTGTGATCTAATTTCTCGGTCATTGTATCTGTTGCTGTATGCTGATAAAAAAATTGTCCTCTCAACTTATAAGCAGAAATCTTACGGCCGTTCACTCCGGCAGGATTTTCCCATCCCACTGCAGTGAACGGAGATTTGGCTGGATGCCAAATTCTCCAAACCCGCTGCAGCAGGAACATGGCATGACCAGCTGATAAGATCATGCCCATAGCTTTGTTTTCCTTTAGATAGTTGGCACTGTCATTCAGCAGTTGGAAGGTGGTTCCTAGGATTATATCAATATTGTGTAGGAATCTGCTGGAGTGTTTCAATGTAAGCAGGGTGCCCGCCATTCAAAAACAAACTCTTTAAAATCATTACCTTGCCATTAGCTGGTGCGACTAAACATTAGTAGAATGTTCGATAACAGCTTTGGGTGTGTGCCATTTCTAGTTTTCAGCTTGAAGAATCAAAGACCGCTGACAGAATTCCTTGTGTGCAATTTAGAAGAGTACTATAATAAATTGAAAAATATTATTGAAAAAATGTTAGAGCATAAAGATAATGAACCACAGTGAGTAATTTCAAAAAAGATAAAGTTGTTTCAGTTGATTATATTTAGACGCTTCAACTCACATTTGCTTAAAAATAATCTGGTGCCAAGGTTTCAGAGCATCATTCTGACACAAGTTCAACAAAAGAGCAAAAGTGATGATGAATTGGTTACCTGGTAAGGTTGGGAGGAGAACATGACAACTGGCATTGGAAGGCTTCTCATTGATGGATTTTTTCACATTGTCTATTCCCTTAAAGCAAGGACCAGTTTGTCTTATTTTACCAGCAAACTGATGGGGAGTTCAAAGCTTCATGCCCGGATGGGCCCCACTTGGCCACTCAAATGAAGCTTCATAGTGAAGAGTTTGGTGACAAAGAAATTCCATTATTTCTCCAGAGCTCTTACTTTCGGGGCCACATTTAGGGCAAGCGGAAATTCTGTCTCCTCCCCTCCCCCAGCCTCTGCTCGATTTACCAGTGGGTGGGATTGCAAGTGGAGACTGACATATAGGTCTTGTCACAATTCCCATGTCCATTGAGCTCCCTGCACTTGACATCCACCTCAAAGAAGTGCCATAGAATTTCAGCCCTTTTGACTTTACAAAGCCATTTTCAAAACATTTCTTGCACTGCAAGTGACTTTACGGAAGATTTGTCTTTGTGTAATATTTTCAAAGGTGAAAGGTGTGTCACTGGAAATGTTCAATGAATATAGTAAAAAATTACTGAAAATAAAACTAAACTTTATAACCTGTAGCCACTATTCCCAGAAGCATTCCCTTTGCTTTAAATGCGAGAAAATATTTTGAATACTTATATATGCCACAGAGTTGATGTAGGTATGTTAAAATAGGGAATGAACTCTGCAATGTATTAAGGATTTAGAAGCCTTCCTACAATACGGTCTGTGCTTTTCCACAGCCAGCTTCCATTCTCAGTCAGAAGAGGTGTGTGTGGAGGTGAAATGCTTGTTCATAAGGAAGAGGATATATTTTGTAGTGAGGCAGTCTGGCACCTTCCTTCACCCCTCTTAAAAGCCACTTTGATGGTATTGACATAAGTTTTGAAGAATGCTTTTGGGAATTATGACTGGAAACAATGGGAGAAATCTTTTTCTCATATCAAGGGTCCCAACAGTACGCTCAGTGACAGAGAGGCTAACCAAGTGCAATCTTGCGGCAGCCAACGAGAACCAAAGCCAGTCATGCAGCAGGAATGGGCAGGGAGAAATTGGCCCCTTCGTTACCTCACAGGGTCAAAGGTCCACATGCCATGTTTGAATGGCTCCCAGACAGGCTTTGACTCCATATCATCCAGCTGGAATGCAGATGCAATGAGGGTGTCAGGGGCCTGTCTGGCACATTGTTCCACCACTCTTGCCCTGCCTTTCATAACTCTTGACCCAACCCCATCACCCTTGACCCACAATCATTCACCCTAGAGCTTTTCCCTATCACTGTAGATTAGCCCTCCAGCACACTGGAACTGCCCTCTGTTACCCTCCACCTGCTATCCATCATCTTTGATGATCCCTTATCATTCTTGAGCTGCCTTCTGTTAGCACCGACTCTCAGGATCTCAACATTGACCTTCCTTGTAATGACTTTGATCTCCTGATGATCATGCTTGATCTGTAGAAATTGTAGTCCAGCTTCCTCCCTCTGTCCCCCATGATCTTTCATAGGATTTCCACCTATGCCTCTCAGTCAGCCATGCCCCTTTCCCCTTTTACAGCCGCCATCCAATCTCAATGCATCAATGCATCCTCTCCCCAGTTCAACAAAGCCCCCCCTCCAAGGAAAGTAGCTTCAACTTAGTCCAAATCCACCAGGAAGATGACCCCACCCACTGCATACAACCTTTAACCAGTCATGAATCTGAAGGCATGCTTTTTTTGTTTGTTGCAGACTTTATTCGAAAGGTACAATTTAATCTTGCAAGGCTGTGTTTCAGTGAGCATGGGTGACATGCTAATATATTAAAAATAAGTTCCCATTGTTTGTCTTTGGGAAGCACAATCCACCCTCAATCCACTGCCAATTTAATAACCAACTTTCTTCCTGTCATCAGGAAGCTGACATTTTGCTTCCCTCGATTAAGTGCCCTCGTCCATGTCGTTTCCCACTCCTGGGAGCTTGACCAGATTCCACCCAATATGTGCTAAAAGTGGGAGATAGAATAAATAAACTGAAAAATGAATAATTTTGGGGTTGATTATCTAAAATGACAGTGTATGAAATTAGCAACGCTTGAAGTGTATGATCAGATTTTGCAAAATGTTGCACGCGAATTGTTTCTGAAGTTGTAATTCACCTGTTTCACAAATAGGGCACCCTCGTAGGATTTCTGGAATCACTCGGAAGACTCCAGAAAAAGTTCTATGCCAAAAATGAACGTTTGAATTGCCCAATCCGAATATACTTGATCGTAAAAAAGGGCGGTTCAACTGCAGGATTAAAAGCTTTGAAGACAATTCGTTCCTGGGGGCTGGATGTTGACGAGGCATTCATTCTTAATGGCTTACCAGCAAATGGTCTCTTAAGCAAAATAGGCCCTCATATTTACTTTGATGAGCAGACACTCCAGCCAACAAGCTCAACAGCCATCGCACAATGCAAGTCACGTTAAGGGGTGGGATGATCCTTTTAAAAGTCATTGCTGTAGTTTTTAAGAATGTCAACTGTGCATTGCCAGGAAAATTAAAGTTACATTACCGAAGTAATTAGTAGCCATGTGTTTTATTATGAGTTATATCTGGCTATAGTGATATCTTTCAAACAAAATAAAACAGCAAGTGAAAAGTAACCATTTCAGAGGGTGTCATCTTCAACAACTCCTCGCTTTATTACTTAAGATATTCAATCAGTTATTTGTATCTCTTATTTGCTGGATGGTTATTCTTAAAGTGCAAGGCAAATTTTCCTTTAACCATCATTTATGAGATATCGATTAAACCATTGTTTCTGAAGTGATGCGAAAAAGTATTTTTATGCAAAATGTTAATATTGATCATTTTAATCTTAAAACCTAATATTAAACAACATGGACGGATTTAATTTTTTGCCAAAATTAGACTTACTGCATCAGTTTCTCAAATGTCAGTGCTTGTGTTGATGTTATTTTTAATGTCCAGTGGGTAACTACTGGTGGCTTGCAAGTATCAGCAGGTGGAAAAAGTGAAAGTTTTGACTGTTAAACCAAATTAAATTATCTTCTAAATTAGCACAGTTTCACTCTAGTTACACCCTTTCCAAATGTGAATTTCTTTCAAGATTTAAATTTTACACTCATAAGCATACAAAAATTGAAAAGTTACTTAACGACGATGTTCACCATAATTTTGGTCTCTTTGCATGCCAACCTTGACATCTCAAGTTCCAACAAAATGGCCCAGATATCTAATTGGAACATACCACAGCAAATACAGCAGCCTATCAGAAATGATGCAGTCAATTACCACGGTTTCTAAGCAAATTAGTTAGATGCAACTTGTATTTTAAACAATACTTTTATTCTTCAGTAATTTCAAAAAAGATATATTCCCTGTTCTCCCGGAGAAATAGCAAGGCACATTAATATAATTATATTTGAATTGTATTTAGTGACACAATGATGTAAAATACAAAGAATATAAAGAAATTGATTGAAAACCATGATGGAAATTGCTGGAAATTGATTGTTACAATTTTTTGTTACGGTTTATAAGACTGCTATGTTTTGGGACTGGGTGGGGTTTCTCTCCTTTGCGCTGATCACTGGTAATGCATTCTTATGGTTTCACTGGTGTCAATGGTGTTTCCTGTTGAACATACCCCTCGCCTATGGCGGGGGTGCACCGTCGACAGGACCATAAGATACCGCCGGTGTGAGCAAGAGCAAGATTTCGGAGTGTGGGTGGGATTTTCTGGCCCTTCCTACTGGTGGGATTTTCCAATCCCACCAAAGGTGACCCCTGCCCCCCACAGTGGGATGGGTGAGCCACGTAAAATGCCTTAGACATTGCGATGGGAGCAGAAGACCCCACCAGCGGCCAAAGGCGAGCCATCCCTGCCGCCAAAAACATGCCATGGGGGGAACCGGAAAATTCCGCCCGGTATCTTTTATTTAAGGTAAAATGTGACCTCTTCTGAAGTCTGCCTAACAGCAAGGACGGGCGGTTTGATTGTTAAAGATTAAAGGATGACCCAGATTGTTTTGCTGGGAAGAAGGATTAAGAAGGTGCTCACATCTGGAGACAATGGCAGCTGCATTTACAGTGCTTAGTCTTGTAGTCTCCGAAGGCCCAGGAAGGTGTTGAGAACGTCAGGTTGTAAACTTTTAAGCTTCAAGCTGTAAGTTTCAAGTTAGAATAGAATTAGGGTGTAAAGAATAGCTAATCAACATTTCTACTTTGGTACATGTGATTCATCTTGCCATGGAGATGGACTTTGAGAGGGGAAGAGTTTCTAAGATATCCCTGAAAAACTCACAGAAAGGCAGTCTGCCAGGCATCGAGAGAGAGAAAGCAGCTGCAGGCTGCAAGTTTCTATGGTTCACTGTGCAGGAATGTGGGTGGGAGACAATACTTGAACTGGAAAAAACAAATTCATGAGAAGTTAAATAAGACCTAAATTTGCCTCGCATTAGCTCGGGGGAGAAGTCTCCAGCAAAACTCACACCATGAAAGACAATTCTGGAATTAACGTTTTCCAAGTTGGGAATGGAAAAGATTGTGAGTAAACCCTTGGGAGATAAGTCATTTTGGACTGGTTCTAGGAAAATTGAATCTCGACTTAAAGAACAGTGTAATGCACACTCGATTGTGGGACTTTCCAGTTTTGTTAAAAGTTCTGTTCTGTTCTTGTTCTAGTCGTGTCACAAGTAGGCTTTCATTAACACAGCAATGAAGTTACTGTGAAAATCCCCTAGTCACCAGACTCAGGCGTCTGTTCGGGTACACTGAGGGAGAACTTAGCATGGCCAATGCACTAACTAGCACATCTTTTGGACTGTGGGAGGAAACCAGAACACCTGGAGGAAGCCCACGCAGACTCAGGGAGAACGTGCAAACTCCACACTAACAGCAACCCAGGCCGGGAATCGAACCTGGGTCCCTAGTGCTGTGAGGCAACAGTGCTAATCACTGTGCCATTATATAAGCTGCATGTAAAAATAATGTTGGTCAGTAGTGCTTTTAGTCTGTTAAAGTAAACATCTCAAAATGTAAAATCTTGCTGTGCCGTCCATTTAGCTATTAACTGGAAATTCAAATTTCTTTTTGAAAAATTATCATCTCCATGGGATCTCCATTAATCGTAGAGTTATAGAGTTTTGCAGTGCAGAAAAAGGCCCTTCGGCCCATCACATCTGAATCAGTCAAAGACAAACCACCCAACCATTGTAATCCCATTTTCCAGCACACAAAAATGTAATTTCTGCAATTGTAAATATAAGTGACCTTTTAATATTGCAATAATTGTTAATTGCTGCTGATCAACCTCTCTGGCACCAAAAAATAATTATTGCATGTTGAATTCCATCAGACTTTGAATGTTTTGGGAACGTTTTTTTTTAAATCTACCTTTCTGTCTTTTTATCCGCTCTCTTAATTAAATCTTTCTTTCTGTTTCTTTTTTTTCCTCTCCTCATCCTTCCTGTGTTTCTTTCTGAATTATTAAATCTCATTAATTAAGGAGGTACTATAGAAGAAGAACCATAGAACCACTCTTCTGGATGTTCTTTTCACCTAGAAATAAAAAGCCCTTTTCCCTTGCTGTGCCATTGGCAGATCACATTTACAGCTACTTTGGGTGGGCAACATCTTTTGAGCTGAACTGCAAATCTTAACAGATGGCAGCCAGATGCCCTGTTACAACAAATTCTGATCCATTAATGATCAATATGCTTGAGGCATGGTGGCACAGTGCTTAGCACTGTTGTCTCACAGCGCCCGGGTTCAATTCCCAACTTGGGTTACTGTCTGTGTGGAATCTGCATGTTCTCCCCGTGTCTGCATGGGTTTCCTCCGGGTGTTCCAGTTTCCTTCCACAGTGTGAAAGACGTGCTGGTTAGGTTCATTGGCCATGCTAAATTCTCCCTCAATGTACCCGAACAGGCGCCGGAACGTGGCAACTAGGGGATTTTCACAGTAACTTCATTGCAGTGTTAATGTAAGCCTACTTGTGGACACTAATAAATACACTTTAAACTTATGCAGCCCTGAAATCCTGAGGTGGCTACAGGATTCTGTCAAATGAACTTCTACACTACCAAAACCAAAACCAGCTTCACTACCTCAGTCCCGCTGCTGCCAGACCAGCAATTGCATGCTTTTTGAGTCGAACAAGAAAATAAGTTAATTCAGGAAATTCACTGTTGCCATTAATTTTAGTAGAAGTGGCGACAGTGTTATAATAATTAACTTCTTACAGTTTCTGGTGAGGGTGGTTGCAAGCAGTGAAATCCAGAAAATTAGAGTTAGATGTCAGCAATATCATTATTCGCTTACCTCAAGACTTCTCATTTCTCTTGTGCCATACAAGCTCTCCACAACATAAATATACCGTTACAATCATGCAACAGTCCAAGAATTTCTAGGCTTTGTGCCATTTTGGTGTTGTCATTTTCATTTCTTTGTAATTATTGCTCTATTTGTTGTTCATCTATCTTCCGGATTCCCGTTAACATTGGCTAATAATCTTTTAATAAAATTGCCAATCACATGCACTGAACTGAATAGGAAACACCAATCTTGTATTGCTTTCAAAACTGATTTTGAAATGTTGGTTTGATTTCATTGTTGAATTCACAACAATGTGTGCACTTGTGATCCATTTATACAACACACAGAGACTGAGGGAACTAGTTACTCCCATAAAGCGACCAAGCTTACTTTGTGATTAAGTTCCTTATATGAATAACTGGGTGACCACTTTTAATGACAAAATGTACCAGGCATGAAAGCCTTAACACCAACCATGACAAATGGGCAATTCTATCATGAAAATTGCGACACCAGCTGTGGGTAGGAATTTGCCGCTGACATTTGGTTTCAAAAACTCCAAAGTAGTTGCCAGCATTGCAAACAAGGCATCAGCAGAGGTTATCCAGCATTGCCAGAAAGGACTCTTGTGGCAGACTTTTCCATTCCAGAGTTGACCTTTTCAGCCATGAAAAGAAGCGCAGCGGATGATCTAATCAAACATCTGAGGCAGCATCTCTCAAAAGCCAACACAACCCAGACAGAACTCCTTGTTCTTTCAAGGCTGTTTTTTAGAATTGGACAGGGTTTTGCCTTTATTTGGGAAATGCAGTTTTACTTTCAGAAAACCTGTGGGCTGGATTTTACAAGGTGCCATAGTAGCCCACGTTACCCGCAATTCAAGAGGCTGGGGGGAAGGTTAAAGGTGGGGATGACCATTGTGGGGATTGCCCTAATGGGCCCAGACAGGTCTTCAAAGGAGATCCCACCATCCCCCTCCCGTCCTTTTATATAACACCAGCCTGCATAGTTAACACTACCTGCATGGTGTGGGCCACCTATAACCACAGGTTAAATAGCAGCGGTGGAGGGATGAGGCCCTTAAGTGACCATTAACTGGCCATTTTAGGTTGTTAATGGCCTCAGGGTAGGCAGGATACATGACACCTTCTCTGCCTCCTGTATAATTCCAGACAAAATGGAATTGGGGAAATAGGTAATGGAAAGCTCATTTACTGAATTTAACATGCTGCTACCTTCAAGCCTGCCGACAAGGAAACATAAAATCCAGCCGTGTGATAATTACCTCCATCTGTTGTTATAAATTGTTTTCTTTCCCTTTTCAATTATCTTTTTAGCCTATTGAAGTTAATTTTGTATATATATCAGGCCAAACTTTGGATTACGTCTTATTTACTATCCCTCTCTCTTCTCAAAGACTGGAATCGTCATACTACAGTCTGATAAATTATAACAGTCTCACCCTTGCTGATAAAACGTTCCTAAAGTTCCACATTTCTTTGGCTTGAGAGACTTCCTTCAGATGTTCTCTGACATCTGCCTATAACCCTTCTGAATCTTCACACAATCCTTCCAAATGAAACTTTCTTGACACTATCCCTTACTGTCTCTATGAACAGCTAAGGTGCTGTGCCCTATCATGTGGATTACTGTGTCATTCACAACCGACAGGCGTTTGTCAGAGTCTGAACTGAAAAGCAGGCTGTCAGGGAAGATTCTCAACTCCTTTTCTTTTTCTCAGTCTTATATCACTATATATTTTCTAAATGACCTTCCTCAAGAAAACCTCCACACTTGGGTCACTGTCTGCATAGAGTTTGCACATTCTCCCACGTGGATTTCCTCTGGGTGCTCCGGTTTCCTCCCACTCATCAAAGATGTGCGGGTTAGGTGGATTGGCCATGCTAAATTGATTGCCCCTTAGTGTCAGGGGGACTAGCTAGGGTAAATATATGGGCTTATCGGGATAGAGTTTGGATGGGATTTGGTCGATGTGGACTTGGTGGGCTGGGTGGCCTCCTTCTGCACTGTATGTATGTATGATTCTATATACGTGGCTAGATAGGATGCCCCTCTGTGCAAAGGCCTGGCAGGTCTGTACGGCATCTCCACATCAGGTCTGTACCAACCAGCGAATGGATCAACCATCTGCTTCTGAGAAACTGTTTGTTTGTCTCTTGTCCGACATTGTCTGAGCTTATAAGAAGAAACAAACTTGCATTTAAATAGCATCTTCTGAGATTTCAATCTCAGTTGCTTGACAACAACTTATGTAATTTTGAAGTGTTCACTCTTGTAATGCAACAAATATGACAGCCATTTTGCACACAGAAAGATCCCACAAACAGCAATGAGATAGATAGATGGCCAAGTAACATGTGTTTCAAGCATTAGGTATTAGCCAGAACTTGTGTTCAATTCTAATATTACCCCTTTTGGGTTTTCAGAATTCAGCATTGTGGTTAGTTAAAGCAATTGATTGGATACAAATTTTTGAAATCTTGATTCAGTACTGGCATTTTCGCAAACACGCAGAAATGTTGTAGAATAGAAAAAATAATAGTACCCTATAAATTAGTAGTTTGCTGGTTTAGATCTTTTCTATTTATTCCACAGAGAATCATCAAATGTGCTATACATTTCTAAATGTCAAGAGACATTACAAGCAACTAATTTAAAACATATATATGTGTGTGTTGGAGCTCGATGTAGTAATGTTACAAAATTATTTTGGGAAGTGCAATTCAAAGATAGAAGAACGAGTTGAAGCTTCATCAGCTTTGATCTGATGGTGCCATTAATGCTCCACTAGTGAGATTTTCTTTAAATAAAGTGTTTACAGATTTCTCATGCATCTCGATCTGGATTATTAGCCAGATACTCCAGCTTTGTATTCATACAGTGACTTTAATGCAGAAATGGGTTGTAATGAGCTTCACAAGAGTATTATTGATTGGATTTGTCACCAAACCACATGCAGAGATGTTAAAGGCAGACGACTTTAAGGGGTAGGTTTTATTTAAATAGAGAGGCAGAAAGGTTTAGGGAGAGAATTCCAGAGCTTAGGTAGGGTCTTGGCAACTGAAGACAAGGCAGCGGAGCAATGTAAACTCAAGATGGTCAAGAGGTCAGAATTGGGAAGGTTTAGCTAACTGGTTGTGACTGTAATCAGTTAAGGAAATAAGAATACTCTGAATGTGAATTGTGATTCATTTGTTTTCCTAAGGGAAATATCGGAAGTCTTCCAACTCTTTAACAAATGGAGATTGCCAAATATCAACAATATTAATGAACAAGAAAATATTCTGTCTGAGAATGTATACTGTGTAGGTGGGTCTAGTATGTTGCAGATATTCAAACTGAGAAACATCTTCAATCATTTAGGAAATGTGAAAGAAGATAGTTTGCAAAGATTATGCTATGAGGGGTCAACTTCTGAATGGTCTGCACACTACCTTTTGACCACTACATGACAACTTATCTTAATAATACAAATTTTTATTGCTGATTATGATTTAATGCATGAGCAAAAATTCCTGTTTATATAACATGTCAACACTAAATTAGTTCAAGTGCATTTCCACAAATTTCAGTGTTAGTCAGTAGATAGATGTATCATTGTAAATCCAAATATAATCTCCGAGCTTCTTAGATCTGTCAGCAAAAACATAGCTGCAACTTTAACTAGGGAGAAATTCATCTCAGACATTAGTCCATCATCAGATATCAGATTTGAAGTTGTTTATGTCGAGCAAGTATATGCCATATCTTTCCATTGGATCTATCAGATTAGCTGTTAATTATATATACTGAGCCACCATCGTGAATTAGTTTTTTAAATTCATTCACAGGATGTGGGTGTATCCTGCTTGATTGATCAGATTGATTGCCCATTATCCGTATTGCCTGATAATCAATTCCATTGACTGATCCTTCCTATCCTGACCCCATTGCACTTTCTTTCTCTACTTTTTGTATGTTCTCTTTCCTGCTTTACCATGTTTCCTTTACACCTTCACCCATCTTTCCTCAGTTTAAGTTTATGTATTAGTGTCACAAGTGGGTTTACATTAACACTGCATTGAAGTTACTGTGAAAATCCCCGCGTTACCACACTCTGGCATCTGGTCAGGTACACTGAGGGAGAATTTAGCATGGCCAATGCACCGAACCATCATGTCTTTTGGACTGTTGGAAGAAACCAGAGCACCCGGAGGAAACCCACGTAGACACGGGGAGAATGTGCAAACTCCACATAGACAGTGACCCAAGCCAGGAATCGAACCTGGTTTCCTGGCACTCTGAGACAGCATTGCTAACCACTGTGCCACCGTGTCTTTAAATTTCCTGCCATTCTTATTAGTATTTTGCTGGATTGTAGAAATCAATATAACAGCATTAACAATGAGAACCTGAGGAAAACTGAAACACACACCATTCTTTGCATCTTTAGGCATGAAAATTATATTTTTTATTCTTTCATGAGATGTGGTTATCTCTGGCAAGTCAATCCTTTTTGATCATCTCTATCTTCCTTTGAGAAAGTGATGGTAAGTCCCTCTTGAACCACTACAGTTCATAGTTTGTAGCTATATCCACAGTACTGTTCAGAAAAGTTCCAGGATTTTAACCCAGCAATAGTGAAGGAATAATGATATCGTTCCAAGTCACTTGGAGAGGAACTTGCAAGTGGTGGTGTGTCTGGTGATGTGTCTGCTGCCTTTGTCCTTCAAAGTTGCAGAAGATGAGGGCTTGGAAGATGCTATGAAAAGAGTCTTGGTGAGTTGCTGCAGTGCATTTTGTAGATGGTACACACTGTGACCACAGTGTGGCAGTAGTGGAGGGATTGATGTTGGTGATGGATGGGATGCAATTCAAGCAGCCTGCTTTGTCCTAGATAGTGCTGAGTGTTTTTGGAGCTGCACTCATCAAGACAAGTTGAAAGTATTCCATTACACTCCTTCATTGTACCTGAAGGCTTTGGAGAGGAAGGAGGTGAGTTACTCACTGCAGAATTCCAAGCCTGCAACTTGAACTTGGAGCCACAGTATTTAGTTGGCTTGTCCAGTTAAGCTTTTGTTCAATTGTGATCCTCAGGATGTTGAACATTGTGCAGGGATCAGCTAATACCCTTCCTTATGCTATAGGGAAGGTCAATGATGAAACATGTGAAGATGATTGGGTCTCCAACACTGCCCTGAGGAACTCCTGATGAGACATACTGGAGCTGGAATAAATGACTTCCAACATTTTATCGATGACCCTTACTGCTGGGCATGACTGCAACCAGTGGAAAGCTGATTCCAATTGACTTTCATTTTACTCGGGTTCCCTGATGCTATCCTCAGTCAAATGCTGCCATGTTGTAAAGAGCATTCACTTTCACTTCACTTCTGAAATTCAACTGTAAACATCATTACAGCTCTTCAAGGCTGTAATGATGTCTGCAGCCAAGTCGCTCTGACAGAACCCAAACTGAGCATCAGTGAGTGGGTTATTGGTGAGTAAGTGCCTCATGATAGCACCACCAACAATATCTTCTATCACTTGCTGGAGAAACTCAGCAGGTCTGATGGCATCTGTGGAGAGAGAATAGAGTCAACGTTTCGAGTCAGGATGACCCGAAGCTCTGAAGAAGGGCCATCCAGACTTGAAACGTTGACTCTTGTCTCTCTCCACAGATGCTGTCAGACCTGCTGAGTTTGTCCAGCACTTTCTGTTTTTGTTTCAGATTCCAGCATCCATAGTATTTTGCCTTTATATAGAGTCATAGAGGTTTACAGCATGGAAACAGGCCCTTCGGCCCAACTTGTCCATGCCGTCCTTTTTTTTTAAACCCCTAAGCTAGTCCAATTGCCCGCATTTGGTCCATATCCCGCTATATCCATCTTACCCATGCAACTGTCTAAACGCTTTTTAAAAGACAAAATTGTACCCATCTCTACTACTACCTCTGGCAGCTTATTCCAGATACTCACCACCCTCTGTGTGAAATAATTGCCCTTCTGGACCCTTTTGTCTCTCTCCCCTCTCACTTTAAACCTATGCCCTCTAGTTTTAGACTCCCCTACCTTTGGGAAAAGATATTGACTATCGAGCTGATCTGTGCCTCTCATTATTTTATAGACTTCTATAAGATCATCCCTCAGCCTTCTTCGCTCCAGAGAAAAAAGTCCCAGTGTATCCAGTCTCTCCTTATACCTCAAACCATCAAGTCCCGGTAGCATCCTAGTAAATCTCTTCTGCACTCTTTCTAGTTTTAATAATATCCTTTCTATAATAGAGTGGCCAGAACTGTACAAAGTGATATTCAATCACTTTGCTGATAATTGAGAATAGACTTATGATAATTGATTGGATTAGTTCTGCATTTTGGAGCAGGACGTACCTGGGCAACTTTTCACATTGTTGGGTAGGTGCCAGATTTGTAGTTTAAATGGAGCAGCTTGACTTGACACTGCAGCTGGAATGTTGTTGGGATCTAGTCTTTGCTGTATGCAGTGTGCTCAAATGTTTCTCAATATCATGTGCAAGTCATTTCACCATCATTCATGCCCATTGGATACTGTGGCCGGAATTTTATCTGCACACCCACCCCAGAATTGCAGAATTCACAGAACCTCCGTTGGCCTCGGGCGGGATCTTATGAGCCTTGGAGGAGGTGGGGGGGTGGGGGGGAGAGGGACGGTGATGAGGCGGTAAACTCCTGGCATGCATGTCTAAGAAATATAATTGTGGAAACATTCTTTCCACCTCTACCTTGTTAAACCCAGTCCTAGGGGGCGATTCTCCCAGCCCACTGCGCTGCCCAAGCAGTGCAGTGGGCTGGGAGACATCAGGGGAGGCCATTTAGCGGGATTCCCACTGGTCGCCATGGCCTCTGCGCGTCTTTGGTCTCCGGATTTCTGTTATCGTCAGTTCCATGCCAGAAATCGATGCGGAGCTGATTTGAGTATTAAAATCTTCATTTAAATCTTATTAGCGGGCCCGGGACTGAAGTCTCTGGGTCCACTAGTGTTACCCTGTTTCACTCCAGCGGGGTTTACAACAGCTCCCCCCTAATGGGGAGCTAGCAGCCTGACCACGCTAGAGTGAAGGGAAGCTATGGAGGCCCCCCAGGAGGTTGGGGGTAAAGAGTGGGGTGCCTCCGGGGCATTGTCAGCCTGGCAGTGCTGGAGAGGGGATCTTGGGACTGCCAGGGGGTGGGGGTTGGGGTTAGGGAGATCTGGACAACTGGAGGGAGTGGAGCTCTCGGGGAGATAGAGGCGGTTCTGTGGAGGGGAGGGGGGCTGACCTTAGAGGTCCAGGAGGTCAGCAGTCGGGGGGGGTGGGGGAATTGGAGGGCCAGCGATGGAACTGGCCAATGATCGGGAGGCTGGCAGTGCGGGACTACAGTGCATGTATCGATCTCCACTCTGAAAGATCAGCGCAAGCGGTGTAACCCGCTCAGTGCTATGCTGCTGGCCTCTCCAGCGGGAATAGGGCCCTCCCCTGGATTTTTAGTGCGAATCTCCCTGAGGCAGTCTGCAGTGCAGAGAGTGTGGGAGATTCATTCTGAAAATCCCGCTAATAAAACCAGTGGGAGTTACTCCCATTTTTACTCGAATTCAGCACTTCGAATTTTTTTGGGAGAATCCCAGCCCTAATGTTAATGACTATTATGAGATCATTTCTATGTCTTCCCTTTCTTAGAGAAAATTGCTTCAATACATTCAATTTTTTCTGATAGCAGTAACTTCTAAGGGCAAAATCTTCTTGCCCTTTCTATCGTATTCTGTTAGCATTTGTAATTACTTTGTTGACCTGTGATGCTGCTTTTAATGATTTGTTCATCTGGATTTCTTTGCTCTTCTATTGCATTCTTTTTCTTATTTCCTGCGATGTATGTGATGTTTTTGTTTTCCTTACCAAAATGTATAATCTATTGTGTTTATCTTTTAAAGTGGGTGGTGGTGGTTAGCTAAGTTGCCTAAACAGCTAATGTGCGGTTCAGAATAATGCCAACAGTGCAGGTTCTGATCCCTTGAGGTAAACTTGGGTCCCGCCTCCTCATCCTTTCTGTAGTAAGATCAGGGTACAAACATGGTTCAGCAACCTACGAATCAAGGATGGTACTTTGAGAAGAAATAGAAGATCTATTGAAGTTAATTTGCTATTTAACTACTCACTCTGCAAGTTTTTCATGACCTGAATTTTTCACCTGCCGGGTGAATGCCCTTGGTGGGCCGGGAAGCAGGTGCGAAACGTGTTCCTGGCCTCAATCGGCCCGGGACGCAATTTAACTTTGGCTCGCCAACAACCATACACTTTGAAAAGCTCAGCACCACTGTGGAGGGTGGAAAGAGGGTGCGGGCGTGTGCTTCCTCAGGGGGCCAGCCACTGGGGAGCTGTCTCAGGGATCTGCAGACCTGTCAAAAGTAAATAGCAACAGAAAATCACACAGTGGCTTGGTAGAACCTTCAAAGAAAAGCCTCAGTCCCCAGATAAATGCGTTGAATTTTATTTCAGCCCTGAAGCTAAAGTGTAAAGGCCACCTGGCCAATCCACCCACCTACCAATCATAAAAGCAGGCGGGCCATGTAAAGTTGCATTCCATTCGCCCCCAATGGGCTAAATTGCCTGCTTAATTGTCGGCAGGCAGTCTTCTGACTCTTACACGTGTCCGTCCATTGAAATATTGCATAATGACATAGGGACATGTACTCGATGTCTTCTCGCACGATTTCACGCACTTCCAGATCAGGCACGCACCTTCCCAAGTAACTTAAAATTCTGGCCAATGTCTTCTTGTAGTATACATTCTTCTTCAGTGCTGGGTGTACCCACTTCACCATGTTTGCTGTCATTCGCAACAAATGATATCGAGATATTTGTTCCGAAGTCTAAATCCTTAATGCAAATTATGAATAACAGCAATCCCAGGCACTGTTTTTTTATCTTTTTCCAATTTGAATAACTATTCTTTAGCCCTACTGTCTGCTTTCTAATTTTTAAACAATTTGCTATCAGTTCAGCTATTGATCACCTGACTCCACATGCCCTAATAGTTTTTATGAGCCTATTGTGTGATACCTAATCAAAGATCTTTTGAAAATTCAAGTTGTTACGATCACAGTTGATGTTATAACTGGACAGGAAGATCCCAGAATGGAACCCTGGCTCAGATCCATAACATTTGACTGTTCTATGTAAACACAGTAAGGAGTTTAACAACACCAGGTTAAAGTCCAACAGGTTTATTTGGTAGCAAAAGCCACGCAAGCTTTCAGAGCCTAAACACGTTAAAGAAGCCATCTCCTACGGACAAGCCCTGCGTATACACAGGATCTGCTCGGATGAGGAGGATCGCAACAGACACCTCCAGACGCTGAAAGATGCCCTCATAAGAACAGGATATAGCGCTCGACTCATTGATCAACAGTTCCAACGCGCCACAGCGAAAAACCGCACCAACCTCCTCAGAAGACAAACACGGGACACAGTGGACAGAGTACCCTTTGTCGTCCAGTACTTCCCCGGAGCGGAGAAGCTACGGCATCTCCTCCGGAGCCTTCAACATGTCATTGATGAAGACGAACATCTCGCCAAGGCCATCCCCACACCCCCACTTCTTGCCTTCAAACAACCGCACAACCTCAAACAGACCATTGTCCACAGCAAACTACCCAGCCTTCAGGAGAACAGTGACCACGACACCACACAACCCTGCCACAGCAACCTCTGCAAGACGTGCCGGATCATCGACACAGATGCCATCATCTCACGTGAGAACACCATCCACCAGGTACACGGTTCTTACTCTTGCAACTCGGCCAACGTTGTCTACCTGATACACTGCAGGAAAGGATGTCCCGAGGCATGGTACATTGAGGAAACCATGCAGATGCTGCGACAATGGATGAATGAACACCGCTCGACAATCACCAGGCAAGACTGTTCTCTTCCTGTTGGGGAGCACTTCAGCGGTCACGGGCATTCGGCCTCTGATATTCGGGTAAGCGTTCTCCAAGGCGGCCTTCACGACACACGACGGCGCAGAGTCGCTGAGCAGAAACTGATAGCCAAGTTCCGCACACATGAGGGCGGCCTAAACCGGGATATTGGGTTCATGTCACACTATTTGTAATCCCCACAGCCTGCCTGGACCTGCAGAGTTTCACTGGTTGTCTTGTCTGGAGACAATACACATCTTTTTAGCCTGTCTTGATGCTCTCTCCACTCATGTTGTTTGTATCTTAAAGACTTGATTAGCTGTAAGTATTCGCATTCCAACCATTATTCATGTAAATTGAGTCTGTGTCTTTATATGCCCTGTTTGTGAACAGAATTCCCACTCACCTGAAGAAAGGGCTTGGAGCTCCGAAAGCTTGTGTGGCTTTTGCTACCAAATAAACCTGCTGGACTTTAACCTGGTGTTGTTAAACTTCTTACTGTGTTTACCCCAGTCCAACGCCAGCATCTCCACATCATGTTTTATGTAAACACAGAGGAACAGGATCATTGGACCATTAATTAGTTTTAACAATGAGAAAAAAGCATTTATTAAACATGGAAAGTTTAATTTTAATACAATACTCCTTTACTCACCCCTTAGGCTCACAAGTGGGTTTTCTCCGGGTGCTCCGGTTTCCTCCCACAGTCCAAAGATGTGCGGGTTAGGTTGATTGGCCAGGTTTAAAAAATTGCCCCTTAGAGTCCTGGGATGCGTAGGTTAGAGGGATTAGTGGGTAAAATATGTGGGGGTAGGGCCTGGGTGGGATTGTGGTCGGTGCAGACTCGATGGGTCGAATGGCCTCCTTCTGCACTGTAGGGTTTCTATGATTCTAAGTATATACAATTTTCACAGATAACACTCCACTCTGGAACAAAATTGCTGATGCCACTCAACCGATCTTCCATGGATTTCTTCTCACAATCCGCTCCAGATGATTCTCACTTGAGTGTTTCCAAACTCCACTCCTAAAAAGTCAATCGTCAAAATTCTACACAAACCCAGGTACTCTGTCCCCACAGAATACAGATGCTTCAGAAAGTGGAAATAAGGATACAGATTGCTTCAGATATGTGGCTTGTCTGTATCCAGCCTCAACTGCTCCTCTCTTCCTATGTCTGACATTAACTTCCATGAACAGTATCCTGTTCCGTTGTTCCTTTTTACTTCAATATTCCTGGAACTTCCTTTCCATTCCCTGACTTCGAGAACTGGCTGCCCTTTAGTTCCTTTGGAGTTTGCTTTCTTGCACTTTACTCTATTGTCTGGCTTTCCTGCTTCTCGCAGAGCTGAGAGCGGTTCACTCTTTTGTTTCCTAGCCCCAACTGCTATGAATTCAGCTAAAACAACACTCAAAAGCTTTTCTACTGTAAAGGTGCCCTCATTATTTCCCGAACCTCGTGATTACTTTCCACGCTGTAAAACTCCCTAAGCACAATCAAAACACAGTTTGAACTGACTAAATCTCCCTTGGTTTTACTCTTCTTACACAGAACCACGAGATTAAATCCACTTCAAATCTATACCTCATTTCTAATACTCAACAAGACAAATATAGCTCATCTGAAACTACCTCTACTTTCCTGGTAAAGTATATGATACCTGTTGCCTGATTCTTGTCCACTCTTTCCATTATCTCTTCAAAAAACTTTTCCAGATAGGTAAGCCTTTTGGAAACCCCATGCTGACTATTTTTAACCTAAATTTTCTGCCTGTGAGTGTAATTTTACATACATTTTGCACCAACATTGTTACAGACATTCAGAATCAGAGATTTGTTACAGCGCAGAAGGAGGCCATTTGGCCCATCGTGTCTGCACCAGCCATTATCCAGGTGCTTGTGGTCAACTGAGAAGCAAGTGTGTTCATCACTGACCTTGAGGTTAATTTTGATGAGAGATCTGGTGAGAATTTCATCGCTATCATTGTGCAATAATTACAGATTCATCACTGGTCATTCCCAGTATGGCGCAGCAGTGATGTCCAAGTAGCCAATCACATTGAAGGATTTTCAAAGAGACAGGAAGCAAAAAGCACTAAAGCAAAACATTTATTTTTTACATGTAGTAAATTAAAGATTGGGCATACACATGGGGGTCAAGACCGAAACTAAAATATTCTGAGAAAGCTTTTATTAACAAAAACTATTATTGAAACATTAAAAATCTACTAAAAAATGATTTAAGAGCAGCGAAAATTATAACATTTTCATTTCAGTGCTAGATCTGTTATTCATGAAATTTTATCGATCACATTACCATTAAAAACCCAGTTACATCTGATGGAACAAGATGTAACATTTTATGGGCTATCTACCAGCAATTTCGGAGTGGGGAAAGTTGAAATTCTCAACGATTGCAATGATTGCCAACTCTGGGGGCGCCACAGGTTAGACTGTATCACAGCACTAAGTGAAGATGGCAGCTTCAGGATTTCTGTGCTAATCTGCACATGCCTCCAATATCCTCAGCTCGGGCTCATGTTGGCAAGCACTGACAAATCATAGTCAACCGCCACCCACCACAAAACCCGTCCCGTTATACAACATAAAAGGAGTAGACCATATGAGCTTTCGAGCCTGCACCACCATTCTAAATGATCGTGACTGATATCTTCTGCTTCACCTACATTTTCCTGCTGCTTCCGATGTCCCTTGATTTCCTGAGAGAGGGACCAAAAAATGGGTTCCTCTTCATTTTCAATGTACTCAATGACTAAGAATTCACAACCCTGTGGGGTAGAGAATTCCAAACATTCACAACTTTTTGTGTGCAGAAATTTCTCGCCTTCTTGATCCTAAATTATTGACGCCTTATCCAGTGCCCTCATGTTCGAGATTCCCCAGCAAGGGGGAAACATCGGTGTCTGCTGAAACATCGGTGTCTACCCTGTCAAGCCCTTTCTGAATCTTGTATGTTTCAATGAGATTACCTCTCATTCTTCTAAACTCTAGTCAGTGTGGGTCCAGTTTCCTCAGCCTCCCACTGTGGGACAGACCTCTCATCCCCAGAACCAGTCTAGTGAACCTTCACTGTACCACCTCCAATTAGTATATCCTTCCTTAAATATGGAGACCAAAACAGCGCAAAGTATTCAAGATGTTGTCCCACTTAAACCTTGTACAATTGAAACCTTGTACAATTTTATCAAGATGCCTTTAGCATGGAGGCAGGACCATTCTAATGAACCCAATCCATTTGGACCATTTTTAAGACAACACTGGTGTTTGATCTGAGCAGTTAGAAAAGATATCTGATATCACGACTGTTTCGACTGGCCAGTGATGTTCTTTGGCGAAAGCAATACACTGTACTACCAAGCAAGATTTTAACTGTATGATCGCATTCTAGGAACTGTTACACAGTTGGTTGTTTCTCAAATTGTAATTGGCCCCTTTTCACAGATAGGAGCCTGTCAAAGAATTTCTGGAGCTACTTGGAGGAGTCCAGCGAAAGTTCTTTGCCAAAACTGAACGTTTGAATTGCCCAATCCGAATGTACTTAATCATGGTCAGAAGTCGCACAAACACTGGAGCAAGAGTTTTGCGGGAAATTCGTAAATGGGGCCTGGAGGTTGATGAAGTGCTCATCCACACTGGCTCAATGAAAAATTCAATCCTAAAAAAAGTCCGACCTCATATTGTGTTTAACGTTGCATTGATCTCAAAAAATATAATTAGTTGTTACTAAAGAGTGCTATCATACATTATCAAAATACAGGGGGGGGCGGAGGGAGCAAAGAAGTCCTCAAATTAATGTTTGCAGTGCTGAATAACAAGAAAAGCTGTAGATGTCCAAAGTAATTAAAGAGACACTACTGATGGATCCTAACTATTCTTTTCACTATGTGTGCAGCTACTGATATTATATTCTCCAGGGGAAAAGCCCACGTCGCAAACTATTTTAACAAAATGTCACTTTACACCAGCTCAATCCTGGCAGCATCTTTAAAAATTTTTTCATCTGTACATTAAAAACTGATTGAAACTTGACTGTGCTCACTGACTGGATACTTGTCATCAAATTCTGGTTACGTTTCATTTGCAATCTTACCTGATGAACTATGATAGTTGGGCCTGCTTTTTGCACCAGCAATAATGATGAGGCTAATAGCGCTCACCATTATGAAGGAGTAAATTGGATCACACATCAACAGTTAAATGCAGAAATCAGGTCAGTGCTGTTCAAATTGTCCTGCACCACACCGAGATACTTGACATTAAAACATATTGGGGGAGGGGGGAGGGGTGGTGGAGTGACTTTCCCCCAAAAAATCAAAGTGTCCAGAGCTGAGTTTTGTAAATAACGGCACTCTGTGCAATACGGAGGCCGTCAGGTGATTCAAATCAATTGGGGGCAGAGGCTAAACCCGCTGGAGAGACAGGCAGCAGAGTGCTCAGGATGCCTGCGAGCATGCGCCAATCTCCCAGTATACTGGCAGACTGGTTAACGTCAACCCCTCCCCCACCCAATCACCGGCCTCCCGATTACCAGTCCCACCGCACCCCCACCCTGGACATCACTGGCACCCAACCCCCTCCACCCCAACATTGCTGGCTCCAATTCCTCCCCTCCGATCACCGTCCTTGCAATGGCCAGCCCCAACCTCTGAAGGCCATCCCTGACCTCCAATGGTCAGCCCCGATCCCCGATCACCAGCCCCACCACCAGCCCCCACCCCCCAATGCAGATTTCCCCCCTTCTCTCTCCTCCTACCTCCCTCTCTGTCTGGCCCCACCTGTGTGAGGCCCCGCCCCCTCAGGCCCTGCCCCCTTGACACTGCTCGATGCTTAGCGGGCAGTGCATCAAGCTGGCAGTGCCAGGGTCCCAGGCTGGTTGTACCTCCGATCCCACCAGCGAAGCCATCGCTTCTGTTCCCCGTTTCTGAAAACCAGCTGTGATCCCCACTGGTGGAAACCTTCAGCAGCGAGATTGGAGAACCAAGTGAGCCTGGACAATACCATCCGGAGCTTGCTAAAAGGATTTAAATTCAGGTATGAATATTTAAATCAGCCTCACGTCACTCCTCGGCATGAGGCTGATTACGCAAAAAAATGGCCCAGAGATTCGCAACTTGCCGATTTTCAATTTTTTGACTCCCGCTTATATTTTCCGTTCTGCTACACGACTCGACTGGGGTGGGAAAATCACGCCGATGGAATGTCCTCAGGTTTGGGGTACCTAACAAGATAGTTAACCCTTAGAACCTGCTAGAAAAAAATATAGTTTGTCTACTCCATTGTAAATGAATTTTTAATAGTATGATAGGTCTTTATTACTAATAACTAGCCTCACTACCACTGAAGAATAACTTTTTCAAGTGTAGAATCCTTCTGATATTTATTTTTTGAGTTTTTCAAAATTTACAATTTATCAGAGAAACATAGGACTTAGGAGAAGAAGGAGGTCATTTTCTTTTTGTATCTGCTTCCACTTTCCCCATAACCCTTGTCTCCCTTGTCTATTGAAAATCTGTCCAACTCAGCCATGAATCAATTCAATGACCCAGCCTCCACTGCATCTGGGGAACAGAATTCCAAATACCAACAATCCTCTGTTAGAAAAAATATCTTCTCATCTCCATCTTTAAAGGAAGACGTCTTATTTTTAAACTGTGTTCCCCCCGCCTCAGTTCTCGGCATGCGTACAAGAGGGAACATCCTCCTGATATCCACCTCATCAGATCCCCTCAGTATCTTATATATTTCAGTAAGGTCATCTCTCATTCTTCTGAACAGAAATTAGCCCAACCTGTGCACCCTTTCCACAACCTTCATCCCAGGATTGAGTGAATCTTCTCTGTACTGCTTTTACTGCATTATATTGTACTTAAATAAGGAGACCAGAACTGTACACAGTACTCTAGGTTTGATTTCACCAAGGCCCTGTACAGCTGCAGTAAAACTTCCCTATTATTATATTCCATTCTCCTTGGAATAAATGACAACTTTCCTTTTTTTGAACTTTTACATTCTGTTTATTTTATATCTCATCTTCCCATTATTTTCTCCCTATTTCTTTCCGTGTACACAATTTTGCATTAAATTATCTATTGTAAATTACACTTCCTGGTTATACTCTGTGCGCCCATTAATCTGTTTTCAATTCAATTATTAAAGTTAAAGTTTTATTTATTAGTAAGGCTTACATTAACACTGCAACAAAGTTACTGTGAAATTCCCCAGTCGCCACACTCCAGCGCCTGTTCAGGTCAATGCACCTAACCAGTACGTCTTTCAGACGGTGGGAGGAAACCGGAGCACCTGGAGAATACCCATGCAAACACTGGGAGAATGTGCACACTCCCCACAGACAGTGACCCAAGCTGGGAATCAAACCCGCGTCCCTGGCACTGTGAGGCAGCAGTGCTAACCACTGTGTCACCCCTTACTTTGTTAAAGAAACACACTGTTGCTTCACACAAGCCCCAGATCCTTTGGTCGATGGTGCCACGTCATTTTAGATTTCTAATTTTAGCAAGTCGCAGTGCAAAAGCTCACAGGAAATCTGTGGGTAAGCAGAAGTGTAATCAACAGTGAACACTGTTCATTCATTCATCAAAATTTAGGCATTATCAACTACGATTTTGATTTATTTGTAAAACATAAATATTGAAATTCTTTTTGAACAAGTGCAATGATTTTTAAATTTTTGGCATATCCCTTCAAATTCTTTTGCTCCAATATTTAGTTTATTTAATGATTTATTTGAGCTTATCGTTTTATTCTGTTTGTGTGTGAAGGAACATTATCAATCTGCCTTCAGTACCCTGCATCAAGTCTATCACACTTGTTAACAAGTGCATGAGAATTTTAAATGCTTTGTCACTCATCTAGCCTCCATGTACAAAATGAATATTGGCATCATCCTTGGAGGGAAATTCAAATTGAAGAAATTCTAATCATCAAGTCAGGTTTTCGCTTCCCTCTGCCCACTCACTACACTACACTACACACAATATATAGTTTTTTAGCTTTTGACTTTTGAGATGTGAGTGTCATTGCAAGATTGGTAATCTATTGTCCAGCCCTCGTTATCCTTGAAAATATGTTGCTGGTCCTTCTTCTTAAACTGCTGCAAGTGATTTGGTACTCCCCTCAGTGTTATAGGGAGTTGAAGGTTGTTTTAACCTGGCAATGATGACAGAATAATGACAGATGTCCAAGTTACGATGGTGTCTGGTCTGGAGAGAAACACGAAAGTGATAGTTTTCCCATGCAACTGCTGTCCTTGTTCTTCGAGATGATGGAAGTTGCAGACTTTGGGATGTGCTTCCAAATAAATCTGAAAGATTTAATGCAACCCCATAGATAGTATACACTGCAGCTGCAAAGTGCTAATGGTATAAATATAAAACCTTATTCTCAACTGTTCATCTCACTATTATCAGCAAGTCTGACTGTTCTCTCCCACACCAGCCAGTATAAATACCTTCTCACTGAAAACAGCTAACAACATCTCCTGTACAGTTGTAGTCATCCAAACAGGGGCTGTTGTTAACTTTTTAAGTTGCAACTTCATGCACAATTTTCTTCAGTCATTTTAACTTGTCTGGTATGGTCTACCATGATTGAGTCCAGTTAAAGTAAGTAACTCCTCACTGTCTGCTTTTGTCAAACACTGAGGATCCTTTCCAGTGTCCAGTTTGCACAGCATCTATCAGGTTTTCCTGTGTCTTTTCAACTTTTGAAGCTTGTTGTTAACTCAAAATAGGTAAATATTTTGCACAAAGAAAAATACATGGGGGTGGAAGGAAAGCAGTAGGATTAGTTTCAGATCGTTCAACAATTGGCGCGATAGCCAACTCATGTGCTGCAAACCTCTGATGTTTTATCAGTCAAGTGTTCAAACTAACAATTGCTGGAAGGTGAGTCTACATAAAAAAATGTCGAAGTTTCATTCTCAAGGTGTAAAGAGGTTTTGTGCTCCAGCTCAACAGATCAGCATTCCAATATAAATCAGAGAGACTTCAGTGAAAGATAAAGAGTGTTCCCAAAACGTTCTCACAAGGATACACTATTCATGATATTACATTTGAGATATACACCGAGGGAGATTATTTTAGCTCCTATACAGTTTCTCTCATTAGGTACAAATCAAGTTAACCTTTCTATTTAACATGTCTGTTCAGTTTGACACCAGTTTCAGCTGATTCCATATTATTGATGTGACAATGCAGCACCAGCAAACTTCCCAGAAGGAGGGAGCAGAGCTTCAATCAGTGAGATTCCCTTAAGAAAACCCTTAAATTACTGCCGTTAGGACTCACTCCTCCAAAAGGCTGTGGTTACTGGGTCAATTGAAATTTTCAAGACAGATTAATAGATTTTTTTGTTTGGTAAAGATATTAATGTATATGGATGGAAGACGAATAAATGGAGTTGAGATACCGATTATCCTTGATCTAATTGAACACTGGAAGAATTTGAAAAACTGAATTTCTTTGTCCTTTTCCCATTTCACATTATTCCTATTTTTCTTCATGTGTCCTGTATTTAAAAGTACTAATAGGAATAAACCTCCAATAATCATGATGTAATGCATTTTTCCATGGGTTTTATGAGTAACACGTTTTGAAGCTTAATGTTCAGAAGGTCCCCTGGATGAAATGTTTATTTTCCTGAAATTTAATGGGAACTCTATAAATTAGACCACACTGACCTCATCAATAGTCTCCCTTACACAAACATCTGATAGTATAGAGCCGTTTCAGATGTAATCAACAAGTATTCTCTCAGTACTGATAAATACAGGAACTAGAACTACACAAAAGACAGGGAATGCAGTTAACACCAAATGCCCACCATCATGGGTAAAGCCTGAGATCCATTTGTTTCTAAGTTGATATCATTGCAACAGCTGTTGATAGGTTGCTGCCATAGAAAGGGTGATGGTAGAAGAGATGGGTGTCTTCCTAGCAAAGGTAATTATGTATAGAGAAAAGCTTTCAAAATTCCCACCATCCTTTGTGGGGAGAAAGTGCCTCCTGATTTCAGTCCTAAATTACCTAATTCTAAGATTAAGGATCCAGGATTGCTCAACCAAAGGGAATTGTTTCTCAACGACTACAGTATCACGGTGGTACAGTGGTTAGCACTGCTGCCTCACAGCACCAGGGACCTGGGTTCAATCCCAGCCTCGGCTGACTATCTGTGTGGAGTTTGCTCATTCTCCCTGTGTCTTTGTGGGTTTCCTCCGGGTGCTCCAGTTTCCTTCCTCTGTCCAAAGATGTGCAGGTTAGGTTGATTGGCCATGCTCAATTGCCTCTTAGTGTCAGGGAGAATTAGCAGGATAAATACGTGGGGCGAGATTTTACGGCCTCACTTGTCACGAAACTGTAAAATCCCACCCGAAGTCAACGGACCTTCCCTTTGTCCACCCCTTGCCTGTTCCAATTCCCATGGTGGGTGGGGCGGTAAAATTCCGGCTGTGGTGTTACAGATAAGGGCTGGGTGGGATTGTTGTCAGCGCAGGCTCAATGGGCCGAATGGCCTCTTTCTGCACTGTAGGGATTCTATGATTTTATAGACTTTGCTCAGATGGTCCCTCCAGTTTCTAAACCCAAGTCAATAAAAACATTCAGTGCTCTATCCCCTATAGATAGATGTGGACCCATTGCAATGTCATGGAGCCAGGCCAGGTTTTAAAAGAGCCGTCATTCACAGCCCCTTCTGAAATTTCCCAATTCCCACTACCTGCCTCGATGCTGAAAATTCAAACCAACGTTTCAGGTGGATGACCTTTCATCAGATCATTATGCCACATTGCCAGTAGCCATACAGCTCAATCCATCATCTGTGCTGAACTAACTTATTTTAGCCTCAACAACTGCAATTGTCTCCAGTGAAGTCTTGTCACAATATGTAACAGGGTGCATTTTTGAATACTGGGTTAAGACACACTTCCGCACATCTCCAAGTATACACCACTATTTAAGAAACTACAAAATAAATAGAGCACACCTGTTTCCTTTGGCATTGCTTTGATATTTCTGCTGTTTGTCCATTAGGCCCAAGCACATAAGTTTATATATTAGTGTCACAAGTAGGCTTACATTAACACTGCAATCAAGTTACTGTGAAAATCCCCTAGTTGCCACACTCCGGCGCCTGTTTGGGTACACTGAGGGAGAATTTAGCATCGCCAATGCACCTAACCAGCACGTCTTTTGGACTGTGGGAGAAAACTGGAGCACCCAGAGGAAACCCACACAGACACGGGGAGAACGTGCTGACTCCGCATTGACAGTGACCCAAGCGGGAATCGAACCTGGGTTCCCGGCGCTCTGAGACAGCAGTGCTAACTGCAGGGAGAGGGATATAAGAGTAGCTAGAGGAGAGATAGAGACCTAAAATCTGCTGCTGCTCAAAGAGCAATGGCAGCATTGCAAGAAGCAAACAACAAAGAATAGGGAATCTGACCTTGTTGTTCTCCTAAACGGGATATGAAATTAAAGGGAAGTGATGAGGAATAGGGGTCAAAAATTCAGCACCAGTGTGGATAGAATCCATCTTCCTGATTCTGTCCTCTCTCCTGGTGACAGCTTGTGTGACCTTTCCAGCTAGCTGTCTGGGATATCTGCTCAGATATTAAAGACTGAGACTCCAATCATGTGATCCATCATTTTAGTCCTCTAGAATTCATGTACAGTGGAACCCCGATTTAACGCGACCCGATTTAGCACGAATTCGGATATAACGCGATGAATCATTGGACCCTTTTTTTCCACTAATGATTGGCAAATTTAACGCGACCCCGATTTAGCACGACCCCGCTTTTTTCGTGATAACATTTTATGGACTCCAACCATCGCCTTATAACGGGGCCGCACTGTACTATCAAATTTTATTTTGATAAGGCTGCACCCAGAGGCTCATCCACAAACATCAGCTCTCCCTGCATTGCCTTCAGATGCATGGTCATCTTGCTGTGTGGTATCAGGCCTTACAAACCAAGAAGGTATCATATTTGAACCCTTCTACTGAATGAACCACAGAAACATTGGGAATCCTAGCCAATATTGGTCATTTTGTTTCCTGAGTTCAAGTTCTGATTTCTATTAATCCTCTGAACAAAACATGAGCATTGTAGATATAGACCAGAATTTTCCCAACTGTAGGGTTGCCCCTCCGCAGGATCAAAAGTGAGTTGCGCCCCCATGCGGACAGGCAGCCAATTAAAAAGCTGCTGGCATAACTGCCATCCGCCTGAGGATGTCCGTCCCACCCCTCAGAACTGCCAGTCCAACCAAAGGGCTGGTAGTTCAGCAGCCTTGGCAGCACCACTGATAGAGTTGGCCACTGATGAAGTTGCAGGAAGAAGCAGAGTACGGCTCTCTGTTGAGGCGTCTGGTGAAGGCCAAGTTAGTATGCCAGGGCTAGGCTGTGTCCCACTGCCAGTCAATGTTAACAGAGCAGCAGGACTTTAATTGGCCTGTTGATTGGCTTAATTGGCCACCGGCCACCAGATACTCCAAAAAGCAGAGGGGTATTCTGAATGTACAGAGACAACGAAAGAGCCTTTTAAAGCCTGACGGTTCTCTCCATGATCAAACTGATAGTGGATTTACCCCATTGTAATGGTCCGCTGCTACTCTTGCATATTTATCCACTGGAGCAGGCAGTACACCTGATCACTCTGAAGCCATCTGTTAACTCTGCTCTTTGAAGAAGGTAAACACAGTAAGAAGTTTAACAACACCAGGTTAAAGTCCAACAGGTTTATTTGGTAGCAAAAGCCACACAAGCTTTCGGAGCTCCAAGTCCCTTCTTCAGGCGAGTGGGAATTCTGTTCACAGACAGGGCATATAAAGACACAGACTCAATTTACATGAATAATGGTTGGAATGCGAATACTTACAGCTAATCAAGTCTTTAAGATACAAACAACGTGAGTGGAGAGAGCATCAAGACAGGCTAAAAAGATGTGTATTGTCTCCAGACAGAACAGCCAGTGAAACTCTGCAGGTCCAGGCAGGCTGTGGGGATTACAAATAGTGTGACATGAACCCAATATCCCGGTTGAGGCCGTCCTCATGTGTGCGGAACTTGGCTATCAGTTTCTGCTCAGTGACTCTGTGCCGTCGTGTGTCGTGAAGGCCGCCTTGGAGAACGCTTACCCGAATATCAGAGGCTGAATGCCCGTGACCACTGAAGTGCTCCCCAACAGGAAGAGAAAAGTCTTGCCTGGTGATTGTCGAGCGGTGTTCATTCATCCGTTGTCGTAGCGTCTGCATGGTTTCCCCAATGTACCATGCTCGGGACATCCTTTCCTGCAGCGTATCAGGTAGACAACGTTGGCCGAGTTGCAAGAGTATGTACCGTGTACCTGGTAGATGGTGTTCTCACGTGAGATGATGGCATCTGTGTCGATGATTCGGCACGTCTTGCAGAGGTTGCTGTGGCAGGGTTGTGTGGTGTTGTGGTCACTGCTCTCCTGAAGGCTGGGTAGTTTGCTGCGGACAGTGGTCTGTTTGAGGTTGTGCGGTTGTTTGAAGGCAAGAAGTGGGGGTGTGGGGATGGCCTTGGCGAGATGTTCGTCTTCATCAATGACATGTTGAAGACTCCGGAGGAGATGCCGTAGCTTCTCCGCTCCGGGGAAGTACTGGACGACGGAGGGTACTCTGTCAACCGTGTCCCGTGTTAGTCTTCTGAGGAGGTCGGTGGGGTTTTTCGCTGTGGCGCGTCGGAACTGTTGATCGATGAGTCGAGCGCTATATCCTGTTCTTATGAGGGCATCTTTCAGCGTCTGGAGGTGTCTGTTGCGATCCTCCTCATCTGAGCAGATCCTGTGTATACGGAGGGCTTGTCCGTAGGGGATGGCTTCTTTAACGTGTTTAGGGTGGAAGCTGGAGAAGTGGAGCATCGTGAGGTTATCCGTGGGCTTGCGGTACAGTGAGGTGCTGAGGTGACCGTCCTTAATGGAGATGCGTGTACCTGTTTTGATGCTCTCTCCACTCATGCTGTTTGTATCTTAAAGACTTGATTAGCTGTAAGTATTCGCATTCCAACCATTATTCATGTAAATTGAGTCTGTGTCTTTATATGCCCTGTTTGTGAACAGAATTCCCACTCACCTGAAGAAGGGGCTTGGAGCTCCGAAGGCTTGTGTGGCTTTTGCTACCAAATAAACCTGCTGGACTTTAACCTGGTGTTGTTAAACTTCTTACTGTGCTTACCCCAGTCCAACGCCGGCATCTCCACATCTTTGAAGACGGAGCAGAGTTTCTAAGGATGAAGACATCACGGCAACTTCCAACACATCTGCAATTAATGTGAAAGATTCTTTACAGATGCTCATACTCAATCTGAACATCCAGTGAATGACACCACTTTCTAGTCTGAAACCTGAAAGGATTAATGATAAGAGCCCACAGTGTTACCTAAGTGTTAGACATTGCAGCCTGTACTTGGGTGAACCGAGCAATGCAATAACCTGGTTGGACACATTATGCTGCTGCTTTGCTGCAGCGTTCCGTAAAGAAGTGTGTCTGTAATCGAACAAATGCGTGCTTATAGTCTTTTGAGTAAATCAATCAACAAAATGGGAACAAATTAACAAAAGATTAACTGAGCTAATAAAGGGATAACCCCTTAAAGGGGCTCTGTAACTAAAGAGCAAAACTACAAATGGAAACTCACAAAACTTTAAAGTTTTAAAGATGCACCCCAGCCTCCTACAGAGCTCACCAATCACACACATGCTTATGATCTTTTCGAGCTAAACAAACAACTAGATAATGCATGTGTGTTTATGTTGCACAGGCCCCCTAATGGCCATTTGAAAGGAGCCAGTGGCTTGGTTATTGATTGAATGACTGGGATGTACAAGGTTGGAGATCAGTCCCACTCATTTACAAAAAAAAATAATAAGACCTGTGTTCAGGGGCAAACAAATTAGTTTTAATTGATACTTTACATATTTGTCTTTTTGTAGATTTCTTATGGCTTGCATTGGACTGTTTTTTTTTATGGAAGGAAGTATCCCTTTGTTCAATGTTATGAAAATATGTCATACTCAGGTTGGCTACTGTGTTTAGCCTACTACAGTACTTCAAAAGTAACTAATTAACTGTGAAGCACTTTGCATATGTCCAAATATCATCAATATGTGTAATTGAGCATCTTTGTGGATGGAGAGAACCATCAGGCTTTAAAAGGCTCTTTCATTGTCTTTGTACATTCAGAATGCAATACTGAGAGAGAAAGAAAAAGGTGGCTCATGAACACAAGCTGTATTCAGGAGCAGTACTTGACCCCAGTGTTCTCTGTTTGCTTGTTCTGTAAGCAAATATTCTCCTGTTACTGTGGGCTATTGTGGTATGTCAGGGTATGTGCTATGGTAAGACAGAGCAGCCATCTTTAAATGATAGAAAAAATCTAAACAATGGTACAATGGATGTTGCACAAAATACACGTCCTTTCTTGTTCACACTCAGGTACTTTAATTCAGAACACAAAAACAATTAGAACACAAACAGCAATTCAATCCTTACAGTTCACCCCATAATTCAGGCAAGATTAAGGAATTGAATTTGACAATTTTTCTTTTTTTTTTCTGCAAATCCGTGTTCCCTGTACTTGCTGCAGGACAAAGAGCTTGCTAACTGTTTTTATATTTCAATCAAATCATTTCTGTACACATATATGTCGGTCCTTTCTTTAGTTACAATCCAATGTGTAAATAATAAAAGTAAAACTGACTTTTGAGGCAATGGGGCACTCCAGCTTTAAGTAACCAAGAATATCTAATTAAAGAATACTGGATACTCACGGAAGAAGTGGGAGTTGCAAGGGCTCAGATGACATGATGGGGGTAATTTTCTAACCAGGCACTCCTGGTGGGGTGGCTCACCCGCTGAGAACAGATATTGGAAATTCGCCTGTGCGGTGCACATGATTCTCCAGCTATTTAAAATGACAGTGGAAAACCATGCACGGTGCTGTGCTAGAATTTCAGATATGTGATTCTGGCAGGAAAAGCTCCCCAATGCAAGCACAAAATCAGCAAATTGCTCTTTATAACCTTGTGGCCAGAATGCAAATGTTGTTTTCAAATGTTATCTGAACTTGGGGATTGTGTGATATAAAGCCTTTCATTTTCTCTCGGGGATGTGTAAGTACAATTGGCAGTTTTAAGAGCATAGAGTTGTGAAGCTGGTAGAAGTTTAAAGAAAGCTTTTTTGCCCACTCCCATTAGATTTTGATTTAAGCAGAACTGGGAGAGTGAGAAGAAAGAGCCAGCTGTTCCTTTTGAATTCATCATTGGCACTAATTAACTAAAATAAAAGAATAAGGAATTTTAATTGTATACAGTATTACGGAACAACTATTTCTGAAGTTGTAATTTGCCTATTTCACAAACAGAACCATATCAAAGGATTTATACAATTACTGGGAAAAATCCAGAGAAAGTTCTTTGCCAAAAATGAACGCTTGGAATGTCCTATCCGCACATACTTAATCACAGGAAGAAAAGCCACAAAGTCTGTAGGAAGAGTTTTGAAGATAATTAGCGATTATGGCCTGGAGATTAATGAAACTCTCTATCTCGCTGGTTCTCCGAAAAAACCAGTCTTAGACATCGTACGGCCTCATCTTTTCTTTGACTCAAATAGTTTATGTGCTCAAAATACCTCAGCATCTCACAGTTTAAATTATACTGAAGTTTAAATAGTGTCTTATGTAGAACAATGCAAAATGTGTATGTGACAATGATAATTAAAAACCTTTACTGACAGACTTCAGAGCTGTACTTGTTATTGAAAGTATCTGCAGACTTGGAATGGTATTCTCTGAATGAAAAAGTTGAGACAGGAAGGATTATGTTCATCTTGTAAGTCCTAAAACTTTTAGCGTAACTTCGGGCTGAATTTTACATTCCCTTGCAGGGCGGATTTTAGGTAAGGGGGCATGTAAAATAGGCACTTTGCCACCCGTCCCAAGCTCACCCCCATAATACAGGAGTTAGTGAGCAGGTACTGAATTCAGCAGCCTGCCCGCTACATTTAAATAGATAATCAAGAGTCAATTAGTGTCCATACCAAGCCAGTTGACCCTGATAATACACTGCCCATGCCATAAAACATTTGACATGGGTAACCGGATGAGAGTGGGCAACCCAATTTTTAAAATACATTCTTCACAGGAAGGGAAGGCTTCTATCTTCAGGAACCGTCCTTTGTGGATCGGTAGGTTTGGGGGGGGGAGGGGCAGTAGGGGGTGGCGGAGAGGCGGGCACCCTAAGATAGAACTCCCACTTTCTTCCTACCTGCCTTTCTAACCTGGCCAAACCCTCCCCAACCAAGACCCTGGAATTACCTGTCCCCGGGGACTCTCTTCGTGTTTGCTGTCACAGTCCTGGCAGCTCCCACTAGCATGTTGTTGGCACTACCGGGTCTGATGGAGCTTCCAGCCAGTTAGGGTGGCTGGCAACTCCCTCAATGAGGGATGAAAGTCCCACTCGACCCCCATTCAGCCCATGTTCACAGTGCGTTATGGCTGCGGGGTGGGCTGGCATGGGGCAGGTTGGCTCCACACTGACCGAGGGTGCGAGCCATCCGCCACCTGCAATATTCAGCTCTTTGTTCTTATACTCTAACGGCACATAAAAAAATGTGTTTCAAAGTTAACATTAGTGATGTGCTAAATGTCAAGTGTTCCTATTACTTGGTTAGTAGCATTTTTGTCTCAGTGTCAAAAGTCTGTTGGTTCAAATCACCCTGCAGAACCTCTGTACACAATTTAGGCTGGCAATGTTGATGGTCCAATTGTTGAGGTGAGATGTTAAAACTGAACCAGTGCCTAATTCACAGCACTTTCTTAAAATGCACAGAATTCTCCCAGTTGATATGACCAGCGTTCAACCACAACCAAGATCAGCAAAACAGGTTCACTGGTGTTCAAAACAACATTTGTTATGCTTTAATAAAGACATTGGCTTTTAAGTGTCCTGAGCATGTACAAACTGCTATATAACAGCTCATTCTTTCTTTTCCATTGACTGTTTTATGAAAATAATAGAGGAAGAGTTTTAGGTAAAGGGTAAGGTCAGGCTGATTACTCTGATCTCTTATTTACCTCCTATTATTCCCTTGACTTTTTAATATTGATGAAGTCTGTAAGCAGAAAACAATCTGCATAGGATCACTCAGGAGATTAAAGATGAGGAAGCAAGGCCAGGGAAATATTCAAAGAGACTGTACTGTGATGAAATTATGAAGTGATTCTATTTGACCAAATATCTCATTAATTAGCTTAAAGCTAATTCATCATTCAACAGGGTGGCATGGTGGCACAGTGGTTAGCACTGCTGCCTCACAGCACCAGGGACCCGGGTTCAATTCCAGCCTCGGGTGACTGTCTGTGTGGAGTTTTGACGTTCTGTATACGTGGGTTTCCTCCGGGTGCTCCGGTTTCCTCCCACAGTCCAAAGATGTGCAGGTTAGGTTGATTGGCCATGCTAAATTGCCCCTTAGTGTCAGAAAATTAGAAGAGTAAACGTGGGATTATGAGAATAGGGCTTGGGTGGGATTGTGGTTGGTGCAGACTCGATGGGCCGAATGGCCTCCTTCTGTACTGTAGTGATTCTATGATTCTATAGATAAGGAAGCTGGTGGTCATGTCAATAATAAATTAGTGGCAGAGGAACTCACCATATTTGATCCCTTCTTACAGTTTCATAGGTATGTTCACTTAACTCTGTTCGACTCGAGGTTTATTAAAAATTGGCAGACCCTCTCCTTCAAAGAAAACAAACATGTCGCATGAACAAAATTCCCTTTGTGTGGAAAATGTGCCATTTCAGGGGCAAGTTTCAAGGTGCTAAAAGTTGTGTGGATGGTATACCTGACTCCAGAAATGTTACTGTGATATGGTTCAGATTATAACAGATGTTTCTAATGCAAGCAACAGGTCAGCAATGCTGATGTCAAAATACCAATTCAGTTCATTAACTAGAAGCTGAATCTGATTGCATACTCAAGTTATTGACTACAGTTTCAGCCTGGAGCTGATTCCAATAAAACAGTTTTTTTCATGAAATGTGCAATGAAAGAGCAATCCAGATGTTCTCCGACTGCGTCTGCCATCATCTGCCAGATGAGGAGTGGCATGAATTGAAGATGAGAGCCACTTAGAAAGGAACAGTGAGAGGGTCAGCAAAGTAAGAACTTTGTACCCAAAAGGGGCTGAGGTTATCCAAGATACAATTACTTGAATTGTTAAATTGTGCCCAGATTTGTGAAACATTCCCTAGATCACAAGTGAATACAATAATATAACCACCATATTGCTTGTTAATATTGTTTCTAAATCATGTATTGAAACCATTGGATGGTTCTATTAAATAAAAGATGTCATGACTAACCCCTCCTGAAAGGGGCACATGCCAGTGAACTGTTAAGAAAAAAAGCCCCATTTTGAAGGAAACTTAAGAAATCAGAGATGTCTTTCCGTGCATGATGATACACTCAACTCGCTCAGATACTCACAGGTCATGGAAGGCTTCCAGCTTACCGGCACCAAGTGCTCCCGCTCCAATGATCACCTGGATGCTGACGTTTCTATGCAAGAGAGGCAAGCATTCAGGCCAAACCAGTCCCTTGACCACCATTAGTTGGACCTGTGGATGGCTGTGCAGAAGCAGTGCCCCAAAGAAGTTCTCTGATCCGCCTGTTCCCCTTCAATACTAGGTGATCAAAGATCAGGACTGAAAGGACAAAAATCGAGGCGGTCCCTTAGGTAATGGAAGAGGGGCTGCAATCTCTCACATTCTATTTATAATTTTGTTCCTAATGTTAATGTCACAACCATTTCAAAATGGCTGAAGATCCTTTCTCCAGTGATTAGCCAGGCATATAGGAGACAAAGGTCGTGTATAGTGACGGTTAATTTTGGGTTGTAATTACCCACAAGATAAGAATAAAAACTGTGGATTCAAAGCATTGCTCTATAGAACCCTGTTGGCCCCAGTTGGATTGTGCAGTACCTCCAGCCTGCATTTTCTTTTATTCATTCGTGGGATTTGGGCGTCGCTGGCTGGCCAGCATTTATTGCCCATCCCTAGTTGCCCGAGGGCAGTTGAGAATCAACCACATTGCTGTGGCTCTGGAGTCACAATGGCAACAGGCTGACCAAACTTTTACACTGCTTTAATGCATCATGCCCCCATCACCAGCCCCTGACACTCAGGCCTCATGCCTAACATCGAGACACTCTGGGCGGAATTTTACCAGCACGTCCACCAAAGTTTTGCACGATCCTGCCCGAGGCCAATGGAGAATGCCGTTCTCCGAGCCTCGCCCGCCCCCGGAGTCGGGGCTGACGTGCCGGTAAAATTCCTGCCTCCATCTCACTCTCACACGTATTCCAATGCTGCCAATCTGTGCCCAAAATCAGCCTATAACCAATTCTTACCACATGTACTCCTTGTAACCTTGTGGTCTTCCCCCTATGGTATCTGTAATTGTGGTAGAACATCATTTTTCACCTTTAGATCCTTAGATCTTTTTGAGTGGATGCTGAATGGATTTGCAGCATAATTAAAGGTAGAGCATCAAGTTCCTCTAACAGATAACAGAGGGAGATATCAGAAGCAATGTGACCAGGGATTTATGATATAAATAACAGGTGACCAAGTTTCATCATGGTGGCCGTAGCGTTCTTTAATTAGGCTGCCAATGTTGGGCATCCCATTATGACTTACGACATGGAAAGTGTCCCTTTCTGACTATAATCGAATTTATTTTAATTACAATATGATTTTTTTACCAGCTTAAAATATAATTTTCATTATTTCCAAGATCGCCCTACATTTATAAAGCTAGAGGAGCAAAGTAGGAGCTTTCATAGAACAACAGTGAACTAGACTCCTTAAGAAGCTGTTGGGATTAGAACAATTCACCAACGAGACACATGTTGTTGTTTCTCTTCCTGCACCTAGTGGTGCACAAGATAAACTTTCATCTGATTATAATAGCATTTCTTTACCTGGAACAGGTCTCGAGCCTGTCATTAGATGCTTGTAGTGCACCATTCCACACCAAATATGGCTGACCAGGAGTCTCTCCCAGTCTTAACACCTGCCATTGGCGTGTTGGAAGGATTTCACTGAATCTTTTGGCTGCATTATGAAAGCACTTTCCTTGGCCATCAAGTCCTTGGTTCGGACTCAAACACAGAGCTTTTGGCTCAGAGATAGGGTCACCACTCACTTCACACAAGACCTGTTAGAGACACATGTACAATGCTACTATTATTGCTGCTTCCTGTAATACCAGCACAACTACCACCACTGCTGAGGTGGATGAGAACACAGAAACTACAACAGCCAGAAGACCAACAGAAAATTCAATTTTGTCTTTGTAGCTGTTTTATTTAAAATGTGCTTACAATTGTTAGCAGTATCAAATAAAGGAAATCTTCACAACACAAATATATTGTCTCTGAGTGGAGGCCTGTGACTAGTGGTGTGCCGCAGGGATCGGTGTTGGGTCCATTGTTGTTTGTCAACTATATCAATGATCTGGATGATAATGTGGTAAATTGGATCAGCAAGTTTGCTGATGATACAAAGATTGGAGGTGTAGTGGACACTGAGGAAGGTTTTCAAAGCTTGCAGAGGGATTTGGACCAACTAGAAAAATGGGCTGAAAAATGGCAAATGGAATTTAACGCAGACAAGTGTGAGATATTGCACATTGGAAGGACAAACCAAAGTAGAACGTACAGGGTAAATGGTAGGACTCTGAAGAGTGCAGTTGAACAGAGGGATCTGGGAATACAGGTACAGAATTCCCTAAAAGTGACGTCACAGCTGGATAGGGTCGTAAAGAGTGCCTTTGGTACATTGGCCTTTATAAATCGGAGTATCGAGTATAAAAGTTGGAGTGTTATGGTAAGGTTATATAAGGCATTGGTGAGGCCGAATTTGGAGTATTGTGTACAGTTTTGGTCACCTAGTTACAGGAAGGATGTAAATAAGGTTGAAAGAGTGCAGAGAAGGTTCACAAGGATGTTGCCGGGACTTGAGAAGCTGCGTTACAGAGAGAGATTGAATAGGTTGGGACTTTATTCCCTGGAGCGTAGAAGATTGAGGGGAGATTTGATAGAGGTGTATAAGATTTTGATGGGTATAGAAAGAGTGAATGCAAGCAGGCTTTTTCCGCTGAGGCTAGGGGAGAAAAAGACCAGAGGGCATGGGCTAAGGGTGAAAGGAGAAAAGTTTAAAGGGAATATTAGGGGGGGCTTCTTCACGCAGAGAGTGGTGGGAGTGTGGAATGAGCTGCCGGATAAAGTGGTAAATGCGGGGTCACTTTTAACATTTAAGAAAAACTTGGACGGGTTCATGGATGAGAGGGGCGTGGAGGGATATGGTCCAAGTGCAGGTCGGTGGGACTAGGCAAAATATGGTTCGGCACAGACAAGGGCCAAAAGGCCTGTTTCTGAGCTGTAATTTTCTATGGTTCTATGGTCACTGTGCATAGGAATTCTTATCCAGAAATATCATTGCAAACTCACCATTACACACACACACACACACACATGCGCATACACACACGTGCACACACACATGCGCACACACACAAATGTACACATGCACACACATGCGCACACACACACGCACACACACACATGTGCACACACACACATGCGCACACACACACGCGCACTCACACACACACTCGTTCTCTGCTGGAAACCCAATTCTGAACTTGAACATAATTCAGATTTCTCAAATTATATCAATTCAGAACGTGATTCTAGTAAATTTGCATGGAAGTTGTTAAACTTGTAATATATTTCATAGAATCACCACAGGATAACTATCTTAGAAATGTTGCCATGCCAGGAGGTTTCTGCTGAGGTTACAGTGAGGAATCAGGAGAAACATGCAAACATTGATTGTCTGAATGGGATTTTATTCATATAAATTTTTGATCCACATTTTGTGAATTTTGCCCTCATCAAGCTGAGGGAAGTCAATGCTGGGAACTGAAACACTATCCAGCTCAGCCACGTAGGGTGGAATTCTCCCAACTAAGACTAAACACTGTGGTGTGAGCGGGGAGTGTTTCCTAGTGGGGAGGGTGATAGGAAAACATGGATGGAGGGTGGGTGGGGCATCCATTCCTGAGAATAGAGCATCTGAGCTCATGGGAGTGAAACATGAAAGAGCCATTGGAGATGGGGAGTTTCGCCTTGGGCATCCACCAAGTAATGGGTCATCCATTCAATGCAAACCTGAACGTCGAGTGTGTCTCCATATAGGAGGCAGCTGATGCTATCATATTGTACTCTCCTTTCTTACTCAGAAGTACCTCCAGAAAGAAGTCTGCGGAGGAGGAAGAGGATTCCTTGAACAGTTCAAGTCGCTGTTCATTAATTTAGCCAATCCGATTGAAAACTTATTAATGAGCAGTGCAGAGTTTGAAAGGGAAAGTGCAAGATAAAATAGTTAACTCTCCCAAGATGCCTCTGTTTTTTGTGGCTTTGTGGAGACCATGGGTCACGTATACCACGTTGTGACCTTATATTACAGTTAGGTTTGTACTTCAGTCCCATGCTCCTGACCTATGGGCACCTGGTGTGGAGAGGGGTGAGGAAGGAGGAGGACCTTCTCGTGAACCCTATTCCTGGGCCTGGCTGAACTGGCCATCAGAAGCTTCAGAGAGTAGCTGATCAAGGGGTCGTCCAGTCCGACTGTCTGCTCCTCTACCACAGCTATATTTGTGGTCAGGTGTCTCTGGAGAAGACACTAGCAGACACCGTGTGCTCCATCGAGGCCTTCCTTGCCTGGTGGACGCCGTGCTTTATCGACCCCTTTAATCACATTTTGGTTTCATGTTTTAAGCTTCCTTTATGATTTGTTTTTGCTCGGTGCAGTATCTATTTAAGGCACTGCTCTTTTAATTTGACCTTCAGTTTGCTCAATTTAGTTTAATTGGTTAATTAATCTTTCCCATAAGAGTTTAAAGTTTATTTATTCGTGTCACAAGTAGCCTTACATAAACACTGCAATGAAGTTACTGTGAAAATCCCCTAGTCGCCACACTCCAGCACCTGTTTGGGTGCACTGAGGGAGAATTTAGCATGGCTAATGCACCTAACCAGCACATCTTTCGGACTGTGGGTGGAAACTGGAGCACCCGGAGCAAACCCGCACAGACACGGGGAGAACGTGCAGACTCCACAAAGACAGTGACGCAAGCTGGGAATCGAAGCCAGGTCCCTGGTGCTGTGAGGCAGCAGTGTATCACCATAGTATAAAATAGTAAATTCAATGCCAAATCATGTACATAAAGCAAAACAGAATGAGGGAAAAAAAGTTTGCATTAATAAAGAGAAATAAGGGACTCCACAGAGGCATTCAGTGGGCATTAAATGATTACTTGAATAGAAACAAAATGCAGCAGTGCAGGGAATGGCACTAAGTCACAATGCTTGTTTGGAGAGCCGGTGTGGACACAATGGGACAAATGGCCTCCTGCTGCGCCGTAACAATTCTGTGATTCTGTGAAAAAGTTAAGAGATTACATTTTTATTATATCTCCAACAATAATTCAAATCTGAAGGAATGAAACTCCAACCTATAAAAAGTACATGTTCAGTGTCAGAGAGATATTTGAAGTAATGAAGATTTGGCACACCATGAGAAATATATTTACACTTGAATGACTAAACCCTAACTTTTTCTGGCATGTTTATGCATATCTGGTAGTGCATATCAGTAAGTGTTGCAGCTTCACACTACGGTTGACCATGTCTCAATGGCAAACCATGAGGTGAGATAATGGTGTAGCTAATGAGATAATGGAGAAGTAGGTTAGTTCCAGCAGCAAGTTTCTGATCTCAGGGTTTTACTGTGCATACGAGGTCACATTAATACAAGTGTTATCTGCCATTTTTAAAGTGTTTCTTGGTCATATTTTTGTTGCATCGAATCAATGTTTTATTTGTTTGTCCCAGTACTTTTCTTTTTTAAAGCAAAAAAATTGAAATGTGATTGATAACAACGTAAGGTTCTTTTATCTCATCGCTGATCAGACTGTTGCACAGATAGAAGCAATGGCCGCGATTCTCCCATCGCGACCCGCAACTTTTCTAGCAGATTGACATGGGAGATACACATCGCCGGCCTTGAACCGGGATTTGCGCGTGCGCCGGGAATGCATGTGCATCTCCCAGAGCCGGAGAACAGTCGCCGGTCAGACCACGCTGGAAACTGGCAGGAAGGCAGGTAAGTAATTTAAATATTTTTAAAATGTATTTTAAATATGTTTATCACTTCATTATCGAGACCGTTCAGGTCCTGATTGAATCTCCCACCCCGCCAGGAGTACTTCATTCCGGCGGGGTTTAGCCTAGCTCCCCACATTCAGGGAACTAGCGTGAAGAGGGGGGGGCAATCGGAACCCCCAAAGGGTTGGGCAGCGGGGGGCTGGTGCCCCCTGGGTATGGGTACTCTGCCAGTGCCAGCCTGTGCCCCCGGCACTGCCGAAGGGGCAAAGTGCCCATGACCTTGACACTGCCCATCGGGCATCGGGCAGTGTCAAGGGGGTGGGGCTGATTGTGGGCATGGCCTAGGGGTGATCGGTGGGGGGTCCCGCTGCCACTCTGCAGACAGGATCGGTCTGGGACGGAGGGAGGGCAGCAGTTGGGTGGGGTTGTGGTCTGCCGGTGGGGGGGGGGGGCATGGGGGACACCTGTCTCCGGGGGGCGGTCTGACCCTGGGAGGTGGGGTTAGCGGGGGGGGGGGGGGGGGGGGGAGTCTGCCGGGGTGAGGGGGCTAGGGAATCACCACTGCTGGGGGTTGGGCCCTGGACATCGGGGCGCTGCGGGACGGAGAGGGTCAGGGCTGGCCCGGGGAGTTGCTGTGGGGGCCGCAATCGAACCCGTGGGGGACTGCTGGAGGGACAGCACTGCGGGGGTCCCAGGCTGGCCAGCAAATGGGGAGTCTGACAGATTGGAGCCACTGTGCAGAGTTTCAGAACTGTCAAACTCCGGTGTGAATAGTCCCCGCACCCCCCCTCCCCCCCCCGGGTTTTTAATGAGATTCACGACTGGGATCTCTGCAGTGCACAGAGTGGGGAGATTCAGGTGAGAAGCTGAACTGAGAAAACAGTCGAGATTTAGAACAGTTTTCCCGCCAATTCAGCACTTTCGGGAGAATCGCCCCCAATATTCTTTTGTAATTCGTTTAAGTTAAATAACGTTGTGTTTACCATACAAAATGTAAGTGCACCATGAAAATGTGTAGCTAAATATTTGGTTTTAAAAGTATTTTCTTCCTTAAATTTACTGTTTTATCAGTATGGGGAACCAACTGGTTACACTACTTTAAACCTAAAACCAGAAAGATTTATATTTTAAAAGTTAGCCCCAGTCTCCATCTAGTGTCTATTTTTTGTGCAGAATTGAATCATTTTTCTGCAACAAGATGTCTCACATTGAATTCCAATTTCTTTGAAGTTACTTCTCGGGACAATTCATGGGAAGTACATTACCAAAACATTCTTCTCATTTATAGTTATCACACAATAAACATTTCCAAACTTTCAGCAAAACAGCTGCCACATGAGCTGAGTAAATATTGTGGCGTAAAGTTTCTGCTGCTCTGTAATTTACTTGGAATCAGTCAAACAAGAGTGTGACCAATTGTGCAAGTTACATTCTCTGCAATCTTACTGCCGTTTATGCCGGCAGGGTCATATGGTCCCACCAACGGCGTACCCCTGCCGCAAGGTTCCCGGTGGTGAGGGGTGGTTCAACACCTTGACAACGGCAGGACCATAAGATCCCATCATCAGCCTGAGGTGCACCACCTCCACATGCCGCAAAGCATGCCACGCAGGGGAGAAAAATCCCGCCCATTAAGTATAAATTGCATTTCAACCCTCAGGTTTAAAAATACCGCTCTGGAAGCTACCCCAAAGCTGACACAAGACCGCAAGAAACTACAAAAGGTCGTGAATGTAACCCAGTCCATCACGCAAACCAGCCTCCCATCCATTGACTCTGTCTACACTTCCCGCTGCCTCGGCAAAGCAGCCAGCAAAATTAAGGACCCCACGCACCCTGTACATTCTCTCTTCCACCTTCTTCCGTCGGAAAAAAGATACAAAAGTCTGAGGTCACGTACCAACCGACTCAAGAACAGCTTCTTCCCTGCTGCTGTCAGACTTTTGAATGGACCTACCTTGCATTAAGTTGATCTTTCTCTACACCCTAGCAATGACTGTAACACTACATTCCACACTCTCTCATTTCCATCTCCATGAACGGTATGCTTTGTCTGTATAACGCGTCAAATCAAATGCAAGAAACAATACTTTTCACTGTATACTAATACATGTGATAATAATAAATCAAATCAAATCAAAAACATCCCCAGATTGTGTTGATCAGCAACATGGGTTTCCATCAATCTGTCATGTTCTTTGAGGGGACTCTTCAAATTAAACTTGTTTTTATTTAGATGCAATGCCAAGAATCGGCACATAAATATTAAATAAGGTAATTTACTAGGAAACTAATAATGTACATCAATAAATCATGTAAACCAATGACTTTTAGAAATGGATTCCAGAAGTCATTTTCAGAGAGTTTTACCAAATTACACAAGCAAATGGATTGGGAATTTACCAAAAAAGCCCATTTTCTGTGATAAGCCCATGTTCAGCTGTACTAAAAAAACTGCTCTTAATCACATGTAAGAAGTGCATGTTCTGAGATAACCTTACTATCAGTTCTTAACTTTAGGATTTTACAAAGGACAAACTTAAGTGGACACAGACTTTTAGGCTCAACTGTTCATGTGTTTATTAACACAGAAAAAACACTCCTAAAAATCTAACACAAGAACTCTAAATTTGATTTGATTTGATGCGCTATACAGGCAAAGACGTACATAGAGAGGGAAAGGAAAGAGAGCAAACTGTAGTGTTACAGTCATAGCTAGGGTGTAAAGAAAGATCAACTTTATGCGAGGTAGGTCCATTCAAAAGTCTGATGGCAGCAGGAAAGAAGCTGTTCTTGAGTAGGTTGGTACATGTCCTCAGACTTTTGTAGCTTTTTCCCGATGGAAGAAGGTAGAAGAGAGTATGTCCAGGGTGCGTGGGGTCTTTAATTATGCTGGCTGCTTTTCTGAGGCAGCAGGAAGTGTAGTGTCGATGGGTGGGAGGCTAGTTTGCGTGATGGATTGGGCTACATTCACACCCTTTGTAGATTTTTGTGGTCTTGGGCAGAGCAGAAGCCATGCTGAGCTGTGATACAACCAGAAAGAATGCTTTTTATGGTGCATCTGTAAAAGTTGGTGAGAGTCATAGCCGACATGCCAAACTTCCTTAGTCTTCTGAGAAAGTAGAGGCGTTGGTGGCTTTCTTAACTATATCATCAACATGAAGGGACCAGGACAGGTTGCGGTGATCTGGACACCTTAAAACCTGAATCTCTCGACCATTTCTACTTTGTTCCCATTGATGTTGACAGGGGCATGTCCTGCACTACATTTCCTGAAGTCGATTACTATCTCCTTCATTTTGTTGACATTGAGGGACAGATTATTATCGTTACACCAGTTCACCAGATTCTCTATCTCTTTCCTGTACGTCATCTCGTCATTGCTTGAGGTCCGACCCACTACGATGGTGTCATTAGCAAACTTGAAAATCAAGTTGGAAGGGGATTTGGCCACACAGTCATAGCTGTGTAATTAGCCATGATGTGGAAATGCCGGCGTTGCACTGGGGTAAGCACAGTAAGAAGTCTCACAACACCAGGTTAAAGTCCAACAGGTTTATTTGGTAGCATGAGCTTTCGGAGCACTGCCTCTTCATCAGGTGACTCACTTGTTGGGCTTTAACCTGGTGTTGTGAGATTTCTTACTGTGTATAATTCGGGTAGTGACAGCGCACAACACTTGAAAAAATGACTTATTAATATAAAGCCTCCATGAAAAACCACAGGCAAAAATCCCACGTTCCTGTTAATACCTCAACTCAAACCCCTTCAGAATTTAGCTGCTACCTTTATAACTATCTTTAAACCTAAGCCCCAATATCCCTCTGATCTGGCTGATACTTACAACTCCCCACATGGTTGGTCATTCCAGTGCGAGCTATAGAATCAGGTTGACGTTCCTGATTCTCCTTTGTGTCTGCAGTGTCAGACGTCACTGTCTTTGCCTTTTTTATTACAGAATTTTATCACAAATACCAAAGCATTTTTCCTGGAGACATTCTGTTCGGATGGTTAGTGCTTAGCACCTTCTAGTCTCTTTTGGCCTGATTCCTGTCCTGGTCCAAACAAACCTATTCGCTGGAAAGTTGTTTCCACAACCGAAACAATGGTCCCTATTCAGGTGTGACGTCTGTGGCTCCCATGTCGATCTGAATGTAATCAAGTCCATTTCTCCTTTGCTGTGGTATTTAGGGCGGCACGGTGGCACAGTGGTTAGCACTGCTGTCTCACAGTGTCGGAGATCTGGGTTCAATTCTGGCCTCGGTTCACTGTCTGTTTGGAGTTTGCACATTCTCCCCGTGTCTGCGTGGGTTTCCTCCGGGTGCTCCAGTTTCTTCCCACAGTCCAAAGATGTGCGGGTTAGGTTGTTTGGCCATGCTAAATTGACCCTAATGTCAGGGGAATTAGCAGGGTAAATGAGGGAATAGGGCTTGGGTGGGATTGTGGTAGGTACAGACTCGATGGACCAAATGGCCTCTTTCTGTACTGTAGGGATTCTAATGTTTGTTTGTATAGTGGCTGTTATCTGGGGCCATCAGCTCTGATGGTTTCCCATTTTCTCTAATTGGATTGTCTGATGTCTGATGGTCACTGTCTTATGTCTTTGAGATGGCAATGTCCCAGTGTCTTTACACAGTATCAACTTGATTTCCCTACTGACATGCTTTGAAGATTAACCCCTGACAGTACAGCCTGAGATTTCACCTGTTTGTTTGCAGTGTTTATGCCCATGAAGCTTTTGGCATTTTATATTTAATAAAAGTCCAGTTGGAGGGGAATTCTGATCATACAACATCAATGAATTTTTAAATGGAAGCATTAAATGTAATAATTACTTTCTCTTACACTACCCAATGTCACTAGATTGCAGAAGACTTTGTTTAATTATGTAAATAGTTGAAGAAGAAACCTGAACCATCATTTCACTTCAGAAGACCAATGAAATTTCAAATGCACTTTGCATCCAAAGCAAAAACTCTACCCCTGCGCTTTTATGTGGTTTCTATTGTATTTAACACTCAATTTGACTAGCAATGCATAAAAATATATTTTAGAGAAATCAGAGAAAAAGTAATTATGCATTATCTTGATCCTTTATCTTTGTTTTTATTTTCAAAATTTGGGGATATTAAAATTTGTGCTTATCAAAGTGCAAGAAGAAATTGGTGAAAATGGAACTGGTTTCAGACTGCTAAAATCATTAGAACATAATACTAGAAATTGCTGATAATGATAACAGGGGCCAAACATTTTGTATTGCTATGATACTTTAACCAGAATATTTAGTAAACTGATTAGCCCCTTTGTAACTACAGCAAATGGACCTATATAAGACCATAAGTCATTCATCAGTGGTGACCTCACAGCATCACGTTATTGGTATCCATACTGTACATGTGCCACGATGTCCAGTTGCTGTTCAATGCATGTTTGCAGACAGTACCTGATGCCTTTGTTTTTCCAAACTTTCTTAAAATCGAGAGTTTCTTGACCCATAATAATGGCAGAATAGTGTGAATCTGGTGCAAGAGATGTTTCTTCTAAGAAATCACAGAATCCCTGCAGTACAGAAGGAGGCCATTCGGCCCATCGAGTCTGTATTGAACCTCCAATAGACAATCCCACCCAGACCCTATCCCCATAACCCCACATATTTACCCCACCAATCTTCTTAACCTACACGTCTTGGGACCATAAGGGGCACTTTAGCATGGCCAATTCACCTAACCTGCGCATCTTTGGACTGTAAGAGGAAAATGGAGCACTCAGAGGAAACCCACGCAGACATGGGGGAATGTGCAAACTCCACGCAGATGCTGGAATTGAACCCAGGTCCCTGGCACTGTGAGGCAGCAGTGCTAATCACTATGCCACCGTGCCACCCTCATGATGATGTGATGATACAATACCAAACAATGATAATACCACCAAATGATATTAAATAAACTTGTTTACAGGAACTAACTTATTTCATAGAGGGTTAGGTCATTAAAGTAATCAGCATTCTCCAGAGGATGCTTATTGCTGTTAAGACTTTTCACCGGAAACCAATTTGATGTTCCCTCACTGCATCAGCTTAACTCTCCAAGCAGAGAGGGTACTTCAGCATCAGGTTTAGTGATTAGCTCATCAAAATTCAGTTCTCAAATGGCCAATAAGTAGAGAAGAAAATTCTTCTTGTATTTCTGGAGAGAAACATATCATTGGATATTGCTTAAAAAATAAGCTAATTTGAACTATTTACTACTCTAACAAGGTAGCCAAGTCAGCACTATCAATGTGTGTGTACAATTGCTGCATCAAGTGAATTTGGTTTGTGACTGGGTGTTTAGGTTTTCCGTAACTATTCCGATTTTTCTTCCTTCTACTTTAAAAGAATGGATTATAAAATGTGGCCAAGCAAAAATATGAGATTTATAATAATTGTATCTGAAAACTGAAATCCTATCCATGAAAATGCCTATACTTTATCTCACAGATCAGTCAGTGCAAGTAAGCAAGAATGATGATATCATCCTTATTTAAAAACTGCATTTGTTTGTAAAAATAATTAACCATTTTATTATTTTTCCCCTTGACACCCCTTCTCCTGAGGCAGAGGAAGCAAAAATCCATGGCTCTTCCAGTGTCTTCCCAATGTAATTCCAGCAGAGGGCACCAGAAGGGCCAGAGATTACACCAGGGCCCAGTTAGACTGGTCGTGGAGTTTCCTGCAAGCTTCAAAATATATGGGCTGCAATGTGATGATTGAATCTGATTTGGGGTGAATTAAGATGTAGGCAGCGGAATTTTTGGAGGTTGTAAATTTTTGGGGGGTGGAAAATGGGATACCAGCCAGTAAAACATTGGAAAAGTCAAGAATAAAAGTAACAAAGGAATGGGTGAGGGTTTCACCAGAAGATCAGCTGAGGAAAGATCGGTGTCGAGTGATGTTACTTGGGTGAAAGTAGGCTGTTTTGGTAATGATGTGGATGTACAGTTCCCAGAAATACTCTCTTCCACCTTCTTCTGTCGGGAAAAAGATACAAACATCTGAGACCAACCGACTCAAGAACAGCTTCTTCCCTGCTGCCATCAGATTTTTAAATGGACTTACCTTGCATTAAGTTGATCTTTCTCTACACCCTAGCTATGACTGTAACACTACATTCTGCGCTCCTTCTCTATAAACGGTATGTCTGTAAACGTGCAAGAAACAATACTTTTCATTGTATTCCCATACATGTGACAATAATAAATCAAATCAAATCAAATCAAAAGTACAACCCCAAGGCTGCAAACAATTGTACTGAACTTAAGTTAGTTATCAGGAGTGAAAAAGGTAGATTGGAAATTAAGTTTGTGGCAGGGACCAAAGACAGGGGCTTCAGTCTTCTCAATATTTGATTTGAGGAACTTTCCACACATCCAATATTGAAAATGGGTGTCTGGCAATTCTCGTGCAGCTACAACACTGGCATCTACCCGGCAATGTTGAAAATTGCCCAGGTATATCCTGTACACAAGAAGCAGGACAAATTCAATCCAGCAAATAACCACCCCGTTCGTCTACTCTTGATCATCAGTAAAGTAATGGAAGGGGTCATCAACAGTTCTATCAAGTGGCATTTAGTCAGCAATAACTTCACTGATGCCCCTTTTTGGTCCTGCCAGGGTCACTTAGATCCTGACCTCATTACAGCCTTGGCTCAAGCATGGACAAAAGAGCTGAACTCCAGAAGTGAGGTGAGGGTGACTGCCCTTGACATCAAGGCAGCGCTTGACCCATGTGTAGTATTAAGGAGTCCTAGCAAAACTGGATTCAATGGGAATCAGGAGGAAAACCCTCCACTGGTTGGAGTCATACATGGCACAAAGGAAGATGGTTGTGGTGGTTGGTGGTCAACCATCTCAGTCCCAGGATATTGCTGCAGGAGTTCCTCAGAGTGGTATTCTAGGCACAGCCATCTTCAGCTGCTTCATCTATGACCTTCCTTCCATCATAAGGTCAGAAGTGGGATGTTTGCTGATGATTGCACAATGTTCAGCACCATTCGCGATTCCTCAGATACTAAAGCAGTACATGTTCAAATGCAGCAAGAACTGGACAATATCCAGTCTTGGGGCTGACAAGTGGCAAGTAACATTCATGTGACAAAAGTGCCAGGAAATCACCATCTCCTACAAGAGAGAAACTAACCATCACCCCTCAACATTCAATGGCATTACCATCGCTAAATCACACACCATCAACATCCTGAGGTTTACCATTGACCAGGAACTGAACTGGATTAGCCGTATAAATACTGTGGCTACAAGAGCTGGTCAGAGATTAGGAATCCTGTGACGAGTATCTCACTTTCTGACTCTCCTCACTGATGAGCTCAATGCATTCTACGTCTGTTTTGAGCAAGAGGTCAGTGAGAGCATGCCCTCCACCATGGAAGCCCTGGATGAACCAATATCTGGGGTCACCATTGCAGATGTCAGAGCAGCTTTCTCGAAGGTCAACCCATGGAAAGCAACTAGCCCGGATGGGGTACCCGGACGTGCACTCAGATCCTGCGCGGAGGTATTCACAGACATCTTCAAACTCTCTTTACAACAATCTGAGGTCCCTATCTGCTTCAAGAAGACAACCATTTCCCTGGCCCTGCACTCAGCCCTGGAACACCTAGATAACAAGGACACCTATGTCAGATTCCTATTTGTTGACTACAGCTCAGCCTTCAACACTATTATTCCCACAAAACTCATCTCCAAACTCCGTGGCCTGGGCCTCGGCAGCTCCCTCCGTGACTGGATTCTGAACTTCCTAACTCACGGACCACAATCAGTAAGGATAGGCAACAACACCTCCTCCATGATAATCCTCAACACCGGTGCCCCACAAGGCTGTGTTCTCAGCCCCCTACTATACTCCTTGTACACCTAGACTGTGCGGCAAAATTCCCCTCCAATTCGATTTTCAAGTTTGCTGACGACACCACCATAGTGGGTCGGATCTCAAATAATGACGAGACAGAGTACAGGAATGAGATAGAGAATCTGGTGAACTGGTGCGGCAACAATAATCTCTCCCTCAATGTCAACAAAACAAAGGAGATTGTCATCGGCTTCAGGAAGTGTAAAGAAGAACTTGCCCCTGTCTACATCAATGGGGACGAAGTAGAAACAGTCAAGAGCTTCAAGTTTTTAGGTGTCCAGATTACCAACAACCTGTCCTGGTCCCCCCATGCCGACACTATAGTTAAGAAAGCCCACCAACGCCTCTACTTTCTCAGAAGACTAAGGAAATTTGGCATGTCAGCTATGACTCTCACCAACTTTTACAGATGCAACATAGAAAGCATTCTTTCTGGTTGTATCACAGCTTGGTATGGCTCCTGCTCTGCCCAAGACCACAAGAAACTACAAAAGGTCATGAATGTAACCCAGTCCATCACGCAAACCAGCCTCCCATCCATTGACTCTGTCTACACTTCCCGCTGCCTCGGCAAAGCAGCCAGCATAATTAAGGACCCCACGCACCCCGAACATTCTCCCTTCCACCTTCTTCCTTCTGGAAAAAGATACAAAAGTCTGAGGTCACGTACCAACCGACTCAAGAACAGTTTCTTCTCTGCTGCTGTCAGACTTTTGAATGGACCTCCTTGCATTAAGTTGATCTTTCTCTAACCCTAGCTATGAAAACACTACATTCTGCATTCTCTCGTTTCCTTCTCTATGAATGGTATGCTTTGTCTGTATAGCGCGCAAGGAACAGTACTTTTCACTGCATGATAATACATGTGACAATAATAAATCAAATCAAAATCAAAGCCACTCCACCATCTACAAGCACATCAGGAGTGTGATAGAATATTCTCTCCTTGCCTGGATGAGTGTAGCTCCAAAACACTCAAGAAGCTCATCATCATCCAGGACATAGCAGCCCAATGTATGGTACCCCATCCACAAACATTCACTCCCTCCCCTACCGATGAATGGGGGCAACCATTTGTACAATCTACAAGATGCATTGCAGGAACTCATTAAGGCTCCTTTAGGCAGCATCTTCCATGCCTGTGACCATCACCAGCAAGAAGGGGAAGGGCAGCAGATATATGGGACCATCCTCACCTGGAAACCATCATCATCACTCACCATCCTGACTTGGAAATATATCGCCGTTCCTTCACTGTCACTGGATCAAAATCCTAGAACTCCTCCCTGTTGGTGTACCTACACCACATGGACTGCAGTGCTTCAAGAACGCAGCTCACCACCACCTTCTCAAGGGCAACTAGGGGTGAACAATAAATGCTGGTCTAGCCAACGGGGCCCTTATCCCATAATTGAGTAAAAGAAAATTTGGAGAAAGTTGAGAGGTCCAAGGAGCTGGTGGTGAGATAGAGCTGAGTGTTGCAAGCATACATTCGAAACCTGATATGTGTTTGAATGGTCTTGTGAGGGTTGGCATGTAGATGAGAAATAAACGGGTGCAAGAATAGATCCTTGATGAACTCCAGAGGCAACAGAGAGTGAGTGGGAAGAGAAGCAATTGCAGTGTATTCTCTGGAGGCTTGGAACTAAGCTATGGCGGTTCCACTCACCTGGACAAAGGCAGAGAGGATAATAGGACTAACTTTGTTAAAAGCTGCAGACAGGTTGAGAAGGATAAGAGGGATAGTACATCATGGTAACAGTCACCAGTAGCATGCCTGTTTTCGCTTCAGTGACCCCTCCCCCCTTTATCACAGGATCAGGTTTAGGGTAAAGCCGACGTTTCAGCTTTCATCAGAGTCTGATGAAGAAAGCTGCAAAAGCAGCACATCCTGCCTGGTCCTCAAGCCCAGCTCTTCTATCAGATGAATGGATGGGAAGCTGAGAGGATCCGTGTTTCCAGCAGCCCCATCACCTTTCAGAACACCAGTGGATAGCACCAGCAAGAGGTAGCTGCAGCAATCTTGCAGCAAAATGTGCATCAATAGGTGATAGTCATCCTGCTTGCAAAAGATTCTCAGCTCCCAGGAGATACCAGCACGGTGGCAGAATGGTTAGCACTGCTGCCTCACAGCGCCAGGGGCGCAGGTTCGATACCCGGCTTGGGTCACTCTGTGCGGAGTCTGCACATTCTCCCTGTGTCTGTGTGGGTTTCCTCCGGGTTGCTCCTGTTTCCTCCCACGGTCCGAAAGACGTGCTGGTTAGGTGCATTGGCCATGCTAAATTCTCCCTCAGTGTACCCGAACAGGTGCTGAAATGTGGCAACTAGGGTATTTTCACAGTAATTTCATTGCAGTGTTAATGTAAGCCCATTTGTGACACTAATAAATAAGCTGAAAGAGCAGCCTTGGGTTTGGGGCAGTGATTGACATTAGCTGAGCTGTCAATCAGGCTGGACTGGGCTAGGGGTGACTCAGCACTGGCCCCAGCTGGCGCTGCCTGGTACTGCAGCCAGGATGCTCGCGCTATGCCTGTCGGCGGTGGCCGCTCTCTCCATAGCCATCTCCCTGGGCCGCTGGTTCATGGCGGCTGCCGCTGCCCCGCTTCGGGAGGCGGCCTCGATGCGGGGCCGGACGGTGATCGTGACCGGCGCCAACAGCGGCATCGGCCGGGCCACGGCGGCAGGGCTGGCCCGGCTCCAGGCCCGGGTCATCCTCGCCTGTCGCGACGAGAAGGCGGCCGCACAGGCGGCCCGGGAGATCCAGGAGGAGAGCGGCGGAGCCGGGGAGCTGCTGGTCCGGCACCTGGACCTGGCCTCACTCCGCTCGGTCAGGAGCTTCTGCCAGCGGATCACAGAGGTACATACCCCGGGAGGGGGTAAATACCCCGGGGGGTATAAAAAAACCCCAGGGGTTAAATATTCCTGGAGGGGGTAAATACCCCGGGGAGGGGGTAAATACTCCTGGGGGTAAATACTCCTGGAGGGGATAAATACACTGGGGGAGGGGGTAAATGCCCCGGGGAAGGGGGTAAATAACCCAGGGGGTAAATATCCTAGGAGGGGGTAAATACCCTGGGGGGGTAAATACCCCTGGGGAAGGGGGTAAGTACTCCTGGGGGGGGGGGGGGGGGGATTAAATATCCCCAGGGATGGGGTAAATAACCCAGGGATGGGGAAAAAGAACCCAGGGATGGGGGTATATACCCTGGGGGGAGGAGTAAATACACCAGGGAGGGTTGCAAATCTGGGGGAGCAGGTTAAGGAGGTTAGAGGCACTCTAACAACCACTCTTTGACATTCAATGGTCAACTCACTACATAAACACAGTGGCTACGTGAGCAGGTCAGAAGCTAGGCATACTGCAGCGAGTAACTCACCTCCTGACTCCCCAGAGCCTATCCACCATCTTCAAGGCACAAGTCAGGATGGGTCCTGGATGGGTCCAGCTCCAATGACACTCAAGAAGCTTGACACCATCCAGGACAAAGCAGCCCGCTTGATTGGCGCCACATCTACAAACATTCAATCCCTCCACCACCAACGCTCAGAAGCAGCAGTGTGTGCCATCTACAAGATGCACTGCAGCAATTCACCAAAAATCCTTAGACAGCACCTTCCAAACCCACGACCACTTCCATCTTGAAGGACAAGGGCAGCAGATAAATAGGAACAGCACCACCTGCAAGTTCCCCTCCAAGCCACTCACCATCCTGACTTGGAAATCTATCGCTGTTCCTTCGCAGTCGTTGGGTCAAAATCCTGGAATTCCCTCTCTTCACGGCATTGTGGGTCAACCCACTGAACATGGACCGCAGCAATTCAAGAACGCGGCTCACCAGCACCTTCTCAAGGGCAACTAGGGATGGGCAATAAATGCTGGCCAGCCAGCGACGCCCATGTCCCACGAATGAATTTTAAAAAACACTCAGGGTAGGGGGCAAATACTTGGAGAGGAGATAAATAGGGAGCGTAAATACCCAGTGGAGGGTAAATGTTGATCAAACTCTCGGTTAAATTCTGAGTAAATAGTGAAAGAGGGTGTAAATAACCATGTGAATATCAGAGGGTAAACACTGGTTAAATAGCCATGGGAGGGAATACCCAGAGGTAAACCAGGCAAAGACCCAGGGGTAAATACTGGTAGACGCAAGAGAGTAAATAGCCATGGGCAAGTATTTGGGAAATACAGGGGGTGTGGGGAGAATACCCAGAGGGATACTGGATAAATATCTGGGGATGGAGTATCTATGGGATATATGCATAGGGAGGGAATACATGTAGAGGATATTGGGTAAATACAAGGGGAAGAAAGTACCAGAAAAATACCCAGGAATGAGTGGGGAAATGCCTAGGGGGGAGGGAGTGGAGGTATACTTTGTGATAAATACCTGGGAAGGGAGTAAATACCTGTGGTAAACAGCCAGAGGGGTTGGGAAGTACTGGGTAAATACTTGGGTGGAATACCCGAGAGTGAATATTGGAAGGGGAGGAGTTTCCAGGGAGTAAATACCCGGGGGTAAATATTGGGTAGGTACCTGGGGGTACGTATCAGTTGGGTACATTCACTGTGGGTAAACATTTGGGGAATAACAGGGAGAAATACCGTGGGCTCTACATAAATATCTGGGGCTGGGTAATCTAAGAACTGGGTGAATATTGGGTAAATCCACGGGGACTGGATAAATATTGAGTGAATACCTGGGCTCTCTTATACCAGGGAGAGGTTAATTATTGAATAGTTAGATATTTTAGGACTGAAAGATGATGATCCAGGATTCAGGTGCACTGGTAAACGTGTAAAACTGAAACAGTAATCCAGGTTTAGGGGCTGGATAGACGTGGAAATAAGGGACACTGGTGTAATAATTTGTGATCAGGAGAATAAATCAGGACTAGAGATTAGAACAAATATCCTGACACTGAAAGAACGCTGTCATAGTAACCCCGAGCTGTGGTTAATTGGGGAGGGGATAATAACTGGGATCAGAATAAATTTTGTGGGTAATTACACAAGAACAGAGTTATAAAAAATTGGAACTGGACACATCTGGGATGCTACTGATGTTAAATATACCAAATTTGGAGATAAAACAGGATTTCCGTTAAACCTGACTTGGGTAGAAATTAGAGATAAACTAATTTAGTCCTTGCACTAATAATCCAGCACTTGGTAACGAAAAATAGAGACTGAGGTAAATAGCCAGCCTGGTGATAGCTAACTGAATACAGGGGCAATAACCAGGCATGTGATTTGGTGCCATCTGGACTAACCATAAACCAGCTCCAGAGATTTACTGTTCTCTAGGAAAAGAACCACCTCCTGATGTCTAACCTAGATCTGGCCTTACACAATTTAAAATTGTAATCCCCTGGTCCTTCCCATGCTATTTAGTTGGAACAAAATGTCTACTGAAACGCAATCACCATCTCAATATTGATCAAATGACCCCCAAGTGAACTTATAAGTGCACTTTTCCAGCTCTTTTAATCTGTCTTGCTAACTAAAGTGCTTTAAACTGGGAAATAGTCTAACTGCCCACTCAGCACCCTTTCCAAAGCCTCAATATCGCTCAACACATAAGGAAACCAAAACTGGACACTATTCCGACTGGAGCTTGACCAAAATTCTTGTACAAAGACCATCACAGTATGCTTTGACTATAGTTCAGTGCTCCCGACACCTTGTTAACTCTCTTTATCGATTCTCAGGCTTCTTCATGAACCTTAAGAGATCTGTGTACTAGAATGTCCAAATCTCTTTCTTTCTCAATCTTTTATGATTTTCACTTGAGGGTTCGTGTAGGTTGATCATTGTCCTCCCCAAATACCATACTTTTCCAAATTAAACTTCATTTACCAATCATGAGCCCAATTTCCAATAAACCAAGCTCCAGCTGCAGTATTCCAGCAGTGTCAAGTATCTTAACATTCTCACAGATTTTATTATTGTTTTCAAATTTTCAGATCTTGTTTCTAATACATGCATCTAGATCATGAATAAAAACAGTAAAGAGCTACAGTTCCAATAGCGATCCCTCTAGAACATCACCAGTTGGAAGACCATAGGCCTTAAGTTGTTGTAGATGGATTTGTATTTCCAGAAAGTTCTCAATCCAGCTCAATAAACCACTACTAATACCAGAGGCATTGACCATGCAGAGGTTTCTTTTGAAATGTCTTGCCAAATGGTTTTTGTAAACACTATGGACTAGGTTTCCCTCATCCACCTCATTGCTGACCTACTCAAAAAGCCATGATGTGGAGATGTCGGCGTTGGACTGGGGTAAGCACAGAAGGAACTTGAGACTCCAAAAGCTAGTGCTGCCAAATAAACCTGTTGGACTTTAACCTACGCAAAAAGTACAATCAATGTGTAAGACATTTTTGAAACTGTGTTCGGTTCCTTAATATGTCCCTCTGTTTGTAAGTAGTCATATATCACATCCCTCGTGATTTCCTCAAGGATTTTCCCAATTATTCATGTCAAACTAATGAACCAGAAATTATCCAGGTCTTATCTCTATTTTTAAAGATGGAGACAACATTAACCCCCTTCCATTCAAAGGAACTGTCCAAGAGTGAAGGGAGCTATTAAGTACATAGGCAAATGGCTTTTACAGACCATTTCTAACATATGCCCCTTTGAATAGAAAGTCTATTTAGTTTATAAAACAGGATTGCATATCTCTTTTCTCACTTAACTATTTAACAGATTAGGATTGTATATTTCTGAAATCTATTAGTCAATCTGCCCTGTGCTGTTAACACTTTTTAAAATCTATATGTACAAGATAAACATGTTTCAGATATTTGTCCTCAAAAGGTGATTTTGTGACTTAAACCAAGGGAACTGTTGCAATATTATTCTTTGGATGCAGCTTCCATTTAGCAGAATGTTCTCTTTTAACATTACCACTAATCTTCTTAATCCCTTTGTTCTGCTTTTCTTTGTGTGAACTCTTGATTTTATCAGCTCTCAGCGTTTTCCATTCCAGTTGCTGGGTATGTAGGGTTTTATTAAATACTTCAGCTCCGATGGCCACACTCTGCTGCTGCTTGTTCATGTTCACTGTTAGTTACAGTACTGCAGTCAGTAAAACCACTAATTGTTCAACCAGAGAATCCTCATTGTGAAGGGCATTCTACTTCCTTAGTGCTGTGCATGTGGACTGAATTGTAGCAGCTGTTTAAAGATGTCATCAGTTGTTAATCCACAGCCAAGATATAGTTTTGTTGCACACCTTAGTTTGTTTTTCCAAATGCCTCAAAGGTTTACTTTTTCCGAGTTCCTTCATGGCTACAAACATTTTCTTGCCTCAATGATATTAAGCTTTTTGTCACATCACACTGCTTTTGCAGCAGCTGAACCCTGGGTTATAGTAAGGTGGGGTGGCCGGGGAGGGGGTAGGTAGTATCATGGAGATCAGATGGTTCATGCCTGGTTAAAGTTTATATTGTTTATATTACTCCCTCCAACATGCTGGTTATAACTCAAATGTCTCCCTCCAGTCATTCCACTTAACCAACAGGCTTGCCCAGTGCCACGTCCCAACTACTGAAACTACTAGTTGCAGTTGATCTTGAAGCATGTTGAGAATTGCTTGTAGACAGATCACCATTAGGCTACATTTTAGTAGAGTGTGGGTAGGTTAGCTTATCAAGGCTTCCTGAATTTTAATTTTGGCAGCCAGCTTCACGTTACCTGAAAAGTTGGTAACCCAACTGTTGCAACAATCAAGAGATTTAGCATAAAGATCATGTTTTTTTCCAAATGTAAACCAATGTAGGTTGGCAGTTGGTTTATAAACCTCATTAATGGCTTATTTAATCTGTAGAAGGTCAGAGATCTTGACAAAATTTACTGCTTTACAAAAACCTTTTTGTAAATAAAAGGCGAGCTATTAATAAAAGTTGGACCAGGGCTATCCAGTTGGTTTCACACCCCTGCACTTTCCCCATTGTCCTGCAACTTTCTCTTCAAATATATGTTATGTAGGAACTAGCTCTATCTCCTCTGGGAGCAATGACTACAGTGCAAACCAGACATAGATTTGGACCGAGCTGGAGCCTCCATGGAATTCATGAAGATGTAGAACTCAGGTGTTTGGATATTTAAAGTCTGTAGAAGGAGGTAATGGGGAAGCGGAAAGGGGTTCTTAGTTTGATGGTCAAAACATGTTCTAGCTCCTTGTTGCTTGTGGTAAGTTACTGAGGTCAAAACTAATGCCAAGAATTCTGAGAGCTGAACAGCAGACGATGAGGACTCAACTCTAGTCAGTGCACATGTACTGGCCCGTTTCACAGAGTGAATCTGAATCTGCCTGGCATCACTCAGAACATCATTAAGAGCTTCAAGCTGTCACACAAAGGCACATGAATAACTGGAAAAGATGGCAGTCTCTGTGAGACAGTAAAAAAAAACACTAAAAAAGACACTAAAACATCCTGAATTATCCAAGCCCTCTCACTAGGTCATAAGATGGCAGTCTCTGTGAGAGGCAGTTTCATGGGGGCTTCAGGCTCGACAAAGCAATGTGCTTCGGCAGGTCCCTCTTCTGGCTTCCTCTGCAGCTACTATCTGTAGTCTTGGTAAACACATAGGAAAGGTCTGTTTGGGTACGCGGATGCAGTCCTGAATTGGGTGCACATGCACAGAAGGATTGCTAAAACATCCTGAATTTTCCGAGCCCTCTCGCTAGGTCATAAGAACAAAGAAAATTACTGCACAGGAATAGGCCCTTCAGCCCTCCAAGCCTGCACCGACCATGCTGCCCGACTGAACTAAAACTCTCTACCCTTCCAGGGACCATATTCCTGTATTCCCATCCTATTCATGTATTTGTAAAGACGCCCCTTAAAAGTCACTACCGTATCCGCTTCCACTACCTTCCCCGGCAGCGAATTCTAGGCACCCACCATCCTCTGTGTAAAAAATCTGCCTCATAAAGAACTGAGGCTGAATTTGATGAAGAAATCACATCTCATGGAAAATTCTTAAGAGTTGGCATATATGGATTGAGCAAGTCTTCGTCAGATTAGAATAAAGTTTCTTTTACTGTTGGTGAACTAGGAAGTTCAGAATGGGTGAGACCAATTGCACTTTTCAAAAGTGAAAATACATTTTACGGTGATAATTTTTTCCTTTAAACTGAAGACAGATGACCAACAATCATGTGTTCACTTTATGTGAAATGGTACAAACTATATCCACAAAGATGAGAGATTCTGGTAAATAAGGAATACTCAAGCTTTAGTGCCAGAGTTTCTCTCACTTCAGATTCAAGAGTGGTAGCACAGTATTTGAACTGTGATACGCTCACATTTAAAGAATTTAGGAGACCTTATTGTTTGATGACAGTAATGGTACTAATTGGCTGCCATTTGTAAATATTTGAACACTTTCCAAAGAGTTGTCGGGTAATTTATTGAAGGCTTTTAGTTTGTGTGTATGTGTGTTTCCATCGCACATAAGCTTCCATTTTTGTTTTTGAAAAAATTTATATTTTTTGGTTTGTTTCCATTTTACATCCATTCCAGCACCTGTAGCTTTATTTGATTATGAATTTTGAAAGGTCCAAAACTAGGAATGTATCCAAGACCCAGCTTGTATCAGGACCTGCAATGAATTTCCATTCTTATGAGGGCTTTTCCGTTGTTATTTTTCTTTAAAAAGGTGAATTCGCAGTACAAGATAAACCTGCAAAGTATTCCTTATTTAACTAGCATTAATAAACTTGCAGACGGCAGAGAATTCTTATTGTTTCCAATTGCTTTAAATTGTTTGTGAATAATGCATTATAGTAATGGATGAAAAGTTTTAAAAACATTTCTTTCCTCCTCCCCATCCCTCAAAGGAAGAACCAAGGCTAGATGTCCTAATCAATAATGCAGGAATCTTCCAGTGTCCCTACATGAAAACTGAGGATGGTTTTGAGATGCAGTTTGGGGTGAATCACCTGGGGCACTTCCTTCTGACTAATCTCCTCCTTGATCTCCTCAAACGCTCTGCCCCAAGCAGGATAGTGGTGGTATCCTCCAAGCTCTACAAGTACGGTGAAATCAACTTTGATGATCTGAACAGTGAACAAAGTTACAACAAAAGTTTTGGTTACAGCAGAAGTAAACTGGCCAATATCCTGTTCACTCGCGAACTAGCCAAACAGCTGGAAGGCACCGGCGTCACTGCAAATGTGCTGCACCCAGGCATTGTACGCACAAACCTGGGAAGACATATCAATATCCCTTTACTCGGATTGCCGGTTTTCAAGCTGGTGTCCTGGGCATTCTTTAAAACGCCAGAACAAGGAGCACAGACCACACTTTACCTGGCTACCTCTCCAGAAGTTCAAGATGTGTCAGGGAAGTATTTTGGAGACTGCAAACAAGAGGAATTATTGCCTAAAGCAATGGACGATGCAGTTGCAAGGAAATTGTGGGATATGAGTGAGAGTATGGTGGGACTAATGTAACTACCAAAGTGATGTAAATATTCTGCTGGACTATTACCTGAAATGCAAACTTTTTGTGTGAATTATTGCCTAACTGAATATTTTTGCTGTGTAAAAAGCAATTGTTATATCAGTAAGCACAGCCCAGAATATATTTTAAAGTTAGCAGTTGCACAGAATGATGTGATAAAATAATTTGTTGGAAAGTGCCATGTTTGATATGACTGGTTTTCTCCATATGGTTTAAAATTGTTTCCTGGACTGTAATATGTGGGTGTTATTTGCCTTTTGTTAATGAGTCCCATTCCCCCACAACAAACCTAACTCTGGAGGGTAAAGGGCAACCCTAAATCTCTTCCCCCTAAACTTAACAACTCTTTTAAAAGGAAGGGTTATCGTATTATGTAATGGAAATGCCTGGTCCTGTTTAATTGATATTTTATTGGAACTACCTGGCAAATTTGACCCATAGTACCATCCACTGCAGCGCAATTTAAAGGACTTAAATTACTTTGAATTTTGTAACACTTAGCAAATAAATACGATTCCTGAAAACTAATATTGAAGCCTGCTGTTTTGTACTTTATAAAAAAGCTATTTTAAGAATAGCTTCAGAAGTTTAAAAGTTTCATATTTTGAGATTGTGTCTAGTAAAAAGTGAAGTATTTCTGTGTAATTTTTACATACAACTTTTTCACAAGAATTGTAATGTAATGAGGTATTTGAAGGATTATAGCAATTACCTTGATTCAGTCAGGCTACCAAGAAGATTATGTTTTGAACATCTATAGAAAAGAATAAGGACCACCTTCTGTGTTGGAGAAACATATGGAGAGTTCAAAGATCCTTTGGTATGCAGGCTCAAAAGAAGTGATGCAGTTGGGAAATTAGTGGGCTGTAACTTTCAAGTTCCACAGCAATGTATCTGGGAGCGTTTCTCAAAGATGCGCTGGGGAACTCGCACCCTTCTCTCCCTCCCTCCCCAGAAGTTCCTAGGTAGGGTTTGCTGTTGGGCAAAATCGCCTGCACTGGGAAGTATCCCAAAATGCGATTTAGATCACAAGCCTCAGATGGTTCTGATTGTGTTGTTGTGATTTACCCGGAAAAAGTTAGAATTTAAACCATTTTCAGCTTCTGGATAACACAAGCCCACCATGGGGCTAGGCGAGCCCCCACCGCACTTCCCCATCCCCACTACCACCCCTAATACCCACGGGACTATCCCTCCATGAGTACCTGCGCCCAAATGGGGGTCCCCCATGAAACACCTCACCCCCACCGGTCTTGACCTTAGGAGACTGCAGTACATCTGAGAAGCACAGGCCTCTCCAAACCATGCTGTCTGGAGTCTGCGGGAGATTATCAGATCTGTCATAAGCACCAGTCACTGCATTAAAGGCCAGTATTTTCTCAGAAGTGGTTAAGTCCTGGTTTCAGGACCATAAATGGGTCCTGAGTCCAGATGGACAGGCAGCAGGACAGCGACAGCAGTCTTTACAGCAGTGACCTCGTAGTTAACACCTGCCAACTTGCTGTCCCAATAAGGATAGTGAGCTGGCTCACTAGACAGCTGGTCCAGTCAGAGGGCCATCAGACAAGGGAGGTGGCTGCAACTAAGCCTGCAAGGAGAATGTGATGGTGCTTCCTTTTCTGTGGTGTCCTTGCGGGTGGAGGGGGTTGGTGGCGTTAGAATTATTTTTCTCTGGTGGGACCAGGCCTTCGGCAGTGATCAGAGTGGTGTTGAGGCCACAGGGGGGCCATTCTCCTTGGGTCATGGAGCCTGTGGATACAATGTTACTCCTCTGCCCACCACTACCAACAACCCCCCCCCCCCTTCCCGCATCAACTGGGCAAACCACTGACTGGCTGCCTCTTTGCCATTGATGGACTAAATTGATTATCCAGCTGCAGTCAGTGGGTGGCAAAGCTGCTTCCATTCCTATCACTGGTATAGTAGTCTGTTAATGGGACTGCATCAGGGAGCCCTCTGAGTGCACCACTCTGGAATATTATCAGGTTCACTAGCTCCTGCTACCTAGCTTGCCACTCGACCAGGTAAAGATTTGTTTGTGGTGTTTGTCTTAGGGTGTTGTTTAAATAATATACTTTGTAAATGGAGAAGGGCTGAGGTTGAACAATGTTCTCTGGCTATTCAAACAAATCTTTAAATTGGTGCACTGCCGGAGAATTTCCACCATTGTCATTCAGTCCTGCAGATCGAATGGATCAGTATTACCCTAAATCACAATGTATGAGTTGAGTGCATAAGACAATCCCATTTTTCTGGGCCCAAAAACATGCTTTTGCATGAACTCAGCATGTAAATTGCTCTCCCTTTTCAGCCATGACATGCACTATAAGCATTAGTAGTCAGCCTCAAATTTATCACCCCATAAATGCATGTTGTACTTATCAGTAACTTACAGAATCCCTGCAGTGTAGAAGGGGGCCATTCGGCCCATCGAGTCTGCACCGACTATAGTTCTGCACAGGATTGAGTTGGCGATGAGGGCTGTGTTGTGAAGATCTGCAGTCATTTCAGACATGCCCACTCTGTTGAATGTTGATGACATTTCAAAATGAGGACAACCAGCATCCATGCCAGCAGTTTCCTTTTATACTGAGCACATAAGTTGACCCCGGATTTTGGAGGCATTTTTCAAGGCTTCAAATGTTTACTTGTATGCGAACATCTATGGTAATTCACATCTTCAAGCTTCATTTTCAGCACAGAAAGATTGTGAGGACCTTGTTTTAACTAATATTTTGTATATGTGGAAAATTAACATGAACAGAAATGTATTACAAAGACTTGTGCCACACAATTACATTTGATTTACGGTATGCCAGAGCAGGGATGGAAATCTGATTGAAACAGAGTTGCAGAAAAAGTTGGTACATTTAAAAACTTTGGAGAGGAGAAGAGGCTGAAAATGGAGTAGTAGTTTATAAGGCCAGAGGGGACAAGGGTTTCTGAGTAATGAGGTGAAGATGGGCAGATTTAGAGGCAAGAGAACTGTCAAGAATTTATCAGCTAAAATGAGGGCTAGAAAGGGAAATCGAAAGGTCAGCCTGCTTGACAAAAGGATCAAGAGAGCACAGGAGCAGGAGTAAGCCATTTATCTCATGAATATCCTGTCATGGCTAATATATAATTTAATTTCCAAGTACCCGTTTTTACCCCAGAACATCTTGATACAGTGCTTTCCAAACTTTCCCACTGTGACCCCATTTTTAATCTTGAGAATGCAATGAGCCCAGAGTGTCCTTCTAGACGGTAGCAGTCATGAGTTTGAAAGGTGCTGCCTAAGAAACCATGGTGAGTTCTTGCAGTGCATCTTGTAGATGGTACGCATGGCTGTTATTGTTTGGAAGTGGTGGAGGGAGTGAATGTTTGCAGAAGGGGTGACAATCAAGTAAGTGGACTGCTTTCTCCCGAATGCTGCCAAGCTTCTTGAGTAAGGTCCCGACAGATCTGCGGAGGCTAAACCAGTTGTGTTATTCATTTGTCCTTTTTGATTCATCGTGGAGCCCTGTGTAGTAATGTGTGCACGGAAGTAATGCACTGTGATGTAGAGCGGGAAACAGAAGCAGCAGGAATGACAGAGAACATACCACACTAAAGTCACATTCGTTTAGCAAGTGTCCCTAAGTGTCATTCTCCAAAGGGTTCTTACCTTCAACTTTCAAGTCTACATTTATTGGACTTCAGGATCATACTAGGGAAATGACCAGGGTAGAAGAGACTAAGGGTTTTAATGGGGACATGAGCATATCTCAGTGGCCTCCGCTTGGTATGTCATTAAGGTGGAGGTGAGAGTGTGATTGAGAAAATCCATATCTGCAGAAATGTGAATGGAGGGCCAAAGTTGGGAATTTGATAGTCCCAGTGGAGATGGCTTGGGTGTCAGTTTGTTCCAGGAGCAGATACAAAAAGAGTGAGGTTATTAGAGGAAGGGCAATGTGAGTGGATAGGGATACAAAGGAGTGATTATAGGTGACTTTATCTATGATTGACATGATGAGAGTCGAGAGGCCACATGAGATGAAATGTTCAAGTGAGCAGCCGTGAGTATGAGTAGATGTGTTGATATGGAATAAGAGACTAAAGGAGGATGTAAGGGCAGCATACTTACCAAAGAGAAGGCACAATGAGCTGAGATGCAGCAGCAGTAAATTACCTCCATTACTGACGTTTGGATAACAGAATACTGTTCAGGTCATGCAATAAATCTTGTAAAGTCTGCTTTGAAGCCTTTGCTAATTTGTCAGAAACAAACGTGGTTTTTAAATCTGAATAGTTCACTGAACCACATCCACAAACTTGTAAAATATGATCATTAACCAAAAAGGAAATCAGACCTCAGTGGCCTCCACTTGGTATGCCCATTACTCTGTCATTAATGTAGTGTGAATGCCACCCCTTCATGGATCACCTTTATTTTTGCTCTCCTGCCATTGGGATCAGTCACAAGCAGTGTGCCACGAGAGCATCTTGTAAAATGATTACACCACAGCTTTTGATTCTGTAAAACGTTTGGCTTTGAGTCTTGGGAGATTTTAAAGGATAAGTTTCATGCCCATTGTTGCTTTTAAATTCCACATAAACTGCAGGAAACCTTTCCAAACTACAGTTGAATATGTAAATGTCTCCTGGGTCTAATTTATAAAACATGATATTGGGCCCTGTAAAATTCTGCTCTAGATTTCAACGGAATCCAGACAAGAAACTCTATGATGTTACTAGGAAACTAAAACAGGCATTGCAAGCACTCTGCCGAATACATCTTGGATAAACAACTTTTCTGCTAGTTTTCTTGGCTGTCGTAATCTTTTGGAAGGTCTTGTGGCGCAGTGGGTGTAAGTGTCCCTGAAGCTCTGGGTTCGATTTCCACAGTAAGAAGTCTTAACAACACCAGGTTAAAGTCCAACAGGTTTATTTGGTAGCAAAAGCCACTTTCCGAAAGCTAGTGGCTTTTGCTACCAAATAAACCTGTTGGACTTTAACCTGGTGTTGTTAGACTCCTTACTGTGTTTACCCCAGTCCAACGCCAGCACCTCCACATTCGATTTCCACCCCAGGACTTAATAGCTAAGGAAGATACATTCGTAACCTAACCAAAGAAATTGGTTATCAACCTGCAGATCCTTACAACATACACCAAAGGCAGGTGGGAGGAATGGGAGAGATTTCTGGCCAGTCATATGATGGGAAGGAAGTTGAATCTCTACCATCATTATCCAAAGCTCCAGACTGCAACATGCATATGAAAGTGCATATTGCTGACACAACTCCGACTCCCTGGGTGATCTGCAACACCACACACACACTCAAACACACACACACACTCATGCACTCTCACACACACACGCACTCACACATGCGTGCATGTGTGTGTGCACATACTGATCGTTTGCAAGCTGCACCCACATGGACAGTGTCTGTCGCCTTAGCCTTGATTGACTTGGCTTCTTCCTCTTCACTTTGATGTGGAGCATGCAACTGCTGTCAAATGATCCTCGGAGCCCCACGTAGGCTGTGCTGAAACTGCCTCCTGATCTGTCCAGACGTGTGAAGTTCCACTATCAGGTGCCATTGATATGAAGAGTTTTAGTTTCAGAAGGCTGAGTGTGTTCTGCTATTGTTCTTGGTGGCTGCCACAAAAGGAATTATTAGTCAAGTTAAACAGTCTCCAAGGAACCCTGCTTCAAGCCTCTATTAGCCTTAAATTTCTAGCACAAAATGGTCAGCAGCAAGTTAAAAAGGCTGTAACGGGATCCAGTTGTCCTCAGGGCCAAGACACTTCAGCTAGTGATCACATTTAAACTGAAGTCAATGTTGCAATGTGGCAGCCAGTTTGCACACATCAAACTTTCCACAATGAGATCAAAGGCAAGTTCACCTATTTTGTTGGTGTTGACTGAGGAATCCTTGTTCAGGAGGAGAGGAAAATGGGGGCCTCAGTTTAATATCTCATTTAAACCAGACAGACCGGAAATGGTACTCACTTAGTGTCATAGTTATGTGTCATCCTAAAGAATTATGTGCGCATGGGCAGAATTTAATCCACCTTGTCACGACAGAAAAATGGCAGCTAGGCACAATTAATTGTGGGAGAGACTGTGCGTGTGTCTGCCGCTAGTGGGAAAATATCCTACAATTCAGTTGGAAGCAGGAAGGGACGAATGTGAGAAAGGTGCCTGCTCATGGCAGGATGTCGATTTAGCAGAGCCCTCCCAGAATTTAGTGCTGGATCAGGGATTAAATGAGAGTTGCATGGCGTTCCCGAGCCTCCTGAAGTATCCCAGTAAACCCTGTCAGGTTTTCCATCAGGTTAATGGGAGTGGTTGTGGGGTGGGGAGTGGGGGGGAGGGTCTCTCGGTGTCAGGCATTCAGTTCCAAATTGAGACACCTGGCATCAGGAAATTGGGAGTGGGGGGAGGGGGTGTACTGAAAGCAACTGCGCTGTCCTTTCCTTCCACTCTCTTGCGCCCTCCTTCCCACCAGGCCCCATCCCAGCATCACTCACCTGTGTCCAGCCAACCCTGGTGAAACCCTGGGAGCGTTACAGGCAACAGCCACCATTCCTGGTGGCACCTCCGGCATTGGAGATCTGCTGACCTCTGATTGGCTGGCAGCGCATCCTCAGGTGGGATTTTCCAACCCAGGGTCCTAAATCCCAGAGAAGGCCCACGCTGGCAGGTAAGTGCCTGTTGGGTACTTAATTTGATCAGGCCTCCCCACGGAAGTGGTACAAGGTTCCCACCAGTCCTCCAATCGGTGGCTGAGATCCCAGTCGCCAACATTAAATCCAGCCCCATGTCTCTGAAGTGGGCCTTGAACCATCAAATATCTGGCTCAGAGGCAGCAGTGCTACCACTGAGCCATTACTGGTATTTCACAATGTGTGCAAATCGGAAGGGAATGCACGGTATATGAAGGCTGAGATTTTGTAAACATCTCCCTTAATCATCGCTACTCTTAAAGATAAAGTTTGCAACAATGTTAACAAAACTTACATCCAATACAACACATATAAAACCTCAAAACTGGTGCAATAATTCAAGATGCAACAGACTCCTAAAATTACTGGCTAGCGATCTTCAGTTGCCACTGGTTGCCTTTATGCTCACAAGAAATTGCTAATATAAATTCCATACACCCACATTACAACTCCCAATGTCCACAACTCTCTCTCCGTTATGGTGTAGCTGTGCATTGGTAATCTGCAACATCTGGTTGCTTCTTTTCCGGTATGACTGCAGCCTGAGAATCCCCAGGCTAAGTAATAGTAAAAGCAGAACTGAGCAAATCAATATGGGAACATTTTAATTTATGAAAAACATGTAATCAGCAACACTTTGTGTAAGCATTGCAACTACTTATAGTCAACAGCGAAATAAATTGATCAGATATTTTCATGCAAATTTAACAAATAATTACCGCAACGAAATCAGATTTTTTTATCTTTATATTCCACATTATTCCATTTTAAAAATTGAATTTCCTCTGATTTTTTTCTGTGCAGTTCAGCACTGGTCAATTTTTTTTTGCTTCAGGAGGCATTTTTCACATCTTTAGCTCGTGCTCCCTCTTCAAGGCCTCTCTTCACTTTTTCTTCCTTCTTCCTCTTTTCCTACTCGATTGTCTCATACAATCTTTCTCTATCTTACTGAGAAATAAATAGGTTTATAATCCGGAAAGTATATTTTCTAACGTGGGTGACAAAATTCTGATGTATTCTATCCAACATCATGAAAGTTCTTAATTTACCAGGAAGCAGATTGGCAGTGGCTGTGGAGATACCTTGTCTCAGGGTGCTTTCATACTTGCTGTATGGGGTGACATGGTGGCACAGCACCAGGGATCTGGGTTCGATTCCCTGCTTGGGTCACTGTCTGTGTGGAGTTTGCACATTCTCCCCATATCTGCGTGGGTTTCCTCCAGGTGCTCCGGTTTCCTCCCACAGTCTGAAAATGTGCTGGTTAGGTGCATTGACCCGAACAGGTGCCGGAGTGTGACGACTACGGGAATTTCACAGTAACTTCATTGCAGTGTTAATGCAAGCCTTACTTGTGACTAATAAATAAGATTTTTTTTTATTTTGGGAGAGCAATGGTCAACCAACCCCTTGTGATATTTAGTTTGGTGTGATATTTTCTCTCTCCTTTAGCCCATTGGAACCCAAATCTGAAGACTCCAGCTGCCTCAAATTTCCTTACAGAAGAGTGAGGCACAATTTTGTATATCCCTCCTTCAAACAAAAAAACAGGTTAACTAAAACTAGCCGAGGAATCAGAAACCGGTATTTGGTCCAACACAGCGCATTATATGTATTTGTTGTATGATACCCATTTGTGTCCCAGGTAAAGAATGCTGACATAGTGGACTCAATGGACCCATTCAGCATCTTTAAAAGGCCAAGGAGCAAAACCGAGAACTGGGGCAAGATCCAAACACCCCAGGGAAAGCTGTCATTAGCTAAAGGGGGCTGGTAGGTTTGTATTCTGCAGTGTCAGGAAATGTGCGATTCTCACATTTTGCAGACGATTAATTGTCTTCAGGACAGCAGTCCTGAACTGGAGAAAGATATTTACGGTAACTAAAATTTAAGATCTCTTTCAGCTCCATCAAAGAACCAGCTCAGGCAATGTGGCCAAGTGGTCTCTTTCTGTGCACTTTCATCCCACGATCCTATCTATGAAACGAGAAATTAATTTGAAAAATATAGCAAGGAATCAAAGTTGAGGATGTTTATCTGCTTTCAAAATTTCCCCCTTACGCCTTTCTGTTAATTTGGTTTCTAAATCTTCGTGTGACTAAAGTTTACTGTGAGGAATTTCATCACACTAAGGGCAGGATTTTACATCAATGATATAACCCAAAAGGTAAGAAATTCAGATTCAGGGCAGCATGGTGGCACAGTGTTTAGCACTGCTGCCTCACAGCGCCAGGGCCCTGGGTTCGATTCCCGGCTTGGGTCACTGTCTGTGTGGAGTTTACACATTCTCCCCATGTCTGTGTGGGTTTTCTCTGGGTGCTCCGGTTTCCTCTCACAGTCCAAAGATGTGCAGATTAGGGGGATTGTCCATGCTAAATTCCCGTTTAGTGTCAGGAGGATTAGCTAGGATAAATGCCTGGGGTTATGGGGATGGGGCTTGGGTGGGATTGTGGTCAGTGCAGACTTGATGGGCTGAATGGCCTCCTTCTGCACTGTAGGATTCTATGATTCTATGAGCTGCAGTGAAGAGGCAGAATCAGTGTTGCAGTCTCTCGATGAATTAAGCAGCGATTTGAAGTCTACAATGCTGATGCGAAACCGATTGCCAAAAGCTTGTGATCTTAACCACTAGCTGTTTACTGCAGCTGATGTGGAATTAATACTATTAAAAATGTGCAATTAAAAGATTAAGTTCACAGACATAGATTATGTGCATTATGACTGGGGGCACCAGTTTCCATTGATCTTTGATATGCATTCCTTTGCTCCTTATGGGCTAAATAATGGAAGATAAGTGCTCAGATTTTTGGAATAAGTTGATGGCAATTTCATTATATTAAGTTTGTTGTTTTAACCAGCTGGTTTGGGATTTTTTTGAATAGTGTAGACAGACAATTGAAGTTAACCCTTAATGGGGTTCCAGTATTGGGTTATCTCATTAAGACAGGAATGTGTTGTAAGGATAATATGGCAAGTAACCCTGCTTCTTTAAATTGAACATTTTATAAAGTCAAGATTAAGCTGGTCCCATCTCTGATGCAATGATGGATGTCTTCCCAGTCTTGAATATTGATTGGCTGAAAGCTTATTCTTAGAGATGGGCTTCAGCTAATTAACAAGCTATTTTTGAAGACAGAATGGTAGAGCTCAAGGAAAAAAGGTAACAGAAAAGCTAAAATTTTACTGTCAGAGATAACGCAAGAACACAACACGAGAAATAGAGGCAGAGTAGGCCACCAGGCCCTTCAAGCATGCCCCACCATTCAATACAATTATGGATGATCTATGCCATCTCAACTTTTCTGTGCCATTTCCCCTTAGCCCTCTCTTCCTCGAACTGTCAACTATAGAAAGGTGAAGAGATATCAAAAGCGAGAAGGGGAAGATCTGGTAAGCGTAAGGAGAATGTGATTACTTTGTTTTCATTTTGATAAAGTTCTCTGAGAATTAAAGGTTGAATTTCACTCCGAGGCAGAAAGATGGGGAAAGATGGTTGGCTTGTGTGGGAGCGGCAATGCACCTCTGCCAATTTTAGTGGCTGGATCCCATTGGTTTGTTGTTTTGCACTTTTCAGCCAATGGGCAAGGATGTTGATGAGAGACGACTGCTCAGCCATTAAAATCAGGTGACTCGGACACAGTTGCCGACGACCCAGGGGAGTGGTTCTTGGCACAAGGTAAGTAGAGTGGAATGCTCGGAGAGGGGGAATTGTATGCGGATGCTGAGGGAAGTTCTCATTGGCTCTTTGGCTTCTGGCCCATAAGGAAAGCTGTAAAACAAAATCTCACTTGTCTGGGCCTCTTCTGGCCCTTTGTCTGGAATCCAGCAGCTTGGGCTGATGGGGAAGCAGCACCCCTCAGTTGCTCAGGCTTCAGTTAAAAACAGCAGCCAGGTTTCGAGGACATCATCAGAGCCACATAATTAAATAATTACCATGGTGACTTAGGGTCAATGTCCTCACGGCCTGCAATTTAAAATAGAGCTGACTGGATTGGTACAGGAATGCAATTGGAAGCTCCCCCGTACATTTTAACTTCCCTTTAAAATTTCCACCTTAGAGTTTGTCTCCGGCTCATGATGTGTCATATGAAAACTTTATAAAACTGGCTGACCCAAGAAGCCTGGAATTTCCTGAAGCTGTTGCAACTTTTATGGGCAAAGACTTAGAAGTGATGATGCTGAGGAATTCATTTTTTGATGCTTGCCAGTAGAATTTGATTGGTACCCGGACAGTTTGATCAGAAAAATCCCAAGTCTAATTGGGCGTGTAATTTCACCCCGAGTCAGATCTGGTGGAGTTAAGCTCTAATTAGTGCATTAAGCATACAAATTGGCATCCGACAAGCAGACAAGGCCAATGTTTCATCCATCGAAAGGTGGAGTATCAATTCCCACAAGGGAGGAAGTCCACAACAAAAGTTACGTGACTTGGAAAGGATGATCAAGGCGAGGGTTGAAAATGAGCAGAAGAATGTCTTTACAGCTTAGGCTTATAAGTGGCATTTGTTTCTACGTTCATAAATGAATTAAAACATAGGTGTATAACAGGTAGTGAGTAAGTCAGGCTGTCTTACACATTTGATCTGAACATGTTTATGGAGGACAAACTTAGGACAAAACAACAGAGCAAGATGAGAAACAGATGTTGGACCGAACCCTAACATGCCTTTGACACCATGAAATGACTTCCTCTGAGGCCTTCATAACTCGCCACACAGTCAGCTTCACGGCCATCGCCCTCTTGGCTTGCCTGTTGCTGGCCTTGGTTAACAATGTATGAAAAAGATTTGCATCTTCCATGTGGAACCTTTGATCATGATTTTTTGTGGAATGGCCAGCTTCAAACATACTGCATCATAGAAAGGGGTCTTGAAAGGAATGAGCATATCATAGCACAGACAAACATCTAGGGCAGAACTTACCAAAAAAATGACATGACATTTTCAGCCCGAAAACGAGTGATTCCTTTCGGCCACGGCAGTGTGATCCGGATTGCAATATTCGGGGAATTAGAATTTTTTTCCCGCCCACATGAAAAACATGTCTGATGTGTGAAGCATCTAATTGGCCTGCCCCGGAAGTCACCTGAGCTCTTCAATGAAGGGGGTTGCATTGTCAACTCCATGGCACTTACTGTCATTCAAACCAGGAGGATGGCAGCGAGGAAAGCAACGTCTCGATTCACAGAGGGGGCCCCTCACCCGTATGCTGGATGCCATAAAGAAGAGGCGGGCAACAATATACCCTTGGACTGGCAGGGGACCCTCAAGCAAGGTGACAAACCCTGCCTGGGAGATAGTCGCAGCACTGGTCAGTGGCAGCAGCCTGCATGAAATGGTAGCTGCAATGCCACAAGATGAAAGACCTACTCCATTCTGTCAGGGTAAGTGTTCCCAGTCTCTTCTCTGCAGTCCACCTTGTCACCACCCTCGGAATGTCACCTTGATCCAACATAATGCCACCCCACCTCACAAAACCCGAGCACCCGACCTCCCGCAAGCTTCCTCACAGCCCCCAGCATTCCTCCTCACAACATCTCCCTGCTTACACACAGTGCCCACATATTGCCAGGAATTATCTATATCTCATCTGTCAGGTGGCCAGTTCACATCAGCCCCATTTATGTTCCTGTAGGAGAAGTTTGCTCACAACCGCTACGAGCGAGAGAAGACGGGCGGTGGGATGCCCAAGCTGAGGATCCTGACTCTGTTCGAGGAGAGAGTGCTTGAGCTTGCAGGGGAAGGGCAGGAGTAGGCCTGTGCTGAGAGTGAGATGAACCTGTGAGAGAAAAGTGAGGAGCCACTGCACCTTCACCCAGATGAGCAAACTCAGGTGAGTTCTGTGTACTCCAAACCCTTTACCAGGCCATGTACTAATAATATCTTCTTTTCCTTGCAGGAAGTGCCTTGCCAGTCTATCAGCAGGATCCCGCCAGCCACGACACAACTATCCCTGCAGCCTGAAGTGGCCTCAAAGATTCCAGGGATCTGCAAGTGGCCGAGGATTTAGCTGTTATGCATGCTTCCTGGAAAATGGGCGCACGTGCCTGAAGCACATCTAGTTGTCACACACCAGCTGGACATTGAGGGGGTGGAATCTTTCTGGTTTATGAAGGGGACTAACTGGTGCCATGGAGAACGGAGGGCGACATGGGTGACTCAAACGTGCATGACCTCACGGATGCACTTATGGGCGGGTGCCTGTGATATTCCACACAAGTCACCCGTGGAGCCCTGGAAGGACCCCTGGTGTAGAGGTTTAAGGCAGCTATGATCTTCGTGGCCACAGGGAATGGGTGTCCTCCAGCATTACATGGCGCCAGGTCCGCAAAGATGTGGCACAGGTGCTGCACTTTCTCCTTTGTGAGGTGGCGTCTTCAATGGTACATGTTGTCTGACAGTTCCATGAATGACACGCATGTTTCCTTCAGCACTTCCATGTTTCCTGCACGGCTGGTGTGGCCTCGGGTTAGTGTCACAGCTGCTGACCATCATTACCTCCCCTGACCCATTGGCCTCTGAACCTGGAAACAGCCAGTCCCAGAGCTTTCCGGCAGCGACCACTCACTCACAGCTCAGGTGCCCTCCAATTTCCATAACAGAACTGGCCCCGGCCTATCCCCTAATCCACTTAGACCCGCCTTTAGTCTGCCATCTGGTTCTCCCCTCCCTTAGCCTCTCTAACACTGGGGGTTCTAACAGGAGTATTCAATGCTCGCTCATCCTAAATGCTCAGGGCCAACTGGATGTTTATGTCTATCTGGGGGCTAATGGTTCCTAACTGGCAGGGGTTGGGGTCCCAGCAGAGAAGCGAGCCCAGTTCCTCTTGATTCTGTGTAGCCAAGCATTGAGCCCTGAACCCTGCCTATGCATCCCATTCCTAGACTTTGAGACTGTGGGCAGTTAACTCTTGGTGGCCAATTAGAGTGATAGGTATGAGTCTCAGGAAGATTAGAGAGCACAATTGCTTTAGGCTTCAGGGCGGGACAGAGCTAATAGGCACTCTTCTTAGGCTGCATCATTCAGAGATCTCATTGCTGTTATGCTTCAACACTTAAGCTTACGCAATGTTGACTCCAGACTTGAGAACCGCATCCCCCCACTCCCCCCGAGGTGGGTACCATGTTGCCTTCTCTTTCGGCGTCTCATCCACCCAGCCCATTAGACCCAGCCTTGACTCTCATCACATCATGTACCCTGCAGCTACCCCCATACCACAGACTTACACGGCACTAAAAGCTCAATTAAACAACACAGACAGCAGACTTCAGTGCTGCCCACACCAACTGCGACTCCCACACTGCCTCGTGAGTGCAGCCTTATGCCCCAGGCAGCTGCCCTACTCTTTCTCTCACACCCCGCAACCCTCCCACCAATGCCACGACTCCACCACATCCAAAACTCCAAACCCCCCCTGGACATATACTGCCCCCAGAGCTAGCCAGCGGGCTGTGTGCCCTTGGCCTCCGTGAAGCTCATGGAGACAGTGGTGCTCACCTCCTTCCTCCCTCTTGGAGATCATGGCACCTGGTTCCTGTTCTTTAAAAAGCAGCAGTAATTTGGGCCGGCATCATGCCTGGTGGGTGGAAAGATTTGATGAGGGCTGAAGGTGCAACGTTAATTACGCTAAGTATACTATAACACATTCAAATTGATGTAGATCAGGTTCACGGCCTTCCTGGGTGTGACCATGATTACATTATCGGGGAGGTTCTACGAAAATTGGGATTGGAAATCTCGCCGGTGCAAACTGGGGTTTTCACCGGCGAGATTTCCAATCCCAGTTTTTGGCCTCTCGTGAGATTTAGTGGCCATGATGGGTTTTGTATCCAAAATCCCAACTGGTGAATGCCACAGAGCTCATACACTCTGCTGTTTGCATTGCCTTTTGATTTGATTTGATTTATCATAGTCACATGTATTGGTATACAGTGAAAAGTATTGTTTCTTGCGTGCTGTACAGACAAAGCATACTATTCATAGAGAAGGAAATGAGAGAGTGCAGAATGTAGTGTTACAGTCACAGCTAGGGTGTAGAGAAAGATCAACTTAATGCGAGGTAGGTCCATTCAAAAGCCTGATGGCAGCAGGGAAGAAGCTGTTTTTGAGTCAGTTGGTATGTGTCCTCAGACTTTTGTATCTTTTTCCTGACGGAAGAAGGTGGAAACGAGCATGTCTGGGATGCGTGGGGTCCTTAATTATGCTGGCTGTTTTGCCACGGCAGCGGGAAGTGTAGATAGTATCAATGGGTGGGAGTGAGTTAAACTTTGAGCTTTGACAAAGGGTCATCTGGACTCGAAACGTCAGCTCTTTTCTCTCCTTACAGATGCTGCCAGACCTGCTGAGATTTTCCAGTGCTTTCTCTTTTGGTTTTAATGGGTGGGAGGTTGGTTTGAGTGATGGACTGGGCTTCATTCATGACCCTTTGTATTTTCTTACGGTCTTGGACAGAGCAGGAGCCATACCAAGCTGTGATATAACCCAAAAGAATGTTTTCTATGGTGCATCTGTAAAAGTTGGTGAGTCGTAGCAGAGATGCTAAATTTGCCTTTGGAAAACGTAACAGCTCCTGTAGGAGAACATCCCAGAATCAGCTAAAAATCCACAAAATGTGCAGTTTGTGTTCAATTATTTTTCTTTTAACTTTCTATTTAAAATTTTTCACTGGCCAAGATAAAGTTGAACCCATGAAATTGAGACCAATTCAGAGTAAAAAAACATGTCGAGAAAATGCCAAACAATGAAGACAAGTATAATTACAAAACATCCAATATTGGCAATGCCAGCATGAAAAATTAAACCAATAAGAAGTCATCCCTTTTTCCCTGGTGAATAAGAGCAATGATTGTGAAGGTGTATACTAATGCTAGGTGAAAAAGGAAGATAAGGAGAATTCAACACTTTTTCCAATGTTAATGCTGATGCCGCTTTTCTACTCAGTTTTAAAAAGTATAACTCAATTAATAGAAAACCCTTAATGAACTGAAAGTGGAAATTTGTGGTGTTTTCATATGATCAATGTGAATAAGACCACGGGACTTGGTGCTGCTTTGCTGAGCTGGAGTTATTGTAGCAATAGTTTGTCAGGATGGTGAAATACATCAGCAGTGACAGGATGAATGTTCAATGTAGATGCACGGCCAACATAAAGAGCTGCGGGGGTATGCTGGCAGCATTTTGTGTAAATATCGGCATGAACTGGCCACTTCTGGTATTTATTTAGTTATTCTTAAATATGTACCTTTTCCTGCAGTGAAGTTAAATTTCTTGCAACTAATTTTATTGAACTGCTGATTATTACTTACTTCATTAATGTTTAAATATGATTGCTTCGAATTTAGTAAAAAAAAATCCTTTTAGGAGAAATTAAAAGCAGCTGATTTGTTGCAAAAGTGATTTGTGATGGTCTGGGTATGAACTCATCCTGACCGCAAAGTTGGACCACGAATTGGCACCAACTGTCAGTGTTACAGAAGCCCCAAAGTCCATGGATGGTGTACATTGTACTTCCAGTCATTTCCAGCATAATGAGGGCAGTGCCCCATTCTGAGAAATGTACTGGAGTGAGCACATTGTTTGTCTGCCAGCATGGTGTTAATTAGCTGTTTCAGTTAATTTGATGCACATTGTGGAATTTTGGACTGCACAGCTCCAGTGAATGTCTGTGTTCCTCTCTCCACTGAACAAACATTCAGCTGCATGATGGACCCCACTTCTTTTTAAATTCATTTATGGAATGTGGGCGTCGCTGGCCAGACCAGCATTTATTGCCCATCCCAAATTGTCCTTTTAGAAGGTGCTGATGAGCTGCCTTCTTGAACCGCTGCTATTCTGAGATGTAGGTACACCCACAGCGCTGTTGGGGAGGGAATTTCGACCCAGCGACAGTGAAGGAACAATGACATATTTCCAAGTCAAGATATTAAGTGGCTTGGAGGGGAACTTCCAGGTGGTGGTGTTTCCAGGTATCTGCTGCTCTTGTCCTAGATGGTAGTGGGTTTGGAAGGTGCTGCCTAAGGTACCTGAGTTTGTGCAGTGCATCTTATATACATGACTGCCACTGTTTGGCAGTGGGGGTGGAGAGGTTCAATATTTGTGACAGAGGTAGCAATCAAGCGGGCTGCTTTGTCCTGGATGATGTCAAATTTCTTGAGTGTTGTTGGAGTTGCACTCATCCAGGCAAGTGGAGAGTATTCCATCACACTCCTGACATGTCTTGCAGATGGTGGACAGGCCATGTTTGTACTATTTAGTGCTATTTAGAAAGGACAGGCATCTAATCTTAGCCAAGCTGTTCCAGGACAGCTACAACACTGGCATCTACCCAGAAAAGTGGAAAATTGTCCAGGTATGTCCAGTGCACAAAAAGCAGGACAATACAAGCCGACCAATTACTACCCTATCAATCTACTCTATTATCAGTAAAGTGATGGAAAGCATCATCAACTGTGCAATCAAGCAGCACTTACTCAGTAATAACCTGCTCACTGATGCTCAGTTTGGGTTTCGCCAACCCCGAACCTCATGACAGCATGGGTTCAAACATGAACAAAAGAGCTGAACTCCAGAGGTGAGGTGAGAGTAACTGCCCTTGACATCAAGGCTAAATTTGACTGAGTGTGGTATCAGGAGCCCTAGCATAACTGGAGTCAATGGGAATCAGGGAAAAACTCTCCGCCAGTTGGCCTCATACTAGCCCATACTAGGAAGCTGGTTATGGTTTCTGGAGATCAGTCATCTCAACTACAGGACATCACTGCAGGAGTTCCTCAGGGTAGTGTGCTTGGCCCAATCATCTTCAGTTGCTTCATCAATGACCCTCCTTCTATCATAAGGTCAGAAGTGGGGATGTACGGCGGCACGTACATCCCCACGTAGGGCGGCACGGTAGCACAGTGGTTAGCACTGCTGCTTCACAGCTCCAGGGTCCTGGGTTCGATTCCCAGCTCGGGTCACTGTCTGTGTGGAGTTTGCACATTCTCCTCGTGTCTGCGTGGGTTTTCTCCGGGTGCTCCGGTTTCCTCCCACAGTCCAAAGATGTGCGGGTTAGGTTGATTGACCAGGTTAAAAAATTGCCCCTTAGAGTCCTGGGATGTGTAGGTTAGAGGGATTAGCGGGTAAAAATATGTGGGGGTAGGGCCTGGGTGGGATTGTGGTCGGTGCAGACTCGATGGGCCGAATGGCCTCCTTCTGCACTGTAGGGTTTCTATGATTTCTATGATTTCTATGTCCGCTGATGATTGAATAATGTTCAGCACCTCAGACTCCTCACGACTCCTCAGATACTGAAGCAGTCCATGGCCAAATGCAACAAGACCTGGACATTATCCAGGCTTGAGCTGACAGATGGCAAGTAATATTTGTGCCACACAAGTGCCAGGCAATGACTGTCCCCAACAAGAGAGAATCGAACTATCACTCCTTAACATTCAATGGCATTACCATCACTGAATCCCCCACTATCAACATCCTGGGGGTTACCATTGAGCAGAAACGGAGCTAGACTTGCCATACAAATACTGTGGCTACAATAGCATGATGTACAAGAGCAGGCCAGAGGCCAAGAATCCTGCAGCAAGTATCTCACCTTCTGACTCTCTAAAGCCTGTCCACCATCTACAAGGCACAAGTCAGAGGTGTGATGGAATATTCTACTTGCCTGTGAGTGCAGCTCCAATAATACTCAAGAAGCTTGACACCATTCTGGACAAATTAGCCCGCTTGATTGGCATCCCTCCCACAAATCAATGCACAGTGGCAGCAGTGTACACCATCTACAAAATACATTACAGGAACTCACCAAGGCTCCTTAGACAGCACCTTCCAAACCCATGATCATTACCATCCAGAAGGACAAGGGCACCTGACACATCGGAACACCACCACTTTGAAGTTCTCCTCCAAACCACTCACATCCTGACTTGGAAATATATCACTGTTCCTTCACTGTTGTTTCGTCAAAATTATGGAACACTTTCCCTAATAGCACTGGATTCCCTAATAGCACTGGACTATCCTTCCCTAATGGATACAAAACTGGCTCGGTCAAAGAAGACAGAGGGTAGCAGTGGAAGAGTATTTTTCTGAATGGAGGGCTGTGACAAGTGGTGTTTCTCAGGGATCAGTGCTGGGACCTTTGCTGTTTGTAATATATATAAATGATTTGGAGGAAAATGTAACTGGATTGATTAGTAAGTTTGCGGACGACACAAAGGTTGGTGGATTTGCAGATAGCGATGAGGACCATCAGAGGATACAGCAGGACATAGATCAGATGGCGACTTGGGCGGAGAAATGGCAGATGGAGTTTAATCCGGACAAATGTGAGGTCATGCATTTTGGAAGGTCTAATACAGATAGGAAATATACAGTAAATGGCAGAACCCTTAGGAGTATTGATAGGCAAAGGGATCTGGGTATACAGGTACACAGGTCACTGAAAGTGGCAATGCATGTGGAGAAGGTAGTCAAGAAGGCATACGGCATGCTTGCCTTCATCGGCCGGGGTATTGAGTTTAAAAATTGGCAAGTCATGTTGACGCTTTATAGAACCTTAGTGAGGCCGCACTTGGAATATAGTGTTCAATTCTGGTCACCACACTACCAGAAGGATGTGGAGGCTTTGGAGAGGGTACAGAAAAGATTTACCAGGATGTTGCCTGGTATGGAGGGCATTAGCTATGAGGAGACTTTGGAGAAACTTGGTTTATTCTCACTGGAGCGACGGAGGTTGAGGGGAGACCTGATTCTACAAGATTATGAGAGGCATGGACAGAGTGGATAGTCAGAAGCTTTTTCCCAGGGTGGAAGAGCCAGTTACTAGAGGGCATAGGTTTAAGGTGCGAGGGGTAAGTTTTAAAAGAGATGTACGAGGCAGATGTTTTACACAGAGAGTGGTGGGTGCCTGGAACTCGTTGCCGGGGGAGGTAGTGGAAGCGGATACGGTAGTGACTTTTAAGGGGCGTCTTGACAAGTACATGAATGAGATGGGAATAGAGCGATATGGCCCCCGGAAGCGTAGAGGGTTTTAGTTAAGTCGGGCAGCATGGTCAGTGCAGGCTTGGAGGACCGAAGGGCCTGTTCCTGTGCTGTAATTTTCTTTGTTCTCTGTTCTTTGTTCACTGTGTGTCTACCTACACCATGTGGACAGCAGCAGTTGGTTCAAGAAGACAGCTCACCACAACCTTCTCAAAGACAATTAGGGATGGGCAATTAATGCTGGCCCTGCCTGTGTGACCCACATCCTGTAAATGAACTTAAAAACACGATGAAGAGCTTTTGATTTATTTCTGCTCTGGCTTCTTTTTTGGAGGTCTTTTAATGAGTTACTGCACCATCCAGGGAGGCAGGGGGATTTGGTTATTTGTACACCCCATGCCTGCAAGAAGTATTGGGGCTGTAGCTGCAGTGCCTCTGAGTCCGCAACATGACCAACCAACAAATGGAATAGAGGCTGCAGAGAGAGAGAAAGTCCCACAAAAAACCAGGAGAAAGAGGGCTCTTCACAGAAGGTCCAACCCACTGTTTTTCAGGGAGCACTTGTCATACTCACACCTCACCCAGGAGCAATCCTTAAGGCACCTGAGATTCAACAAGAGGTGGCTATATAACTGTATCACCTTGTTCAAGAGGATGTGCAGCCACATGCCAGGAGCGAGGATGGCCCTGCCAGTTACCGTAAAGGTCACAATCCTTCAGACCTGCTGCGCCATTCATTATGATCATGGCTGATCATCAAATTAAATATCCTGACCTCCTCTTCCCCACCCCTTGATCCCGTTAGCCCCGAGAGCTATATATAGTTTCTTCTTGAAATCAGACAACGTTTTGGCCTCAATTACTTTCTGCCAGAGGTAGTAGTAGAGGCGGGTACAATTTTGTCTTTTAAAAAGCATTTAGACAGTTACATGGGTAAAATATGTATGGAGGGATATGGACTAAATGCGGGCAATTGGGATTAGCTTAGGGGTTTAAAAAAAAGGCAGCATGGACAAGTTGGGCCGAAGGGCCTGTTTCCGTGCTGTAAACCTCTATGACTCTATATTAGACTTCTATTCCACTAGGTCATTCCAGATGTGAGTGGGTGATATTGCAAACATCTCTCTATATGTTATCCGTCACTGTATCCAGGGGATGGTGGAGACCCTGTATACGATTTTGTCATGGATTCTCAAAGCAGAGAGAAGCAGGATGAAGCTGTGTGTGCTTTTGCCAGGGTAGAGGAATTCCATGTAGTGTAGGGAGCCAACACATGGCTCTGTGGGCCTCCCACTTTTATGGAGAGAGGTATAGAAGCTGCAAGGGCTAACATTCCACAGATGTGCAGTTGGTGTGTGACCATACACAAACCATTATGCCAGCAGAGGCCCACTATCCTGGCACCAACCACAATGCCAATATCTGCTGGCTTCTTGGTCTCTGTCACAACCGGCATCACGATATGGAGCACCATTTCTTCCATTAAGGGCTGTCCTATGCTGATTTTTCTGTGCTCCTTTCAGTTGTATTCCCCTTTGTCCTGCAACAGAGAGGGAAGAAGGTCAGTGTTTGTGTTGCACTGGGTATGGTTATTGTGCCTGCCGTATGTAAATAGCTGGAGATGTTGGGGAGGCAGTAAGAGGTAGGTGTGAGGTTGACTTTATTGGAAGATGTGTGAGGTTGAGGTGAAGTAGCTGAATGTCGGGCCTGGGTCCTGACTGCTAGGTTAGTGATGGTTCTGTGCTGCATTGAGCAACATGAAACGTTGGAAGTGCAATGGGTAGGAGCTGTCATGTGAAGATGCACTCACTTACCTTAAACACTCACTTGAGGTCATTGAACATTTTCTGGCACTGCTACAACATCTGCGAGGCCAGATGCCCTGTATTGATCTTCCTGGCCAGTTGCTCCTATTCACTTTGGGGTGTGTTCCATGAGGGCATCATGTCCCCTCCCTCCCAACCCCAACCTCAGGAAAATGGCCACTTTCCTCCACTTGACCTCCCTGTAGGCCTCCAGCAGCACATATGTGAACCTGAAGGCCTTCTCTCTGACCCGATATTCCATTTAGTTTGTTTGCAATTGCAGTTAATCGCAGTACTGGAAGTCAACAGCAACTTCCTTTCAGCCACCGCAGTTCCCTTTTCAGAGGGACAGACTGCTTTTAAAAGCTGGAATAGTCTAGAGCGCATGCTAGCCTTACAGGCTGCTAAGCCTGCTGTTGAATGTTCAATCAGCCAGCAACGCAGGTGGCACTTGGCTGAACACTGCTGTAAGATGAGGCAATTGACAAAGCAACACCAAGTTTGAATGCTCCTGGCCTTAACAGAACTGTGAATGGATTGAACACCTAAGAAACTTAGAAATACAGAAACTAGAAGCAGGAATAGGCCAATTGGCCCTTCAGGCTCACTGCGCCATTCAATATGATCATGGTTGATCGTCAAAGTAAATATCCTGATCCCCTCTTCCGCATCCCTTGATCCCGTTAGCCTCGAGAGCTATATCTAGTTTCTTCTTAAAATCAGACACCGTTTTGGCCTCAACTACTTTCTGTGGTAGTGAATTCCACACATTCGCCACTCTTTTTGGTGAAAGATTTTCTCCTCACCTCAGTTCTAAAAGGTTTACCCCTTCTCCTCAAATTATGACCCCTTGTTCTGGACTCCCCATCGGAAACTTCACAGACATGCAAGGCTAAAGGAGCCTTGCAAGGACAAAAGCTTGGTCAAAACAGGTGAAGTTTAATTCTTAATTTATTTTCCACCATCAAATACAATGAGGATCATCAAAAAATGCCTCAATTCAAAAGACTGACCTTTCTTTTACAGCAACACTTTCTCATTCTTTATTCCTTCCTTGCTTATGTAGATCATATGTGAGGAAAGGATGTACAAGAGTTGAATCTAATTTGGTGTTGAGAATCTCATTTTGTAAAAAGTACATAAGTGTTGTAACTAATTCACAATCCTATGCTATTTTAATGGAAGTGTATCTTACTGGTATGTACATTTGGAGGAATAGATAAGATTCAGGCAAGCAGTTAGTGCATAATTACACAGGCATTTGGAAAATTCAAAATATTCAGATATAGCAGCTAGAATCATAGAATAGAATCATAGAATGCAGAAGGAGGCCATACGGCCCATCGAGTCTGCACTGACCACAATCCTACCCAGGCCCTATCCCCATAACCCCATGCATTTACCCTAGCTAGTCCCCCTGACAATTTAGCATGGCCAATCAACCTAAGCTGCACATCTTTGGACTGTGGGAGGAAACCAGAGCACCCGGAGGAAACCCACGCAGACACAGGGAGAATGTGCAAACTCCACACAGACAGTGACCCAAGCCGGGTCCCTGGTACTGTGAGGCAGCAATGCTAACCACTGTGCCACCGCACCGCCCTAAACAGATTCTAAAAGGCTAGAAACTGATGTTAAAAACTGTTATTTTTCTGTTTCAGCACACCTTGGTTATACCTATGTTTTAACAATCAACTTATTTCAAAATCCTTTGCATAGCATTTCTTGGAATCTTGGTCCATAACTTAATTACCAAATTAATAAGAAAATAAATTGTTTCTGTTGTATTTTTTAACCTGATTAAAAATGTATTGATCCTTTAACTATAATTACATCTATTCACCATATGTAAATGGATATTGAATGTAACTACAAAATGACAAAAATCAATGCATTTGTCATCAAACACAACCATTTCTATAAATAGATTCAGTTCTTGTTTCTGTAAAATAACTGCATTTTTCTTTCTACACTCATATTGTGGAAATAGTGAGGCAGTATTCTGTACGGAATATTGTGAAATGTTGTGTCCCACTAATGATTCATTAACAGATTAATGATAAGGTGAAAATATTGGACCTCTTGATTGAAGACCGGTACTCACTGTTATGAAATGGACTCCAGGTGGGAAAAAGATTATATGCAAGGCCAAAAACAAAGTGGTAGAGCCGTATCTGGGACATCATAATGAACAAACATCAATGGGGGAGAACCAGAGAGAATAACAGTGTGACATTATGTGCTTTTAGCCAATCTAGCGTCAAAGGAAAATCAGTTTTAGCAGTTAATAAACATGCAAGTTTCAAAAGACATTCAGTATTCAGAAACATAAATCTGCTCTTTCATTTAATGATATATGCCATTGGCAAAACACTTGCTTTGAGAATTAAATGGTTTACAACCAATGACATTACAAGGTGCATGGTACAAAATAGGATCAATGTAGCTGTAACCAGGTAATTTGAGAAACCATGCTTGTTTCTGACAAGAAGTGACTAAAGGGGTGGAAAAAGGTTTTTAAAAATGCATAGCCCACGGGAAAAGTCTGCAGGTTTTATAGGACTGTGCTCTATTTTTCAAACAGATCCTTCTTTGGTCCAGGCGAAACTAATTTATGCTGAAGACCAGTCCTTCTGATTTAGAAAAATTATATTTAATGCTCATTCAAATAAAATGATTCACATGCCTGATTTTTAGATTTTTTTTGCAGCTGGAAAAGGGCTAGGGGCAGCACTAGGTCAGATTTAGTGGGAAAATTCCAAATGGTGCTTTATTCCGAAAAGGCAGGCTTCTGTTCAGTGTCCACATGTCATATAAAATGGTATTATAAACATTTATGAAACATTTGTGTATTTTGCAATGTATTAGGAGCTGGTAGTGTGATTGCCAACTACTGTTAACATAACTTAAAAACAGGCTGTATTACGATCACTTTACAAGTTGTTCCAGTTCACCCTGGACACCTTGATGGTTGGAGTCTTGACTGCCGATTTACTGCTACTAATAAACCACAAACACATGTACAATACCACATTTCAAAGATCAGCAAAAACTTTCACAGGAAGTAGCCTCATTAAACACAGTAAAATATAAGCCATTTGCCCTGTCATCGGTGTCATTAACTGAACATAGCAAAAAAGATTAGTTTGAAAATTGATTTTATCATTAGCTTCTGGTTCTTATTATTTGGAACATTCAAATAAGCACACTGAGCTAATATTTCAGAGGACTCATTTTGATTAAGTAACCCCAATAGGTAAACGGTCCCACATCAGTAGCTGTATTTCTCTTATTAATACAATGTCTCACATTGTTAATTCATTCTAGAGTGAATTACATTTTTGGACTGATTCTACACATAGGGACAAAGCTTTTCTAGCAAGCAAAACTAAATGGTATTTTGGTGATGAAATTACCTGATCTTACATTAACATTCAATCCTCTAACCTTTAAGAAGCCCAGCATGTGAAAACATAGCTATCTTCTACAAGAGTGGAATACAGGCACCTGGAACTCATTGTGATCAGTAAGATAGTCTTTTCCTTTTGCATGCGTTTGCACTTAATGAATTTCATCAATTCCCAGCTGCTGTTATAAGTCAGCACGGATGACCAACGCATGCATGCAAATTCAAATCTGTGATTTTGTTTTTACATATGTCAGTTGTCCATTCTGTTGGCACAGACATTTCCATTACACCTACATGATAAAATGTGTTCAATCAAGTTTAGTTCTGGGCAGAAACTCAAAAAAGTCCACTATAGCGATAGTTAAAATAAAAGTGTTTTGTTCTCCTCTCCCTCCACCCACGCACAACATCCTGTATTTCCTTCCATCAATTTAAATCCCTTGACATCTATCAAATTGAGATAGCATGGTGCCAATCTGGACCCACTGTTCAATTTTCAGATTGGAAATGCCTGAGGCAACAGCAACTGTTGAGAGAAACTGTATTCCCTTCTACAATCGTAAAATATATTGAGCACAACTTTATTTAAATTTTTTGGAGAAGGTTAGAGCAATGTTTCCTTTCTAAAAGCTTGTAATTTGATAGTTGGGAAAGCATAGCAATAAAAAATATAGACGGTTTCTCCTCATTGCTGTTCTCCCAACAAAAACTTCTTGCCACCAGATTTGGGGAATTATTTTGGGGGAATCTTGCAAAAGCACCACGGGGTGATACTTCTCCAGTGCTTTGAGGTTCCTGCTCTAGTTTGTACAATTCTCTGAAGAATTTAGGAGTGCAGGGATCACTGCTGTCTGGTAAACCATGACATTAGTTTTAGGTTTGAGATCCTGGTCCTCAGATACTTATTTCCTCAGTCAGTTGAAGGCTGAGCTTGCACATTAGAGGCAATGATGAATTTTGTCATCTGTATCTGCCTTCAAGCGGAGTCTCCCAAGATATGGAAACTGATCTATATTTACGAGTGACTTGCTGTTGATTTAATCAACAGGGAGAGATACTTTGCTCTTGGAGCTGGTGAAAGAGGACCTTAGATTTCCAGGTGTTTATTGAAAGAAGATTTATAACAGCCAAGATAGTACCATAAGGATGCAACATTTTCTTTCTGTCATTTATTTGCTGCAAATAGCACATGAAGGTACTATTTAGAGAAAGTTTTAAAATTTAAGTTGAAGTTTATTTATTAGTGTCACAAGTAGGCTTACATTAACACTGCAATGAAGTTACTATGAAAATCCCCTAGTCGCCACAGTCCAGCGCCTGTTTGGGTTCACTGAGGGAGAATTTAGCATGTCCAACGCACCTAACCAGCACGTCTTTCAGTCTGTGGGAGGAAACCTGAGCACCCGGTGGAAACCCACGCAGACACTGGGAGAACGTGCAGACTCCGCACAGGCAGTGACCCAAGTTGGGAATCAAACCCGGGTCCCTGGCTCTGAGGCAGCAGTGCTAACCACTGTGCCACTATGAAAACATGCATATATAGACATGCCCAAAAGTCTAGTGAAAACTAATGCTATATTAAAGCAACAGCCTTTGCAACAATTTTGAATTCAATGAATCTATTAGTGTCTAGGGTCAGGATTGTCCACTCCCGTTCTGTGCGAGTGTGAATGGAGACAGGGAATTAAAAATCTCATGAAAGGCCCAAATTGCATTTTACATCGGTGCAAAGTCTCATTGCAATTGCCCTGCCCCCTGCCAGTGGTGTAATGGAAATCCTGAAGCTGAATGTCAGAAACACAATTATAATAAAGTTGAATCTAATTGTCAGGCCTCTAAACCTAATCATCCCACTGTTAGATTAGCCATTCACATCAGCATGTACCGTGGCGGTCTTTAAAATTAGCACCCTGATCTCATTTGGCATTTTGTTTTCAATCTCCCTAACAATACGGTGAAGAAAGCCATGCTGCTTTTCCCGTCCACTGTAACACTCTGGTTATAAAAGGGAAAACCTCATCCTCGGATTTTCTGATTGGAAATTACAACTAAAATCAAGTGTCTAGAGAATTGAATATATCTTTACGGAGTCAAATTCATCTCATGTGGAATCTAATACCAGGTGGATTGTGTTAATTCATGATCCAAAATCTTTTGCTCATCTGTCGAAAAACTGGACCTGCCCCCAAAAACATCCTGTTTGTAACCCATTAGCTAGTCCCTTTTCAGAGAAAATGTTTCAAAGCTTTTAAAATTGGGCATTCTCGTAAAGTTCCCCAGGTGGGCTCCACGTAGGCCACCTGTACATATATCTACTACCACTAGCCATCCAATTGGGTTCAAAGAAAACTCCAAGCCCAAGAATCCCTTTCTCCAGCCATGCCCTCACTGGTACCAGTGTTTGGTTTGAGGTTGGCAGAGCCGCTAATCCAAACAACGCCCTACGGAAATGGGCTAGGAACATTGTGACCTGATATATTTTGGTCTGGACCTAATTTCTGGCCATTCTGTTGCAGTCCCACCAGGATCTGTGAGTGCACCAGAATAGATATTCAGCTCTAAGAAATTTTACTAAATTTCTTTTTGATGAAGCAAATATTCAGTCAATTTTCCTTTAAATGAAATAACTCAAGGGCAGACATGCAAGCATTGAGCATGCTGCCCACCTTATCCTATTCATTCGTTACTTAGCTGGATTTGCCTTCCTTTCAATCCCCTTGAATAAGTACAAAATTTAGCATTTTAATTGGTGCATTTTCCACCATTGTGGACTTGAGTGTAATTCTGCATTTCAACAACAAAGCAGGGATTGTCCAGGAGGGTTACTAAATATTCTAAATGTGCAAATAAGAATTATTTCAGAGAATTGAAGATATCTTTACAGGGTCAAATTCATCTCATGTGGAATCTAATACCAGGTGGATTGTGTTAGACGGATGATCCAAAATCATCTGTCTAAAACTGACTGACAATCGTATGTCCTCCTGGAGTCCAGCAGCAGACAGGCAGTTAGGTGATTATCTAGAATTAACTGATTCCCATTGGCAAAGCCAACATTTATTGCCCAGCCCTAACTGTCCTTGAGAAGATGCTGGTGAGCTTCCTTCCTGAAGCGCTATAGTCTGTCTCGTGAAGATACTTTGACAGTGCTGTTAGGCAGGGAGTTCCAGGGTTTTGACCCAGCGTTGACAAAGGGATAGCAATAGACTTCCAAGTCAGCATGGTGTTAGAAGTGATTTGGAATTGGTGATTTTTCCATGCACCTTCTTCCCTTATCCCTCCAGGTGGAAGAGGTTTTAGGTCTGTGGAATGCGGTTGAGGAAGCCTTGAATTACACCAGTGGATTATGGATGTGATGATTTGAGAATTTTAAGTGATTAATTTTTATTTATCATTAGTTTCTGGTGATGTAAGGATGAGTTATAATTATCAAAAAAATACCTAAGCACTTAGTTCCAATGAAAAGTCACTGGCAAACTAGCCTGTCTTTAGTACTCTATTGCTGCTCATGTCTCCTATACAATGAGGAAAAACTAGATACACACTTGGTGGCCTTTTTACCAAATATTCATAGCTGTTTGGATGCATTGTCATTATCTTCCTGTTCCTAACCACTTTAAATTTCCTTCTTATTGTTACTCTGGCTCTTTCACTGTTACAAGAGTTGGCACCACATTGCTTTTGCATCATGGCTACTGTGCTGCCTGCAGGGTGAATTGGACTTCAGACTTTTGCTACATCCTCCAGTTTCTATGCTGGGCAGCTTGTAGTATGGAATGGTTATCCCAAGGAGAGAAAGGCTGGCTGCCTTTCTGAACAAATGAGCCGGAATTTTACTGCCTTGCCCGCCCGGAATTGGGACGGACAAGACTCGCAGAACGGCATTCTCAGTTGGCCACGGGCGGGATCTTACGAGACTCGTGGGCGAGGCAGTAAGATTCTGGCAATGGTCTTGATCTGTTTCTCCTCTTTGAGGTGCGTTTTTGCCAAATATTCCTTTTTTTAAAATTCTTTCATGGGGTGTGGGCATCAAGGCCAGCATTTGTTGTCTATCCCTTATAGCCCTTCAGTAGGTGGTGTGAGCCACCTTCCTGAGCTGCTGCAGTTACACACACTGCTATAAAGGGAGTTCCAGGATTTTGATCTAGTCACAGTGAAGGAACGGTAATATAGTTGTAAGTCAGGATGGCGTGTGGCTTTAATTGTAAATTTTGAGCACATTCTGTCCATTTTTTTCTACTTTCTTACCTTTGACCTCTGCCATATCATTTCATCTTCCCACATTTTGCACAACATTTGCCATATTTCCAACATCTCACTAATGGCTGTGAAAAACAGTTATATCTGATGGTCATGTTGAACAGCTCTCTGATGAGTTTGGAATGGGTGAATGTTAACGGTTTTTGAGTCAGAAGCAATTAGATAAGTTGGTAGAACAACACAGGATTCAATTTAAGTTGGTTCAGAAACCTTTGCCCAGATGATTGAAAAAAATATACTTTTGCTGATGTAGTGTGTAATGTGTAAAAATAAAGTTTGCAAATTAAAAATACCTTGACATCAAACAGAATAGAGGTAAAAGGCACAGTTCCTCATTGAAACCTTTATTGTTAAACACAAACTCTTTATACAAATAGGAGAGGTGCTAGAAAACATAATTCAATTTACCTGGCTTTAGACATCTTTTATTATCAAGAGGCACTCCTAAACTATGAAGGATTAAAAGATAGCTAAAGGAAATATATCACAGTCCAGAATGGGTAAGCAGCTCCATCTACAGGAAAATATATAAAATCTAAAGTCAAATTGCTCATCCTATGTGGGTATACTTGGATGTTTTGAACATAAAACTTACTGGGGGGACTGTGGATCCATTTTGGTGACACCTAAAATTACAATGAATGATTTGACAGTGTGGCAATCTGTATTAATGTTCCTTGTCATCTCAGTGAATGTTTGGCTTATTTTCTTTTAAGATAAGCATTGTTTAAAAAAAAGAATTTATATTCTTATAGTGTCTTTCACATCTGAGGAAGCCCCACAGTACTTCACAGCCAATGATTTGCTCTTGAAGAGAAATCACTGTTGTTATGTGGATTTGGTGGGTGCAGTAAAATATATACATATGAATATTGGGATCTCAATCTGAAACATTGGGCATGAACCCCCCACCCCGTCACCGTGGCATGTTTTTTGGCAGGAAAGCTCGCCATTGGTCACCAGTGGGATCTTGCGGTCCTATCAATCTCAACTGCGTTTGGCATGTCTCGCCTGGGCTAGGGAACCTGACAACACCAGGTTAAAGTCCAACAGGTTTACTTGGTAGCAAAAGCCACTAGCTTTCGGAACAGGCTGTTCCTTCGTCAGGTGGGTGGGAGAACTCCCACCCACCTGACGAAGGAACAGCCTATTCCGAAAGCTAGTGGCTTTTGCTACCAAATAAACCTGTTGGACTTTAACCTGGTGTTGTTAGACTTCTTACTGTGTTTACCCCAGTCCAACGCCGGCATCTCCACATCATGTCTAGGGAACCTGACACAGGGGTTTGCCTTTGGCAGAACCGGAAGATCCTGCCGATGGGAAGGATCCGAAAATCGCACCCATTAACTCTGTTTCTTTCTCCACAGATGCTGCCCGACCTGCTGAGTATTTCCAGCATTTTCTGTTTTTATTGCAGAGGACCAGCATTCGGAGGATTGATATCTCATGAACTTGTCTTCAATTGGTGGAAGCACAGATACATAAGATATCAATGGACAAGTCACACTCTCTTGCCTACTATAAAATTCAAATGAATCAAGTAATAGTTAAGTCTAAATTTGGATTTTTTTCATGAAGTGAGGAATCAAAGATGTCTGGAAATGAAAGTTACAGTACAGCACTTACCACTCCATTCCCACTATCTCCAAGGTAGCAAACATCTTATTGCTGGCCCAGGCACAAAGAAGAAGTGTCTGGACTGTCCATTAGCCTTTGCAAATTAGGGTATTCTTGTAATGTCAAAGATTCTGAAATAATTCTGAAGTACCAATGAGCCCTACATAAGAACCTAAGAGCATAATAAATAGGAGCAGGAGTAGGCCATCTAGCCCCTTGAGCCTGCCCCGCCATTCAATAAGATCATGGCTGATCTGATAGTGGTTTAGTTCCACTTACCCGCCCGCTCCCCATAAGCCTTAATTCCCTTATTGATCACAAATCCTTCTACCTGTGACTTAAACATATTTAACGAGGTAGCCTCCACTGCTTCAATGGGCAGAGAATTCCAGAGATTCACTACCTTCTGAGAGAAGAAGTTCCTCCTCAACTCTGTTCTAAACTGACTCCCCCTTATTTTGAGGCTGTGTCCTCTAGTTCTTGTTTCCTTTCTAAGTGGAAAGAATCTCTCTGCCTCTACCCTGTCTAGCCCCTTCATTATCTTATATGTCTCTATAAGATCTCCCCTCAGCCTTCTAAACTCCAACGAGTATAGGCCAAATCTACTCAATCTCTCCTCATAAGCTAACCCCCTCATCTCTGGTATCAACCTGGTGAACCTTCTCTGCACTCCCTCCAAGGCCAATATATCCTTCCGCAAATAAGGGGACCAAAATTGCACACAGTACTCTAGTTGCGGCCTCACCAGTACCTTGTACAATTGCAGCAAGACCTCTCTGCTTTTATACTCCATCCCCTTTGCGATAAAGGCCAACATTCTATTTGCCTTCTTGATCACCTGCTGCACCTGCAAACTGAGTTTTTGCGATTCATGCACAAGGACCCCCAGGTCCCTCTGCACAGTAGCATGTTGTAATTTTTCATCATTTAAATAATAGTCCATTTTACTATTATTCCTTCCAAAGTGGTTAACCTCACACTTGTCAATGTTATACTCCATCTGCCAGATCCGCGCCCACTCACTTAGCCTATCCAAATCTCTCTGCAGACTTTCCGCATCCTCCACGCAATTCACTTTCCCACTCATCTTTGTGTCATCCGCAAACTTTGTTACCCTACACTCGGTCCCCTCCTCCAGATCGTCTATGTATATGGTAAACAGTTGAGGCCCCAGCACCGATCCCTGCGGCACGCCACTAGTCACCAACTGCCAACCAGAAAAGCACCCATTTATTCCAACTCTCTGCTTCCTGTTAGATAGCCAATCCTCAATCCACGCTAACACTTTACCCCCAACTCCGTGTACCTTAATCTTCTGCAGCAGTCGTTACAGGGACCACTGAGGACCCTTTCAAAGGCCTCATAGGTAAGTTTTATAAATCAATATTGTGGGGCCCTACAAAAGTACTTTAATCTGATGGCTTCTCTTCCCCTGTGATTGCCCCCACCCTTAACTGGCTTCACTTTGCAAAGCAAACATTGCATCTCTCAACGCCTTTGTGTGCTTTTGGTGCTTTTCTCAGAATTCTGAAGAGTACCGTTGGCCCCCCAAAAATTTCCCCAGTATTGTCAAAGTGAATAACAGTAAGCAGTCGACCATTTTTATCCAGTTCATTGATTGCCAGACTTTGGACTGTTATAAGTAAGAAGGAGGTTCTCTGCATCCTGTATAATACTACATGATTGTCCTAATACCCTGATTGGGTATCTCTGCCTCTAGGCAGCACTTATGGCAAGATTTTAGCATCCACTATTAAAGATGAGATCGCAGAGTACTTGGAAGTGCATGATAAAGTAGGACTGAGTCTTTGTCAAGGGGAGGTCATGTCTGACCAATCTGTTAGAGTTCTTTGAGGTGGTAACAAGGAAGTTAGATAAAGGAGAACCAGTGGACGTGATTTATTTAGACTTCCAGAAGGCCTTTGACAAGGTGCCGCATCAGAGACTGTTAAATAAGTTAAGTGCCCATGGTGTTAAGGGTAATATCCTGGCATGGATAGAGGATTGGCTGACTGGCAGAAGGCAGAGAGTGGGGATAAAGGGGTCTTTTTCAGGATGGCAGCCAGTGACTAGTGGTGTGCCACAGGGGTCAGTGCTGGGACCACAACTTTTCACAATATACATTAATGCTTTGGAGGAAGGAACAAAGGCATGGTTGCTAAGTTTGCAGATGATACAAAGATATGTAGAGGGAGAGGTAGAATTGAGGAAGCAGAGGGAGCTGCAGAAGGACTAGGACCGGTTAGGAGAGTGGGCAAAGAAGTGGCAGATGGAATACAATGTGGAAAAGTGTGAGATTATGCACTCTGGAAGGAGGAATGGAGGCATAGACTATTTTCTAAATGGGAAAATGCTTAGGAAATCAGAAACACAAAGGGACTTGGGAGTCATTGTTCAAAATTCACTTAAGGTTAATGTGCAGGTACAGTCAGCAGTTAGGAAGACAAATGCAATGTTAGCATTCATGTCAAGAGGGCTAGAATACAAGAGCAGGGATGTACCTCTGAGGCTGTATAAGGCTCTGGTCAGACCCCATTTGGAGTATTGTGAGCAGTTTTGGGCCCCATATGAAAGGAAGGATGTGCTGGTCTTGGAAAGGGTCCAGAGGAGGTTCACAAACTGTTCCCTGGAATGAAGAGCTTGTTGTATGAGGAACAGTTGAGGACTCTGGGTCTGTACTCATTGGAGTTTACAAAGATGAGGGGGATCTTATTGAAACTTACAGGATACTGCAAGGCCTGGATAGAGTGGAATTGGAGAGGATGTTTCCATGAATAGGAAAAACTAGAACTAGAGGGCACAACCTCAGGCTAAAGGGACGATCCTTGAAAACAGAGATGAGGAGGAATTTCTTCAGCCTGACTGTGGTGAATCTGTGGAACTCTTTGCTGCAGAAGGCTGTGGAGGCCAGGTTATTGAGTGTCTTTAAAACAGAGATAAATATGTTCTTGATTAATAAGTGGATCAGTGTTTATGGGGAAAAGGCAAGAGAATGGGGATGAGAAAAATATCAGCCATGATTGAATGGCGGAGCAGACTCGATGGGCCGAGTGGTCTAATTCTGCTCCTATGTCGTATGGTCTTACGTTGAAGCAGTGCCTGGAAACCATGGGACTATGCTCTCTGCAAGCACCACCCCTCACCAAGGCTGCTCAGTCAGAGAATCAGCACTAATAATCCATTCTTGGGCAGATGTAGGCTCAGTATTGGATCAAAGGTTAGCAATGACTAATATGGGTGTGTTTGCTTCAGAATTCTCAATCTTATTATAATTTCTTTGGCCTTCTTTGCAAATGGCAGTATGCATATGGCTACTTGTGTGGTTTTGCTATATAGTGAATATTAACCTTTCATGTTAAAAAGTGTATATCATTTGGCATAGTCATCTAATATGCTACAAAGGCTAGTTTCTTCAATGTGCTCATCTGTTCAAAGGTCTAAAATTATCAAGTTCTGTCAGATTGACTTCATGCTGGATATCAAGAAAGTCAATCTCTGGATTATGAGACTGAGAATATCATGAAGGGCGATATGGTGGCACAGTAGTTTACATTGCTGCCTCACAGCAATCAAACCTGAATTTGATTCTGGCATTGGGTGACTGTGTGGAGTTTGCACGTTCTCCCTATTTGTGCATCGGTGTCCTCTGGGTGCTCTGGTTTCCTCCCACAGTCCAAAGCTGTGCGGGTAGGTGGATTGGCCGTGCTAAATTGCCCCTTAGTGTCCAAAGGGGTTAGGTGGATTAGCTATGGTAAATGTGCAGGGTTACGGAAAGAGGGTAGGGGAGAGGGCCAGGGCAAGATACTCTTTGGAGAGTCAGTGCAGAATCGATGGGCCAAAGATGGCCTCCTTCTACATTGTAGGAATTCTATGATTCTATGACATATATGACACATCTGTTTTTATAGGTTGACCACTGTTATAGCTCCTCTGACTGCCTACCAAGTCAGGTCAAGTGTGACAACCTGTTACAGTCCTGACAATAGAAGGTACTCACTATGACTCGTCAATGCTTTGTGCCAGAAGCAATGAAGTAGCCATTCACGTGTACAAAGCTCTAATAGCTTCACATGGACAAGCATCCGAAGAACGGTTGAGAGTGGATAACATTTCCAGATGGAGCAAATGTTATCAAAAGACAGGTGAGCTGAATTATTCAATTCATCAATAGCCAGCACTCATGACATAGCTATAGGATATGTCAATCAATGAGAATGCAACCCAAAGGCCCATTTCCAGAAACAAGAAGAGTGTTGGAAGCATTTTGGGATCATGTTTCCTACTTTTAAATTTTAAAACTTCCCTCACTTTCTCCTCACTCTTGTTTGGGAATTAACAAATGCATTCATTATTTCCTTTAAAATCAATCGAAATTAGAATCAGGAGAGATATATGACTGCCTGGTGATTCCATGTTGCCCATTTCACACTATCACCCAAAGTTAAAATTAATTATTCACTCTCCAGCTGGCCGATTTCCCATGGTACAGCTATGGTTGGAATGTCTCATGGAGAATTGTGTATATAAATTTATTGGTGACACCTACATTGGAGCTTCAATGGGGCTTTTGAAGGGTGATTTGAAAAATTGTTGACATGCAATGCACAACGGTACCAGAAGAGCAACTTATAGATCTGAAATTAAACATGAAGGGCAGGATTCTCCGATCCAGTCTGTACCCATCCTGCTGCCAGCAGGAATGCAGAATTTGGTGCTCAGCCAAAACTCCCGCTGACACCTCTGATCTCATCCGCGGCTGGGATCCTCCTGTGCCGTTACAGTGAATTTGGCTGAGCACCAAATTCTCCGTTCTCACTGGCAGTGGGGCAGGTACAGACGAGATCAGAGAATCCCGCCCTCCATTTATTGCAATGGCACCAGAGAATCCCAGCCGCGGACGAGGTCAGAGATTTTGTCATAAATTCCCACATGAAGACTTAGCTGTAACCAGACAGGCCTCCTGTTTCACCCAAGAACGCTACGGACTGGAAATAGTATCATACTTATCCTTGTGTTCACATTGCAAACATCTGAGGCACTTATTCAGTTAAAATGTTTCAATCATATATCATTGGGAGGAAAAATGCCAGAACCGCATTCTGAATATCAAACTTCAAGGGTCATAGACCCTGGAAAATGGGAACTTAATTGCCTTGCAGGATTATGTTGATATTGCTAAGACATTAATCGTTTCCTCAGCTAATAAAACACTTTACTTACATGAGATTTAATTCAAGTTGGACGATGTTACTTTGATTTAAATTCTATCTGCATAGCATGTAAGTAGCAGCAGACTTGTGTATGTGAATTGACTTCCAAATTGAGGATCAATAGATAATTAAAGGAGGAGGCCAAAGATCATTGCACATTCACTTACCCCCATCATTGCTGGCACATTGTACATGTGGAATGATATATACAAAATTATAATATGGGGCTTTTGAAGGGTGATTTGAAAAATTGTTGACATGCAATGTTTTGTTCGGACTCTAAGGTTTGTACTATCATTCCAAACTGTTGCAGTTAAAATAATTTAAATTGATCCAGTTGTTGGATATTTATTTGAATTAACTTTTTGCCATCTTATTTTGTTCCGCCTCATGTTCGAGCACTTTTTCTAGATGTTAGCAGTACAGTTTCAAATTTTACAATGATTTGAGCAGATTTTTATTTTTAAAAATAAAGCGCTAGCAATTATAATATGTTGCTTTGTTATGAAATGCTAGTTTTTTTTTACTCTCAACTGCGATTTGAGATGGTTGCTGGAGTTTGTAAAACAACTGTTAAAAGATGGATTTAATATTGAGCAGTAAGGGAATGGCTACATAATGACAGGCTGTGGTTTTGTGAAGCAGTAGAATAGCTGTGAGCTGAGTAATAGCAGGCGCTGAGAAAACACAGCTGCTGTTAGCACTGATTTAGTTCCAGCAATGGCTTTTCTAATCTATCCATTCATTTATCTCTCTGGATGTTGTTTGGCAAAAGGCCAGAAACAAAATAACTTATCCTTTAACCCATTTTAGCATTGGAATAATGTTTTCTCCGATGTTAACCTGATCAATACAGTTTTACACTAATATTACATTTGGGGTTACTACTCACAGTGCAGTAATGGTTAGCCATTTGTACCTTGAGATTGAACTTCCAGATTTAAAATACTATAACATTATAATTTGGAAATGGCATCGTAAACTGTTAACAATAACGGCAGAAAAATCTGAAAATCATGTAAATAAGAATTAAACAGGCAGCAGTTTAAAAAGTACTTTGTTCATATAAAAATTGTATTAAGAGGAACACCATTTGGATCAGCCTCAATGTAACATTCGAAAAATACAGTGGACTTATATTTTATCCATCTTCAGATGATGCTGCACGAGTATTTTTAAAGTACCATTTTTGATTTGCTCAACTTGACTTGCAAGGTAATATGCAAAGGCAGTGATTGTGAATACATCCTGGCAAATGTCTGACCCATCCAGGAGTGACTGTAGAGAGACCCAGCCAACTCTGATGGCCAAATCTTATTCACATGTATCAGGCCAAAATCCAAAAGTTAGCACTGACCTCAAAATTGGGCAATGGAAAATCTCTCCCAAAGACCAGAAGAAAATGTCCCCAGCACATTGCTAAGTGGTCAGGAAGGATGTTGGAAGGGGAATCACCATTGGTGGAAGATGGGAGGGGAGGGAAGGAAAGGCCAAGGCAGGGGAGGCCCAAGGTTTCCTTATGGAGCCCAGGTTTCTTCTGCCTCACTAGGGAAACTGAAACCAATTCAAAATAAATCACCTTAAAGGGTTGATTTACCTGGCTCTGGAGCCACACTTCCCAATAGATTTGTTGATGGAATTGTCAGTAGGACTTCCCCATGTGGACCTAGGGTTAAGATTCCAGTTGAGCCACCATGATGTCGTCAGTGCCCAGCCTGCATATTTAGCTGAGGGTTCTGCCAGCTTAACATGGGTATGGTTGGCTTCTGCAACTTAAAAGCAGTACCCTGCCACATTACATTCTGATGCCCCACTCTAATTAGTCATTGTAAATACTACAATTTAACATTTGTATCTTTTTGTATAAGGCCTCTACCTCCCTCTCTCTGTAACCTCCTTCAGCCCCCCTTCTTCTTGGGAAGTCCCTTGGAGTTGAGAATGAATTGCTTCCACACTAAAAATGAGTTCTTAGGTGATTGAGGAGTCCAATGTGTGACCGACAGTCTCTGACATAGGTGGGACAGACAGGGGTTGGAGGAGTAGGGTGGGTGGGTTGCCACCAATTCCTTTCACTGTTGACACTTGGCTTCAACTTGCTCTCTGTGATGAAACCCGAGGTGTTCATCACAGAGCCCAAAGAAGTAGGGGAGATCCTAAATGAATACTTTGCGTCGGTATTCACAAAGGAGAGGGATGTGTTGACTGGGAGTGTCTCGGAGGGGAGTGTTGACCCGTTAGAGAAAATCTCCATTACAAGGGAGGAAGTGTTAGGTTTTTTAGGGAATATAAAGACTGACAAATCCTCAGGGCCTGATGGAATCTATCCAAGACTGCTCAGGGAGACGAGAAATCGCTGGGCCTCTGACGCAAATCTTTGTCTCGTCACTGGACACAGGTGAGGTCCCAGAGGATAGGAGGATAGCTAATGTGGTCCCGTTATTTAAGAAGGGTAGGAAGGATAACCCGGGAAATGATAGGCCGGTGAGCTTGACATCTGTGGTAGGGAAGTTGTTGGAGAAGATTCTTAGAGATAGGATGTATGCGCATTTAGAAAGGAATAAACTCATTAACGATAGTCAGCATGGTTTTGTGAGAGGGAGGTCATGCCTCATTAACCTGGTGGAGTTTTTTGAAGAAGTGACTAGAATGGTTGACGAGGGAAGGGCCGTGGATATCGTCTATATGGACTTTAGCAAAGCGTTTGACAAAGTCCCTCATGATAGGTTGGTGCAAAAGGTTGGATCTCATGGGATAAAGGGGGAGGTGGTTAGATGGGTGGAGAACTGGCTTGGTCACAGAAGACAGAGGGTGGTAGTGGAAGGGTCTTTTTCCGGCTGGATTCCTGTGACTAGAGGTGTTCCGCAGGGCTCTGTATTGGGATCTCTGCTGTTTGTGATTTATATAAGTGATCTGGAAGAAGGTGTAACTGGGGTGATCAGTAAGTTTGCGGACGACACGAAAATGGCTGGACTTGCAGATAGTGAGGAACATTGTCAGAGGCTACAGAAGGATATAGATAGGCTGGAAATTCGGGCAAAGAAATGGCAGATGGAGTTCAATCCAGATAAATGCGAAGTGATGCATTTTGGTAGAACTAATGTAGAGGGGAGCTATACGATAAATGGCAGAACCATAAAGGGTGTAGATACGCAGAGGGACCTGGGTGTGCAAGTCCACATATCCGATAAACAGGGCTACAAGGGCCTGGGTTTCACACAGACCAAACGGTCAAAGAGTAGAAAATCTTCCAAGAAAAATATCAGATCCTTGAAGGTGACGTCACAGGTGGAGAAGGCAGTGAATAAGGCATATGGCTTGCTTGCCTTTATAAGACGGGGCATAGAGTATAAAAGTTGGGGTCTGATGTTGCAGTTGTATAGAACGTTGGTTTGGCCACATTTGGAATATTGCGTACAGTTCTGGTCGCCACACTACCAGAAGGACGTGGAGGCTTTAGAGAGAGCGCAGAGGAGGTTTACCAGAATATTGCCTAGTATGGAGGGGCTTAGTTATGAGGAGAGATTAGGTAAACTGGGGTTGTTCTCACTGGAAAGACGGAGGATGAGGGGTGACCTAATAGAGTTGTATAAAATTATGAAAGGCATAGATAGGGTGAACAGTGGGAAGCTTTATCCCAGGTCGGTGGTGACGTTCACGAGGGGTCATAGGTTCAAGGTGAGGGGGGGGAGGTTTAACACGGATATCAGAAGGACGTATTTTACACAGAGGGTGGTGGGGGCCTGGAATGCGCTGCCGGGCAAGGTGGTGGAGGCGGACACACTGGGAACGTTTAAGACTTATCTAGATAGCCACATGAACGGAGTGGGAATGGAGGGATACAAAAGAATGGTCTAGTTTGGACCAGGGAGCGGCGCGGGCTTGGAGGGCCGAAGGGCCTGTTCCTGTGCTGTATTGTTCTTTGTTCTTTGTTCTTTGTGTTCAGTTCCTTCCCGTTTGCTTTTCCTCCACTTTGGGCAGTCTTGGTTGAGGGATTCCCAGCTGTCAGTGGGGACGTTGCACTTTTTCAACGAGGCTATGGGGGTGTCCTTGAAGTGTCCTTGAAGTGTTTCCTCCTCGCTTGCCATGCTGAATCTCCAAGTTTCGGGATGCTTGTGTCAAGCATGCAGATGATGTGGCCCACCCAGCTGAGCTGATCGAGCATGGTCAATGCTTTGATACTGGGGATGTTGGCCCAGGTGAGAACACTGGCTTTAGTCTGTCTATTCTGACAATGGATTTGCACAATCTTGCTGAGGCATCACTTCTCCATAGCTTTGAGGTGCCTACTGTATATTATCCACCAGTGTAATTTTCCCGGCCCACTGCACTGCTCAAGTAGCGCAGCAGCCAGGAAATGTCAGCAGGAGGGAAAAAAACAGGATTTACGACCATCTTCCCTGGTTCAGTTTTTTGGACGTAATCAGCCTTGTGCCAGGGATGCTAATACTGATTAGCATCTACTTAACAAGCTCGGGACTCAATTGCCCGGGCTCGCTTAGGTTTCTGCCACTGCTGGTGGAGGTCCACACCAGGGGATCATGTATAGTCCCCATCAAGAGGGACCAGCGTGATGGCTTTGCTGGTGGGACCAGAGGCCATTGAGGCCCCTTGGGAGGTCGGGGGCAGAGGGAGTGCCCCTTGGGCAGTGTCAGCCTTGCACTGACCATTGGGCACCCTGACACTGCCCATTGGGCACCAGACAGTGTCAAGGGGGAGGGACCTGTGGAGGTGGAGCCAGACAGGTGCAGAGACAGACCATGGGGGTGGGGGGAGGGAGGAGGAGAAGGAATAAGGAAATTCTGCATTGAGGGGGTGGGAGCTGATTGTGGGGCTGGGGATCAGAGGCCAGGTTCACCCCTCAGGAGGCTGGATTGGTGATCAGAGGCCAAGGCCGATGATCAGTGGTCGGGGCTGGCAATTGGGAGACTGGGTCCGGCCATCAGGAGGCCTGCCATTGGGGGGGATGGGGTCGGAGCTGGCGATCGGGGGGTGGGTTGAGGCTGGCGATCGGGGCCAGCAATTGAGGGGGGGTGTCGGGGCCAGTGATCAGGAGTCCAGCAATTAGGAGGCCAGCAATCAATAGGCCAGTGATTGGGGGAGACACCTGTCAACTGATCTCTTAGTTTACTGTGATTCTTTGATTCTATGAGTCAAGTACATTCGCATTGAAGATAGAGGGCGAGATTTTCCAGCCATGCTCGCTCCGAGACCGGAAAATCCAGCCCGAGGTCAACAGACCTTTCCATGGTCTGCCCCTTGCCCACTCTGATTCCCATGGTGGGCGGAATGGGAAAATTCTCCCCAGAGTCTCTGTTAAGGAGGTCTTCGAAGTGCTCCTTCCAGTAGGCACTGACTGCCTCTCTCTTCTTGTTGAGCACTTCTCCGTTCTTGGCCAGCAGTGGGGTGGAGCCTTGGGTGCTTGAGCCATAGGTGGTCTTGATTGCAATAAAGAAAGCTCGCGCATCAAGTTAGTTGGTTAACTGCTGGATCTCCTGCACTTTCTGTACCCATCATTGCTTCTTTAGGTCATGGGTTTTTTGGTGGACCTCAGCCTTCAGCCATCTCTCGAACTGCTTTCTTACCCCCAACCAATCCTATCTCTGTAACCTTCTTCAGCCCTCCAAACCTCTCAGGACTCTGCATTTCTCCCATCCGGGTCTTTTGTATATTCCCTACTTCCTTCGTCCCACCATTACTGTCTGTGCCTTCAGGAGTCTAGATTCTAAATTCTTACAACCATTTTGCCTCTTATCTCATTTAAAAAGCTTCTTAAATCTAAGCTCTTTGACCACACATTTAGTCCCCTCTCTTAATGTCACTTTCTGTGGCTGAGAGTCAATTTTTGTCTGATTTGTCTGGATGTTTTACTGTGTTAAAGGTGCTAGATAACTGCAAGTTGCTCCTAATTGTGCACAAAACTACCAATGGGGTTGTTTCAGTCCTGGCTTGAGTTTGGTATTGGGGCATTGGAGATGCTGAGGAGAATCCAGGCTGTTTTTTCCATCAAAGCATTCTAATAATAATTGTACAACAAACTTTACTTTTTTCACAAACTTGTTCCACAAACTTCTCAGATAAGCTTCAAAGCCTGTGAAAGAACTCCAGTTTTCTCATTGTACAGACCAGCAACCAGTCGACCATAACCAGGATGAACAATAAACTTGACCTTTATTGCTACATGTTTGGTGGTTGTGCATTCCAGGTTATTTGCATATTGACTGTATATAATATTTTGGTGTTTTCTACATATTTTGATCTTTCAATGAGGTAAGACAGTGCACAATGAATTTAAAATTAGGAGTCAAACAATTATTAAAGTCTAATTAGAAATGAATGCCTCTGTTTATATTTAATTAATAATGGCAGATTTTTAGTCAATTTTATTGAATGTGCTGAACAAATTGGAGAAAAAACACTCTTCTAAAGCACTCTTCTTTTATTGGCGAATGAGTTCTTGCATTAGTGACCTGTTCTACATTTTCTTGAGATGTGGTAATCCCATTAATTCCAGAATACTGCAAACAAGGGGGTGAATTTTCCCATTCCACCCACCACGGGATTCATAGTGGGCAGACTATGAAAATCTGTTAACTTCAGGCGGGATTTTTCAATTTTGGGGCGGGGGCATGGCTGGAAAATCCCACCCAATGTTTGATGCAAGTCAAATTTGATCAGTAGTTTAGTAGCTGCTTTACATTATTTTTGAAAGTATATGAATGAAAATGACTTTTTTTTCAATAAATCTAAACCATTAGTTTATGGACATAAACATTCACTCCCTCCAACACCGATGCGCAATAGCAGCTGTATGTACCATCAACAAGATACGCTGCAGGAACTCACCGAGGCTCCTTAGGCAGCCCCTTCCAATCCCTCGAGACAGGCCATGTGACCAGAATAGCCATTTTGAATTGTTCCTTATTACAATTCGCAAACTGCTAAAAAGGAGGGTCTGGAAGAAATCTGCCAATGGAGCAGAAACACGGCCGCGATTCTCCCAAAAGTGTTGAATTGGTGGGAAAACTGTTCTAAATCCCGACTGTTTTCTCAGTTCAGCTTCTCAGCTGAATCTCTGCACCCTGTGCACTGCAGAGGTCCCAGTCGTGAATATCATTAAAAACCCAGGGGGGTGGGGCCTATTCACGCCCGGAATCCGACAGTTCTGGAACTCTGCGCATGCGCAATGGTCCCGATCTGTCAGGCTCCCCGTTTGCTGGCCAGCTCGATTGCTGGCCAGCCCGGGTCCCCCACAGTGCTGTCCCTCCAGACCCCACCATGGCCCGATCGCTGCCCCCACACCAATTTTCAGGCCAGCCCTGACCCCTTCCCGCCCTGGAGCACCCAGATGTCCAGCCCACCACCCCCCCCAGCAGTGGCGATCCCCCCACCCCCTCACCCAGGCAGACCCCGCCCCACCCGCTGACTCCTCTGGGATCAGACCTCTCCGGGGAGGCAGGCCCCACCCCCAGCAGACCATTCCCCCAGCCCACCCCCAATCGCTGCCCTCCCTCCATCCCAGACCGATCCCCATACAGAGTGGCAGCGGGACCCCCTACCCCCATTGATCACCCCTAGGCCCTGCCCACAATAGGCCTTGCACCCTTGGCACTGCCCAATACCCAATGGGCAATGCCAAGGTGCCCCCTGGGCATGGGCACTTTGCCCATTGGGCAATGTCATGGGGCACAGACTGGCATTGCCAGGGTGCTCATGCCCAGGGGGCAGCACCTCCCCACTGCTCAACCCCCTGGGAGGCCCCGATTGCCCCCCCCTTCATTCCAGCAGGGTCTCCCGCTAGTTCTCCAAATGTGGAGAGCTACTCTAAACCCCGCCGGAATGACATACCCCTGGCAGGGTGGGAGATTTAATTGAGACCGGCAAGTTCCCGATAATCACATGCAAAACATATTTAAACTACATTTTAAAAAGATTCAAATGACTTATCTGTCTTCCCGCCGGTTTCCAGCGTGGCCTAGTCTCCGACTGTTCGCCGGCTCTGGGAGGTGCGCATGCGTTCCCGACACATGCGCAAATCCCGGAACAAGGTTGGCGATGCGCATCTCCCATTCCGACCCGCCAGAAAATTTGCAAGTCGTGATGGGAGAATCGCAATCACCATCTCTCCCTCAAGTCCGAGACCCTTTCTCTCTTACAGTTTGAAATCCATCACAACGATCAGGAATTTCCATCAAAGGGAACATCTGGTACAACACCATAAACATCTGGAAAAGACAGATTATGTTTGAAAAGGAGACTATGTCCAGAAATTACAGTTTACATCAGCCTCAATTCCACTGGAATTTCAAGACCTGTGGAAAAGATATGATTCAGCCATGGGAACCAGCAACGGACTCATAAACAGTGAGGCCTCTATTTTCCGCCTTTGGTCAGTGAATTTTTATTTGGCCACAAAGTAAGATCCTACTGTTGAACTTTTAGTTTTTGCATACACGAGTGTGTGTGTGTGAGTGTGTGTGTGTATGTTTGTGTGTATGTGAGAGTGTGTGTATGTGAATGTGTGTGCGTATGTTTGTGTGTGTGTGTATGTGAGTGTGTGAGAGTGTGTGTATGAGAGTGTGTGTGTGAGAGTGTGTGTATGAGAGTGTGTGTGTGTATGTGTGTATGTATGTGAGAGTGAGTGTGTGTGTGTGTATGTGAAAGTGTGTGTATGCGAGAGTGTGTGAATGTGAGAGTGTGTATGTGTATGTGAGAGTGTGTGTATGTGAGAGTGTGTGTGTATGTGTGTGTGTGTGTATGTGAGAGTGTTTTTGTGCATGTGCGTATGTGAGAGAGTGTGTGTGTGTATGTGAGAGACTGTGTGTGTGTATGTGAGAGTGTGAGTGTGTGTGTGTATGTGAGAGTGTGTGTGTGTGAGAGAGAGTGTGTCCACAACTGTCAGCCAACGCATTGTTTCATTCTGAGTGTGTTTTGGCAGAAGGATTAATCTAAAGTACAACCTTGAGAAAGACTGCAAAGATGCCACGGTTACATTGAAGTTTGTGGGTAAAATTCTTCCAGGCAAGGAAGGCAGATTTGTGTTTCTCCATGGAGTTAAATCCACTGAAACTAACATCAAGATCCTGATATATCTTGCCCTCTTCCTAGGTTTCAGCAGGGAGGGTCTGAAGACCGAGCAGGGACTGTCCCCTCGCGCCCCCCCCCCCCCCCCCCCACCTTCGCGGCAACTTGCCAGGGTCAAACAGGTGGGTTTATAACAGGAAAAGCTTTTTCACTGAAACCAATAAACTAGGAAATCTTCGATCAGTGAAACCAAAGAGATTCAACCACAGCTAGATAAAAGACTCCTGTTCACAACATTTCTCTTTCTCAGAGAGTGCAATCACCGTTTGACAAGAGATTGGCAACTTCTTGCAAGCCAGTTCACCAGTCCAGCACTTCACCCAGCTTCAGCTGCACTTCCCTGCTGCCAGCCTTAACCAAAGCAGGGGAACAGCTTATGCAGTTCCACCATGCACCTCATAAAAGGGGTAAGACCAGATGTAGCAACACCAGCATTACCAGCAGCAGCACCATGAGCAACACCAGCTGCCTTCTCCTCACCCACATGCCCTCCAGTGGGCAGAGATGTTGGACACTAAAGAACATGAGTGAACCAGATGTTTTTTTTTTAATGACAATCAAGAATTGTCATCGTTAGACTTTTAATTCCAGATTTTTATTGAATTTAAATTTTTCCATATGCCATGGTGCAATTCTGACCCGGGACCCCAGAGGCTGTGACAAAGGGTCACCTGGACTTGAAACGTCAGCTCTTTTCTCTCCTTACAGACCTCATCATAGAAATCATAGAAACCCTACAGTACAGAAAGAGGCCATTCGGCCCATCGAGTCTGCACCGACCACAATCCCACCCAGGCCCTACCCCCATATCCCTACATATTCTACCCGCTAATCCCTCTAATCTGCGCATCCCAGGACACTAAGGTGCAATTTTAACATGGCCAATCAACCTAACCCGCCCATCTTTGGACTGTGGGAGGAAACCGGAGCACCCGGAGGAAACCCACGCAGACATGAGGAGAATGTGCAAACTCCACACAGACAGTGACCCGAGCCGGGAATCGAACCCAGGTCCCTGGAGCTGTGAAGCAGCAGTGCTAACCACTGTGCCACCGTGCCGTCCATTGACCTGCTGAGATTTTCCAGCGTTTTCTCTTTTGGCTTCAGATTCCAGCATCCGCCGTAATTTGCTTTCTTCCCCAGAGCATTACCCTGGGTCACTCGATTACCCGTCCAGTTACAACACCACCACACCATCACTTCTCCAATATTTGAAGCTACATATGTATTCAATCAGTAAAAATATAACAATATGTAGGCTTACTGGTTGAGTCCCCTGACAAAAAAAGATTTGTATGCAGCATTTCTGTTTGGTCTATCTATAGCTGCCAGTGCTTGAACTGAGCAACATTTAGCACCAGCTCCAAACATGGGCGCAATTTTTTACTGACAAAGCTGAAGTTCTCTTATATGATGAAGCGGATGTTGATAATTATGTGTCTCTGCTAGAGGGAATACTTTATATTAAAGTTACTACCTCACAAAATCAATGTTTGTTAACATGAGAAAAAGAGTCCGTCAACGAATTGGCACTAATTGGAAAATAGTACCAAAGTAAATGAATTATATAAATAACATTAGATAATAGGCTAACCTAATTGCAGCTACAGAACAGAATATTTTGGTTGTAAAATATTTTTTGGTTCCCATGCCACAGAGTTAATATGCAACAAAATAAAATTTGTCACTGTGGGAGAAAAAAGAAGAGTTTAGCAGCCAGAATTCATGTTGGAAAATGAAAGTAAAAGTTTTCCAGAGGCTGTAAATTGAACACTTATAACTAGTGTATAACACATACTAATTTCTCCAAGTAAAAGGCAATGTAGTTATATTATTTCCACTTGTCTTATTGATACTGGGCACAAATTTCTACTACAGAGTAACAAGACAATGTACCCACCATCAGAGCACCAAAGACACCCAGTTGTCCACTGGCATCTCAAAGTGAGATGTTCTCAAATTGTCAGGAATTGAGTAACATCAGGTACTTCAAACAAAATATTACTTAAATTCTGTCCGTCAAGGTAGGCTTCAATTCTGTGGACCTAATGAGAATGGTCTAATCCATGCCAAATGCAATCGCCATGGTCTACATAGACTTTAGCAAGGCCTTTGTCAAGGTACCACATGGTAAGTTGTTGCATAAGGTTAAATCTCATGGGATCCAGGCTGAGATAGTCAATTGGATACAAAATTGGCTTGATGGCAGAAGACAGGGGGGGGGTTGTAGAGGTTTGTTTTTCAAACTGGAGGCCTGTGATCAGCAGTGTGCCTTAGGGATCAGTGCTGGATCCACTGTTATTTGTCATTTATATTAATGATTTGGATGAGAATTTAGGAGGCATGGTTAGTAAGTTTGCAAATGACACCAAGATTGGTGGCATAGTGGACAGTGAAGAAGGTTATCTAAGATTGCAATGGGATCTTGATCAGTTGGGCCAATGGGCTGATGAATGGCAGATGGAGTTTAATTTAGATAAATGTGAGTTGATGCATTTTGGTAGATTGAACCAGGGCAGGACTTATTCGGTTAAGGGCATTAGGGAGAGTTATAGAACAAAGCGATCTAGGGATAGAGGTTCATAGCTCCTTGAAAGTGGAGTCACAGGTGGACAGAGTGGTGAAGGCATTCAGCATGCTTGGTTTCATTGGTCAGAACATTGAATACAGGAGTTAGGATGACTTGTTGAAGTTGTACAAGACATTGGTAAGGTCACACTTGGAATACTGTGTACAGTTCTGCTCACCCTAGTATAGAAAGCGTGTTATTAAACTAGAAAGTGTTCAGAATAGATTTACTAGGATGCTACGGGGACTTGATGGTTTGAGGTATAAGGAGAGGCTGAATAGATTGGGACTTTTTTCCTTGGAACGTAGGAGGCTTAGGAGTGATCTTATAGAGGTCTATAAAATAATGAGGGGCATAGATAAAGGAGATAGTCAACATCTTTTTCCAAAGGTAGGGGAGTCTAAAACTAGAGGGCATAGGTTTAAGGTGAGATGAGAGATCCAAAAGGATCCAGAGAGGCAATATTTTCATGCATAGGGTGGTGAGTATCTGCCAAAGGGAGTAATAGAGGCGGGTACAATTTTGTCCTTTAAAAAGCATTTAGACAGTTACATGGGTAAGATTGGTATCCATTGGGCCAAACGCGGGCAATTGGGACTAGCTTAGTGGTAAAAAAAAAGGGCGGCATGGATAAGTTGGGCCAAAGGACCTGTTTCCATGCTGTAAACCTGTTTGACTCTATGACTAAGTTCCCCCTGTTGCAGTCCTGGAGAGCTGTGATTAGTTGTCAGTCCCCCACTATAGTCTGATCAGAGCAGTGTAACAATTGTTAGCATTTAAACCAGACCTCTAATTCACACCTGGATTACACAAGGTGTTATATTTGCAACTCCAACAGAAGTGCAAGATGCCAACACAGCATCTTCATTCTAAATGTGCAATTTGATTACAGACATTATCATCACCTGGAACTCCCTGTATTGGGTCTCAATTGATGGCAGTGCAATACAACTTAACCATCACTGACTCAAGAACAAAGGTTGTTAAAAATCTGTTATGTATCCTCGATGCATGAACATTAGTTTCACCAAAATCTCCCAGCAGTCATGAGATTCAACATGTCCACGGTAAGCTGTGCCATTTTAATATGGAACATAATATTTGAATATGAATATTGAATTGAATATGGTTTCCATGTTAAGTTTGAAAGTGACATACTCTAATCAAAACAAGAATCTTAAATGGAGGCAATTACATCCATATGAAAAGAGAAGTGGCTAAGGTTAATTATGTACATAGAACATAGAACAGTACAGCACAGAACAGGCCCTTCGGCCCACGATGTTGTGCCGAGCTTTGTCTGAAACCCAGATCAAGCTATTTCCTCCCTATCATCCCGAAGTACTCCATGTGCCTATACAATAGCTTCTTAAATGTTCCTAAAGTTTCTGACTCCACTATCCCTGCAGGCAGTCCATTCCACACCCCAACCAGTCTCTGAGTAAAGAACCTACCTCGGACATCCTTCCTATATCTCCCACCATGAATCCTATAGTTATGCCCCCTAGTTACCGCTCCATTCACCCGAGGAAATAGTCTTTGAACGTTCACTTTATCTATCCCCCTCATCATCTTATAAACCTCTATCAAGTCTCCTCTCAACCTCCTCTGCTCCAAAGAGAAAAGCCCAAGTTCCCTCAACCTTACCTCATAAGACCTACCCTCCAAACCAGGCAGCATCCTGGTAAATCTCCTTTGCACTCTTTCCAGTGTCTCCACATCCTTCTTGTAGTGAGGTGACCAGAACTGCACACAATATTCCAAATGTGGTCTCACCAAGGTCCTGTACAGTTGCAGCATAACCCCACGGCTCTTAAACTCAAACCCCCTGTTAATAAAAGCTAACACACTATCGGCCTTCTTCACGGCTCTATCCACTTGAGTGGCAACCTTCAGAGATCTATGGATATGAACCTCAAGATCTCTCTGTTCCTCCACATTCTTCAGAACCCTACCTTTGACCCTGTAATCCACATTTAAATTTGTCCTACCAAAATGAATCACCTCGCATTTGTCAGGGTTAAACTCCATTTGCCATTTTTCAGCCCAGCTCTGCATCCTATCTATATCTCTTTGCAGCCTACAACAACCCTCCACCTCATCCACTACTCCACCAATCCATGTAAATGGACTAAAGGTGTGGCTGTAAATAAAGAGTGGGAAACATTTAAAGAAGCAATTCAAATTATTGAACAAAAATGATACAGATAAACAAAAATAGCATGAAACACCCATCTATGCCTTTCACAGGAAGTTAAGGATAGTGTTAGGTTAAAAGAAGATTATAAGATTGCAAAAAAGTGTAGCAAATCTGAGGGTTGGCAGTAAGTTTAGAAACCAACAAATGAGAAAAGGAAGAAAAATAGAATATGAGAATAAACTAGCCATGAATTTCAAAAAAAATACAATCGGCCCGATTTTACCAAAACTTTGCGCCCGTTTTCGGGCACAAAATTGTGGTAAAGTTGCACGTCGGGCCTTTACCGCGATCTGCACCCGATTCCAAGCAGATTGCGGCTTTACCGACACCCGATTCGGGCGTGGGTCCGGCCCGCGCCCGAATCGGGCAGCCCGACGATTTAAATGCATTAGCATGCATTTAAATCGACTGAATGAACCGCGCGCCCAACCCGACCACCAAATCCCACTTTACCGTCTTCTGGCCTGTTCCGAATCCGCGCTTTTAGCGACCTGCAGAATAAAAGTCCGAAGCAGATTTCTATTCTGCAGGGGAACCTCTCTGCCCTTGTAAAATCACCATCCTCCTCGACCATCCTTCGCAGACACCCCCGCCCACCGCTAACCACCCCGGCAGACTCCCCCACCCGAACCCGGGATCAGACCCCCCTGGGGGGCAGGCCCCCCTCGGCAGAGCACACCCCCAATCTACCTCGATCGCTGGTCTCCCTCCACCATCCTTCCGTTAGCAAGATAAGCTGTATGTTCCTCAGCTTGATTCACTTTGGTCAACACAAAGATGGTCCTTCTGCCTTGTGGGTCCATCTGGCTCACCAAGTCAGTTACAATACTGCGTTCAGCATCTACTGAACCATCTTGGATACAAAGAATAATGAATGGTACTGGTTGATCTTCCTGGTGCTATCAGTACTGTAACATCAGGAATGGCTGCCGACATCCAAGATATAATTTTTAGCATAAGCAAGGCTTACATGCAGAACCCTAATGCCATTATCTTTTGTATCCAAGATGGTTCAGTAGATGCTGAATGCAGTATTGTAACTGACTTGGTGAGCCAGATGGACCCGTCACACCCCCTCTCCTCCTCCCCCCCCCCCCCACCCCCCGCCCCCCCCCCCCCCCACCCCGCAGAGGGTGATCTGGGTCCCGCCCCCTCTCGTCCCAGCCCCCCCCCGCCTCAGATGATCTGGGTCAGAGAGCCGCTCTCTCTGCTTTTTTCTCCGTGCCCGGGCGCGCTGCTTCGGATTTTTTTTCAAACTGCGCATGCGCAGTTCAGAGCTCCGATCGTTCCGGCAGCGCTAAGCCCCGCCCACAACACGAATCGGACCGGAGCCGGCAAAAAGCGTATGGGCGCGCTGGAAAGAGGATTCCAGGCTCGGATCTATTTGCCGCCCGGATTCGGCACTAAGACTCAAAACGGTAAAATCAGGCCCTATGAGAAAGGCTTTCAAAATCCATGAACCCACGTACTCCCATGCTGTCAGAGAGTAAATGTTATTGGCTATGGTAAATAATCCATACTAATGATGATTGGCTCAAAACTGCTGAACAGAGAGAGCAGGCGTGTGAGTTCAAAATGGTATCATTGTAAGACTGAAGGTGATGTACTTTTTAGAGTGATTTTGGATCGCCACCAAAATCACCCTCCCTCATTGTGTTGAATCATAGAATCCCTACAGTGCAGAAGGAGACCATTCGGCCCATCGAGCCTGCACCGACACTGATTCCACCCAGGCCCTATCCCTGTAATCCCATATATTTATCCTGCTAATCACCCCCCACCCGCGCCCCCCCCCCCCACCCCACGATACTAATGGACAATTTATCATGGCCAATCCACCTAACTCGCACATCTTTGGCCTGTGGGAGGAATCTGGAGCACCCAGAGGAAACCCATGCAGACACAGGGAAAATGTGCAAACTCCACACAGACAGTATATTTGACAAATTCATTAAAGTTGCTGAAAGTAGAACTAGTACAGTAGATAGGAGGGAAGTAATAGATGCGGTATATCTGAATTTCCAAAAGACATTCAAAAAGGTTGCACACAAAAAATTAATATGCAATCTTTGGGCTTATGGAGTTAGATGTAATATATTAGCATGGATAGAGGATTGGTTATTTTTTTTATTCAGTCATGGGAGCTGAGCTTTGCTGGCTGGGCCAACATTTATTGTCCTTGAGAAGGTGATGGTGAGCTACCTTCCAATGCACCGTGGAGATGGTACACCCTGCTGCTACTGTGTGTTAGTGGGGGATGGAGTGAATGTTTATGGATGGGTTGCTAAGCAAATGGGCTGGCTGCTTTTTTTTGGATGGTGTCAAGCTTCTTAAGTGTTGTTGGAGCTGCAGTCATCCTGGCAAGTGAAGAGTCTTCCATCACACTCCTGATTTGTGCTTTGTAGATTGTGGACAAGCTTTGGGGAAATAGGAAGTGAGTTACAACATTGCTAGCCAGTGACCTGCTCTGGTAGCCACAGTATTTATATGGCTCGTCCAGTTCAGTTTCTGGTCAATGGTGTGCCCCAGGATGTTGATAGTGGGGGATTCAATAATGGTAACGCCATTGAGTGTCAAAGGGCGATGATTCGATTCTCTCTTGTTGGAGATAGTCATTGTCTGGCACTTGTGTGGTATGAATATTGCCACTTGTCAGCCCAAGCTTTGGTATTGTACAGGTCTTGCTGCACATAGTTTGCATCAGTATTTGAGGAGTCTCAAATGGTACTAAACATTGTGCAATCATCAGAAAACACCCCCACTTCTTATCTTATGATGGAGAGAAAGTCCTTGTGAAGCAGCTGACGATGACTGGACCGAGGACACTGCCCTGAAGAACGCCTGCAAGTGATGTCCTGGAACTGAGATGATTGTAATATTTTTTTATCAAAATGAGAAGAGAAAGCTACTGAATGCAAAAGTGCAGGACTTCAGTGTTTTAAAATTTGAAAAATTAAAATATTTATTAAAAGAAAAGATAAAACTTAGACACAAAATAAAAGATAAACAGTTAGAAAAATCTTAAAACCCCAAACATGCTTTATCAAAGGTACAGAATAAAATTATATTTTCTGGTAACTGCCCTTATGAACGTATGAACAAGATCTTAAGACCATAAGAGATAGGAGCAGAAGCAGGCCATTTGACCCATCGCATCTGCTCTGCCATTTAATAAGATCATCACTGAACTGACAGTAACCTCGAATTACATCCCACTTACCCACTAATAGCCCATCATCCCATTGCTTACCAAGAGTCTATCCACCTCTGCCTTAAAAATATTCAAAACCTCTGCTTCCACAACCTGTTCAGGAAGAAAGTTCCAAACGCCCAGGACCATCTGAGAGAAAACATTTCTCCTCATCTCAGTTTTAATTGGGCGACCCCTTATTATTAAACAGTGACCCCTAGTTCCAGGTTCTCCCACAAAGGGAAACATCCTCTCCACACCCACCCTGTCAATACCCCTTATATGTTTCAATCTAGTCGCCTCATATTCTTTTAAAATTCAGGGGATATAAATCTTCCCTTGCCAACCCTTCCTCATATTTCAGTTATCCGTCAGGTAAACATTTTCTCTAAGCTGTTTCCAATGTATTTTAATCCTTCCTTAAATAAGGCAAAATATTACCCAAACTGAGAAATTGTCCAGTAATTGTCCCAGAAATTGATTGGGGTAGCTTCTCAGAACTAATGCACACTGATGTGACTTTTCCAAGCGAGATTCAATAACACACTGAGCGGAATTTTATTGCCCTGTTGTGGCAGGAGCAAAGATGGAAAATGCGGCAAGCCATTCAAAAATTCATTGGCTTCGGCAGGAACAGAAAATCCTGCTGGCGGGAGGGGCTGTAAAAATCAGGACAAAAACTTTCCTGGCCCAATGCTTAGTTGCTTTTCTTCAAATAAAAGACTTTCACAGCTTTCCAGCACACTCCAAAACACAGGAATTCCCCCCCCCCCCCATCCCCCCACCACTACCACCACCCAACATGGGAACTCCCTACAATTGAAGCTCTGCTGTCATAAATACCTTTTCATCCCTTTCATCTTCCTTGTCCATTGTCTTCAAATATTCCTTTGAAAACTCAAATTCCCAAATATTTCATCTTCCTATTTTACCTCTATGTTGGGTCAATAACATTTTAAAATGCCTGCCCCTGTTTGCTCACAAATTTCCTATAAAATGCAACTGCTTTTTGGCACCTTTGAGGCTCCTTTGAAATACAACAGCTACACATCAATTTCAAAGCATTTCCCAAATGCAAATTGTAAGCTAAAACCCACCATCAGCGCTCTTACAAAATGCATGAAGATAACCTTCAATCTTTAATCCCTTAGATTCCACAATCTAACTTCAACAGCCTCTCCTTTGATTAACACTGGATGCACACAGACACAGCTTTCTCTTATCCACACAGAAAATATACATAAATACAGAAATATTAAAATTTACACATATCATCACAAGCCTTGTTCAAGAAAGGGTGTATAAAGTTAAGCCCAGCAACTACAGGCCAATAAGTTTAACTTTGTTAATGGGGAAAATTCAAGACACATTAATTTGGGACGAAATCAATAGTCACGCGGACAAATACAGATTAATTACGGAAAACCAGCATGGATTTCTTCAGGGAGAATCTTAAGTTTTGAGTTTAGTTGATGTATTAGTGTCACAAGTGGGATTACATTAACACTACAATGAAGTTACTGTCAAAATCCCCTAGTCGCCACACTCCAGTGGTGTCTGTTCAGGTACATGGCTAATGCACCTAACCAGCACATCTTTCGGACTGTGGGAGGAAACCAGAGCACCGGAGGAAACCCACACAGACACAGGGAGAACGTGCAGACTTTGCACTGACAGTGACCCAAGCCAGGAATCGAACCCGGGTGCCTAGTGCTGTGGGACAGCAGTGCTAACCACTGTGCCAACAAGCCACCCCATCTTGTTTAACTAACGGTCTGTTCATAGAATTCATAGAATTCATAGAAACCCTACAGTGCAGAAAGAGGCCATTCGGCCCATCGAGTCTGCACCGACCACAATCCCACCCAGGCCCTACCCCCACATATTTACACGCTCATCTCTCTAACCTACACAGCTCAGCACTCTAAGGGGCAATTTTTAACCTGGCCAATCAACCTAACCTGCACATCTTTGGACATCTTTGTTGTTTTGAAGAGGTAACCAAGAGGGTTGTTGAAGGCAAAGCTGTTGATGTGGTATACATGATGGCATTTGATGCAGTGCTACAGAACATACTTGAGGCAAAGTTATAGCTCCTGGAATAAAAGGGACAGGAAGAACATGGATACAAAATTGGCTAAGTAACAGAGCTTGCGACGATTCTTGTCCTGATCTATGTTTGGAGTTGTGACGACAGCAGGTAGCAGATTTCAAATTCTTATTGGTGTGCAGATATCTCACATATTACTCATTAAGATTTGAGGAAGAGAATTGCTTCCTGAAACATTGGGCAGATGTGTCCTCCTGCTGAGAGCCTTTCCCCCCCCTCTCTCCCTCCCTCTTCCAGTAGCTTGCCCTGCTGTGAGAATATTGTTGTAATTTTCAGCGTGATATTTGAGTTCCTGTGGTATAAATAATGCGGGTAGTGAAACATTTGGGCAAATTTACTGGCACCTCACCAGGAGTGACTGGAAGACTGGGGGGAGAAGTGGGATGGTAGTGGGGGGTGGGGGGGGGGGTGCGGGGGGGGGGGGTGCGGGGAGCGATTGTGTGGTGGGGGAACGGTGCCATTTATTCAGGTGAAAGTCATGGGATGGATTGCCTTCTCAACTCCCTCAAATTAAGTTATGGGAAGGGAAGATGAAGGACTGCCTTCCCACCCAATTGAGGTCCTTAAGGCCAATTAACTGCCACTTAAGGGCCTCATCCACTGTCATTGGCATTCTATCAACAGTTGGGAGGGAAGTAACAAGACACCCAGTGACCTTCCTATGGACCTACATGCGGAAGGTTCCTCATCAGGTATCCCATAGCTCATGGAGGACCCCTCTGATGCCAAGGACTGCCCTGCTGGAACAGCCCTTTCACCATTCACATGGATCCACACTCCCTGACTGGCCTCAGCAAGCCCACACCACTCACCCACTCTTCTAGGGCCTTAATCAGTGCTACTGCTAAGGGGTCTCCCACAGGTCAACAGTGGCCATTGCGCCTGACAGTGCTTCTGGGACTGACAAGCTGTCGGTCCTCTGATTGGCTGACATTTGGCCATGCACCAAACAGCCATAGTGGTGAGTTTGGAGCTTCTGCAAATGGCCATGGCAGAGCTTTCACCTCCTTTTTGGCCAGTTGATGGGGCCACCGCTGCAGTCATTAATTTTAGCCCATTGGGTCCTCATTCACAAATCTTTAAAAGTTGCATGATAGATTGATAACGTATTAATTAGATCTCTGTACGCATTGTGTCCAATTCTGGGCACTACCCTATGAAGCGATATCAAGATCATGAAGAGAAATCTGAGGAAATGTACTTGAATGCTACCAGGAATGAGGGACTTCAATAAAATGAGGCACTGGAGAAGCTGATATTGTCCTCCTTAGAGTAGTGAAAGTGGAGGTGAGATTTAAAAGAGATCGCAAAAGAACCAGAGACAACATATGGAGAATGTTATTTATATGGAATGCACAGACTGAAAGGGTGTTTGAAGTAAGATTCAATCATAATTTTCAGAAGGGAATTGGATATGAACATGAAAAGGAAAGATTTGCAGGGCTATGAGGAAAGACTGCCTCCCGAAGATACACAAGGCAAACACACCCGGCCGTCCCATCGTATCGGGCAATGGGACCCTGTGCAAGAACCTCTCTGGCTACGTTGAGGGCATCCTGAAACCCATTGTACAAAGAACCCCCAGCTTTTGTCGCGACACTACGGACTTCCTACAGAAACTCAGCACGCATGGAGCAGTTGAACCAGGAGCACTCCTCACCACAATGAATGTCTCGGCATTCTACACCAGCATCCCCCACGATGATGGCATTGCTACAACTGCCTCAGTACTCAACGCCGACAACTGCCAGTTTCCAGATGCAATTTTACAACTCATCCGCTTCATCCTGGACCACAATGTCTTCACCTTCAACAACCAGTTCTTCATCCAGACACACGGAACAGCCATGGGGACCAAATTCGCACCTCAATATGCCAATATCTTCATGCACAGGTTCGAACAAGACTTCTTCACCGCACAAAACCTTCAGCCAATGCTAAACACTAGATACATCGATGACATTTTCTTCCTTTGGAGTCATGGTGAACAATCACTGAAACAACTATATGATGACATCAACAAGTTCCATCCCACCATCAGACTCACCCTGGACTACTCTCCGGAATCGGTTGCATTCTTGGACACACGCATCTCCATTAAGGACGGTCACCACTTCACTGTATCGCAAGCCCATGGATAACCTCACGATGCTCCACTTCTCCAGCTTCCACCCTAAACACGTTATAGAAGCCATCCCCTACGGACAAGCCCTCTGTATTCACAGGATCTGCTCAGATGAGGAGGATCGCAACAGACACCTCCAGATGCTGAAAGATGTCCTCATAAGAACAGCATATAGCACTCAACTCATCGATCAACAGTTCCGACGCGCCACAGCGAAAAACCGCACCGACCTCCTCAGAGGACAAACACGGGCCACGGTGGACAGAGTACCCTTCGTCGTCCAGTACTTCCTTGGAGCGGAGAAGCTACGACATCTTCTCTGGAGCCTCCAACATGTCATTGATGAAGACGAACATCTCGCCAAGGCCATCCCCACAGCCCCCACTTCTTGCCTTCAAACAACCGCACAACCTCAAACAGACCATTGTCCGCAGCAAACTACCCAGCCTTCAGGAGAACAGTGACCACGACACCACACAACCCTGCCACAGCAACCTCTGCATGACGTGCCGGATCATCGACATCGATGCCATCATTTCACGTGAGAACACTATCCACCAGGTACACGGTACATACTCTTGCAACTCGGCCAACGTTGTCTACCTGATATGCTGCAGGAAAGGATGTCCCAAGGCATGATACATTGAGGAGATCATGCAGATGCTACGACAACGAATGAATGAACACCACTCGACAATCACCAGGCAAGAGTGTTCTCTCCCTGTTGGGGAACACTTCAGCGGTCATGGGCATTCAGCCTCTGATCTTCGGGTAAGCGTTCTCCAAGGTGGCCTTCACGACACACGACAACGCAGAGTCACTGAGCAGAGACTGATAGCCAAGTTCCGCACACATGAGGACGGCCTCAACCGGGATCTTGGGTTCATGTCACACTATCTGTAACCCCCACGATTTGCCTGGGCTTGCAAAACCTCACTAACTGTCCTGTCTGGAGACAATACACATCTCTTTAACCTGTGCTTAACACTCTCTCCACTCACATTGTCTGTACCTTTAAGACTTGATTACTTGTAAAGACTTGCATTCCAACCATTATTTTGTAAATTGAGTTTGTGTCTTTATATGCCCTGTTTGTGAACAGAACTCCCACTCACCTGACAAAGGGGCAGCGCTCCGAAAGCTAGTGGCTTTTGCTACCAAACAAACCTGTTGGACTTTAACCTGGTGTTGTGAGACTTCTTACTGTGTTTACCCCAGTCCAACGCCGGCATCTCCACATTATGAGGAAAGAGCCAGAGGGTGGGTGAAATTGGATAGAACTCTATCAAAGTGCTAGTAAAGGCATGGCAAGCTGAATGGTCTCTTTTTGTATTTTGTGATTCTATGGTTCTATATTTCTAAAATACTTGTATATGGCCAAAAAAAACAGCATTTTCAACAGTTTATTCCCCAACCAAGAAACAAGCAAGAAAGTCTTTTGTCAGTGAATGTCAAACACTTCTCAGAACCAGTTATTTGGGAACAGATAAAAATGATTTGGGTTACTCTGGCCTCTGTTGTTCTGATTTTGGCTCTGGAGAAGCATTTGCCTCTGCTCTGTGCCTCTCTACTTCCTCAAGTGGTCTGGCTGAAATTAAGAACTCACCATATTGAGAAATGTGGGATGCCAAAGTTCTGTGATAATTTCTTTTCTCCACTAATGCATATTTTATGAGGGTGAATCAGAAATTTTAATCTGTTGTCATATTCAATGCGATTGGTTTATTTGATTAATCTATCTAATAGAATACAGCAACAGAATCTTTCCCTTCGAACAGCTGTAGCGTTCAAGAACACAGTTTGAGTGCATTGAAACCTTTCTGTGTCTACATAGTCCCATCATACAATATCCAGTTACAAATGCAAACAAACTCACAATGATGGATAAACTGCATGGAAAATACTTGTCTATGGGATTGATACCAAGAATACTAATTGTGTATCTAACAATTATTTGGAACAAACATTTCTTGTCGCCTCAGCATTTACTTAGAACAAGGTAACTACCAGCTTTAACTTATATACTTGAAGGAAATAGTAGATGTTTTCAGAATTCGCACTAATGATTGTAAACAGGAAATGTATTTTTGTTTCATGAGTATACATCAGAACAGTCCAATTCATTTTATCTGTGAGGAAATCCCATTTGTTGTATGAGAAAGATTTCAACTGCACATTAGATATAGAAAGGGTGAACATATTACAAACAATTTTCCAACTAGTTTGTTTACGACACCAGTACAGATTACAATTTAATTGCAGTACTAAATCATCTATTCTAAGGCCTCAACACGGTCAGCACATCGGTTGTGACAAAGTGATTCATGTGAGAAGTAAATTCCTGATTAAACTCATATTGTTCATTAATGCAACATAAAAGGTGCCATTGGAAACAGCAGAGCAAAAGAGCTGGCAATGTGCACTTATGAGCTTACTGTGTTTTGCATACTTGCTGGGAGTCTAAATGTACAATGGGTCTCTACACTCAAGGGCGTAATTGTAGTCTTCCTTATTAAATTTCCGATTCAATTTTTGGAACTCCATCGTCACACTACTGGGAAAGAGGGAAAAAGACCTTCCAGGTGTTGGTAAGTTCTCTGCCCATTTTCCAACACAGGGGATATTGGATTTGGGGCAGAAATCTGAGGTTTGGCCAACTTTCTGTCTGATTAAATATTCTACTCTATGGTTAGTTGGCCAGAAAAAAATCATTACAATTTTGACATCTTTCGATTCAATAATTATCAGGGATGGGTGAAAAATATTATTGAGCCATACTATTGAGAGTCCACTGTAATGTTAGCTTATGTCCACAAGTGATGTTTAAAACCATTGAGAATAGATTTACAACAGATCAATTGTAAGACAGAATACAATTTTGATTTCTAAATGGAATGTTAGATTAATAGTACAATGCATCATGCAATTTTCTTTCCCTTTGGCAAGGTTAGTAATGGTAATTCAATGACTCTTGCATTCATTCTGGAATACAAAGATTTTGTAATATTAATCTTTTCAGTATCATTTTATCATTATACCAAGAGCACTTTTTAGAAGATGTCCATTTGGAAAATTATGGTTGTGACAAATAACTTGCATTTATTTGGAAGATGACGTAATTCAAATATCTGCATGAAAAAAAGCTCTGTCCTTTATGCTAGAGGCATATAGAGAAGCTTCCAGAAGCTCTTTAATAACCACTTGTCAGGACATACTGCCAAGTTGGGGTTCCTGCAATCAGTCTATAAAATCCAAATAATGAATGATTTCGGAGCCAAGGAAAAAAAAATCACACACGAGCTTCAATTCCATAAACAGTGATTGTTTTCATGGTGAATAAAACTATGCAGGTTTAGGCGTGGATTTTGCAACTTTAATGATGATGAAAATGTCAGTGTTCACGATCATTACACTTCAAAACTCACAGTAACTTTTGACTTTGTACATGTGCAATTAAACATGGACATCCTGAAGTTGCTGTCAGCTGTCCTCCCCAGCTGGAGACCTTCTGAAATCACTTGAATTGACATGAACTTCCCCTAAGTCTCAAAATGCTGGGAACCTTCCCACAGACTCTGGTTCCGCCCAAGGCAATGGTCTCTCAGGAGTTAGAATTCTTACAGTGCAGAAGGAGGCCGTTCGTTCCATCGATTCTGCACCAACTCTCCGACAGAGCATCTTACCTAGGCTTTCCCCCTGCACTATCCCCGTAACTCCGCACACTTATCATGGCCAATCCACCTAACCTGCACTGTGGGAGGAAACCGGAGCACGTGGAGGAGACTCACACAGACATGAGAAGAACATACAAACTCCACACAGTCACCCAAGGATGGAATTGAACCCGAGTCCCTGGTGTTGTGAGACAGCCATGTTAACCATCTTGTCACCGTGCCGCTGTTGATGTTAGTGTTGCATTTCTTCATATTGGCATTCAGCACATCTTCAAAATGCTTCTTCTGTCCTCCTCTGGAGCATCTGCCCTGACTGAGTCAGGAGAAGATGTCTTGTGTTGGGTGCCTAATATCTGACATCTGAACTATAGTAACAAAACTGATGATGGATAACTTTTGCTTCTTGCTTGTGGTGCCTACTTGTGAGAGGACATTGATGTTGGTGCATGTGTCCTCCCACTTAAAATGTAAGACCTTTCATAGGCAATGTTGATGGTATGACTTCAGGTGCTTTAAGGTTGCCCATATTTTAGCCCCGAACAGTAAGGAAGGGATCACAATTGCATGGAAGATGGTAAGCTTGGTTTTATTTTGTTTCAGTTTTGATGTTGTGATCTTCAAACACTCACTTTTCCAAGGAGTACAAAGGCTACACCAGCAGATTTCAGGTCATGCTGGATTCCCTTGTCAATGACAGACTCCTGAAGAAGATAAGCATTATGGGGGTTACTGTTGACCAGAATCTTAACTGGACCAACCATATAAATACTGTGGCTACAAAAACAGGTCAGAGGCTGGAGATTCTGTGGTGAGAACTTAGCTCCAGTCTCCTCAAAAACTGTCCACCAACGATTAGGCACAAGTCAGGAGTGATGGAACATTTGCCTGGATGAGTACAGTTCCAACGACACACAAGGAATTGAACATTAGGTTGAATGGCCTCCTTCTCTACAGTAACAACTTGTGATTTAAGGCTGACATTATTGATTGATTGACGTTATAAAATGCATTCATATCCAGCTTTTGTGTATTGTGAATATATTTGCTTTGGCAATGTATAAAATGGTGGGGGAATACTTATATATAACTGGTATATAAGTTATACCATTTGAAGTTGCTTGATTCAAATGATCTGTGCATTCAAGCTTAAATCGTGCAAAAAAAAGTCTACTGTGCTGTTTTATTAAAATTTCGCTTTTTTTCCAAGCAAAAATGGCATCAAATTAACAGGAGTAGAATGTAATTTGTTGTAATTGCTTCCAATTATAGATATTATTCTAACTATTTAAAGCACTGCATATGAAGAGTGATGTAATGTCCCATGACAAATAATTTTAAAATCTGTAATGAAATGATTTTGATTTTATTTCTCATAGATTGTCTAGAACTTTCAACATTTTGCCTTGGCATCCACATTTTCTGTGACTTTGTGACATAGTGTTAACTGAGCAGTGACTCGATATGAAATACTGGCCAGGATATAGACTGGTCTTGAGAATTATTTGTGGATACTATTAATCTTACAGCTTATGACCCTGAAATATTGCAGCAATTTGTGCATAGCCCTGGCAAGTTTCAGCCCAGTACTGAAGTTTCCATACTCATCTGTGGGTGGAGAAGCCTCTATTTGCCTCAAACATGGCCAGAGGCTTAATGAATGATGGTACTCCGAGCATTATAATACTTGTACCAAAGCCCTTTACCGAGATAGGCGATAGCTTGGCAAAATTCCCATGTTCAGAGCAGGTGTTCCAGCCAAACCAGGATGGATGTTGGAACCTGGAAGTGCAGCCCCTTGGACTGTCACTGAAAATGTTCTATTTTTTTAAAGTGTCTCCCTTATCATAGAATCATAGAAACCCTACAGTGCAGAAGGAGGCCATCCGGCCCATCGAGTCTGCACCGACCACAATCCCACCCAGGCCCTACCCCCACATATTTACCCGCTAATCCCTCTAACTTATACATCCCAGGACACTAAGGGGCAATTTTTAACCTGGCCAATCAACCTAACCCGCACATCTTTGGACTGTGGGAGGAAACCGGAGCACCCGGAGGAAACCCACGCAGACACGAGGAGAATGTGCAAACTCCACACAGACAGTGACCCGAGCCGGGAGTCGAACCCGGGACCCTGGAGCTGTGAAGCAGCAGTGCTAACCACTGTGCTACCGTGCCGCCCTTATACATTTGGGAGATCTGACAATTGGCAGCAGTTGGGTCAACTCCACCAGACTTTCTAGCTTTGCTCTAATGGTGCCCCAAATGTGCTTCGAGTAGTATGGTGCCCAGCAATGAGAGGACATTGAATGGATCTCCATCTTACACATGCCAATTTTGCTGGGGCCAGTGGTGGAGCTCCAGGACATTTACACCAAGATAGTTCCTGAAACATTCGCTCCCTCCATGACTGGCATAAGATATATTGCAGCAATTAACCATGGCTCTTTCAACAGTGCTTTCCAAACCCGCCAGATCTGTCAGTCAGTAGGATAAGGGCACAAAAGGCACATGGTAACATATTCATCAGTTCATTGATGAAGTTCTCCTGAATGTTCCTTCCCCTCCTCAATGTATTAGTAGTCCCTCTGTCCATCTAACTCAGTCCTCACAGCCATCTTGTGTCTCATGCGATCCAAAGTCAGCAGTGCCTTACCTGATTAAGAATGAGAAGAATAGCAGTAACTAAAATAAAAATGATTGTATATTTCATTAGTCTGCATTTGAACATCAAAAAAGATGGCACTGGAAAGAGCTGACTTCTTGTGAACTGTCCCTAGCATATTCTCAAATTCTATCTTTTACTCTCATTCTATGCTCTTAAAACCTCAGTCTAACTCCTTTAAACCTCCTCTTTTTCTACACCTTAGCTGTGACTGTAATACTATATTCTGCACTCTCTCCTTCCCTTTTCCTCTATGTACTCTATGATTGGCATGTTTTGTCTCTATAGCGCACAAGAAACAATACTTTTCACTGTATCCCAATACATCTGACAATAAATCAAATCATCTCTTACCCCGATCAAAGTGAACCATAAAGTCAGATTTATACAAAGGCATTAATATTTATCTTCTGTGCCTGTTACCTTGCTATGGTGGACCTCTGCTCAGCAACCCCAACAAGGGAGGTGGAAGGCAGTTGAACTCCCATTGAGGAGTTTTAAAAAGGCTGTTGTGTGTGGCTTCAAGTAACTCTGGCAACATTCATACCAAGCTACAAGTCTTGACTAGCGCCAGGGCAGAATGACCCAGCTAGCTGCCTGGTGTCAACAAAAACACTAGTTGAGAGTGCGAGTGGGAAAGTTGTGTTGTCCTGTTGTGAGAGGGGCCCGTGCCAGCAGTAGCACGTCTTGACTTGTCATCAGTGTGGGAGGCGGCAGAGACATAGCGTTACCATTCTTACACTCCACAGGGTTGAAGCACTGAGTGAGCGCAGGGGTATACGGAGCAAGACGCCTTGAGATGACATGATGGAGGATCTGACAGGGTGGACAAAGCAATGTTTAATACAAGAACCAGATTACAATGGTGACATCTCTACCAGTGCCTAGGTTAATCCGTGCCCACTAGGTGCCCATAGTTTCTTACTTTTCCTCACCCTCCCGCCACATCAAGGTGTATTCCCAGGATCCACAGCTGAGGTTGAGGTGGCATGCTGCCTTTCATGCCCTGTTGCTTGAAATAATCTTGGCAGTCATCCCCTGGGGGGCCGGGACCTTGTGGGTCTGGGCCTACTTTTGGGCTGCACAGTTGTTGCAATGCTGCCCTCCTCACTGTGCAGGGCTGAAGATGTGTCACTCACAGGGAGAGGGGGGGGAGTCAAATGGGCTGGACACCTCCAGGATCTCCTGGGTGGAGGGCCCCAGGCTTCGCCCCTGACATTTCTTTTCCCTTCAGGAGCCCCTGCGCTCCTTCATGGGATAGAGAGCAACTAGGGTGAGATCCAGAAGCCCCACTGTCCTCTGGCACTGACACTCATGGATTCCTATTAGTGCATACACCATGCAGTCAAAATCTAGCACCATGGAGCTAAAGCCCTCAGAAATGGAGATCATGAGCTGAGCCATGGTGCAAACATCTCCTGCCATGGTTTGCATGTTCTGCGCCAAGTTCTTCATTGCGTACTCCACCCTCGCAGTGTTGGCCTCATTGCGTTGGAGTGACAGCACCATCTCCTCAGACTGAAGGTGATGGGACTCCTCCAGTTGGGGGGATGCTCTCTTCCCTTCCTGATGCTCGCCACTTTGCGGCTCCATCAGTTCTGGTACAACCGGACCCAGAGGCACATCATTGGCCAGGGGCCCAGTCGAGTCCTGGCCTCCAGGATTCCTCCAAGTGTGAGGTCCCTGGGATATCCTTACTTCTGCCTGCTGTGGATCTTTAGCTGTGAGGTGCTCACCAGTGAGTGACACTGAAGCCTGTCTACTATTTATTCCCACCTAGGTGTGAGTGCTGGTGCAGGATGTGAGTGACAGCTGTGACAGCCTCTTCAAGTTCATCTCCGAGATATTACTCCTTCAAGAGACCACTGACCCAAACAGCTCCGAGGGACGGGATGGCTCAGGCTGGTTGATTGATTGTCCTGCAAGGGATGCAAGATGGCTTTTGTGTATCATGGGGGATGAATGATGGGAGGAGGTTAACTAACGTAAGGTTTGAACCATGATTATGTCTTGAGGGTTCTCACTTTTGTCTGCTACCTCCACTTCACCCTCTGCACAGGTGTGGTCCTGCTCCTCGCCTGCCAGCTCAAGGGCATGCAGTATCTCAGTTCAGGCATGATTCCGGCAGGCTGTGCCCACTCATGCCAGTTGTGCTTGAACTTGTCCTGCAATGAAACACTTTGGGAGAATGTAGGCGAGCGTCCTGCCAGTTCAGGTGGCAATGAAGTCTGGCATGCGTGGGAGGTAAGTGGGAGCATGCATGTGAGGAGCAGAATAGCTCCTGGGTGACCATGGGTAGTGGGGTAGCGGGGTGTTGTCATGATAGGTTTTGGGAACCCAAGGTGGCTGGGTGAGAGATCACCATGGAGGTATGAAGGGTATGTGAAGGTGTGCACTTGGAGACATGAGGGGCCAGACTTACCCTGGCTGCGTGAAGAAGGTCATTCATCTTCTTGCAGCGTTGTTGCCCCATCCTCTTCTGCAGCAAACTGGCACCAACTATGTTGGCCACTGCCTCCCAGGTCGGGCTGGTGATCTTGGTGAATGGATGTCTGTCGGAACGTGGGTAGAGGATGCCACGCCCCTGCTCCACATCATCCAGGAGTCTCTCTGAGAATCTTGATGCTGCCTTCCTGGCAGCCATCTCCCCCGACTGGACTTGGAACAAGTGCTGGAGGTTTTTAAAAGGAGAATCCCACTGATTGCAGCGATTAAATTTTTCCAGGGCGAGTGAATCAGGAACATGCTGCCGCGAGCGGGCATGAATCCGTGGAAAAAAAAGTTGTATTAAAGATGCTCAATATTCGGTGTGTTTTCCAGTTATGCCGGCAGGATTCTCACCAGTTTTCTCACCAGAACCTACAAAATATGGGAATATTCCATCCCATATTTTAGATTTTAGCAGCGTGGATGCAATTGTTACTTGTGGAAGAATAAATTAATTTTATCCAATGGATATCAGAGTGTTAGTTTAAATATATAACTGTTAGACTTTTGTAGGAATTGCACAAGGACAGAGAAATGTACTTAGATGTAAATAAAATGACTGCGTGAATACACACACTACCTAATGTGGTACTGAGAGAGAAGAGCCTGGGAGAGCAATTCCATGAGGAATGTATACACTTGAATGTAAAACTAAAAACTTTGTGACAGATGATACAGTAATTGCGGAGAGAGTATTCAACAGATCCAGATCAACTCTTAGGTTTCTGTATTGGTTAAGAAGAATGATGCAGTGGTGACGTGAGAGGATGTTCTAGAGGGATCAAGGATAAAATCTATTTGACTTGAGCTACAGAACAATAAAGGTGCCATTGTACGATTGATGTATTCTGTCAGCATAAACTAGTCGGAAAGTTATAGAGGAACAACATTGTAAGGAAGTTACACAGAGATGCAAAAAAACTATAGAATTGTTATCATGGGGACTTTAATTATCCTAAAGAATATTAACAGTGTATAGGACAAAGAGGGGGCAAATTTCTGAAGTGTGTTCTGGAGAATTTTCCAGAGCAATACATTTTTGGCTTCATAATTGCAAGATCTTGTTCTGGGAAAGGAAATGGGTTTCAAGATGATAGTGGATCAAGTGTGAGTGAAGAAACATTTAGGAGACAGTGATCATAATGTTTATGTTAGCTCGGGACAAGGACAATCCAGAGTAAAAATAATTCATTGGAGGATGGCCACTTTCAGTGGGGTGAGAAGGGATCTGACTGACATAAATTGAAATGAAAGATTGGCGGGTAATCTAATGGAACCATGGACTGCCTTTAAAGAGGAGATGGTTTGGTTGCAGTTGAGGTAGTGGAAGTAGAAAAACTGGGTGACAGATATCAGATAGTACAAGGGAGAATCAGGCTGATTGTGTAACTTTCAGAATGGACAGGAAATGAGAGTGGAAACTAAAAGGAAATTCAAAAGTCTTCTCTAAGCATATAAATAGGAACAGGGTAGTAAAAAGAGAGGTGGGTCATTTTCTTTTCCTTTGTTAACAGGATGTGGGTATCGCAGCATTTATTGGCTGGGCTAGCATTCATTGCCCACCCTTAATTGCCCTTGAGAAGGTGGTGGTGAGATGCCTTCTTGAACTGCTGCAGTCCATGTGACGTAGGTAAACCCACAGTGCTGTTTGGAAGGGAGTTTCAGGATTTTATTTTTATTTATTAGTGTCACAAGTAGGCTTACATTAACACTGCAATGAAGTTACTGTGAAATTCCCCTAGTCACCACACTCCACCTGTTCGGGTACACTGAGGGAAAATTTAGCATGGCCAATGCACCTAACTGGCACGTCTTTCAGACTTGTGGGAGGAAACCGGAGCACCCGGAAGAAACCCACGCAGACACGGGGACAATGTGCAGACTCTGCACAGACAGTGACCCAAGCCGGGATTTTGACTCAGTGACATTGAAGAGATTCAATATTTTCCTAAGTCAGGATGGTGAGTGGCTTGGAGAGGAAGTCCCAGGTAGTGGTGTTCCCATGTGTCTGCTGCCCTTGTCCTTCTAGATAGTAGTGGTCTTGGGTTTTGGAAAGTGATGTGTAAGGAGCCTTTGTAAGTTGCTGCAGTACATCTTCTAAATGGTATACACTGCTGCTACTGTCTGTCAATGGTGGAGGGAGTGAATGTTTGTGGATAGGGTAGTAATCAAGTGGGCTGCTTTATCCTGGATGATGCTGAGCCTGTGGACTATCTTTGGAGCTGAACTCATCCAGGCAAGTGGAATGTACTCAATCACACTCCTGACTTGTGGATTGTAGATGGTGGACAGGCTTTGGGGAGCTAGGAGATGAGTTACTTGCCACAGGATTGCTAGCCTCTGACTTGTGCTGGTAGTCACAATAATTATATGGGTAGTCTAATTCAGTTTCTGGTCATTGGAAATCCCCAGGGTGTTAATAGTGGGGGTTCAGTGAAGGTAATGCCATCAAATGTTAAAGGACAATAGTTAGATTCTCTCATGTTGGAGATGGTCATTGCCTGACACGTGTGTGGTGCAAACGTTACTTGCAACTTGTCAGCCCAAGTCTGTATTTTCTCGGTCTTACTATATTTGGTAATGGACTACTTCAGTTTCTGAAAAGTTGCACATGGTGCAATCGTCAGCGAACATGCCTACTTTTGATCTTATGATGGAATGGAGGTCATTGATGAAGCAGCTAAAGTTGGTTAGGCCTAGGATACTACCTTGAGGAACTCCTGCAATTATATCCTGGAACTGAGATAATTGACCTCACACGACCATCTTCCTTTGTGCTAGATATGATTCCAACCAGCGGAGAGTTTTCTTCCTATTCCCCTTGACTCCATTTTTGCTAGGGCTCCTTGATGCCACACTCAGTTAAATGCTGCCTTGTTGTCAAGAGTCGTCACTCCCACCTCACCTCTGGCATTCAGCTCTTTAGTCCATGGTGGAACAAAAGCTGTAATGAGGGCAGGAGCTGAGTGTCCCTGGTAGAACCCAAACTGAGTGTCAGTATGCACGCTATTGACGCAAGGGCTACTTGATTGCATGTTTATGACCCTTTTCATCACTATACTGAATGTTCGGGACTGCTTAGGAACCAAAGAGGTGATTTATACATGGAGGCAAAGGTGAAGGCTAAAGTACTAAATGAATATTTTGCATCCATCTTTACCAAGGAAGAAGATTCTGTCAAGATCTTAGTGAAAGAGATGCATTGATGAGCTAAAAATGATAATGAGGAAGTGTTAAATAGTCTAGCGATCCTTAAAATTGATAACCAGGACCAGATGGGAAATAACCTAGGATACTGAAGGAAGTAAGGGTGGAAATTGCAGAGGTACTGACCGTAATCTCGCAATCCTCCTTGAGTACAGGGGTAGTGTCGATGGATTGAAGAATTAAAAATGCTACATACTTATTAAAGAAAGGTTGCGTGGATAAATCCAGCAACTTTAGTCCAATCGTATTCGACCTGGTGGCAGGAAAGCATTTGAAAATGACAAATCCGTTTAAAATTAGCAATCATGTGAACAAATTTGTATTAATTAAGGAAAGCCAGCGTGGATTTGTTCAAGGCAAATTTTGTTTAACTAATTTAATTGAGTTTATTGGTGAAATAACAGATTGCAATTCTCTCGTTCTCTGGCACCACTCTCATATCTAAGGAAGATTAGAAACACCAGTGGACATGGATTTAAAGTGAATGGCAAAAGAACAAGTTTATTTATCATCATCACAAGTAGGCTTACATTGACACTACAATGAAGTTACTGTGAAAATCCCCAAACAGATAGGGACATGAGGAAAAACATTTTTATGCAGCATATAGTTAAGGTCTGGAATGCACCAACTGAAAGTGTGATGGAGGCAGATTCAAACATGGCTTTCCAAGGGGAATTGGATAATTAGCTGAATAGAAAAAATGTCAGGTTATGGTGAAAGGGTGGGGGTGTAGGACCAGCTGAGTTACTCTTGCAGAGAGCTAGTATGGATATGACTTGCCAAATGGCCTCCTTCTGTGCTGTTCTGTCATTCTATAAATTGTTCTGCTATGCTGGTTTCTCTCTGTTTGAGTATCATATTGCCTTCTTTCCATTTTCTGGACTCACACTGCCTTCTTTTAGACTCCCAGGATGGAATTTTCCCATCCCACCCGTCACGAGAATCATAGCAAGCGAGACACGGACCATACAAAGACCTGTTGACCTCGGGCGGGATTTTCCGGTCTTGGGCGAGCGTGGCCGGAAAATCTCGCCCCCAATCTCTTGTTCTATGCCCAGACACAGTGGCAGTAAACGGAACAGTCAGCTGTATTTAAATCAGATTTTCTACTCTATGGAGAATTGGGGTAACTAATAGAGAATTTTAATTGTTGATAATAATTTCAATAATAATATTTTTGTCTGAAAAGTGGGGAGACCAATCATTAATAATTCACTTTATGCTCCAATATCAATGAAAGCTTCCACAATTTAGTCAGGTTGACTCCTGTTTTAAAAGATCTGACTATTTAAATCATGCTTTTCTCTAATGAAGGATATGTATGTGCTACCTTTTCACCTATGAGAATAAAAAACATTTACGCCTATCTTACTGTTACTTGTTTTTGATACAATCATTAATTTGGATAAATGGTACAGAGAAATAGAGAAGATGGGCAAACAAAATATTTGGAAGGATTCAGATGTATGAATCCATCCTGCTTTGAGGTAGCTCCGTCCTTGAGTTGAGGGGAGTATGAACTTAGCAAATTGGCTACTGTGCACATTTTAAATTATGAACATTCTAACACCAGAAATAGGAGAACAGGGTGTGGTAAGATATTGTATGGTGTAACTTTGTGAGCAAGTTCATAAAATCATAGAATCCCTACAGTGCAGGAGAAGGCCATTCAGCCCATCAAGTCTGCACCGACAACAATCCCACCCGGCCCGATCCCCATAACCCCATATATTTACCCTACTTATTCCCCCTGACATCAAGGGTAAATTTAGCATGGCCAATCGACCTATTCTGCACATCATTGGAGTGTGGGTGGAAACCGGAGCACCCAGAGGAAACCCAAGCAGACGTGGGGAGAACGTGCAATCTCCACACAGTCATCCAATGCCAGAATTGAACCTGGGTCTCTGGCGCTGTGAGGCAGAAGTGCTGACCACTGTGCCACCATGCTGCCCCCCCCCCCCCCATCAGCCCCCCATTACTATTGTAATGTAATGATAAGACTTTGCTGACTGCCTCCTATTTATCACAATTCCAATTGTCCAGGCAGAAAATGTGATACAGAAGATTGTTAGCAAATTGTATTTTTTTTAATATAGTGGCTTCCCCTGAGGTGTTTGATAGCTGGGTCTTTGCTATCAACTTTGGGTTCCATCCAACTCTGGCAAAACTACTGGTGTGCAAGCTATCTCCTCCGTCAGTGTCAAGTCGTCTTGTGTACTTGGCCCATCCCCTGTGTTCTTGAGTTTATTTTGGCGAGTGTATCTTTGGCTCTCCTTTACACGTCATTATGTCCTGCTGTCTTGGGGTACTCAGTATCTTCCCAATGATGATGTGCCTTGATAGTCTACTGGTTTAAATCACTAGAAAATCCATATATTTCCTTATGAAATAAGGAAATAAATAATATGTTTCCTGTCTGTCCACTATTTTCCTTCCTTATCTATCATTCTGACCTTACAGAGATTTATGTCCCATACATATCCAATTGGTGTATTACTAATACAATTCATAACTTGGAACATTTTTCTGTATTTCTGATAGACTGATAATAAATGTCATTCTGAGATTGTCATATATCAATTACTAGTAAGAATAAATTATCTTAATTGTAAGAATTGTTGTTTAAAAACGTTACATTTTCCTTAATTTATTCTCAGTTTGGAGTTTGTGAAAGGTTTTTATTTTGCTTTAATTAATTCTCCATAAATCTGCTGCAAGTAGCAGTGAATCATGTGGGAAGAATGTGGTAGAATAATGTTGTCTTGGTTGAAATAAGCTGGTCTATAGTTCGAAGTGGCAGTGAAGTGTTCGATAAAAAAATAAGCAGTGTGCAATGGTGTACAATATATGCCACATGTTTTATGTGTACATACATTGACCTTAGCATTTCCTATAAGGGTGTTATGTTTAAAAATATTCTGCCAGGAATTTAGCAGAAAACATCCTTAACTGCATACAAAAGAAGCAAAAATTAAAAGGCCTGTATTTATGTAGCACATTTCACAACCTCAAGGTACCCCTAAGCACTTTACAGTTGTGGAACATACATTTATTGCCCCTCCCTAGTTGTCCAAGGGTGGTTGAGAGTCAACCACATTGCTGTGGCTCTGGTGTCACATGTGGGCCAGACCAGGTAAGGTCGGCAGATTTCCTTCCCTAAAGGACATTAGTGAACCAGACGGGTTTTTTCAACAATTGACAATAGTTTCATACTCATCAGTAGATTCGTAATTCCAGAAAATTTTTATTGAATTTAAATTCCACCATCTGCTGTGGCAGGATTCGAACTTGGGTCCACAGAGCATTAGTTGAGTTTCTGGATTAATATTCCAGCAATAATACCACTAGGCCATCACCTCCTCACTTTTTAAAGTGTAGTCACTATTGTAATGTAGACTGTGGGCCTGATTTTACCATTTTGAGTCTAAGTGCTGAATCTGGACGTCAAATAGATCCGAGCCTGGAATCCTCTTTCCAGCGCGCCCATACGCGTTTTGCCGGCTCCGGTCCAATTCGCACTGTGGGTGGGGCTTAGCGCTACCGGACAAATCAGAGCTCTGAACTGCGCATGCGCAGTTCGAAAAAAAATCCGAAGCAGCGCACCCAGGCGGGGAGAAGAAGACAGAGAGAGCGGCTCTCTGACCCAGATCATCTGGGGGTCGTGGGGCGGGGGGGGGGGGGGGGGGGGGGGGGGGGGGGGGTGGGGGGTGGGAGGAGAGGGGGCGGGACCCAGATCACCCTCTGCGGTGGGGGGGGGGGGGGGGGGGTGGGAGGAAGAGAGGGGTGTGACGGGTCCATCTGGCTCACCAAGTCAGTTACAATACTGCATTCAGCATCTACTGAACCATCTTGGATACAAAGGATAATGGCATTAGGGTTCTGCATGTAAGCCTTGCTTATGCTAAAAATTATATCCTTGGTGTCGGCAGCCATTCCTGATGTTACAGTACTGATAGCACCAGGAAGATCGACCAGTACCATTCATTATCCTTTGTATCCAAGATGGTTCAGTAGATGCTGAACGCAGTATTGTAACTGACTTGGTGAGCCAGATGGACCCACAAGGCAGAAGGACCATCTTTGTGTTGACCAAAGTAGATCTAGCTGAGGAACATACAGCTTATCTTGCTAACGGAAGGATGGTGGAGGGAGACCAGCGATCGAGGTAGGTTGAGGGTGTGCTCTGCTGAGGGGGGCCTGCCTCCCAGGGGGGTCCGATCCCGGGGGGGGTCTGCCGGGGGGGCCTGCCTCCCAGGGGGTCTGATCTGCGGGGGGGGGGGACGTCTGCCGCGGTGGTTAGCGGGGGAGTCTGCGAAGGATGGTCGAGGAGGATGGTGACTTCACAAAGGTAGAGAGGGATTCAGAGGTTTCCCTGCAGAATAGAAATCTGCTTCGGATTTTTATTCTGCAGGTCGCTAAAAGTGCAGATCCGGAATGGGCCAGAAGATGGTAAAGTGGGATTTGGCGGTAGGGTTGGGCGCGCGGTTTATTAAGTCGATTTAAATGCATGCTAATATATTTAAATTGTCGGGCCGCCCAATTCGGGCACGGGTCGGACCTGTGCCCAATTCGGATGTCGGTAAAGCCGCGATCTGCTCGGAATTGGGTGCAGATCGTGGTATAGGCCCGACGCCCAACTTTACTGCGATTTCGCGCCCAAAAATGGGCGCGAAGTTTTGGTAAAATCGGGCCCTATGTGTCAGTCAAATTGCACACAGCATGATCCCACAAATCATGAATAGGGTGTCCAAACAAACGACACAAGCTTTTAAAAATATATGAATAAAAAGAGTAAAAAGTGAATGGAGGCCCATTAAAGACAGAACAGTAAGGAATTGGATGAATTATTGAATGAGTACTTTGTATCTATATTATTAGAGGAGTAAAGGGATTAAGCAATCACTTTATAAAGGAACCTAAGTACAAGTAATGAGGAGAAAATTAGATTTAATATAAGAAAATGATAATGGGACTTCGGATAAATAATTTTTCAGGAACTGTTGGTTTCTACTCAATATTAAAAAGAAAACAGGTGTGGAAATTTGTAGATATGTCAGGTATAATTTTCAAGTATAATATTGAGATTCAGCAATTGTGCCTTTGGATTGGAAAATTGAAATATTACTCCATAATTTAAGAAAGGATGGACATAAAAACTAGATAACTTCAGACCTGTCAATTTAGCAGTGATTGTGATGATGATGATAATGGAATTCATTATCAGGGATAGAGAGGCTGAGCACTTGGACAAATATTAGCTGATTTGAATAGCAAGTCATGGTGTTGCATAGAATTTAAAGCACAGAAAGACCACCCACCACAATATGCCAATGTTTGTGCCACAAATGAATCTTCTCCTATATTGCCTCTCATCATCTCATCTCTTTTTGCCTCATGTATCTATCTAGGCTCCCTTTAAATGCATCAATGTTACTCACCTCAATCCTTACATGTCATATGGAATACTATATTCTTATCACTCTGAGTAAAGGCATTTCTCCTAAATTCCTTGCTGAATTCATTAATGACTGTCTCAGGGTTGATGGTTGGCTCCCACTGTGGGGGTGGCCCTACTCAAGGGCACTCAATGTCAGATTGAGGGACCAGCATCAGGAAAGTGGGGGGTGAGAGGGGGTGGGTACTAAAACCACCCCCTTTCCCTTGTAGCCAATCCCTATCATGTTTGCTCAGAACCAGTACACTCTGACCCTTCCCAACTCCATCAATCACTTGTGACCTGGGTCACTTGGCAGTACTTGGTCTTGGGTAGATCCGTCAGCGGTGGCTGCCACCACCTCCCCAGTGGCACTGCCAAGCAATGGAAGAGCTGTTAGTTTGATGACACATTAATCCTGTTACAAGTTACTCTCTTTGTTTTCCCCTGTCCTTTTGCATATAAAGGATATCAGAGTAGGTTTGTGTTTGTTGTTATGGGCTGGCTTTCAATTTCTTACCCATACTTTTTTCGACTGAAATATCTGTGGGTGTTTCATGTCAATTGACAATTAAGTTAGCCAAACACAATAAACCTTTGGATACTGTGTACTCCAGTCAGGATAAAGTAATGTTAGAATCTAACAGATGCTGCCACTATAAACATTCAGAATGGATAAATACCAATAACTCAAGGGGTGGGGGACATAACAGCATAAGAAATAGGAGCCTGTGTCTCCATTCAATGTGATCATGGCCCATCATCAGCCTTAATTCCATTTTCCCACCAACTCCTCATATCCCTTATCCTGAGAGACCAAAAATCTGTCTCTCTCCACAACTTTAGAGAATTCTTCACTTCACAGTCCAAAGAGATTGACCCTTATCCTGATACTGTGGCCCTGTGTTCTAGATTTCCCATGATGTGGAGATGCCAGCGTTTGACTGGGGTAAGCACAGTAAGAAGTCTCACAATACCAGGTTAAAGTCCAATAGATTTATTTGGTAGCACAAGCTACAAGCTTTCGGAACGCTGCCCCTTCATCACTCACCTGATGAAGGGGCAGTGCTCCGAAAGCTTGTGGCTTGTGCTACCAAATAAGTCTGTTGGACTTTAACCTGGTGTTGTGAGACTTCTTATTAGATTTCCCAGCCAGGGAAAACAATGTCTCAGTAACTACCTTGTCAAGCCCCAATCTGAATCCAATATGTTCCAATGGGATCACCTCTCATTCATCTAAGCCACAGACATTATAGGCCCAATTTACTCAGCTTCACATCATAGGACAGCATTCTTATCTTGGAAACCAATCTAATAATCCTTCGTTGCACTTCCTTCAAAGCAAAAATCCTTTTATTGAGCTGTTAGCCTGAAGGGTGGTCCTTACCAATTATTGGTCGGGTGAGGAGGGAGGTTTTGAATCTACTTCAGAAAGGACTTGGCCCATAGCCTTGAATGTTATGATGTGCCAAGTGCTCATCCAGGTACTTTTTAAAGATATCGGGCAACCCGTCTCCACCACCCTCCAGGCAGCGTATTCCAGGCCATCACTACCCCCTGGGTAAGAAGGTTTTTTCTCACTTTCCCCTAAACCTCCTGCCCCTTACCTTGAACCTATATCCCCTCGTGACTGACCCTTCAATTAAGGGGAACAACTGCTCCTTATTCACCTTGTCCATTCCCCTCATGATCTTGTACACCTCGATCAGGTCGCCCCTCAGCCTTCTCTGCTTCAACAAAAACAAACCAAGCCTATCCAACCGCTGTTCATAACTTAAACATTCCATCCCAGGCAGCATCCTGGTGAATCTCCTCTTCACCCCCTCCAGTGAAATCACATCCTTCTTTCAATATGGCCACCAGAACTGCACACAGTACTCCAGCTGTGGCCTCATCAAAACTCTAGACAACTCCAACATGACTTCCCTGCTTTTTTAATCCATGCATCAGCTGATAAAGACAAGTGTCCCATATGCCTTTTTCACCACCCTACTAACATGCTCTTCCGCCTTCAGAGATCTATGGACAAAAACACCAAGGTCCTTTTGTTCCACAGAACTTCCTAGGGGGGAATTTTACCATTTTGAGTCTAAGTGCCAGATCTGGGCGTCAAATAGATCCGCGCCTGGAATCCTCTTTCCAGCGCGCCCATACGCGTTTTGCCGGCCCCAGCGCGATCCGCGCTGTGGCCGGGGCTTAGCGCTGGCGGACCGATCGGAGCTCTGAACTGTGCATGCGCAGTTCGAAAAAAATCTGACAGCGGCTCGGGCGCGAAAAGAAAAAGCAGAAAGCGGAGAGAGCGGCTCTCTGATGTTCATCCTCTGGTCGGGGGGGGGAGGGGTGGTGGGAGGGGAGGGGGTGTGACCGATCATCCCCTGGGGGGGTGGGGGTGGTGGGAGGGGAGGGGTGTGACCGATCATCCCCTGGGGGGGAGGGCGGCGAGGAGAGGGAGTGTGACGTCTCATCCTCTGGTCGGGGGGGGTTCTGCTGTCTGTCTGCAGCCGATCCCTCCTGGCACCATCACTGGTACACTACCAGCCACAGATTACTCTGCCCTGCAGGTACGAGAGAGCAGGAGAGATGGCTGTGTCTGGTAGTGTACCAGTGATGGTGCCAGGAGGGATCAGCCACAGACAGGCACCAGAACACCCCCCCCCCCGACCACAGGAGGGGACGTCACACCCCCCTCTCCACCGCCCCCCCCCAGGGGATGATCGGTCACACCCCCTCTCCACCTCCCACCCACCTCCCGCCCCAACCAGAGGATGACCTGGGTCAGGGAGTCGTTGCAGTCTCTGCCCCCGCTCTTCGGAGGCTGCAGCGGCGACTTCAGACTTTTATTTTGCAGGTCGGTAACAGCGCGGACGTGGACCGGGCCAGAAGACGGTAAAGTGGGATTTGGCGGTCGAGTTGGGCGCACGGTTCATTAAGTTGATTTAAATGCATGCAAATGCATTTAAATCGTTGGGCCGCCCGATTTGGGTGCGCGCCGGACCCACGCCCGAATCGGGTGTTGGTAAAGCCGCGATCTGCTCGGATTCGGGTGCAGATCGCATTAAAGGCCCGACGCCCAACTTTACCGCGATTTCGCTCCTGAAAACAGGCGCGAGGTTTTGGTAAAATCAGGCCCCCAGTGTCATGTCATTCATTGAATAATTCCTTGTCAAAATACTCCTTCCAAAGTACAGCACCTCACACTTTCCAGGGTTAAATTCCATCTGCCCATTTGACCATCCCGTCTATATCTTCATGTAGCCCAAGAAACTCAACCTCACTGTTAATCACCTGGCCAATCTCTGTGTCATCTGCAAACTTACTAATCCTACCACCCCCCCCCCCCCCGCCACCCCCTCCCCAACCCCACATAGTCATCTCTGTCATTTACATAAATGACAAATAATAGGGAACCCAACACAGTTCCCTGTGGTATGCCAGTGGACACTGGCTTCTAGTCAATAAAACAGCCTTCTGTCATCACCCTCTGTCTTCTAAAACTGAGTAAATTTTGAACCCATTTTATCAAATTACTCTGTATTCCATATGCATTTACCTTCTTTACAAGTCTCCCATGTGGGACCTTGTCAAAGGCTTTGCTGAAATCCATATAAACTACATCAACTACACTATCCTCATCTATACACCTGGTCACCGTCTCAAAAAATTCCATCAAATGTGTAAGGCATGACTTCCCTCTGACAAAGCCATGCTATCACTGATCAAACTGTGCCTCTCCAAGTGGAGTTAGATGCTCTCCTTCAAATTTCATTTGAATAGTTTCCCTACCAATAATGTGAGACTCACTGGACTGTAGTTCCCTGGCTTATCTCTACAACCCTTCTTAAATAGTGGAACCACATTAGCTGTTCTTCCATATTTGGAACTGTACGTCGTTAAAGTCTGCCAAATATTTTTGGATGCTCAAGCCTCAAGATTTCATCAGTGTTGCCGTAAATAGATGTTTTTGAACTTGTAAGCACCAAAGTGCCTGAGTCCCTGATTGACCTGTTATAGATAAAATTGATATCTCCATGGAAGCAAGCAAGTAGTAATGAACTGCCTGTGCCAGAGAGGTGCCTATTATTGCAATTCCCGTTAATGTTTACCCTGTGGAAGCATCTCAGACTGCAGACTTACACCTCTCTATCGGAAACAGAAAAGCCACTTAAAGACTCGATTTATAATTGTCCAACTTGTTTAGTTAGATTTGGGACTGATTAACTTTGTTTTTGAAGATTCTATAAAAGAGTCAACCAATGTAATGACCCACGCTACAGACTTAATCAGGAACATAAAGGGTATTTATTAACGAGGAAGAATTGTACAGAGGCTGGCAGCTCCCTGGCTACCCCAATCCCCACATGTCTACTACATGCTTTCTATATGTCTTCTTCCCAAGAGACAGAAGTCCATCCCCTGGATGATTATCCACAATAGTCCTAATTGGTCCCCTAAGCCAAGTGAGCCTTTTATGCTATGTTGTCCTTAAAGGTTTAATCACCACAATTACCACACTTATAGAAGCTTTAATTTAATTAATTTGCTATGATTATTTGTCTGGACCTTATGCGCTGATGCACTTTTGCCATTAAACTGTATCCATGTCTGTACTCTCTGCTTAACTTTACTCAAATTATTACATTCTTCGACTTTTCTCTTTAGCTTTCTAAATTTCCCCTCACCTGAACCCATCCTCCTGCCTTTAAAGTTTAAAATCCCTTGTAACCATTGTAACCAAATATACATCACACATAATTCCATTGGAAATTTCTCAACATAATAGGAGCACAATTAAAGTAATCATTCATGATCCTTTGACACAGGTGAATGAATAGAATATTGTGTTACAGGCCGTTGTTTGATAAATTTGAGAAAATGGTGAAAGAAGCCTGAAGGGATCAGTTCGGTTTGATGGTGGTCTCGCTGATATTTTAAATAAATGCTCTGAAACATGCAGGGAAAGGGGAAAAAAAAGAGCATCTGCAATCACCAGAGATCTGAGGCTCAGCTCATCTGGAACAGTTTATATAAATGAGCTAAGCATTGTTTGCTGGAAGCCAAAGGAGAGTTAAGGCTATGAGTTGTGCGCTAGTTCCACCTTGCAGATGACACAGTGGGGAAGTGCACACACAGCATCTCTTGAAATGAAACACAGATACTCCTGCATTTATTACCCTCTCAAAAGAGAACATGTGAAAAATAACATTTATATTTTCATCTGGTGCGACTTGTGTGGTAAGACTTCATGATCATACAGAAGGATTCACTTTTTTCCTCATTTCCATCATGTGAGTGAATCATCAGACTTCCATTGTGTTTTTTATATTTCTAACTCCTTTTAATGCAACATAATTGCTGAACAAATAAAATCTACAGACATTAATGCATATGATAAAGAAGAATTGCTGAAGAGAATGTAAAAGAGACTGTATTAAGCACATCCATGTGAACTATGAAAACATTTCAAATATTGGGTGCTCACTTTTTAAATGTATGCTGTAATGGTGCAATTTCTGCCCAGCTGTAAATTTCTGCTCACCTCAAGGCATAGAAAAATATTTCAAGCCCTAACCATATTATTTTATCATAACTATACGATACATATGGCATGTCAAATCTTTAACAGGACCGTAACATTTTTCAGGAAAAGGAAAAGACTAGAAGTCTCACTGAATTTATCATTTTTCTTGCTGCTTTTTTATGGTGCTGATTGTTTCTGGAATATGACACCTTCAATACTGGCAGCCATCTGCTTGCATTACCCATCCATTTATTATCCATGCAACAGGGTGACCAACCTTCCCAGATTTGCTGGGATTGTCCCGGAAATGGGCTTCCTCCCTCACGTCCCAGGCGTGAGCTTCCCAGGACACCATTTCTCCCAGATTGCTCTGGGCAGTGATTGAGAACCGCTTAAGGTTGCCTCTTGCCAAAACCCGAGCATCTTTGCCGAAGTGTTTAGGCGGGGGGATCAGGAATTAAGGGGGGATCAGCATATTGAATTTGATGATCAGCCATGATCAAAATGAATGGCGGAGCAGGCTTGAAGGGCTGAATGGCCTACTCCTGCTTCTAGTTTCTATGTTTCTATGTCTTTGCATGCACACTGCGCTGCTGCGCATGAATAGACCAGAGCCAACAGAGATGTGTCTGTGCAGATACAAGTCACAAAGGAGCAGCAGCACACTGTCTTACATCTGGAGGCAGAATGGTGCATCTGAATTCTAGAGCCATAGTATTTAAGTAATATGCTAAAATCCTGGGAAGACATGAATTCACCTTTAGTAGATGTGACAAAGGTTACTGATAGGAAGAATTAACACACTTCAAACCAATTCACCACTCTTCACATGAGCCTAAAACCCTATCCCCCTCCTCATGTACTTGTTGGACTCTCCTTCTGGATGATTCCAGATGTTTGCCATATCTGACTTTTATAGTATAGTTAAAAGTCGAATATTCTCAGAAACAAGACCTTTATCTGTAGACAGACTCATGCGCCTTTCATTTTTGAAATTGGAAACAGAAAATTATCACAGCAAGATATTATGCAACTTCTCAACCCTGTTTCCATCCAGCTCACTCTTGGTACTGGCTTCCAAACACATACAATAACGAAGAATACAAGTACTGACCTGGAGACAAATTATAGATATCGGGGGAAGTTGGAGTCTGCTACCAAAGCAAAGTGATTTTTAATATGTCCTTCTATTTGTTACAGCATTGTTTTGATGGTTAAATAACCTTTTTGTTGGTTAAATAACTATATAGGTTATAATCACACAATACAATTGGAGTAAAAGACCGGCACTTTCTGGAATTATAATCAACATTTTAAAGAACGTTCAATGGTATTTGAGGTAGTTCAAAGTCTTGTTAAGATCACTTTTTCCTGAAATTAGTTAGTTTGCTCAGTTTTCAGTCAATGTCTGTTTAGGTAACAGAATGACAATCTCCTAACAGTATTTGTTGCTGGCAAATAAAGACATTCTGAAATTTCTGCTAAGTTTTATTTCAAAAGAGACTTCAGTTTGTGTCTTTACGGCAAATAAACTCTTAACTCCTCTCCACTGGCCCAGACAAAATACTCAGTGTTGTTCATTCTTGTACTGAACCACAGTTGTTGCAGTAAAAAGACTAGCATCTGTGTTTTTCAATGAGTGAACAACCTCCAACATTTTTGAGTGAACCTGTAAGTAGCACACGAAACAGTGTCATACTGTTAATGAATTGGGCACAGTAGCTATCAGCTGGATCACAAACAGGGGTTGTTAATATTGTCATGTTAATTGGGCTCAACAGGCTTCATGGCAGCTTTTCACAATGTTGAAAAATGAAGTAATTACCTTTCTACATTTGCAGTCAAAGTAATTAGAAAATACGTTTTGGGTACGAGCAGCTAAGTCTCTGAGCAGTCTGCATTTATACAACCATTAAATGTAAGCTAAACTTCAGAATAATCAAATGCAATGGACCACAATAACTTCTTCTTTCGGTAAAATAATATTGCACGATTAAAATATTATGATTATGACTGGGTCAGTGAGATTAAGGTAGCTTTTATACCTAATTTCTGCTGGTGCAGTCTTTTGATGCCATTTATGCTAAACAATTCAAAAGTAAAGTTTATTTATTAGTCACAAATAGGCTTACATTAACACTATAATGAAGTTACTGTGAAAATCCCCTAGTCGCCACACTCTGGCGCCTGTTCAGGTGCACTGAGGGAGAATTTAGCATGCACCTAATGCAACTAACCAGCACGTCTTTGGACTGTGGGAGGAAACTGGAGGAAACCCACGCAGATACGGGGAGAATGAGCAAACTTCACACAGACAGTGGCCCAAGCCAGGAATTGAACCCAGGTCCCTGGCGCTGTGAGGCAGCAGTGCTAACCACTGTGCCACCGTGCCGCCACCATAAGGAAGAAATAATTTCACTTGCATTCGGCTACCTTTGTGAAATTGCAATACAGACAAGTCCAAATGTAAAATAAAAGTCTCCCTTCTCCTCTGTGGATGTTTCAAGGTCTATTTACGTTATATTTTGTTGTTGAAAACAGAAGTTCTAGTATCAATACACAATACTAAAGTATTCATTACAAAGTCTGAAACAAGTTCACTGAAGATCAGGTAAAAATGTGATTTAAAAATGACTGCCAAGCTGTGATCATGGAGGGCAGTCCCTGCACTGGATAGCCAGCAGCCAGAGCTGTGAGGTGTGGTCTTACAACCAATGTGTGTGGTTGGTCCCTAACAGGATGAAGACCTGCATCCCCTTAACCCATGCCTGGCACTTGGAATCCACCTCCTCTCACTGGCTGTGTTTCGGTTGCAATGTGGGACCCATCCGTTAACTGGAAACTTCCAGTCAGTACGAGAGCAGGGCCTTAACAGGCCCCTTAATTACTTCAATCAGTCACCTGCCACCTGCCTGGCCTTCTCGAAAAAAGCGTGGGTGCGAGTTGGCGCTGGAAAACTGGCACATCAGTGTGACATCCTCGAGCCTGCCGGGCAATGGCCTTGCTCCTGTTGGCCTTCTAAAATATTGCCCATCATCTCCAGCACTGAGGGAGGGTACACATCAGGAGTTCTCTGATGAAGGGATCAGAACCTGGAGCAGAATCAGGATGCCACTAGAATTCCAGCTTATTGAGTTATCTGTTCCTAAACCCCAATCAATGAGGTAGCAGGTGAGTTTTACTGGTTGGTCCTTTTATGTCTCTGTTAGACTTTAGAGGAACATCTCAGAGTGTTCTAGGGCAATTTCAATAATTCTTCCCATTGCATCTTGCTGGGAGCTGAGAAATGGGGCCCCATTATAATTTTCAGCGAAAGAAATCAATTCCAGAAAACATCAGCTACCTTATAATGATGGCTCCTAAAAGTTGAAACGCTTTTGTCCTTCTTTGCTGCAATAAAGGCATCTGGATCTCATCAAAGCAGCAGAATGCCTTTCTGACTTTCCGGTGGGTATCTGGGACATTTGGGGTGGGTGTCTCTGTTGCACCGTACAGGCACAGGCATGCTCTAATCACTTAAACAATCTAACCTTTGTAATTTAGGACAGACCTTGCCAAGCCAGGAGTCCTGCTCTGGCACAATCTTCTGGTGGCAAGACAATGACCTACTAATTATTGGCCTGTAACATTTTCCCCCTTCGAGCCATCAATGATTGTTCATAGGCAATAACCTTTAGTCGTTAATCTGAAATCATGTAATAGTTTCTCTGAAATATGTGGAGACAGGTATGGTGGCAGGAGCTTAGTTTCCATTTCTTATTCCTATTTACAAACATTGGCATTTTAATGTTGACTTATACAAAACTGCCAATAATTGAATCCACATTCACCAAAAAACAGGTTGTGGTGCCCAAACTGATGTTTCTCCTTTGGATGATCTTTAAGAGATAAGTAGTACAGAAATAGTCACCTCATCATTGAGCTCAGGTCATAAGGCTGAGAGGATGTGTTTTCAACCAATGCACCACTTGTCTTCCAGCTTAGGCACTCCTGACTGATCCTATTTGTTTATCTGCTGATTTTATGTCAAGGTCATGTGTGACCTGTTTGTGGGCCATCACCTTAACTCTCCCTCTCCATGTTTGCTGTCCTACATTATTCCAATGAAACCAAACTGGACATTGACCTAATTAACTTCCGACATTAGCCACACTTTCCATTTTCTTCTCAGCAATGGAGCAGATGTCCAGGTGGAGAGTAAGTGTGTCAGCCTTTGGTTGGAAACATTTGGTTTGAGCCCATGATTTGCACTCTGTTACTTTCCTCTTCTTTTGATTGATTCTATCCACAGTGTTCCACTTAATCTTTTGTTTTAATTTAATATCCGCAGCAACCATGTCTTCTCTGCTTTTTTTTATTTATCATTCTTTTGTTGTACGTGAATCTCCTCTGTGCTTTTCCATTCCCACAATTTTCACATTCTATTGTTCTTTCTAAATGATCATTGATAGCAACCATTTTTCTTTTAGCTGTTTTAGGTCATTTAACATTTGAATTTGCATTCAGATGGGTGTCTCTTAATTATTTCTGCCTCACTGTTCCCTTTTCTTCTGTTTTTCTGACTATACTAAGATGCATATTTATCTCTTAGCCTTCAGCAATGAAGGATACATGCCTTAAGCATCGGAACTTGCTTTTCCCTCCTAACAGAGAGAGATTGGCCAAGCTATTGCATGCTCCCAATTTTTCAGTCTTTAATCCAGATTTCCATCATTTATAGCCTTTCCTTTTTAATGTGATTACTTTCAACTGGGGTCACTGAAAGGCTATCAGTATAGAGGAATCGCGCTCACATGTTTAACCCCCTGATACTGAGGCTAACAGTAGCAATCCTCCATCTGCTACCCTGATGAGATCTGCTATCTCAGCACACTGTGGGAACTCAAACTGGACTATACCAATTAATGTGGTCCCTTTACCCATTCAACCATTGAGGTTTATGACACTATTATTTGCACTCTATTCCTTCAAGCTTTTAACATCCAAAGACATTTCTCAAAGTGTATTTTAACAATAGGAGATTTTGAACTGAAAGATTTCTATTCATACAGGAGCACTGGCAAAGATGTTTGTTTGACATTTTGATTTGGTTTGATCTCTTATTAAGCTGTTACGATCTCAGTCTTGCTGCTTCTCTCAGGGACACATTTCCATTCAACATCCCTTCAAATGTTTTTCGAATGTTTCAGTTTTCTTCTGCTGTTTATTTTCTAGTTTTACTTCCCACTTAATCTTCCCTAGAGCTTTCCTCATAACTCAAAATTTGCTCTCCTAACGTCATGCACCTCTGTGCTATTATTTTTGGCCCCAGCCTTTTAATACAGTACCAAATCTAACTACACAATGATCACTACAGCCCTAGGGTTTACTGACTGCTAATAAGTTCTCGGGAATTACTAAGCACTAAATCTAATATAGTATCAGGTTTGGGAATAATTTTACCAAATGGCAGAGCATGCCGAGGAGGCAGCCAGCTTAGCATTGAGATGTTGCTCATGGCACTTATTACAGATGAGGGATACATGTTTGCCAGTGCTGCCTGAGTGTATTCTTCCTATGTATGCAACAGGGGAGGTAGGTTAATTTATACCAGAAAGATATAAAGCATGAAAGCTTTTGTTGGCAGGGTCCTGCCTTCTTGTCTCTTGAGGTTACAATGCAGGGGCAAAGTGGTGATGATTCTGGCAACATTCCAGCCAATGGAATGAAGAAAAATGAAGTAAATTGAGGTGAGATCACCATATCAGTCAGATATTAAAACCTTGGATCTATCACATGTTTTTTTGATGTGTTTCTCCCGAGAACTGACTAAACTGAATGTCAGGTCTGTTTTGTGGTGATGCACCACAGGTTTCAATTTGTCATTTTCCATCCGTTCAAAGAAAGAACAGGATTTTATATAAAGGATGTAACTAGATAAAACAATTTCTTTAAAGAAACCATTTTGCCACACCATGTGCGTAGTCTTGGAACAAAGTAAATTTCCCACTTTTCCGAGGCCTTAGGCCTGTAGCCTCTTTTGCTGTTGTCTGTCATCTGGAACTGTCATACTTTACGCACTGGTTCAAATTTATTTTAGGAAGGAGGCTCGGAAGTCATACAAGTGCAGTCAATTTATAACACTGTTTCACTTTACATTAATTACCTATCCTCTGTAGACCTTGTAAAAGGAAAATCCTTTCCGATAGTGCTGATCAGTGAAGTCTTGAACTCAGAATTCAGGACAAGGGCCCTCCTTATCAGCTACGTTTCCATGTTGCCATTATTATTAAGAATTCAGTACTAGCCACTTTATTATCCTTTCAGGTTTGCACCCATGGACCTTAAAGATGTTTAAATCAATTGTTTGATAAGGAGCCACATAACAGACTTGTCAGCAATATTAAAGCCCATGGAATAAAAGGGACGGTGGCAGCACCAATGCAAAATTGTCTTTGTGACAGAAAACAGAGAGTAACAGTGAATGGGTTACTTTTTAGACTGGAGAGAAGTATACAGAGGAGATCTTAGGGGCGGTATCAGAACCACTGACTTCCTGGATATACATTAATTGCAGTTATTGAAGGTCAACCATGTTAGTGCCAGTACATCAGTGTAGAAATTCTTCAGGCAGTGTCCCAGGCCCAAGCATCTTCAGCTACTTCATCAAAGATGTTTCCTCCATCATAAGGTTAGAAGTGGGAATGTTTGCAGATGATTACATGATGCCCAGCACTGTCCATGACTCTTCAGACACTGAAACAACCCATGCCTACATGTAGCAAGATCTCAACACCATTTAGGTTTGGCCTGACAAATGGGAAGTAACATTTATAACAGACAATGACCATCTCCAAAAAGAGAAAATCTAACCATCTCCCCTTGATGTTTAATGGCATTACCATCACTGAATCCCCCTCCATCAACATCCTGGGTGTTACCATTGACTGGAAATTGAACTGGACCAACCATATAAATACTGAGGCTATAATAGTAAGTCAGAGACTGGGAATCCTGCAACGCATAACTCATCTCTCCTCTCCCCAAAGTCTATCCATCATTTACACAGCTCAAGTCAAGTGTATAACCAATACATGCCTGCATAAGTACAGTTCTGAACAACATTCAAGAAATTTGACACCATTCAGATCAAAGCAGCCACTTGACTGGCATGTCATTAATCACCTTAAATATTCACTCCCTCAACCACTGGTGCACAGTAGCAGAAGTGTGTACCATTTTTAAAATGTACAGTGAACAACTCACTAATGCTCCTTTGACAACACGTTCCAAATCCCTGACTTCTACCACCTAGAAGGACAAGGGCATCAGGCACATGTGACCACCATCCGCAAGTTCCCTCAGAGTCATGCACCATCCCGACTTGGAACTAAATCACTGTTCCTTCACTGTCGCTGGATCAAAACCATCAGTATTTACTGTTGAGAAAAGCATGGATGTTAGGGAACTTGGGGAAATAAATAGTGATGTCTTGAGCAGTGCACATATTACAGAGAAGGAGGTGCTAGAAATCTTAAAGCGCATCAAGGTAGATAAATCCCCGGGACTTGATGAAGTGTATCCCAGGACATTGTGGGAAGCTAGGGAGGAAATTGCAAGTCCCCTAGCAGAGATGTTTGAATCATCAATTGTCACAGGTGACGTGCCTGAAGATTGGAAGGTGGCAAATGTTTCCCTGCAGCCCTTTGTTTAGAAAGGGCTGCAGGGAAAAGCCTGGGAATTACAGACCAGTGAGCCTCACATCTGTGGTGGGTAAGTTGTTGGAAGATATTTTGAGACACAGGATCTACAGGCATTTAGAGACGCAAGGACTGATTAGGGACAGTCAGCATGGCTTTGTGAGTGGAAAATCATGTCTCACAAATTTGATTAAACTTTTTGAAGGGATAACTAAGATGGGAGATGAGGGCAGTGCAGTTGATGTTGGACTTTAGCAAGGTCTTTGACAAGGTACCGCATGTTGCATAAAGTTAAATCTCACGGGATCCAGGGTGAGGTAGCTAAATGGACTCAAAATTGGCTTGATGACGGAAGCCAGAGGGTGGTTGTCGAGGGTTGTTTTTCAAACCGGAGGCCTGTGACCAGTGGTGTGCCTCGAGGATCAGTGCTGGGTCCACTGTTATTTCTCATTTATATTAGTGATTTGGATGAGAATATAGGAGGCATGGTTAGTAAGTTTGCAGATGACACCAAGATTGGTGGCATAGTGGACAGTGAAGAAAGTTATCTCCAATTGCAATGGGATCTTGATCAATTGGGCCAGTGGGCTGACAAATGGCAGATGGAGTTTAATTTAGATAAATGTGAGGTGATGCATTTTGGTAGATTGAATCAGGGCAGGACTTACTCAGTTAATAGTAGGGTATTGGGGAGAGTTACAGAACAAAGAGATCTAGAGGTACATGTTCATAGCTCCTTGAAAGTGCAGTCACAGGTGGACAGAGTGGTGAAGAAGGCATTCAGCATGCTTGGTTTCATTGGTCAGAACATTGAATACAGGAGTTGGGATGTCTTGCTGAAGTTGTACAAGACATTGGTAAGGCCACACTTGGAATACTGTGTACAGCTCTGGTCACCCTATTATAGAAAGGATATTATTAAACTAGAAAGAGCGCAGAAAAGATTTACTAGGATGCTACCGGACTTGATGGTTTGAGTTAAAAGGAGAGGCTGGATAGACTGGGACTTTTTTCTCTGGAGCGTAGAAAGCTGAGAGGTGATCTTAGAGAGGTCTATAAAATAATGAGGGGCACAGATCAGCTAGATTGTCAATATCTTTTCCCAAAGGTAAGGGAGTCTAAAACTAGAGGAGATAGTTTAAGGTGAGAGAGGAGAGATACAAAAGTGTCCAGAGGAGCAATTTTTTCACGCAGAGGGTGGTGAGTGTCTGGAACAAGCTACCAGAAGTAGTAGTAGAGACGGGTACAATTTTGTCTTTTCAAAAGCATTTAGACAGTTACATGGGTAAGATAGGTATAGGGATATAGGCCAAATGCGGGCAATTGGGACTAACTTCCGGGTTTAAAAAAGGGCGGCATGGACAAGTTGGGACGAAGGGCCTGTTTCCATGCTGTAAACCTCTATGGCTCTAAAACCCTGAATCCCCTTCCTAGTAGCTCACCACCAACTTCTCAAGGGCCATTATGGATGGGTAATAAATGCTGGCCTTGCCAGCAATGTTCACATTTCGTGAATGAATAAAAAATCAGAGGTATGTCATTTTAGGCTGACAGAAATTTGCCAACTAAAGTAAAGGAAATCTTAATTTGAAGGAATGGAGGAAGCTGAGTGGCATTATGAGGGGCATGGACAGAGTGGGTAGTCAGAAGCTCTTTCCCAGGGTGGAAAAGTCAAAGGAGGCATAGGTTTAAGGTGCGAGGGGCAAGGTTTAAAGGAGATGTACGAGGCAAATATTTTACACAGAGAATGGTGGGTGCCTGGAACTCGCTGCTGGGGGAGGTAGTGGAAGCAGAAACGATAGTGACTTTTAAGGGGCGTCTTGACAAATACATGAATAGGATGGGAATTGAGGGATATGGTCACTGTAGGGGTTTTAGTTCAGTTAGGCAGCATGGTCGGTGCAGGCTTGGAGGGCCGAAGTGCATGTTCCTGTGCTGTAATTTTCTTTGTTCTTTGTTCTGAGTTAAAATGTTGTTGTATTTTGAAAGTGTCCTGAAGAATTAGGTCATAAGTAGTGTGTATTTTTTAAAAATTCCCATGACTGTAACCCATCTTATATTCAAACAATGTGTCTGGCGGAAAACCACGAGAGTTTCCGCTTACTGCTCTTGCTTCTGCCAATGCCTGGGTCGACTAGGATAAGGGTACTGGGTGTCACTTGTCTAAGGTTGGTAAAGTCACTGCATGGAGCCTTGTAGTTAGAACAGTACAGTACAGCATGGGAACAGACCCTTCGGCCCTCCAAGCCTGTGCCCACCATGTTTACCTTTCTAACCAACAACTTATATCCCTCTATTCCCCGCTTGTTCATATGCCGATCAAGATAAGCCTTAAATATGGCTAACGTAACTGCCTCAATCACCTCACTTGGCAGTGCATTCCAGGCCCCCTCCACCCTCTGTGTAAAAAACTTCCCCCGCACATCTCCACTTTCCCCCCTTTTCGTGAACTTGTGTCCCCTTGTAATTGTTATTTCTGCTCTGGGAAAAAGCTTCCAACATTTCACCCTATCTATACCTCTCATCATTTTATAAACTTCTATCAGGTCGCCCCTCAGCCTCCGTCTTTCCAAGGAAAACAATCCCAGTTTATTTAATCTCTTCTCATAGCTAATACCCTCCAGACCAGGCAACATCCTGGTAACTTTTTTCTGTACTCTCTCCAAATCCTGCACGTCATTCTTGTGGGTGGCACGGTAGCACAATAGTTAGCACTGCTGCGTCACAGTGCCAGGAACCCGGGTTCGATTCCCGGCTTGGGTCACTGTGGAGGTTGCACGTTCTCCCCGTATCTGCGTGGGTTTCCACTGGGTGCTCCGGTTTCCTCCCACATTCTGAAAGACGTGCTGGTTAGGTGCATTGACCCGAATAGGCACCGGAGTGTGGCGACAAGAGGAATTTCACAGTAACTTCATTGTAGTGTTAATGTAAGCCTTACTTGTGACTAATAAATAAACTTTACTTTGGTAATGTGGTGATCAGAATTGGACACAGTATTCCAAACCCTGACCAATGTTTTATACAACTGTAACATAATTTGCCAACTTTTATACTTGATCTCCCATCCGATGAAATCAAGCACGCCATGTGCTTTCTTCACCACCTTTCTCACTTGTGCTGCCACTTTTAAGGATCTGTGGACCTGTATTCCCAGATCTCTCTGTGTGTCTGTGCTCCTGATTGTTCTGCCATTTATTTTATAGTTCCAACCTGAATTGGATTTACCAAAATGCATCACCTCGCATTTGTCCGGATTAAATTCCATCTGCTATTTCTCTGTCCAATTTTCCAGCCTTTCTATATCCTGCTGTATTCTCTGACAATCTTCATCAATATCCACAACTCCGACAATCTAAGTATCATCCGCAAACTTGCTAATCAGACCAGCTACGTTTTCTTCGAAGTCATTTATATATATTACAAAACAGCAGAGGTCTCAGCCCTAATCCCTGCGGAACACCACTAGTTACAGACCTCCATTCAGAAAAACACCCTTCCACCCTCTGTCTTCTATGGCCAAGCCAGTTCTGAATCCATCTAGCTAGTTCACCCCTGATCCTGTGAGATTTAATCTTTTTCACGAGCCTGCCGTGAGGGACCTTGTCAAATGCTTTACTAAAGTCCATGTAGACAACATCCACAGTCCTTCCCTCATCAATCATTTCTGTCACCTCCTCAAAAAACTCAATTAAATTAGTGAGACATGACCTCCCATGTACAAAACCATGCTGTCTGTCGCTAACAAGACCATTCAATTCCAAATTGTATAGATCCTATTCCTAAGATTCTTCTCCAACAATTTCCCTATCACTGACGTCAAGCTCACTGGCCTACAATTACCAGGGTTATCCTTGCTACCCTTCTTAAATAACGGGATAACATTGGATATCCTCCAATCCTCTGGTACCTCACCTGTGGCCAACGGAGAAATGAAGATTTCTGTTAGAGGCCCAGCAATTTCATCTCTTGTCTCCCTCAGTAATCTTGTTGGCCCCTTGGATTTAGTCTCGGCCTGAAAAGTATTTCCCATTTTCTTCTGAGACCTTTAACTCCCTGCTCTCTTGTCAGGTGCTGTTGCACCTCCCCTGTCCTTTGCACTTATAGTCAGTCTTGGTGGTATCGATTAGGTTGGAAGGCTGCCCTGTGGTTGCTAGTGTGCGGAGAGAGAGTGGGATGTTGATTGTTGAGTCCTGTGTGTGATTTCAACTGATTACCACCCCAGTCCTCCAGCTCCCCACAATCCCAAGCTTCCATCACCCCCTGAACAGACATGGTTAAAATCACACCTATAGAATCTTGTTCGTGTCACTAAGTAGGTCAGGACAGACAAACCCATTAGCGATAAACAACTCACATATAACGACTAATTCCACGCATAACAGCATGAACAAAAGGCAAGAAATTAAATTTGATTCAACATGTGTTTAGAATTTGTTAACTGTTTGTTTCTACAGATTTCCAGTATTTATGCATTTTTGTTCTTTGATGTTATACCCATCAATTACCAGTAAGAAATGGAAGAAGCACAGTATCATTTGGCAATTCCCCAGAGTTTCAATTCAAATGTCAACACTTTATCCTTTATTAGGCTACTTTTCCAATGTAAACTGGTTGTTTATAATAATAAAGGCTCCAAGCTCATAACAAATGTTCATGTTAATGGATTTTATATTTGGATATTATTGAATATCTGTTAGCAGCATGCTACATATAACAGGTGGTAGGTGATTAGCATAGTCTAAACCAACAAACTGCGCTAATTCAATGCTCAAGTATTTAACATACTTTGACCAAAGCCACCGCAAAAAGTTCTTTCAAGTTACTCTGTTTATACCATGAATAGGCAAGCAATATTAAAACCATTGGAGGGAGTTTTAAGACTTGTTGCTTGAGGCGCATAGAACAGATTTATTTCCTGTTTCATTATTAATGTCACTGGGTTTTGCTCAGCTGGCAATTTACATCAAAGGTAATTGGGGTCCTATATGGTGTCAATAAGATCACAGTGGTATTTTAACTGGGTTTGAGGAAGAAAGCCACTACGTTTTCCTGCTAGGCTGAAGCAGGTCGGTAGCTGGTGGGATGATAGGCGATGGTTTCGTTAAACTAAGCTAAGCAAATTCCTTTGTGAGACCTAAAGAAGCAGAGTATTCCTCTGTCTGCAAGTTCCACAAGGGAAGTCACAGCCTCATTTGTCAAGAACACTTTAGCACACCACAGCACCTCACACCCTTCTGTACCACTTGATACTCTGGACCCCCCCCCTTGTCCTCTTTCTATGACAGCTGGTCTGGTTCCTGCATCTTCTCCCTTTATAAAATAGAAAGAAAGGTGAACTAAAAGTATTTAAATACATTTTTGGAGCTACTTATCTGAGGCCTGAAAATTAGGAGGTGATCTTACTGGCTGTTCACGCCATGCTCTCACTGCAGCGAGGTTGGAGAATTTGGCACTCAGCCAAATCTCCGTTCACTGCAGCAGGATGGGAAAATCCCACTGCTGTGAACGGCAGTAACATTCCTGCCCATGGCTGGTGACTATTATAGGGAGAGGCCATGGCGTAGTGATACTGTCAGTGGACCCAGGGCAGTGTTCTGAGGACCTAAGTCCAAATCCCACAACGGTGGATGGTGAAATTGATTTCAATAAAAATCTGGAATTAAAAGTCTAATGAGTACCATGAAACCATTGTCATAAAAACCCATTTGATTCACTAATGGAAATCTGCCATCCTTACCTGGTCTGGTCTACATGTGACTCAGATATGACTCTTAAATGCCCAAGTAAACTACTCAGTTGAAGAGCAATTGAGGCTGGACAATAAATACTGGCCCAGCCAGCAACACCCACATTGCAATGAATAAATGTTTAAAATCATTCCCTGATTGCATAATTATCAGAGTAAAGAAATTTTGCATAGCCATGAGGCAAAGGCAGGGGAATGGGACTAGCTGAGTAGCCCTTATGGATAGGCAGCGATGGGCTAAATGGACTCAACTAAATGGACACAAATGTGGGCGGCACGGTGGCGCAGTGGGCGGCACGGTGGCGCAGTGGTTAGCACTGCTGCTTCACAGCTCCAGGGTCCCGGGTTCGATTCCCGGCTCGGGTCACTGTCTGTGTGGAGTTTGCACATTCTCCTCGTGTCTGCGTGGGTTTCCTCCGGGTGCTCCGGTTTCCTCCCACAGTCCAAAAATGTGCGGGTTAGGTTGATTGGCCAGGTTAAAAATTGCCCCTTAGAGTCCTGGGATGCGTAGGTTAGAGGGATTAGCGGGTAAATTTGTGGGGGTAGGGCCTGGGTGGGATTGTGGTCGGTGCAGACTCGATGGGCCGAATGGCCTCCTTCTGCACTGTAGGGATTCTATGATTCTATGATTCTATGATTCTATGACTCCTCCTGTGCTGTAACCATTCCATGATTTTTAAAACACATCATCAGAAATCTGGATAAAACCCTATAAAGTGTCTGAGTTGTGATATTGAAATAACGAAGTATTTCACTATGATCAATGAAGTAATCATTTGGAATGCTTTATTATTCAGAACGCTACTGGAAGTGTAAAGGCATCATAAGTATTGAAACATTTCATGATTCATTCATAAAAATCTGGATAAAATCAACTGGTGTAAAGAAAACATATTCATTATGACTCCCCTTATCTGAGAAAAATCCCTTTTGTATTTGTGAAATCTTTGAATTAGTATGTTTTCCGCAAGTAAAACTATATTTTCACACAATAGAATCTTCCATTCAGGGTCAGAGCCCCCATTTCCAGCTCTCAATAGCTAGAAAAATACAGCTCCTTTCCGTCAATATTTCAGGGCAGTCTTCTGATGGAGGGTCCTTCCAAACTCAGGTGCCGCGGAAAATCTTGGATGGAGCAATAGAGAGAATCAATGCTGAAACTGTGCTGTCTTTTTGCAGAATTACCTGTTGTATTCTGCAAATAAAGAGCTTAAATGTCCCAAGGTATCTTCTAAAAGCTACGGAGAGAGGGCAAGTGTGCAAGGAGGTAGGGTGAGTGAGGGGGAAAGGTGGGTAAGATAAGCAGATGGATTGTGTGAGGAGGTAGGGTAAGTGAGGGAGTATGGTGTAGATGGTGAAGGAGGAAATTTTCCAGAAAACCATATTTGTATCATCAAACATATTTTTATTGGACTAATTGGCACCACTCATAACGGGCCAACAATGCAGAGGGGCACCCCCGGATGGATATTCGATCGGGTCCCCCCCTGTACAGCTGAGAGACTCACGAATTTCAGAAACTGCGGGAGATCCCTAATCTGCCTAGCAACAGCCTGTAGCTGCATTTTAAACTGGTCAAGGACGATCAAGACCCCTATGAAACGAGCCATAGAGTGGGTTATCAAAACCAAGCTATCACTGAAACATTACTAATTCGGCCAAGGCAGACATAAAAATCTGATAAACCAAGATATAAGAATAAAAGGTTAGAATGAAGTACTCCAGACATCCAACAAGACAGGATAACATTAACACTCAATCTCACAAGCAGGAAACACAGACACGGGACAATAGGATCAAATTCAAATAAGGGGACACATAGAGATGATAATGGGAAACGCATTTAGACACCGGGGCAGGACCAAGTAATCCCATTAACACGAACACACACCATACAAATGCAAATTGACAAGCCTCCCAGAGAACTTCCTGACCTGACAGACCACTTTATACATATTGTAAAAAGATGCATAATCAAATGTTCCCGCTCAAATTTGGAGCCCTATAAAGATCCAGGGCTGATGTAATCCAATTGAGATCAACGTGGCCAAGCCACTGTTTCTGAGCTGGCTACGGGGGTCTCCCTGGGATCCCAGTAATTGTACAATAAAGACACGCTTTGAACCTTGATTTGCGACTCAACGTCTATTCTGCACTGGTAAGGGATATTTCCCTACAACAAAATGGCGTAGTCACGGCAGGATTTGATATCTGACTTCTGACTGATGGCCACAGTTTGAAAGTCGGGATCAAATTTAAACGAATCTGATACAAATCCAGAGCAGTCAGAGGCGAGTGCAGGTCTCCGTTCAAAGTGAGGTACCTTTAAGGGTTAGGGTTTGTCTGTTTTGAGTATTGTTGTCTTGTAGAACTGTATAATCTTGCCTAAGTTTTAAATTGAAACAGAAGTCCGCACTAAAGAGGTACAGGTCAGAACAACCGCGTGGAAGAAGGTAAGTAACTTTTAACTTTAATAGGAGTAAAGGACCAGAGGTAAAGATAACAGGTTTTGGGCTATTTGATAACAGGAATTAAGACTAATATAAAGATAAGAACCGCATGCAGAACTAATTGGTGTAACTAACCCAGGATTGTAAATGAAACCGCTGTCTGTGCCAAGGCAATAGGACAAGGGAGTGCTTGACTCAAGGTGCCCTACCCTAAACTGGACGTTAAGAGGAGAAATCTCCCACGCTAAGGTTGGGTTTTGAAGCGGGCGCTAAGAGGGACAGGCACTCAGGGTGCAAGGCACGGACAGTGTAAATCGGGTAACAACACTGACTCTGAAGGGACGAACAACCTCAGAGTCGATACAGTTACTAACTATAACAGGGGCTTTGATAACAGAGTACAGGTGTGTAAGTGTTGAGGAAAAGTGGACCCGATCCATCCTGACCAAGAGACACGACGACGGAGGATCCATTAGGGACCCGGGCGGAGTTTGATAACCTTGTTCGTCTGTAGGGAACACCACAGCCCATAGCAGGATACCCGGTTTTGGGGGGTAACGGATCAACCCTGCTAGTGGGGGTGGTGGCCGAGCGGGAGGCGTTGTACTTAGAGGGGCTGGGAACAGGGGCGGACAAACCCACTAAACAACCAGCACACATCCCAATAAGACAACACAAAATAGTCCAAGCGTGAGGTGTCAGGAATAGTTGGGGGAGCCCAGGGGAAAGAGACCCACTGGAACCTCACTACGAGGCTCTACAGCAATACAGACGGTGCTGGGGCAGTATCAGTGACAGGAGTTGAGGCACTTTTACTGTAGCAGCCAGCATGCGGGGGTTGCAGGACTGCTAGACAGAAAAATGGCAGACCACGTTGTTAAGGGAGAAACTGCAGTAGCTCTCATTTTGAAGTATCTGTTAGCCAGAGAAGCGATTGTTGCAAAGATGAAACGGAACGGGTGGAACGCATCACAAACTTTAGAAGATCAAAGAAAGTGGGTAGACGGAGTTAAACGGGACAAAACAAAAGTAATGGGAGTAATATTAGTGACCCAGTTAGCTGGACTAATTGAGGAAGTAAATGCCTCTATGGAGGAGAGACACAAAGAGACAGAGCAAATTAAAGTATTACAGGAGAGAGTGAGGGAATTAGAATACAGAAACCACACTGCGGAGATAACGCAGAGATCAGAGGAAACGGACCCTCGGCGCCCATACGAGTCAGTGCAGAAACATACAGCCACTCCAGCATCAAAAGAAAACATAGACAATTATAATCTAGCGCCAGTCACGAGAGGAGGGACGTTAGCACAACCAAAGGCAACCTATAAGCCTTTTACGCCAGGGGAAAGGCAGCAGATGGATAGGAGAGATCTTAGTTTTTGTATTTCAGTGTGTTTGTGAGATCTGGTAGCTTGTCGAATGTAGGTAGTTGTTGTTGTAATTAGATTGAGAGCAGGGAGCTCTTTGTTCCTGTGGAATGTTTGCTACAGGCAGTAGGTGCAGTACATTGCACCTTGGTTTAGCCTCAGGGGGGCTGGGAGAGTGTTAAAACTGTAAAGATTCAAGTGATAGGATTTCTTGAATTTACTTCTGCTTTGAGTCAATTACAGTTTGGAAGAAAGAAGAATAAAAGCGATTGTCTTAATCAATGTTCAGTGTTCTCTTTGAATGTTTTACACTCATCCCAGTCTGAAATGATAAGTTTGAATGAAAAAGGATGTACTGTGGAATGACTTTTGGAAGCTTCCATGTGTATATATGTGTGTGTGTTTAAACAAAGTGGTTGCGTGAATGCTTTATTGTTGTTTGTTTTAATGTTAAGAAAGGATTTAAACCTTGGAAGGAAGCATGTGCTCTTTCCTTTGTCTTGAAGTAGAAATTATAAGAGTTAGTTGAGGAGTTAAGAGAAGAAAATAAGTTATTTTGTGGAAAGGTAGAAAAGCAGGAACAAAAGACTGAGGTCTATGAATTAGTTTAAAGTATATCAAGTCAGTGAAATACAGTATTAATCGCAGAATATCGCGATTTGCGAACGTCAGATAGTTTAGTATTCTGAACTAGTTAAAATTATGTACTGCCGTCGGAATTTCATGAGCCATCAAGGTTCAAGGTTTGCCAAATATAAAAGCACTGCAAAGCTTAAAACCTAGCCAGTTAAGAAACCAAAATGTTCCTAATCAAATAACTGGTATGTATTGTACCTGCTTTGATTTTGATTCGGCGCCTGTTACTTTTCCTAGAGTGCGGGGGTTTCGATCTGGAGCTCAGTTTAAAAAAAAGAAACGGCTTAAATTAAAAGGGTTTGGATATCACGGGTACGATGTGTAAAGTGGTATGATACAACTGCCGCTTGATTATTTTTATTATACAGTATAGCACTGCCATATAGACACAAGAATAACATCAAATCCTGAAAAGCCTTAACCAACTTTGTATGATATATTCATATACTATATTGGGTATTGATAAAGACATAATTATTTTGTGAAGTACTGTGGTGTAGCGCTTGCACGCAAACAAATGATCAAATTAGAGATAGTGTAAGAGTACTCATATAAAGATCGGAACTGTATGGCATGTGATTTTAATGGGGAAAGCGATGTCTTTTGATAAGATTACAGACAAATGAATGGATGTCCAATTGCAGCCAAAAAAGGCCAGTACAAAGTGTTATTTAATTCACACTAAGCTTGCTATGGATGGGGGATGCCAATTCCAAGTTGATTCGGACCAGGGAACACATTTCACAGGAAAGGTTCTGAAAAACATTTGCCAACTATTAGGAATAAAACAAAAATTTCACATCCCCTATCACCCACAAAGTTCCGGGATGGTGGAGAGGATGAATCGGACTCTAAAAACAACAATGGCAAAAGCAATGCAATCCTCAGGTAGAAATTGGACAGAAGTCCTACCTGCAGTTCTGATGAGGCTTAGGGCGACCACAAATCGAACTACCGGCTTGACTCCATACGAGCTGATGACCGGGCGAGCAATGCACTTACCCGAAAACATTATTACAGGCTGGACAGATGTGGGTCCGATAAAAGATAGGATCCGACAATACATCCGAGACCTTAGCACCCAATTGAAGGGGATGCGCCGGTCCGTAATTTCTAATCAGGCACAGGTCGACGCAGAGGGGGACTCAGAAATATTACCAGAAGTCCCAAAAGCCGGGAGCCGGGTATTAACAAAAGTGCTTCCTGCAAAACCAGGATTTGCCCCAAGATGGCACGGACCTTACGAGGTCATTGTTAGCGGAGATACCTGTGCCTGTATAGATATAAGGGGACAGGGGGTCTGGAAACACTGGACCCAATTAAAACTATATGAGGACAAATGAACTAAAAAATACCGTTTTGCTCATTCAACTTCCACAGGAACCAGGACCAGATCTACTATCAAGACGTCGGAACCAACTACTTTTAATTTGATTGCCTGTTTATTTTCTGTATATACTGTAATTGTAAAATACTGTTGGAAAAAAAAAGAGCGATATGGGAACAGGGACATATCTGATAATAACCCTGACCATTGTAAATACACTCCAACATATGGGGGTTAGGGGAGCAGAACCACCAATCATGGAAGGAAACCTATTCCTGAGAACACACATCCAGATCTATGGGAATAGGACCGCTTGTTACCCCTCAGCGCGATCAGTAAACTCCCTATTCATAGCAACACCAGGGTGGCTCCCACAAGAGTTATTCACTATTGACACATCGGGGGCACCCTGCAAAGAACATATTGGGTACTTTAAGCAAGGGATACAAGGAAGGTGTGTAGAGCTCACTGAGCCGGGAATTCTAAGGGGGACGGGACCCCAACCGGAGGAGACACATGGGAACTACCCACAATGTTTTAAGGGAGAGGGATGGGGGTGCGTGCATGCCTTTGTCCCTAAAAATGATTCGTGCGCTGAGGCACATTGTGCTCTCCAGGAGTGCCGGGTCCGGGAAGGACACTTCACCTGTGACTGCAAGCAACAGAAATGCATTGCAGTCACCGCGGGTAGGCAGCTTATGTGTGGCAAGTGCAACAGCACCCACGTAAGCTCAGCCTCAGGGACATATCCATTTGATTCTCACCAAGAGGTACAATCAAGTGGACAGTCCAGGGGGAGGGAAGGTTCCACAAGATGGGGCCATGCGGTCAAACGACCCCGGGGTAATGCATGTTATCGGGTTAAAGACGGGTACGTGTTTTTATTTAAAAATGTATATATGACGGCCACAGACAGGCCTCCAAGGTTCTTTTCCGTAGGGACAATCAGACCTCTCACGGTTCCATGCCCAAGTGAAGGGCATGTCCAGAAACGCATAGTGACCAGGGCCATCAGCGCAGAATTTTGCTCCGACTGGCAGGCCCCTGTCACACTAGGGTCTTCTTTAGGATATGGATTTCTGGGGACACTATCCCTGGGAGGCGCCGCAGGGGTGATCAGTGCCAGTAATAGGAACTTCTTCATATGTGGACTGACCATTTTAGGAAACAACACCCTACCAGCATTAGGCGCAATTGACCAAGAACTCGCAGAACTCAGACTATACACACAACAAACGAGATATGCGGTGGACTATCAGCTAGCCAGACAAGGGGGGGTATGCACCATCATCAAGGAAAAATGCATCACATACGTACACGACGAGACACTAAACATAACAGCAGCCATGTCCGGGATACAAAAGCAATTGGATAACTTTAAACAGGGGTTAACAGGGACTGATGGGTGGTTAGGATGGCTGTTTAACACAGTTTGGGGAGCATATATTATGAAGGGATTGATCCTAGTAGTAGCCATCCTGTTCACACTCTGCCTTGGCCTAACCTGTATTAAAGTGATATGTGCAAATATTACATCAAGAATGCTACCCACTGCCAGTATCCAGATGCAAGAACTTAACAACGACCCAGAAGAGGAGGAACAACGGCAAGGACAACAGCTGTACAAATCACTGTTCCTCTGAAGGTCGTCCATGGGGGGTCAGCCATGAATGGCACCCCCTGGACGAGAGGAGGGACTGAAGGAGGAAATTTTCCAGAAAACCATATTTGTATCATCAAACATATTTTTATTGGACTAATTGGCACCACTCATAACGGGCCAACAATGCAGAGGGGCACCCCCGGATGGATATTCGATCGGGTCCCCCCCTGTACAGCTGAGAGACTCACGAATTTCAGAAACTGCGGGAGATCCCTAATCTGCCTAGCAACAGCCTGTAGCTGCATTTTAAACTGGTCAAGGACGATCAAGACCCCTATGAAACGAGCCATAGAGTGGGTTATCAAAACCAAGCTATCACTGAAACATTACTAATTCGGCCAAGGCAGACATAAAAATCTGATAAACCAAGATATAAGAATAAAAGGTTAGAATGAAGTACTCCAGACATCCAACAAGACAGGATAACATTAACACTCAATCTCACAAGCAGGAAACACAGACACGGGACAATAGGATCAAATTCAAATAAGGGGACACATAGAGATGATAATGGGAAACGCATTTAGACACCGGGGCAGGACCAAGTAATCCCATTAACACGAACACACACCATACAAATGCAAATTGACAAGCCTCCCAGAGAACTTCCTGACCTGACAGACCACTTTATACATATTGTAAAAAGATGCATAATCAAATGTTCCCGCTCAAATTTGGAGCCCTATAAAGATCCAGGGCTGATGTAATCCAATTGAGATCAACGTGGCCAAGCCACTGTTTCTGAGCTGGCTACGGGGGTCTCCCTGGGATCCCAGTAATTGTACAATAAAGACACGCTTTGAACCTTGATTTGCGACTCAACGTCTATTCTGCACTGGTAAGGGATATTTCCCTACAACAATGGTGAGAGGCTAAGGGGGTAGGGTGGGTAAGAAAAGTATAAGGGTCTGGCACATAAAGGGCACATAAAATGCTCCGAAAGCTTATGGTATTTGATACCAAATAAACCTGTTGGACTTTAACCTGGTGTTGTGAGACTTCTTACTGTGCTTATCCCAGTCCAACGCCGGCATCTCCACAACATAAAGGGTGAACATGGGACTGAATACTATGGCTGCTATTTGGGTTCTGGCATTGTTTGTGGCACTGTAATTCTGGCTGGGGATTGCAGAGTCTACTTTGTAGTCTCAGGGTTTATCTCTGCAACTCACATTGAGGCAATTCTCATTGTTGGATCCTCTCTTGACTGTTACCTACCTGAGGTGTTGTGGTCACCTTCTTTGTGGTTGGCTGGTCTGACCAATGAGGGACTTCTGGTACCTGTAACGAAAGTGAACACACCTGCTGTGCAAAGAGAGAAGACAATTCAGAGCTTTAAGTCCCAGCCGAGGGAATCTTTCTTGTTGGATCTCTGGGAACTTGCAGTTCTGTATAATTTATGACAATAGTTGTCCTGATATCTTCAGCCATTTTGAGGAGATTAAGGGCTACACAGGATTCCCTACACAAAACAGAAAAAGACTAGTGATGGATGACATACATCAGCTCAAAGATTTGTTTACCACCTTAATAGTTCCAAAATCATTCCAAATATATACAGTTCATTAATGAAGGAGTAGACAGGTTTTCCTGACTGCAGGACACGTTTATTAAATATAGCCCTTTTAAGGATTTTGTTACTCCTGCAGTTAAAAGAAGTGTCAAATCATTTAAAAACTTCATAAAATTTTGCAGATGATTTGTTGATTTTTTGTCTGCTATTGGGCCTACCAAATAGAGCAGTGTGTTAACTTGTTCAGCTTCTGTCTTTTTATTCAAACCTGAAGCAATCATGTATCTAAGGAATCTCTTTCTCCTGGTCCCAATATCGGCTCTGGATAAATCTTACATCATTACTGTCAATGTCACATTTTAGTAATGATGTGGATTTCAGTAACACATCTATTCATTTTTGATTATAAGTGCAATTGAATGCTTTATCATGTCTAAGAAGTTTATGTGAATGTTCTGTTTAGTTCTAAATATTTGTCAATAATTTTTTTATGTTAAATATTCACTCCAGGTCTAAATCTAGACTGCATTTCAACAATTTCTGCTTTAAATATGTTACAATGTACCATTAAATCATTAAAAAATAAATGCCAGTGCTTTGTTTGTATTTTTAATGGTTTAACTGACTTGCAATACTTTTTTAATGCTTTTTTAACCATATCCCTAGATCTCTTTGCTCTTCTACTTCAGGTGTAATGATATTTCTATTTTTGTACTGTAGCAGGAGATACAGAAACCCCTGCTTTGAGGACTATTAAAACAAAGTAGATTAGTTTAAAATAGGGACCGCAGTGTGCCTTATATATATCAAAGGTATCACCATGTGCCTCACTTATTTTTGAACAAGTATTGTAGATTTAAACTGTATTTTTGTATTTTCTTATGAATTTTGGCCAACAAACAATTTGCCCCTCGGCACAATGGGAAAATAAGCTTCATTCGAGAGACCATATTCTTCTGGAACAATGAAGCATAAGCGTATACCCTATTATCAGGGGCAAGCCAGGCAGCTACAAGCTACCAAGGTTTCTGAAAATAAATAGAAGGGTTCAGCTTCTAGCTGCAATGAATAGACATATTCAGCCTCCACTGATAAGGGGACAGGAAACAGACAAGAAAGCTGACTCCCTTTTCATTCCCAGGACTGCAGGTGTTAGGAGCGACCCTTGAGCCTACTGGATTTGCATTGGTAAGGTTACTAAGCAACGGGGGAAAGAACGTTGGGTTCGGTTGACCAATGAATTCCTAATTCTGCTGAAAGATGAAATGCTATTGGGCAAAGTGAATAAGGTGCATTAATGTAATTGGACCGTCCAGCTTGGATGGGAAGATTGAATCTTCGGAAATGTATTTCTGTTGTGCACATGTGATGTAAGTTAGAATCCTCTGACTGTCTCTCTCCCAATACGTGTTGGTCAAATAAAGAACGTCTTTAACTGCAAACTGTCTTTCGCAAGTCTTTGTGTTTGCTGAGATTGGCTGAATACAAGACCCCCCCAATGAGACACCCCGAGAATATCCCCTTACACGTACCAATGCTCATCACTTCATATTTTTCTATGTTAAAGTTAATTTACCAATTAACTACTCATTCTACAAGTTTTCTAATGCCATCTTCAATATTATTTATTTATTGGATGTGGGTATCACTGGACTAACCATTCCAAATTGTCTTTGAAAAAGGTGGTGAGGTACCTTCTTCAGCTGCCCTTGTGGAATAGGTGGCCTATCAGTCTTGTTAGGATATTGACCCAGTGCAAGTAAGGAAATGGTGACATAGAGTGGTATTCGTCTGGATGGTAGATGTTGCAGGCTTTGGAAGTCAGAGGACTTTCAGCAACCCAGGTGACTCCAAATCCAGTCCACGGGTTTTTTGTCCTGATGCCCTCTGAAAGCGATTATTTTAGATTTCTCTTAGCTTAGACAGAATACAGACACTGACAGAGCTAACAGTAAGGAGTTGAATGATAACTTACCCAGATGTGAACGCGGTAAGAGAATTAAAACAAGTAACTATGATTTTAAAACATATAAGTTGAGATTTTAAATGCATTTCAAAATATTTTACTGTGTTGTACATTTTAGCCAATGCAAGGTACCGAAGGCATAATGGGAAAGTTGAATAGTTTAGAGCCAAAGGCCTGGGAACCCATTAGTTAGCAATTCCATATCTGGGAGATCCTTATGAAGGAATATATTTTGCAACTTTATGAATCGGAAAGCCCCGCGAACACCCTCGTTATCTATATAGGATGAATGTAGCTTCTACCCTGTTTATTAACATGTGTAGCAAAGAAAGTAGAGTGCTGATACAGCCTTTAAAAAGTTGCAGCCAGTTAAAGATGGGTATCACTTTTTCAGAAGCTCAGGTATGTAAGAGGTTCACGATCTTGGTTACACTTGTTGTCGGTTCTTGACGTTAGGATTCTTATAAAGGATACACTTACACAGACACAGGGCTGTAGGCTCAACCACAAACATGTTTATTAACAAAAACACTCCTAATGCCCTAATACAAGAGCTCTAAACTCATGTAATGACACAGCACGACACTCAAAACAATGACTTAACAAAAGCCTCAACAGGAAAACCATAGGCAAAAACCTTACATTTTTGTCCCAACTCAAATCCTCTCAGGATTTAGTTTCTACTCTTAAACTATCTTTAAACCTTCGCCCCGATATCCCTTGGATCTTGTCATATGTTCTCAAAGGCCAATCTTTTTATCTCTAAATAACCACTTATTTGACATGATCTTTTCAAACTTAGTGGTGTCCTAGGGACATAAGGAAAAGAACAAGAAAAGGCTGCTTGACCGATCAAACTCATCCCTCATATTTCAACTCACCCACTTGTGCCTTTAACTCCCTAAACATCCTTTATTCAACAATGACTTGTGAGTGTGTATATATTTTTATATAGTTTCTTTAATGTAGTAAAATGTCCCAAGGTGAATCACAAGGGAATTAGTAAACAAAATTTGACATTGGACCAGTTCGAGGGGCACAAATGCATGCCAGAAAAACAGGTTTTAAGGAGTGTTTTAAAGGAGGACAGAGTGGTAATAGCTGGTGTGTCTTATCTGTGAGATAATTCCAAGTGAATTATCAATGATCGAGAAAGTACTTCTATTTTAGTTTGTTTTTGGTCACTTTTTACTTAAATTATGATCTAAGCATTTGGCCTGTGACAGTAAGGCCCGGATTTTCACTCCTGGGCCATAGAATACCCTTCTCTGGAAACCCAATCTTCAAAAATGGCCGCCTACAGGTCAGAGTTTCATTCTGGGTAGAAGGTCTGGATTAGAAGTCAGGCCCATCACCCCCAGAATGAGTGCAGGGGTGCTGGTATGGAGGTGGGCTAGGTGCAAGGCCTGCTTCTGTGCTCTGGCACTGTGTTGAATTAGAAAATCAGAATAAAAGAAAAAATGGTCCTTCAGTCCTCATTCCCCACACATTCCTCATGCCCCATCCATGTGAACCTTTGCCACCTCATACCCCCTTCCATCCAGTTCCCTATGCCCCTTTTCCCAGTTCTTTAGCAGTTCTTTGACAGTCCTTAGACAACTTGACAGTTCTTTGACAGCTTGACAATTCCACGAGTTTATGCACTTTTAATGAACAATCATTTTTTAACAATCCCAAAGAGTGCCTTACCTCCCCCAAAGGGGTCTCAGGATCAAATTCAAAGGGGTAACTTTATCCCTCCAAAGTTGGTTATCCAAAAGAATCCACTAATTTTTCCTCATCTGGTCTATTCTACACACTTTGCATTTGACAATTTTGACCTACCGAAAGCCCATATTGGTGGAGGTAGCTGGTGATTTAAACGCCAATTGCCTCCGCAAACTGCATATGTGTGAACTCTGGTCCGACACTGCTCCTGCCCCTGCAAAGATGGAACATGCCATGTTTTGTGGCGGTACTTAGGATTTCCAGCCAATTCTGGGATCTTTGCCATGACAGAGAAACTCTCCATCATATCAAAAATCTGGGCCTACGTTTGTGGTATGACAATTCTGCTATGCAAGGGCAAATAACCAAATAGTGCAGAAACAACATATTTTTCTCCCTAAGCTTAGTAACACTGAGGAACAAAGTTAACATTTATTTTGAAAATCTGTGTGGCACATTCCAATGCAACACCAAATTCATGTCAGAAGAGAATTGATACTTGCATTTTATTATAAATCCAGTTAGCTTCTGTCCAATAAACAAGGTGCAGAAACCCTGGTAATGTCCAACATTTACCACACACTCCATGTTCTGCCCTTTAACTTCATAACAATCCATCAGGCATTAACATGATTTGAAACTGCTGTTTGGAAAACCACATGAGGAGGATATGTTTACACTTAACCTACAAACATGACCAAACATGGCTGTGCTCATGGATATTGTTTCTACTTCAGCAGCATAACTTTGAGATGAATGCATGCATTAGTAATGGTGTGAATTCAAAGTGTATCTAAATGCGGACATTTAAATCTCATCTAATGGCTGTTGCTGAATTTACTCTTCTTTCATGCAGTGTTTCTTGAGTAAGAGTGCTGATATAACACTTTCCAGCATGGTTTACAGTGTTTTTGGCTAACCTCATGACTTTTGGTGCCTCCCATAAGTGTATCCTAGTATTTAAAATATTTCAGTGAACTGTTATGACATTTCTATTAAAGAAATAAAAAATAGACAAAATCTGCTCTGTGGCAAATTGAGGGGAAGTAAACTATGGAAAGGGAAGACAATCCATCAGGTTACTGGTTCTAGAAAGTGTTTAATAAATGTTATTCCGATTTAAGACTCAGTTTGATTTATTGCTTTGTCTCAACTGGGTATCTGACAGGGGCATAGAAACTAATCTCTTGTGTTTATGAAATTTTAATCCAAACTATTTCAAAAATTAAAACAAAAGCAAAAATGCTGGAAACACTCCGCAGGTCAGGCAGCATCTGTGGAGAGAACAGACAAGTTAACATTTTAAGTGTGGATCTTTTATCAGAACTGGAACATATTACACATGAATAGCATTTATAATTCAACAAAGCAAGCAGAAGTAGGAAGGGAGGAAGGAATCACATATATGAATAAATAAAAATTGCTCTAAGATTAGAAAACAGGAAATGGTTGAATGTCTAAAATGATGGTAACATGAGACAGTAGAAGGTATATGGAGAGAAACTAAAAACATATATTTTGATTTGATTTGATTTGTTATTGTCACATGTATTAACATACAGTGAAAAGTATTGTTTCTTGCGCACTATACATAGGGCAAATATATATAGAGGGCAAAATCTTACCAAAAAATGTCAGTGTGTTGGTTCCAGCGTGAAAAACGGAGTGATTCTACCGATGGCATCGGCATGTCTTTGGGCCGAATCTTATGCCTTATTAATAATAATTTTGTGCCCATGAGAATCTGGAACCCAGGACAGAGGACATGGGAAGCGATGCCTGCATACCAGCCTTCACACGCCCTTTAGAGCAAGGAGCATTCCGAAATGAAGGAAAGGTATGGCCCGCACATGACCCCTCCTGACCCCTCTTCCCCAAAATGGCGATTCTGGGACCTCCACCCTCGGCCCCAAATTGAACTTATCTGTGTCCCCCGAGTCTTCTCCAGTGCCCCCTGAGCAGTGAACAACGTGGAGGGTGCTGGCTGCCTGAGCACTCACCTCTGGAATCCCCCTTGAAGGCGAAGGAGCCAGGTTCACACTTATGTAGAGCTGTTGTAAAGGGCACCGGTGTGATGTCACACTGGTGCCCACTGACTATCCAGTGAGGGGGGAAAGTCCCAGAGAGAGTGAACAAACAACAAAGAACAAAGAAAATTACAGCACAGGAACAGGCCCTTCGGCTCTCCAAGCCTGCACCGACCATACTGCCCGGCTGAACAAAAACCCCCTACCCTTCCGGGGACCATATCCTTCTATTCCCATCCTATTCATGTATTTGTCAAGATGCCCCTTAAATGTCACTATCATATCTGCTTCCACTACCTCCCCTGACAGCGAGTTCCAGGCACCCACCACCCTCTGTGTAAAAAACTTGCCTCGTACATCTCCTTTAAACCTTGCTTCTCGCACTTTAAACCTGTGCCCCCTAGTAATTGACTCTTCCATCCTGGGAAACAGCTTCTGACTATCCACTCTGTCCATGCCCCTCATAATCTTGTAGACTTCTATCAGGTCGCCCCTCAACCTCCGTCGTTCCAGTGAGAACAAACCAAGTTTCTCCAAACGCTCCTCATAGTTAATGCCCTCCATAGCAGGCAACATCCTGGTAAATCTTTTCTGCACCCTCTCCAAAGCCTCCACATCCTTCTGTAGTGTGGTGACCAGAATTGAATGCTATATTCCAAGTGCGGCCTAACTATGGTTCTATAAAGTTGCAATATGTCTTGCCAATTTTTAAACTCAGCACTCATGATATTGTAATCTTTTAAAATGAACTTCCTGGGAATCCGCGACGTGCTTCACACCACTTCGCTGGCAAGGGGGAAGATCAGAACGCGCTTTCCGGATATATGAGCACGTGCCACTATTCCCGCAGACGGGAGGGTGCAGGTTCCAAATCGTTCCCATAATGTGTGAATTTTGGCATCAATGCAGCCCTGTTGGCATTAACCTCTGACGGATAATGTCCACTGAATGTACAAATATAATTCTCCTTGCGTTGGGACACAATAACATGTGTGAATTCAAAAGATTTTCTGTTATTGAGATAAGGCAAGAGCATTTGTTTCCCCATCTGAGGTAATAGCCTGGACATATACTGAAGATAAAATTGGCAAGAAACACCAGAATGAATATTTAGTATAGATATCCCAAGTATCCTTCAATAAATACCTTTTAGATAACACTTAGAACCACAATACCATACTCGGAGCAGCTCACCATAGTATCCCAATGAAAAGTGCTTTGTTAGAGAGAGTAAATTATTATTGCTGCATGCCTTGGGAGAAGCATTAATATCCAAGCTCATATCTAATGGCTTTATACTCCAGGCCTCTCCTATGTGCAATTTGTCTTCAAATCCCAGATGAGTCTGCAAGCAAAAATATCAATCCTCATACTGCACTCAGGCCAACTTGTGCTTGTGTTGGAGCATGATATCGGCACATCCATATCCATGAATGGCAGCAGCAGACAGGATGTGCCACAACTTGCTAGTTGTGGTGAGGGCTAGAAGCACAGATGAAACCCAAACAGCTTTACCTGCTACAGACTTGGCTTGAAATTCAAAGTTCAGTAAGATACTCAGGAACTTAGTGGTTTTAAAAGGACTGATGCTCACCGTAAAAAGAAAAGTTACAAAGGTGACAGATTATGGGCAGAATGAGTGTCAGGTTCAGACTGAAAACCTACGTGTATCTCACCAGATGCAGAGCCGAGTTTTCACTCTAGATTTTTTGGTACCCTGTGCACAGAGGATCTATGGGCGCGGTTGTGCCATCACTCTGGCAGGGCGGGCTCCACAGAGATCGGGGTGCCATCTTTAAAGGTGCCCTGATCTGTGCTAAAAATAAACTCCTCCCCATCCCCAACAGACACGGTGGACCCCCAATCAGACGTTAGGGAGTTCCAACTCCCCAGGCATTGGGCTCCCAACAACCCTCACCCGTTCCCCCAGGCATTGTGGCACTCCTCCATCCCCCACTCCCCCAGGCATTGGACAGACACCCCCTTCCCCCCACAAGCATCATCTCTCCCCTCACCCCAAGGCATCAGACCCTCCCACCACTCCACTTACAGGCTTGGGGTGTGCCCCACCCCCTCCACACATAAGGAAACCCCACCTCATGGGGCACCCCAGAGGGCCTGCCCCTGGCATTGCTGCAATGCCCGGGCATGTCACCCACCACCGGGGGCCTATACTTACCTGTGCGATATCTTGAGGGCAGCAGTAGCAGTGTTAAGTTCGCTAATAATATTCAAATATATGATAAAATCACAGAATCATAGAAACCCTACAATGCAGAAAGAGGCCATTTGGCCCATCGAGTCTGCACCGACCACAATCCCACCCAGGCCCTACCCCCATATCCCTACATATTTTATCCCCTAATCCCTCTAACCTATGCATCTCAGGAAACTAAGGGGCAATTTTATCATGGCCAATCAACCTAACCCGCACATCTTTGGACTGTGGGAGGAAACCAGAGCACCTGGAGGAAACCCACGCAGACACGAGGAGAATGTGCAAACTCCACACAGACAGTGACCCGAGCCGGGAATCGAACCCAGGTCCCTGGAGCTGTGAAGCAGCAGTGCTAACCACTGTGCTACCATGCTGCCCTTAGAAAATATTCTAATCAGGCTTGTGCCCTATTTGGACATGAACCTGATCATGTCATCAGCAATATCACACTCAGAAATCTCGCCAGCACAAATCCGTTTTTGACTTCTTGCGAGATTTAGCAGCCATTACGAGATTTGCACCCACACCGAACGTTGCCACTAAATTGCAGCCGATGCGTTTTTGGTCGAATTGGGAAGGTGGCCCTGTTTATGGCTGGGGACCATGCTGACTCGGTCAATGCAATCACCCAGATGTCTTGTACCTGCTTTTCAAATCAGAATGAAGTGTGCAGGAGCAGAGTAAGCATCCCTCACTTTGCTTTCATTTTTAGTCAGACATGGAAAATCCCTGAGGAATTGACACTCTGGGAAGCAGGGTGTACAATCAGAATCTGATGAAGGATCATTGACCTGAAATGTAACTCCATTTCTCTACACAGCTGCTGCCTGACCTGCTGAGGCACTTCTCGCATTTTCAGTTTTCATTATACATTGGAATGACTTGATTTCAGCAGTATTTTGCAACACAGAACTCAGATTATTGGCCCAGATCTTCCGGTTCCTGGGTCATTAGAGACCAGACATACCCTACATGTTGGAACCCTGCAGAGTTTCCGGTGCACTGACTCCGTGGGAATTGCTCAGGAGGTTTGAACTTACGATGGGCAATTCCACTGCTCCCCAGGACCCTCCATGAAAGTCTCTGACTCTGACCCCAAAATCACTTCCATTGACCCCCACGAGTTTCCCCTCAGCCATCTGACCAAAGCTCCTTACTCCCAATTCTCCCTGATGCGCCTACCCATTTACCCACCCTACCCACCTCATCCACTTAACATTCTACTCACTTGCCATCCTTCTCAGCTGTAACCCTACCCACCTGCTACTCTACCCACCTGTTCCCATACTCAACTGTGACCCTACCCAGCTACCACCCTACCCTGCGCCACCCTACCAACTACCCAGTTGCCACTCTATCCACTTAACTATCTGTAACCATACACAGTGTCACTACACACCTACCAACCTACCCAGCTGGTTCCCCCCTGAGCTGCCACCCCACCCAAATACCTCCCTATGCAGCTTACACACTACCCACTTACCCTCAGCTCACCCATCTGAGCACTCACCAATCCATTCATACACTGAGAATCTTGGGGACCTTTAAACACTTAGCAGAACATGGCAGCTAGTGCCACAAAAATGGAGCATGGCTTCTGGGCAGATTGCGTTAGCTGTTCTCTCTGTGAGTTCCTGCGCTGAGGATGTTTTGGGACCCAGTGGGACTGAAAACTCATTTGCGGCTAAGTGGGTAGTTTTCTGCCTGATTAGCATTGGACACAAGAGCCAGATTCTCTGACCTCGCTGCAGCTGGGATTCTCCGGTCTCACTGCAGAGTACGGAGATTTGGCTGAGCGCCAAATTCTCCAGCGTCACTGACAGCAATAGCAGAGCATTCTGAGACTGGCCAATTCCAGCCAAGGGTTCCCATGCTGACAGGAAGATTGGGGCCAATGTATCTCACCAAATCCATCATTGCTCTTGCTTATGCATTAAATAAATGCAGTAAGAAATGTTGGAAACTGGTTAAAGAAACCTGTTTAGAGTATTATCATTTTTGAACTACTGCTGAGTTCCCTTTTACAAATGATAATAGGGAAGAATACAATCTAATGAAATATAACTTTGGGCTGGTTTGACTCAATTGGCAATATTATCATCAGCGTGTCAGGAGGTTGCATTTTGGAATCTCACACCAAGTTTTGAGTTATAGTTCAGGTGAGCAGTAGTATTAGTGACAAAATGCGGTAACTTCAAAGCTGCAGCACTCCAGTTAAACATGAAAATCCTACTTGACGCTAAGATCCATGTTGAAGATCCCATAACTCTATTCAATGAGGTTTGAGGAATCTTTCAGCATCCTCCTCTTCAACCCACTTCACTTAAAAACAACTTGATTATTCATCTCCTGTTTATATTACATTCCTGGTGCAGAATGACTGCTGTCTTTGTTGACATAGTCATTGTTGCGACACTTCAAAGAAGTAATCCCTTTGGACACCTAAACATAAAGAGTGCTTGCTACATGAATGTAAATAGTATTTAAAAACAACAGTGCAATGGGCGGGTTGTAAAAGCGGGGCTGGCACTTGAATTTTAGTAAAGCATCTTGATGGATGTATGAAATTTTCATGTACTCAGCACATGCAACTTTAATTTTGTCCTTTCAAACTTGGATCATGCCTGGAGATAGATAAAGTACACGATGATGAAGTGCTGGTGATTCCAGGCCTATCACTCATGGTGGAAATAGTAGAGATAAACTAAGGCGATGATGCAACATTTAAGGTTTGGCTCAACACTGATCTTACCTATAACAATTTGTCACCAGTACCATGAATAAGGTCCAGTGAAATTGGAGGTTCCAAGATAAATTTTCTCTTCGCTACTCTGGAGATGGTGCAGCAACATAAGTGAGGCTGAGGGCATATCTAAGATCCTTCTAAAGAGATGGTTTGCTGTCTCTGACGGTAAAGGGCAAATTTATTCAGCTGTTCGGAGTTAACTCAGGGGTGAGCAGGGTGGAAAACCCCCAGGAACTGCCATCAGGTTGAGAATTTGATGTGATTGCATTCTTTTCCAGCTTTCTCCAGGGCAGGAATAAAGGAGAGCAGGGAACACCTTGCATCTGTTGGCCAGGCAATTGGAAATTGTCAAAGTTGTGCAGAAGCCAATTGTGGGATGCGTTCACCCTGAAGTCTGGATTTTCCAGCCATGAAATCTGTTTCCTAAGCTGTCAGCAACTCACCAGAGTCACCAAGGTGAGTTCACAGTGAAATTAGCTTCTTCAATGAAATTGACAGGCTGGGAAAGCTTTGGTCAATTGAACTGAAGTTATCCAACCCTGGCCATTGAGATATAGCTGTTCAAAGTGCTTCTTCTCTCAGAGAGTGCTTTCACTACTTGACAAGTGTCAACAAATATGGCACAAAAAGCAGGCAGCGCACCCCATGGGCTATGCCCCACTTTTTCTGCCTGAGTTGACACTTAGTCAAAAAATGGCAAAATTCTACCCTTCATTACTGTTGCTTATTGTTCCAAAAGGAGGTCTGGGGCATTTAAACTATGTAAACACAGTAAGGAGTCTAATAACACCAGGTTAAAGTCCAACAGGTTTATTTGGTAGCTTTCAGAGCGGAAAGAACATATCTATCCAGTATCAGCCAGAGGAAGCCTGTAGAAGAGTTTATTCCACAGTTATATGTTACTTTTGAAGTCACACCTTTAGTCAATGTGGGCAAAGCTTCAGTAAACCAGGAAAAATCAGGAACAGCTGAATAGTATCACCATTCAGTCAAGGAATAATCAAGGCAGTAGACATTAAAGGTACTGAAAATTGGATCTAAATTAACTTTAAAAGGGTTGACAAACAGCCTGGATGACTGTCCTATTTCTGTTAAGTTCCTAACGGTCCCAAAGGATGACCATGAAATTTTCAACATTCAATGGAAGGCAGCAAACCTCATATTTGAGCTTTCTTTGTTCCGACAATGCGTGGAACTCTCTGATGGATCTCAATATTTACGAGCAAGGTAAACAAGCCATTAACATAAAAAAATTTCTCAGCAATGAAAGGCTCCACAGATTGAACATGTCAACTCTGTCTGGTGACCATCTTAAAAATCCAGATCTAATATGGGGCGGGATTCTCCGGCTTCCCACCTGTGTGTTTCTCAGCAGCGGGAGGCAGCGGGATTATTTGGGCCTGCCACATCAATAGCAATTCCCATTGATGCCATCCCATGCCACTGGGAACCCAGCAGGAGGGGGTGTGCTGCCAGCAGGACCAGAGAATCCCGCTGGCATGAACGGCCAGACAATTCTGACCATAGCCAAAACTCGAAAATCAATTATGAACGAAGCTGAACTTCATGTCCTTTAGGCAACAGCTGGCAGAAACCATTGACCAATTCTTAAGTGGTTGCAGAGACAAAGGACATAATTGTAATGTCATGGTATTGAGCTCTCTGATAGAAAAATAGAGCCTGTAATAGCATTTACACCCATTGAAACATTCCTAAATAACCTCTTGGGTCAACTCAAAGGTTACACCATCGTTGCGCTTGCTGCACAGTCTGTTTTTAACCCTTATACAGTGAACAAAGAACTGCAAGTTGACTTCTTGTTAAAATAGTAGTACTTATTCACACACAATTGATATGAATCATCCACACAATAAGTACTAAGTTATTTACAGAATACTAAAGTTCAAGTTCAATACTAGACCTTGACTTAACTTTTGCGTGACTGGCAAGTACCCAGCAGAAATTGGCCTTTACCTACGTGTTGGTCTCCGTAGTCTCAGTGTAGTCTGGTCCTTCGGTCTGGTCTTATACTCTGGCTCTGGTCTTCCCTTCATCTTTGGTGTGGTGGCTCTTCTCATGGTGGTTAGTTGCTGGTGGTGATCAACATTGTTGTCGTTCATGGGGAAAAGAGAGAGAGCGCAGTACCTTTTATCCCCCATTGGTTTCATGCTCGTTTGGGCGGTCTCTTGATTATCGCCAATCCATCGATCAGGGTTTGATCACCCTGATCAATAGAGTCCAATCAGGACTCTAACGATCAGGGTGCCACATCAGGACTCTATTGATCAGGCTGCCACACCAATCTCTGGGTGTGTACCCAGCAGCCATGCCTGTAGGTGCTGGAGATACATAGGTCACATACCTTCCTCCCAAATAAGCGGTTAAGGTGCCCCGCGTCTGGTAAACAACTCTATTTAACCAGAAAGTGTCCATTGAGATGGCCTATTTCCTGTGTATTCGGTCATCTGAGCTGCAGCCTGGATTATTTCTGTCCTTTAAGCTGCAGCTGGCACTTGGCCAATTATCCCAGCATGCTTTATAAATCATCAAGCCCGATTTTATCATTGCGTCGCGCCCGTTTTCGGGCGCAAAAATGTAGTAAAATCGAATGTGAGGCCATTAACGCGATCCGCGCCCATATCCGCGCAGATGGCCATTTTACCAAGACCCGGGAATAGTTGCGATCCAATTCATGCCTGAAACGGGCGCAACGACGATATAAATACATTTGCATGCATTGAACTTGAATTAATGAACTGCCTGCCCAACTTTATCAGCATTTCCCCCTTTACCACCACGTTCGCCAATCCGGAATCGCGTCAAAATGGACTTGCTGAATAAAAGTCTGTTTCGGGCGCTCCGGCTTCTGAAGAGGTAAGTTCAGAGCTTCCAACGGCTCTCTGACTCAGATCAGTGGTTGGGGGGGGGGGGGGGGGGGGGAGGGAGGCGGGTCAGATCATTCTCTGGTGGGCGGGGGGAGGAGGGAGAAGGGAGGTCCAATTATTCTCTGGTTGGGGGGGAGGGCAGATCATTCTCTGGTGAGGGGATGGGGAGGGAGAAGGAGGCGGTCAGATGTACCTCTGGGGAGGGGGAGATAGGGGGGTGAGGCCAGATCATTCTCTGGGGGGAGGGGGGAGTGAGGCCAGATCATTCTCGGGGGGAGGGGGGAGTGAGGTCAGATCATTCTCTGGGGGGAAGGGGGTGGGGGGGCAGGGGGTCCGCTGCCACTCTGCGGGCGGTCGGTGGGGGGGAAGGGGGCAGGGGGTCGCGATCGGTCTGGGTAACAGGGGGTGGAGGATGGATAAGGGGGATAGTGATGTCTGTGGGGACCATTGTTCCCGTTTTTCGCTCCTGGGCCGCTTTCTCCGCATTCTGCGGCCCGGGAGCAATCTGACACGGGCACATTTTTTCAATTTTTTTTCTAACTGCGCATGCGCAGTTCAGAGCTCCAATCGTTTTGGGTGCACTAGGCCCCGCCCACAGCGCGATTCAGACCCGCAATCTTTTTTTCAGGCTGAGTGCGTATGGGGACGCCTGAAAACAGATTTCCAAGTCGGATCTGAATTGCGCCCAGATTCAGCACTTAGAATGAAAATGGTAAAATCAGGCCCATCATCTTAGGTGGCCCCTTTGGCCACACCATGGAAACATGACAAAGCAGATGCAGATACAGAGACATACTACTGGGTAGATAGAGTCTACAAGCTATGCATAATGTGTCCATCATTAGTACAATTGCCAATACAGGCCTAGTAAGCAATAGCGGCAATGTGGTCTCATACATGCACCCAAAAATTGCATGGCTTTTAACACTGCGTGCAAGGATATGGCACGAGGGGACATTGGAAGCACCAATGCAGAAAACAAAGGCTGGAATAAATGATTCAATATCATGAGAAGCCACAACCAAAAGCCAGACAGGTATAGCATTCCAACTAATTAATGGCGTGTATCAGGTAGTGTCAAGACAAGATCTGCAAAATGTCCAGCCAAGCTGTATGGTTAGATGATGAGGTTGACCAGACACCCATGGAGACACAAAGTGAGCTGAACATCAAAGAATGTACTGGTACAGTAGTCACCTTTGCGACCACTCAGAATGCAGCATAACATAAATAATAAACTGAACACCAGTACAGGGTGTTTGCAAACATCCTTCCACTTTGCACATTGAAACGGATGATTTAACCAACCACCGTCAAACTCACCATGTACAATAGCTCAGAGACTCCATACTTTGGATCCATTGCATGTAAACAACACTACAAAGAGCCACTCTGGTCACCCCAGATATATTATGTTGTGCACACAGTTTTAGATCCAGTGGTCACAAGCCTACGTGTGTGTAAGGACCTGCCCTTGGTCACCATCCATGGCCATGTGAAGATTGTATCAAGGAGCCAAGACCACAATGAGCACCATCAGAAATTGGCGGCACGGTAGCACAGTGGTTAGCACTGCTGCTTCACAGCCCCAGGGACCTGGGTTCGAATCCCGGCTTGGGTCGCTGTCTGTGTGGAGTTTGCACATTCTCCCTGTGTCTGCGTGGGTTTCCTCCGGGTGCTCCGCTTTCCTCCCCACAGTCCAAAGATGTGCGGGTTAGGTTGATTGGCCATTCTAAATTGCCCCTTAGTGTCCCTGGATGCATAGGTTAAAGGGGTTAGTGGGTAAATATGGAGGGATATGTGGATAGGGCCGGGGTGGGCTTGTGGTTGGTGCAGACTCGATGGGCCGAATGGCCTCTTTCTGCACTGTAGGATTCTATGATTCTTACACCAGGAGAAGACTACCTAACACTGCAATGCAGATTATCAGCTGACAGACTATGCAACACAGTTGGAATCAAATACCTATACCCATTCTACCTTGCACATTTCAGCCTACTTCAGAACCAATGCAGAATTATTATTGTGCAGACAAACCTCCCCAGTCATCACTTGTCAACATCCATAGGAATACATGGTGCATTCATCAGAAAGCAATGCAAGACGAAAGGTGCTGATGACCAGCAATGAGCCACCCAAACTGATCATCACACAAAGGCTGGAATTCTCCGTCCATTCACACCAGTGGGATTCTCTGCGGGCAACCCTGGCCCCTCCCCAAACAGTCAATGCCAACACCACTGACCCCCAAACAATCAATGTTGTCAACCCCTCCCCCCAGTCAATGTCGGCACCCCCCTCCCCCCAAACCATCAATGCCAGCAACCCCTCCCCCCAAACAGTCAATGCCAGCACCCCTTGCCCTTGCTCCTGAACATAGGCATCAGACCACTTCCCCTCAACCCCCTCCACCAGCCATCACCAGCATCCCCAGCTCCCACATCCGCTTCCTCTCCTCACCACAAAAATCAATGAGTCCCTCCCCTTCCCCATGAGGCTCCCACTAGGGTCTGCCCCTCGCACTGTTCCCTGGCAGAGGTTGGCACTGCCAGAGTGGCACCATGCTGGCAGTGCCAACCTCTGCCGGGGGCAATGGCAGGGGGCATTTCCAGGGCACTGCCTGGCAATGTCCCTCTCCCCCAGGGGTTATACTCACCTTTGTGCCATCGGGGAGAATCCCCATGACAGGGTCATGTCTGGGTGAACCTGTTGAGGGCTCAATATCTGGTGTGGGGGGAGAAGGGGGAGGAGTGGTGGGGGGGGTGTTTAATTATATAAAATATGTTAAAATATATTCAAATTAGATTCACGTCCATGTGACGAAAATCAGAAATCGCGATCTCAGCAGTGAAAATTCATCACTTTCGGGTTTTGCCAGATCTTGAGCCCCACTTCCATTCCCGCAGACAGAGAGTGCGGGCACGAGGTTCCCCCCACTGTTATTTCACTTTGCTGTCATGTAAATAGTTTGATTCTTTAATGGTAAACTTTAGTTCAGAAAAATGGAGGATGTTCTGCTATGATGTATTTGTATCCTTAAGGGAGCATATCTTAAACTGTTGTCACTCACTCCCACTTTGACATAATGTGATGTATTAGTGCCATGTGATTGAGGCAGATATATGAAGCCTCCAGTTAACATTATTTGTAAATAAACTTACCTTCAAACAAAGAAGTCACATCATTACTTTACCAATCCCTGTCATGTGATTGGTACATTTATATCCAGTAGAAGGATGGAACAGCAGTTACTCAGATGGTACAATTCCATCAAAATTGTCTATGCAACACACAGCACTAGGTACACCATCGTATTCTAGTCAAGGCAAACTCAGCATTGAGCCTAACGATATTGATTAGTAATGTGACTTCATTCTGGTCTGTCTGGAATTTTCCCTGAAAGGTGAAGAGACTATGGGGTCGATTTTACCAAATCGGCTCTAAGTGCCGGGTGCGGTCGTAAATCAGACCCGCGCCCGGCAGCCGTGCTCCAGCGCCCCCCATACGCCCTTTTTCGGCGTGGGTCCAGTGGGCGGGGCCTAGCGCATTTGCATCTGTCGGAGCACCGAACTGTGCATGCGCAGCACTCAGCACTCAGCGCGCCCTAGCACGAAAGTCAAAGGCAGCGCTGACAGCACTGCTGTCTGCGCTGCCTTTGACTGTCCCTGGTGGTGGGGCGGGGGGGGGGATGTGACGTCTCTTCCCTGAGGGGGGGGGGGAGGTGGATGTGACATCTCTTCCCATGAGGGGGGGGTGGGGTAGGGGGGGATGTGACATCTCTTCCCTGAGGGGGGCGTGGGTAGGGGGGGGATCTGACGTCTCTTCCCTGAGGGGGGGTGGGGGGAGGTAGGGGGGGATGTGATGTCTCTTCCCTGTGGGGGAGGGGGGGGGGGGCAGGGGGAGGATGTGACATCTCTTCCCTGAGGGGGGGAGGGGGGGGGATGTGGCATCTCCCCCCCCCCCCCCAACCAGGGGCAGAGACGTCACTTCCCCTACCCCCCCCTTTAGGGAAGAGACGTCATATCTCCCCCCCCCCACCCCCCCCTCCCCCCTCAGGGAAGAGACGTCACATCCCCCCCCTCCCCGCCCTTCAGGGAAGAGACGTCACATCCCCCCTACACCCCCCCCCCCTCAGGAAGAGATGTCACATCCCCCCTACCCCCCCCCCCCCCCCTCAGGGAAGAGATGTCACATCCCCCTACCCCCCCCCCCTCAGGGAAGAGATGTCACATCCCCCCCTACCCCCCCTCAGGGAAGAGATGTTACATCCCCCCTACCACCCCCCCCCCACCTCAGTGAAGAGATGTCGTCCTACCCATCAGGACCCCCGGAGCAAGGCCAGGATCCAGGATCGCAAGATGCTTTTGGCGGACACCAGCGATCAAGGTAGGTCCCCGGGGTCCGATCCCGGGGGGGCTGCTGGTGGGGCCTGCGTCCCAGGGTGGTCCGATCGGGGGGGGGGGGGGGTGCTGCCGGGGTGGTTCGCGGGGGTGGTCCGCGAAGGGTGGTCGGGGGCGATTCGGCGGTTCAGTTGCTGAGTTGAAGCCTTATCGGACTTGAATTCAGCAACACGGTAAATGCGCGGGCGCCGATCGGATCGGAGCCTCGTAAAGTGGGAATCCTTGGGTAAGTTGGGCGCGGGCTTCATTATGCCGATTTAAATGCATGCAAATGCATTAAATCGGCCCGCTGGTCGAATCGGGCGCGTGCCGGATCGGCGCCCGGATCGGCTATTGGTAAAGGCGCGATTGGCCTTGGGTTGGGTCTGGACCACGTTTAGGCCCGACGCCCAACTTTACCACGATTTCGCGCCCGAAACGGGCGCGAAATTTTGGTAAAATCAGGCCCTATGTGCTGGATTCTATGGGGCACTGCTATCCACATCCACCCCCCCACCACCCTGCTAAATGTCAGGTGGGGGAGAGGGATACCCATGATCCCAACAGATCCCTGTAACAATTAACATTTGGAGCATCGTTAATTGCTTTAAGACCAAACCTGTAACCCTTTTTTAGCTCTGGAGTCCCAGCAGTGTTAGGCAGGAATGGTTACCACTCCGGGGACTACAAACAGTCCCACCATGCTGAAGAGACTAGGTAAGTCCAGGATCTGGGGCCTCAGTGAGAGGGGGTGGGGCCAAATTCAATAGGCCACAGGGAAAGGTTAAAAAGGAACGACTTGGTGGTGGGATGGGTTGGTGCAGTGCCTCCTATTGGTCCTGGGGGTTTGCAAAAGAACTCATTGCTTGACAGCAACTCATGCTTGCCACAGAGCGCCGCCCCCTGCTACTCACCACCCCTCCCCCCCCACCGCCCCCACACCAACATATGGAGAATATGAACGGCGGCATGATCAGGTTCTTAAGTGACCATTAATTGGCCATTTAAGGAGCTCAATAAGGACGAGGGTGGGCGGGCCCAGATGTTGTCAAATCTCAGACAGGGTGGGTAGGTAGCATGGAGACCACCTGCTGGATTTTGCATGTCCTCCCATCCTCAAGCCCACCATGGGGTAACACACAATCCAGCCCCATGAGCAGAGTGGAAAAGCTGTGAACACGATTGTAACTTTTTACAAGCTTCTGCACATGTGCAAAATTACTTTATGAGCATTTGTTCCAGTGTTGCTGAATCCACCCTGCCATATAAATTCATACCAGCAAAAGCAGATTGTATTACAGAACCACTTTTATTGGAAATAGTTCTGCAATATAAATGGGATGTGAGTGAGATTGTTAATTTAAGGCCAACTGGTGCCGAATTAAAGTCAATTTTGCGTCAATTTCAATGTGTTTGGGATTGCTGAAAATCATTTCACTTACATTCCTGGAACAAACAGAGTTTTTCACAGTGGTGGAAGGGGCACAGTTTTCACCCACTGAATGATCAAGCCCACATCTACCAGGTAAAACCTTACCAAAAAATGGCAGAGTGTTGGTTCTAGTGCAAAACCTGAGTGATCCCCGCCTACAGCACTGGCGCATTTTCGGGCTGAATCTTATGCCACATTAACGACAATTTTTTGCCCACAAGTATCGCACCGCTCCTGCAGCGTGTTCCCTCTGATTCACCCGCCCCGCAACAACTTAACTGCTGCAAGTGGTGGGGAGCTCCATATAAACAGCTCCTCAGCATTTGTTTCACAAGAAGGCTAGAAAAAGTGGCGCAGAGGTGAGACACTCTCTATCCCCGCTCCAGGGGATGGACCTCCAGTATGTTCAGCACCTCCACCTGGGATGAAGTGACAGACCTGGTCAGTGCAAATACATTCCAGAAGAGGACAGGGCAGCAGTGTCAGAAAAAGATGAATGATCTTTGCTCAGTCAGGGTAACTGAACAACCCCCAGTCTCCCACTGGACCCCTTTGGACACCCCTCGCACTCCCAACCCCTTCTCTCACTCAGTCATCTTGGCTTTTGCCAACACCAGGCACCAGGTTCCCCCCCTCCTTCTCACAATCACCATATTCTCCCAATAGCTGCTGTGCTCCTCACACTCCAGCTCCCACCCAAGTCCCACCTCATCAACGACTTAAATGTAAACACTCCCACCTACATCTTTCCTCACTATGTCATTGCAGGATAAACTAGAGCACAGTAGCATCAGCAGGCACAGCCAGCTGGAGTAATGCCCAAGCTGAGAACCCTCACTTGCTTTGAGGAGCGAATGGTCAACCTATCCTGGGGGGAGGAAGAGTGCTCCTGCACTGCTGGTGAACGGGAGACAGCAGAAAAACGTGGGAATCCTCAACACATATGATGTCATTCTTCAAGTCTCAAGTGAGTAATCAATGTTCCATTTGTATCCCTTGTAATCGACTGATGCCATGTCCCTTCTCTTGCATGGGGGCCAGCGAAAACGACCGGACCATCCTCGTGTCCCCTGGACCCACCGGACTCCAGCAACTCAGAGGTCGACTTCTCCAAGCCTTCCATTGAACAGACACCACAGCTGTCACCTGCACCCAGCATCAGCGCAGATATTCACACCTCACTGGGATCAGGGTCATTCAGTGGTGATTACCTCACAGCTGAAGATCCACGACAGTTGGAGGCAGGGAGATCTCAGGGAACCAGCCTCGGAGAGATGCTGGAGCCAGCATTCAGAGAGACGCTGGAGCCCAGGACTCTGCTGGGCCCCTTGCCAATGATGTGCCTCTGGGCCTGGTCATTCACAGCTGCTGGAACTGCAATGGCAAAGCCACAAGTATCAGATAGGGGATACGACAGCCCTCATCAGAGTGCAAGGCCAATTGGAGAAGTCCCATTGCCTTCTATCTGAGGAGATAGTGCCGTAAGCCCATAAATGTCAACACTGCAAGGTTGGCGTCTGCGGTGGAGACCTTGGTGCTGGATGTGCACTCCATGGCAGGAGATGTCTGCACCATGATGCAGACAATGATGGGAATCCATGAGTGTCGGTGCCAGAGAATGGCAGGGCTTCTGGATCTCACTCCAGCTGCCCCTCCATCCCATGGAGGAGCATAGGAATCCCTGGGAACCCAAAAGGAATAGGTTCAGCAGGAGTATAGACTGGGGACTTCCACCGAGGGGATCGTGGGCAGCTCCAGCGCATCTGACACCCTCCACCCTATGAGCGACACTCCTCCAGCCCCTGATATCGTGAAGGGCAGTAGTCAAACATCCATGCTGACCGAAAGCAGGCCTGGACCCTCCAGGTCCCAGCCCCCAGGGGATGTCTGCCAAGGTCATCCCAGGTAAAAGGGCGTGGAAGTCATCAGGCTGCCTCAATCTCTGCTGTGGATCTTGGAGGATACATCTGGACATAGTGGGAGGGTCGGGAAGATTAAGAAACCGTAGGCACTTAGTGCACACAGGTAAATATAGGCACTAGGGTAAATAGGTCACCATTTTGTTTTGAATGGTTGGCAATAAATTTCACTTTGATCACCCACAAAGCCTCCACCCTGTCTATTCATGCTGCGAAGCTTGGAGGAACCATCTGCACCTCATCCCTGTGGAGTGTGAAAATGGTAGTGCTATGAACCCTCTAACCTTCTTGCCAGCGCTCACTAAGGAAGGGCACTCCCTCAGCTGCGATGTGGACAGGAACCCAGGCAGGAGAACACAGGAAGCGCTGCCTGCATACCAGCCTTCACAACCCCTTTAGAGCGAGGGACGCTCCATCATGAGGGGAAAGTAAGCTCTGCACGTGACCCCTTCTGACCCCTCTTCCCAAAATGGCAATTGTGGGACCCCCACCCCCGTCCCCGAGTTGAACTTATTTGCATCCCCCGAGTCCTCTCCGGTGTCTCCTGAGCAGTGCACACCACTGAGGGTGCTGACTGCCTGAGGGCTCACCTCTGAAATTCCCCTCAGCGGTGCAGACGCCAAGTTCACGCTTATGTAGAGCCGGAATGGCGTCACGCTGGCGCCCGCTGAATATCCAGCGAGGGGAGAAGTCCTGGAGAGAATGCTCGCTAATGACATGCTAATATATTCAAATGAGCTTTCTGTGGTCCCATGGCATGTTTCAATGCCGCTGAGGGGCTGGTAAGATCAGAACTCAGAAACTCGCCGGCGTGAATTGCGCTCTCAGGATTTTGAGCACAGGCCGCCATTCCTGCAGACGGAGAGTGCGGGCTCAAAATCAGCCCCAATTAACATTTTACCTGCGGTTAGGTTTATCTTCAGAACATTGTGTCACTAAAAGTATCCGAGAGTTATCAAGATTCATGTAGAAGTGTTTTAATCACCCAGCATCTCCAGCAGCAACTTCAGGGAAGCATATTTGCTTGAAATATTTCTTCATAATGTTTGAAATTTCTCATTATTTTACTGAAAGAATGTGTTCTGTTTCCGTTACATCAAGCCTGAGGAAGCAAAAAACCATTTCTCCAACTAATTACCATTTACTGATCCTCTAAACCTGTCCATATACATCTTTTTCAAACTGAGTGTGACATCTCTCTTCCTGTACACAGTCCTTTCTTATTCAAATACCTTGGGGTCAGAAAAGAGTGCACTGTACGGAAGGAAGGAAAGTTGGTTGTGAAGGTGAACAGCTCTTAAATTAATGACAGCTTCCTAGACTGTGAAATGCACTAGAAAGAGAGAGGCCTGCTTTAAATTCTCAGGACAAGTGTTTCAATATTGAGAAAGTCAGACATATTCAACTCATTCATCTACAGATTTTTGATTTGTGACATGCATTGGCTTGCATTCATTTAAGATTTTAAAATTCTATACATCATTTCATTTTATCTTTCTCCAATTAGGAGAAAGGAGGACAACCCAAAGTGTTTTAGAAACCCAATAAACTATTTTGAACTGCACTTACTATTGCTCCTGTGAGATGCTTTGAACATTTTAATACATTAAAGGCACTACATACGTGTAAGATTTTATGTTGGTGGACAATTTGCATACAACCAGACTGCAAGAAGCAGCAAGTGAGGTCTAGGCCGGCGACCGGGAGACCAGCGATGTGCAGGCAGGGAGGCACATGTCAACTGGGAGATCGGCGCATGTGCACTGGCCCCCTCAGCACTCTGCTGCCGGCTTCTCGGGTGGGATTAGCCCCCCCTCTCCCTCCCATCCCCCCCCCCCCCCCCAATCACCAGCATAAATCGCCTGATGGCCTTTGTGCTGCAGAGTGCCAGAAATTCATTTTACTAAGCTCACCCAAAAAAACGGGCTGGAAAAACTCCAATTTTCCCTCCCGTTGGGCATTTAGCTTGTTCTAGGAAAACTGCAACCAAAGTGTTTAAATAAGGTGTTAGACGTTCAAATGAGGAGACAAGGTGTGAACTTTGCATTTACATTCTAAAAGTTTGACTCAAAAAATGAAGGTAATTATGTTTGACTTCTGAGAAGGTTAGTTCAGATTGGGAAGATCAAAAGGAAAAACAGTATATCAGAAGCATTCAATCTATGCAAGCGTAGCTGTTTGAGACCTCAGCCAACAGTGGGAAGAGCTGTTTTAATTCCCAGCAAACCACATCTATGCCAAAAGCCTGCTTTGAAAAGCCAGTTGTTTTGTTCTACCTCAGAAGCAACCTTAAATAAATATAACTGCCTGGTGGGTAACTGTTATTGGATTTTGTTGATAGTTTTTAAAAAACATTTCAGATGATGCCGAGGTTTAGGGGGGAATTAGCTCTGAAGATAGTGAACTAAAGATGTTTGGAACTGGATAAAGTTAGTAAAAACTGTGTATAGCCATTGTTTAACTGAGTGTATTTCTAGTTCAATTTATTGTTTATTTTATTGTTAAATAAACACATGCTATTTAAAATCATCCCAAAATATCTGGGGTATCATTCTCTGGTTTTGAAATCTTTCCTCACATTGTATCATTTTGCAAGGCAGTTGTTTCAAGTTTCCCTTCTGGGATCTAGAATAACCCAACATTTACTATCAGCCGTGCTGTTAAAAAAGCACAGAATCTGCTGCGGGATCTTTCCATTCTGGGCAGCAGGAAAGGCTCCACCCGAGCCACTTGCCACCACCCTTGGGCCTGGATTCTCTGACCTCGCCCACAGCTGGGATCCTCTGGTCCCGCTGCAGTGAACGGAGATTTGGTTGAGCGCCAAATTCTTTGTTCTCGCTGGCAGCGGTAGTGGGGCATGAACGGCCGGAGAATTCCAGCATTCGTCTCAAAATGGGAGAATCAGTTTAATAAAATCCAGAAGATGGAGTGTCAAAGGTTGGTTAATTCAAAGCTAACTGGCATAACAAGATGACGGAAAGGAGCTTGACTGATGTGTATTGAGAAAGGAACTGAAAGGTTGCAACAGTGTTTTCCAGAAGAATGGAATGTTTAACTTATGGATAAATTAATTGATTCTGAGTTGCCAATGGAATCCATCCTCAAACAGATTTTGGACTGAAGGTAAGCCAAAAGTGCTGTGGAATCAATTCTCTAACCCATGTGCTATATGAACATGGCATTGTAAGGAATCTTTGGTGTTTGAAATGTAGAGAAACGAGTGTTGGCATATGGAGGAAGTCACTATTATACTCTACAAGATGGAGTGAGGGATGGAGTAAACTTAGGATCTAATGAATTTTTCTTATTCTGGATTTTCTGATGTTTTATGCTTTTTTTAACAACTCAAATAGCGGTTTGGTGAATCAACTCAATCACACTAATACTTCTAAGCAAATCTTGTCCAACAGGAACTGCTACAAAAAAGCCATAGGTATGGCTACAGATGTCATTTTAGTTACATGTACTAATTTTAGTTCAAACTAACTTATATATATTCACATAATATCATAATAAGGCCATTAGATAATAAGATGTAGGAGCAGAAGTAGTCCATCCATCCCATCAAGTTCACTCTGCCAATGAGATCATGACTGATCTGATATGATAATCCTCAACTCCAATTTCCCACCTTATCCCCATAACCCTTGATTCCCTTGCTGATTAAAAATCTGTCTATCTCAGCCTTGAACATACTTAATGATGCAGCCTCTACAGTCCTCTGTGCTAAAGAATTACACAGGTTCACTACCCTCTGAGAGAAGAAATTGCTCCTCATCTCTGTCTTAAATGGGCAACCCCTTATGCTGAGATTATGCCCTCTGGACCTAGACTCTCCCATGAGGGGAAACAACCTCTCAGCATCTTCCCTGTCAAATCCCTTGAAAATCCTATATCTCTTTAAGGTTGTCTCTCATTTTTCTGAACTCCAATGAGTACAGGCCCAACCTACTCAACCTCTCCTCATAAGAAAATCCCTCCATACCTGGGAACAACCTAGTGAACCTTCTCTGGACTGCCTCCAATGCCAGTGTATCTTTCCTTAGACAAGGGGAACAAAACTGTTCACAGTAAATACAAGTAAAGGGACTTCACAATGTATTTACTTAATTAACAAACATCTATAACTGTTCAGTAGCTATGAAAGCATGACATTTACAATGAGCAGGAAACACATACTCTTTTTCTTTGTCTTACTGTTTTACCAACAAACACAAAAAAGATCAAAACACAGAGGTAGAATGCTGTATAAATTGAGGTATTGAAATCCATGCAAAACCATGGTTTTTAGTAATATATATTATTTTCTAATCTTAAATGGAATTAGCTAGTTATGGATTTCCAATTTGTCACAAGTGGCTAGTTGCTTAAGTATTGAACATCTTTGGATTAAATTAATATGTTCACTACTTTTAAAATATCTTCTTAAGTGTAGTTAAACAGCAATAAAAGGAAAGAAAGTAATACAAACTTATATTGCCAGGCAAAAAATTAGCAATAGTAAAAACTGGCCATTTTACACTGGCCCAATATGCTTTTCTATTATAAAAAAATGAAGTGGCTGGGGTAAACCATGCTACCAATTTGCTAACAGTCACTTATTGCCAGGCAATAAAGTAAAAATTATCCCCAAGGTTATCAAAATGATAGTTTATACTGAACTCTTCGCAATGCCCATTCAAAATCAAATGCAATTTTACTTCATAGGTACGATTGGTTATAAAAGCCTAAACCTATGACAAACTCTCAGGTATCTGTAAATGTTATTCCCTATATTCCTTAAATATGCATACATTAATGTAGGTCATTAGTATATTGCGAATAAGTTGGTGGACATAAGACTGTTTTTGATTTATATTACCAGGGGAGGGTGGTGTGGGGTGCGGTGGGGTGGGGGGTGGGGGGAGAGTGGTTGTGAATAAAAATGGGCAGATGAAAGACTGCAATGTGAGAAAGAACAGACTCACTTCCAAGATAGTCCTGAAAAGTGTTGCATTACACAATCTCTACAGAAACGGAATGCAGGTTATAAGTACCATGATACAGCAAGGGGCACCATTGCTGTTATGAAATCCAGAGCACCTGAAAATTCAGATGTGATTTACAATGGTATTTACTGGCAGATTCAAGGCATTTTCAGGCATTACCATATTTTCTGGGAAATAAGGTGCATATTTGAATTACGAAATGTTTACATGACATACTATTAATATAGGTTCTGTTAATATTAAGTTAATATTCAGGTAATAAAGCTGTCTTCATCAATGATTTGTCAACATACATTATTCAGTGACAGCTTTACGCTGGAGGGAATTATCAGATTTGTGAGTAGTAGGGGACACTAGACAGAAACAACCCACTCTGAACTACATATCATGATGAGGATGACACCTGTAATTGTCGGAGGTACTTGTCTGATGTATATATTAAACTGTATATTACTGTACTACTACGTATTAAACTGTCAGGTAAGCACTGGTTTAATGGCATAGAATCCCTACAGTGCTGAAGGAGACTCTTCGGCCCATCAAGTCTGCACTGGCTCGCCGACAGAGCATCTTTCCCAGGCCCACCACCCCCCCATCTTTGTAACCCCACATATTTACTCCACTAATTCCCCTAACCTACACATCTTGGGACACCAAGATGATCAATCCTCCTAACCTGCACATCTTTGGACTGTGGGAGGAAACCTAAGCACCCGAAGGAAACCCAGAAACGCAGGCAGACACGGGGAGAAAATGCAAACTTCGCACAGATAATCACCCAAGGCTGGAATCGAACCCTGGTCCCTGGCGCTGTGAGGCTGCAGTGCTAACTACTATGCCACATGTTGAATCAAATATCAGGAAGTTTGTTCACATCGATTTGAACCAGAACAAAATAGATTCCCTGTGTAAAAAAAAACCTGGATTGTATTCAATTGTTTGAAGGAATTCCTGAGTGTATTCTGTGGATATATTTAAATGTGGATATGCTTAAATGATCTCCCTGCATAATTCTTTATGATCAGTGCTTTTATTTATCATAATTTAATATCATGACACATAATCCCTGATGAATAAGAAACTGATTGTGGATAAATTGCAGTAAATGGCTGTGGAGACACCTCTGGAAGTATGAATGCAGTTAGGGTATCACTTTCAGATTACATTGGAACTATATAATCCTTTTACAGGGTATACAGAAACAAGAGGGATACATCGTCTAAAATGCCAAAGTAAATAGCTGCTCCACCATCAGTATTACTGGTCTCAGATGTCAACTTTTTGTCATGCAGAGTCTGCAGGACATCCAGTTTACACATACTGGCATTTACATTACATAAGGTGCATTGTACTCGATGTAAATTATAATTGTTAATGTGGCAGCACTGAGCATGTAAATGACAATGTGTGTGACTTGATAACAAGGCTGCTTGTGCTGACGTTACTGAGTACATATTGTACTTTTGCAAAACCAAGTGCATTGTTTCTTTATGTGTTACAATATAGATTTACGGTTTAAATAATATTCAATGATAGCGGGACTTAACAAACTCTCTCCTTTCCTCTCCTTCAAAGCTACATGTTTCATCTGTGACACCTGTGACATCCGACAGAGAGATCTGCAGTGCATCCGAAGAGGAAAGAGTCGAATTGGACTCCTCTAGAAGGCCGCTGCCCTCGACTTGACATGTATGCCCAAGCCGTCAGGAGGTGCGTCAACACCAAATTCATCAGCCGCACTCACAAGACAGCCCCGAACATCACCCAAGCACAACGTAATGCCATCCACGCTCTCAAGACCAACCGAAACATTGTCATCAAACCAGCAGACAAAGGAGGGGCCATCGTCATACTGAACAGAACGGATTACTGCAAAGAAGTGTACCGACAACTCAACAACGAGGAACACTACAGACAGTTACCTGCAGATCCGACCAAAGAACACACCCGTCAACTCAACACTCTGATCAAGACCTTTGATCCGGACCTCCAGAACACCCTCCGTGCTCTCATCCCACGTACTCCCCACGTTGGAGATCTCTACTGCCTCCCGAAGATACACAAGGCAAACACACCCGGCCGTCCCATCGTATCGGGCAATGGGACCCTGTGCGAGAACCTCTCCGGCTATGTCGAGGGCATCCTGAAACCCATTGTACAAAGAACCCCCAGCTTTTGTCGCGACACGACGGACTTCCTACAGAAACTTGGCACACATGGAGCAGTTGAACCAGGAGCGCTCCTCGTCACAATGGATGTCTCGGCACTCTACACCAGCATCCCCCATGACGATGGCATTGCTGCAACGGCCTCAGTGCTCAGCGCCAACAACTGCCAGTTTCCAGATGCAATTTTACATCTCATCCGCTTCATCCTGGACCACAATGTCTTCACCTTCAACAACCAGTTCTTCATCCAGACACACGGAACAGCCATGGGGACCAAATTCGCACCTCAATATGCCAACATCTTCATGCACAGGTTCGAACAAGACTTCTTCACCGCACGGGACCTTCAACCGATGCTATACACTAGATACATCGATGACATTTTCTTCCTTTGGACTCATGGTGAACAATCACTGAAACAACTCTATGATGACATCAACAAGTTCCATCCCACCATCAGGCTCACCATAGACTACTCTCCGGAATCGGTTGCATTCTTGGACACACGCATCTCCATTAAGGACGGTCACCTCAGCACCTCACTGTACCGCAAGCCCACGGATAACCTCACGATGCTCCACTTTTCCAGCTTCCACCCTAAACACGTTAAAGAAGCCATCCCCTACGGACAAGCTCTCCGTATACACAGGATCTGCTCGGATGAGGAGGATCGCAACAGACACCTCCAGACGCTGAAAGATGCCCTCATAAGAACAGGATATGGCGCTAGACTCATTGATCAACAGTTCCAACGCGCCACAGCGAAAAACCGCACTGACTTCCTCAGAAGACAAACACGGGACACAGTGGACAGAGTACCCTTCGTTGTCCAGTACTTCCCCGGAGCGGAGAAGCTACGGCATCTCCTCCGGAGCCTTCAACATGTCATTGATGAAGACGAACATCTCGCCAAGGCCATCCCCACACCCCCACTTCTTGCCTTCAAACAACCGCACAACCTCAAACAGACCATTGTCCGCAGCAAACTACCCAGCCTTCAGGAGAACAGTGACCATGACACCACACAACCCTGCCACAGCAACCTCTGCAAGACGTGCCGGATCATCGACACAGATGCCATCATCTCACGTGAGAACACCATCCACCAGGTACACGGTACATACTCTTGCAATTCGGCCAACGTTGTCTACCTGATACGCTGCAAGAAAGGATGTCCCGAGGCATGGTACATTGGGGAAACTATGCAGACGCTGCGACAACGGATGAATGAACACCGCTCGACAATCACCAGGCAAGACTGTTCTCTTCCTGTTGGGGAGCACTTCAGCGGTCACGGGCATTCGGCCTCTGATATTTGGGTAAGCGTTCTCCAAGGCGGCCTTCGCGACACACGACAGCGCAGAGTCGCTGAGCAGAAACTGATAGCCAAGTTCCGCACACACGAGGACGGCCTCAACCAGGATATTGGGTTCATGTCACCCTATTTGTAACTCCCACAGTTGCGTGGACCTGCAGAGTTTCACTGGCTGTCTTGTCTGGAGACAATACACATCTTTTTAGCCTGTCTTGATGCTCTCTCCACTCACATTGTTTCGTTTCTTAAAGACTTGATTAGTTGTAAGTATTCGCATTCCAACCATTATTCATGTAAATTGAGTCTGTGTCTTTATAAGCTCTGTTTGTGAACAGAATTCCCACTCACCTGAAGAAGGGGCTAAGAGCTCCGAAAGCTTGTGTGGCTTTTGCTACCAAATAAACCTGTTGGACTTTAACCTGGTGTTGTTAAACTTCTTACACCTGAGGAACCCATATTGTGGTGAAACAACCTTGTGTGCTTCCATTCAAGGCGCAAGGAGCAGTTAACATTGGATGATTTCCCTTGAAGTTCCAGGTTTAAAAATCATTGGACAATAACTTCCTGGCTCCCCAGTGTTAGATTTGGGGAGTACGCCAAAGATGCTCTGGGAAATCCCTCAGGGAAATTCTCAGGTAAGCATTTATACAGCAAATGTCCAGAAGCACTAACTTCCCCTGGACAATTGCACTACACTGGGGACCACCTGAGAAAGCAATTTAAAATGCTAACTTTGGATGGTTCTGCCTGTTTTCAGCTAATAGTTACTCTCAAGAGTTAAAAACATTAAAAGCACTTCTAACTACAGCGTAATTATTTTAAACACTCAGACGGAACCCTGCACAGGAAGGACACCACCCCAATACTCTCAAACCCCTACCCCCAGACTAATCACCTCCCCACCCACACCGGGTGTCGGACTTACAGAAGGCCTGGGGCAGCTCACAGAGATCGGAAGGGAAAATGGAGGCCTTCAGTGACCGTGGACCCTGAAACATTGTCTGCAACAGTGGGTGGGTGGAACATCAGCCACATGGATCCTTGAACTTCAGGATCTTCCAGGAGTTGGATCTTCGTGATGGGTGAATTGATGTCTGGGCGCCTTTTAAATATGGCATCTGGTTATGGTGGCGAGGCACGAGCCACCCAGCCTGACTTGCTGTGCAAAACATCGAGAAACCACCCCCCACTGTGTAATTAATTAGACCAGCGTTATCCAATATGGCGTAAATGCCCACCAGCATCTGCAGTGAGAAGCTCTCCCTGCCATCGGACTTAGTCCTGGAATTGAAAAGTTTGTCCCCATACAAGTGAGTGTTTTATCTAATTCTAGGTGCACTGTTCATTTTGTTTTCATGTCTTTGTTCCCAGAAAATGGTTCATCTTTTTGCTCTGAAGGAATTGGCAACAACTTTCAGCCTCCTAATGCTTTATTATCATTGTTCTTCTGACAAGTTTCTATGCAGTATCTAAATTCAAATGTGCACTTTCCAAGCTTTTTAAAATTTGTCCAATAGATACATATTCAAAATTTCAAACCAACAAGAAAAAAATCCAATGTTCTGTGCTGTTGCTCCCTGCAGTTCCACTGCTAATGGCATTCCCACTGCCATGACCTTTTTCCATCTGGTATTCATGTTTTTATTTTGTGACTGGGGTAAAAGGTAAAATTTTGGATAAATGAAAAAAAATGTCAAAGCACCAATAAACTAGTAAGCGGGTTAACTGGCCTAAAAGATATTGGGCTACATAGAGAAAAATGGACACTGAGCTATGGTTAACAGGCTGGAAATTGATTTTCACTGGCTGCCAACAACCCCTCAAATTTAAATGTTTAATCCTTGTGCTTACACCCCTTCATGCCCTCAATCATCCCGATCTCTGCAATCTTACAAACCTCCCATCCCTCCTGGGACTCTGCACTCCTCTGAGTCTGGTGTCTTATGCATCTCTCCTCACTTTGCTCTGTCTTTGAAAGTTGTATGATCAGTTTTCTAAGTTTCACATTCATCAATTCCCTCCTAAACCCCTCTGACTCTTCACGTATCTACTCTCCTTTTAAGAGCCTCCGTAAAACCCACATATTTGACTGGTTGTTTTGCCCTCTCCCCTATCACTCATTTTTATTTCTCTCTTTGGATCATTGTTCATTTTTTGGTTGCACCTCCTGAGATATTATTCGATGTTAAAGGCACGATGTTAAATGCAAGTTGCTGTTGTTGGAAATAAGTGCTGCTGCTGTTTAATATGCTAATCCTTTCCCTGCTATTTTTATCCTATTTTACATTAATATCTCAGTTGAATTGGCAGATTGAAGGATAGAATAGAAATGTATTAAACGTTTGACTGTTGAGAGCAGCTCTTTCACTGTTGTCACCTTTTATCATCTGGCACTCCTGGGCTTTGTACGCCACTGAAGCAAAGGCTAAGGTGCTGGGTAAATGAAACATCAAACTTATTCATTTCGTCTCAGGTTTTTAGGCATCCACAAATTACCCAACAGTTAATTGCAATTTCCCAATCCAAAAGATAAAATCACTCTCATTAGGCTTTTATTTTTTTATAGTAGAGCCATTGGAACTCACCAGTTTATGAATTTCAGTAAATATAATGCAGAGAAAATAAAGTTGATGACAAAATCTGATGTAGTGAGTGATGTAGAATCATAGAATCCCTACAATGCAGAAGGAGGTCATTTGGCCCATCGAGCCTGCACCGACAACAATCCAACCCAGGCCCTATCCCTGTAACCCCGCATATTTAGCCTGCCTATCCCCCTGACACTAAGAGGCAATTTAGCATGCCCAATCCACCTACGTTGCACATCTTTGGATTGTGGGAAGAAACCAGAGCACCTGAAGGAAATCCACGCGGACATGGAGAGAATATGCAAACGCCGCACAGACAGTGACCCAAGGCTGGAATTAAACCCAGGTCCCTTGCACTGTGAGGCTGCAGTGCTAACTACTGTACCACCATGCCGTCACTGCAGGTTTTCATGTGATGAGCATCAGATGTGATTAAGATACAATATACAGTATAATTGATGAAGATGCTTTGTTCTGATGAAGGGTCCCACTTAAAACATTATCCCGCCTTTATCTTTCACATTTTGATCATTCTCATGTGCTTTTCTAGTGTTTTCCTTTTTATTTCTGATTGTTCTCACTTATCTTTCAAACAATATCACCTTTTCTCTTTTGAAAATATTGAGAATCATTGGCATACTGTACCCCTTTTAATAACCATTTTCTGGGATCTGTTCTGAGTGGAACATTCCTGATTTGTGATCCTAGATCATCACCAGCCTATTCAGCAATGGAAGACTTTGCAGCTGAACCTGAATCCATCAGCATTTAATGTCCACACATGGAAACTTTACAATAGGAACCTTTGGAAAGCAGTCAGGATGGGATTTTATCCAGATGGATTTATACTCTCCCTAGCCCTCGGGCACTGAAACCAATTTTAGCACCACTGTTGCTGCTCTGGCTGAGATCAGCTAAATCGGTATTGACCAGGGATCAAATCCAAAAGCCTCTGGGATGTACAGTTTAAAGAAGAAAACATTTTATGTAGCACCTTAAAACATCCCCGGGAAATCTCAAAGTGCTTCACATCCAACTCCAGTCACTGTGATGTATTGCAAACACAGCAGTTTGTTTGTGGAAAGTTAGATTCCAAAATGTACAAATCAGATGAATGGCTGGTTCACTGGTGGTTGAGGGATGAAGCAAGGGAAGAAGACAAGAAGAACTTCCTGCTCTACTTTGAATACAGAGCGCTCCTGTTAATCCAAAGTCATTTAATTTGGCGTTGTGAGACTACTTACCGATTTAATTTGAATTTAGCTACTCACTTGAATAGAAATAATGCAAGAAAAAACAGCACTTCTGCTGTTTCGTTAATTTGTTCTAATGTACAATTCAAATTGCACAGTAGCAAAAAGTTTGGACTAACGGGAGTAGATAGTAGTGCAATGTAATCTGCAACAAGGAGCTTTGATTTATTGCCTCATCTGAAAGGAGGTAGCAATTCATTATTTCCCAGAACTATGTTTAAGAATGAATTATAACTAGGTTCACTTTTTATAATTTCATGCTGCTTTAGTGTTCCTCTGTGCATTAGAAAGTTGATTTATTCAACAATATTTTCTTTTTCTGTTGAAGTGGGGAGTGGTACACACATCTACTTCCACAGATGCTGCTACTTTGTCCATGTCATAATTTGTCTTTGTGTATGAATCTCCTGGACTTAGTCCTGGCCAGAATAGCAGGACAATTTTGGATGAGGAACCTGATTTCCGAATAGTTTGGCTGTGTTGAGGTTCTTTTCCAGACCAATGGCATTAATAACCTGCTTCGACATTCCCGGCCAATTAGGGACAATGAGGATGAAGAGTTCATCCTGCTAAGTGAAGTATTTTGAATTAGCGGGATCACAACATGGGTTAGAATGGCTCACTGCAATTGGATCTTCGAGACTGCAGCAATCAGGAATGGAGAAGATCTGAGAAAGTTCACTTTTACCTAGAGGTCTTGTTGTGGCATCTCAGGGACTGTGGTGAGGTGAGCTCACCCAAGGGTGGGAAGAAGAGGACAACTTCCAACAAAGCACGCTGGGATGCAAATGTCTGAGGTAGTCAGCACCAGAATCCCTGCAACCTGGAGACCAAGGATCCAGGACCTCAGGAAGGGAAGAGAGATTAAATGGCAGAAGTGTGTCAAGCTGGCTTTCCCAGCATTCACCTGACAGCAGCCCTCAGGTCCACCCATTCCTCTCCATCTCCAGGCACCTCACGTTCCCCATCCAAATGGCCGACACTCCAATCACTCTCAGTCTATTACCCTCTGATTGATTCCCCTGAACATCTAAAGGATGAACAACAGAACATGACATTTATTAAATGTTTTAGTTCTTAGTTCACATTTTGCTGTGTTAATGTCTTTTGTTGCAACTACTATATTGATATTCCTCAAGATCTTCAAGTGCAACTAGTGTAAAATTCATTTTAAATCTATTTCTTCCCAGTCATCTGCATTTAATCATGCTTCTGTTTAATCTGCCAGATTTCCACCAGGGACTTTGCAGAAGGAATATACTCTTCATAATGCCCTCAGCCAAACGGTGACCATATGACTAAACTTCTCCACTATAACTGTTAAAAGAGTGCTCCATAATAAGACTCTAAATGGCCTTATCAAAGGGAATTCGTCTGTAAAATGAATTATAGCCTTTTAGAAGAAAACTCACTTTTCACACTTTTAAATTGAATAATAAATGTGGTCAAAATGAGATTCCTGATCAAAACATTTTACACAGTGTACTTTACATAGTTTTGAAATGTTCTTCTCCCCCGTGTACCCCCCTCCCCCCAACCACTCCCTCCCCGACCCCCGCACACTTCAATGCATTGCCCTCCATGCTGGAGTACAGTTCAGTTCCACCCACACATACACGGTGATTATTCAAACATGAGCTTAGTCTATTTAACCATAGGTAGCTTCACAGCTGAATCCACATGCGCTACTCGCCGGAGGTCCCTGTGCAGCAATCGGGAAGAACTCCGGCTGGCTGGCTTCTCAGCACAACGCCGAGGAGGTTAATTTTTAAAGCCTTTACTACCACTAAATCAGCACAGGCAGGTTTTGAACCCAGCAGCCTCTTGCTGCGCATTCAATACATTCAATGGTCCCTTGGAGGAATCCTTTTCATTTCAATTGTAACTGAAAATAATTTTTGAAATGGATGCTACATAATGCAAAAGAAGAAATATATTCAGATACACTTTCTTTGAGAATTGCTCAGAAAAAAATCTTTCAAATGCAATTTAGGATGGACTTACACACCATCTGTTATGCCCCTGCCAAATGATTTTTGCCAAAGTTGCAGCATAAATAGTGAGTTAAAATGTGATATGACTCTGGGAAAAAGCAGTGCAAGACTCCATGGGGGCCATAGTTTCACACTGCTGTAGCTTGGCCCCACATGAAGAATAACTCTAATGCCATGTCAATCCAGCTTTGAAAAGTGCTCAGGGAATCTCTTGGATGTGTTGAACTCTTCTTAAACATGCGTGCAGTTAACTTAAGTGTTGATGCTCCCAGTGGCATGTGAAGCATTTAGCTTTAAGGACTCATGTTCTTTCCTGGGTTGGAGAATTGCAGTTCCAGCCAGGCAACCTGACTGGAACACTGACTGACTGAAACCATTACTACATCTATGACACTGGTGTCAATGCTGCTTAATGACGGTGGAAACCGACCACACTGTCGGTTTCCATACTGTCCCTTTAGCTGCTACATTAATCTCTTTCTCTGTATTGTAAGGCGTTTTCTAATTATTGCTTTGTTCATCTCAATTGAAAATTCCTCAGTGAAACAGTCCACATGTAACAACGTAACATCCAGGCCTGGGCTAATAAGTGACAAGTGCTATTTGTGCCACAGACAAGTTGCCAAGGAATGATCGACTTCAACAAGAGAACTTCAACATCTCCCTGCAATATTTCATCGAATCATAGAATCCCTACAGTGCAGAAGGAGGCCATTCGGCCCATCGAGCCTGCACCAACAACAATCCCACCCAGGCTGTTTTTCCCGTAACCGCACATATTTATCCTGCTAATCCTGCTGACACTAATAGTCAATTAAGCGTGGCCAATCAACTTAAGCCACATAACTTTGGAATATCGAAGGAAACCAGAGCACCCTGAGGAAACCCACACAGACAGTCACGCGAGGCCAGAATTGTTTAAAGTTTATTTATTAGTGTCACAAATAGGCTTACATCAACACTGCATTAACACATTAACTGCAATGAAGTTACTGTGAAAATCCCCTAGTCACCACACTCCAGCACCTGTCCAGGTACACCGAGGGAGAATTTAGCATGGCCAATGCACCTAACAAGCACATCTTTCGGACTGTGGGAGGAAATTGGAGCACCCAGAGAAAACCCACCCAGACATGGGGAGAACATGCTATGTCTGCACAGTGACACGGACCCAAGCCGGGATTCGAACCTGGATCCATGGCTTTGTGAGGCAGCAGTGCTAACAACTGTGCCACCCCTTTAATTTGATGTACTACCCTTGCTACATAGCCTAACATTAGCATTCTGTGCATTACCATTGATCAGCTATTCAGCTATAGGTAGCCACAGAAATATTGTGTCTATTGCACCTGTTCAAAGATTGGGAATTCTGCAGTGAATACTTTGTTTCCTGGCTCTACAAAGCCTCTGTACCACCCACAAGGTGCAAGTTAGTGATGAACATAAACAGAAAATGCTGGAAATACTCAACATGTCAGGCAGCATCTGTGGAGAAAAGAAAACAGATTAATGTTTCAGAACAATTACCTTTCATCAGAAATGGAAGAAGTTAAGAGATGTATCAGCTATTAGGCAAACCCAGTCTTCCAAATTCAATACTGAGTTCACATAACCTTTGCATTTCTATACCAGACTCCTATTGACTACAGCACCATTATCCCAACAAAATTAATTTCCAAACTCCGTGGTCTTGAACTCAGAATCAACTCCCCACTTTGCGAATGGAAGTCCCCAGACTTCCTAACCCACTGACCATAATCAGTAAGAGTAGGCAGCACTGCCTCCTCCACGATTATCCTCAACACCGGTGCCCTGCAAGGCTGTGTTCTCAGCCCCTCACTATACTCCTTATACACCTATGGTTGTGTGGACAAATTCCGCTCCAACTCCATTTTCAAGTTTGCTGATGACACCACCCTCGTGGGTCGGATCTCAAACAATGATGAGATGGAGTACAGGAAAGAGATAGAGAATCTAGTGAACTGGTGCGATGACAATAATCTCTCACTCAATGTCAACAAAATTAAGGAGATAGTCATCGACTTCAGGAAGCACTGTGGAGGACATGTCCTTGTCTACATCAACAGTGAACGAGTGGAAATAGTCGAGGGATTCAAGTTTCTAGATGTCCAGTTTACCAACAACTTGTCCTAGTCCCTTCACGCTGAAGCTATAGTTAAGAAAACCCACCAATGCCTCTACTTTCTCAGGACGCTAAGGAAATTCGGCATGTCAGCTACGACTCTCACCTATTTTTAAAGATGCACCAGAGAAAGTATCCTTTCTGGCTCTGACCAAGACTGTAAGGGTTGTGAATGTAGCCTAGTCCATCACGCAAACCATCCATTAACTCCGTCTACATTTCCCGTTTACACTACCAACCGACTCAAGAATAGCTTCTTCCCTGCTGTCATCAGACTTTGAATGGACCTACCATATATTATGTTGATCTTTCTCTACACTCTAGCTATGACTGTAACACTATATTCTGCCCCCTCACCTTTCCTTCTCCCCTATGTACTCTATGAACGGTATGCTTTGTCTGTATAGCGCAAGAAACAATACTTTTCACTGTATCCCAATATATGTGACAATAAGAAATCAAATCTATTTTTTTGGATGCCAGCTTTTGTTTCTTTATTTGTCTCATTACCATCCTATTTTATCTTGCACTAACATTCCTTTTATCATTTAATCTCTCCTACCTTCTACTCTCTCACTGACCTTCCGTTTTATTTTTTCCACCCCTCATCCTTTTCCCTGTCTCTGCATTTGCCTAAAATCTGTTATAGCTCTTACTTTTTCCAGTTCCTACAAAAGGCATAAACCTTAACTTTATTTTTCTCCATGGATGCTGCCTGACCTGCTTGAGTATTTCCAGTATTTCCAGTTTTTATTTCAGATTTCCAACATCTGCAGTCTTTTGGTTTTGGACTTTTGATGGACTTTTCTCCACTTTCTTGGATGGGGTGCATCTACATCAACATGCAAAAAGTTCAATATCACCCAGGATGAAGTAGTCTACTTCAGCTTAAGTTGCAGACTAAGTTGGAGACATAGCCCATAGTCACTGATTCAAAAACTTAACACCAGTGCAGGAGGGATCACCACCCTCCCAAGGTAACTTGGGATGGACAATCAATGTCAACCTTGTGTTGGGAAAACCTTTTCTTTCAAAACCATATTTTTCTTTTAAAATATGAAAAGACGTTGCTTTTTCTGCACACTTGGATGGTAACCTGGAATTTTTTAAAGAAGGGTCACAAGTTTATATTTGGACTGGGAGCAAGCCTGCTTTTTTCCAAGAATTCACCTCACCAGCTTATACTGGAGGTGGAATGAGCTGTTTGTTTGTTTTGAACTGCAATCACTCTAATCAACGGGGAAAATAACTGGTAAAGGCTAGTGGTTTACGGGAAATCACATTACAGAGACAAGTTTTAGGTTTTGGACCTGTTGTTTTTGAAATCAGTGTGTGTTTTTGGGGAATAAGCCGAGAAGGAAGGCTGGCCTAACTCGCTCTCTCCATGCCTTGTCTGAAATTCTGTATGTTGTTATGAACCTGTTGCCAGGGAACCCTCATCTGGGTATAACTTGTTGTATTTGGAAACCTGAAAAACTAAGACGAGAAGAATTGGCTTAGCTCTATATTCTTCTCCACGCTGAAGCTCCGTGGATGAGAACCTCCAGATGTCTTCACACGAAGGAGCTCCAAATCGACAGCATCAAAATCCTGCAACCTTTATTTTATAAAGTCAATCCTCCAAACCCCATCTCTGCAGAGACCTTTGTCCTTTGTCTGTTTGTGTATGTGCATATGTGTTCTGGAGTATTTTTTTAAAAAGGATAGATAATTATACTTCCAGAGTATAGAACAATTGTGTGTGTAACAGTTCTTGCAACTTGTTTTTAAAAATGTTTTGTTTTACAACAATTCAATCATTCTGAATTTATTGATAGCAGCCTGATTAAAATCTCTTTATTCTGGATTTAAAAGCAGTGAAGATAATAATTGGCCATTTAAACTTTTAAATGAAGTTAAACTTTTAAACCAATGATGCAACCTGTGGCCGAGCAAACCTGTGCATTTCCCTAACCTATTGGATAATTTCCCACATGGTCAGGTGAATGCCAGTGCTGCAGCTGTACTACGTTACCATCTTGTTCGGGACCAGCAGTTCTTTGTTACAGTAGATGAAATTTGAAATCCCAGTTACTGATTAAGAAACTAAAGCCATATGATTTTATGGTTAAGAAGTCTTATGGCACAGTTGGAGCATCCCTACTTCTGGTTCAGAAGCTCCAGGTTAAAGTCTCACACCAGGATTTCCTGGCCATAGAAGGAGCGTTCATAATGCACTTCAAAAGACTGATAATCAGTCAGGAATCCTTTTGCCACCTCCCCAACTATTTCCCTGAAGGGAAAAAAGTGTGTGTGAAGATACACTAAAAAATTCATTGGTTTAAGCAAACAGAAGAAATATTATACAAGAGTCAACAAAGTTAACAGTCAACACTATCTATCATATACTCTAACATCCAGACTTAACATGAGGTAAACATGAATTAACAGGTAAACTTAGGCTGAATGCACCACAAACTGCACATGAACTGGCAAGAACAAACAATACAGGTTCCCCGTATTTCTCAACAACCCACCCAGTGATCACTGTGAAGCACAGAAAGTTCCTTAAAACCCTATTTTCATGACAAAGGATTTCAGCTTCTCTGCTTTAGGGAGCTAGTCTGCTCCATAGCTAAATTCCATGTGTACAATCCTCACCAGAAAGTGCATTAATCCAGATCTTTCTCAGATCCATCCTCCTTGGTCTTCTTTTTCAGTTGAGCTGACCAACCTCCGAGACTGTGTCCCACTGTTTTAGCCAGGCTACACTCCAGCATTTAAACAAAGGCATGGTCCCAGCTCCTCTGTGACCCTGCCAGCAACAACTATTGCTCACCTTCCAGTTCCCTGGCAGACAACTGCTCCTGGGCTGCCCTATGGCCCAACGGCCCAACTGAGCTGCCACCAGCAACTGCCTCAAACTACCCGAGCTGACACTTCTTCAGCTTCTTTGAGCTGACACTGCAACCCAGGGCAGCTTGGACTGATCTGTGTCCTGGTAAATCTTGCAACAGGGTCAGGCTCTGTTCGGAGACAGATGGATCATCCCTTGATACATTCTGCATCTTAAATGTTATAATCCCCAGTCGACCAGAGACCACTCTCACAGCTGCTAACTTACAACGACTCCACACCAAAAACACAGACAAAAATCTAAAAATATGTATTCCCTCACAGTGTCCAAGGGAGCGCCGCAGATACCAGTGAATGCCGATAACTTGTAACCACAACAACATCCCAGAAATCAGTGAGGCATATCATTCCACTGCACTGCACACACTCTCAACATCCACTCACCTCTGCACCTTGCAGCTTGTCCCACAGCACAACCCAGAGCAGCATGTAGCAACGTTGGATTCCGTCACAACTCAAACAGCTGGACTAATAGCATGACTCGGCTGGGGGCACAGTCTGTGCGGAGTTTGCACATTCTCCCCATGTCTGCGTGGGTTTCCTCCAGGTGCTCTGGTTTCTTCCCACAGTCCAAAGATGTGTGGGTTAGGCGGATTGGCCATGCTAAATTGTCCCTTAGTTTCAGGGGGGCTAGCTAGTGTAAATGCATGGGGTTGTGGGGATAGGGCCTGGGTGGGATTGCGATTGGTGCAGACTTGATGGGCTGAATGGCCTTCTTCTGCACTGTAGGAATTCTATGATTCTACAGTAACCCTACTGGATGGCCAGTTCATGTCAGCTTTGAATGGAGAGGAAACTCAGATGGGCTGAATTACAGTTGTCAATCTGATGTCGTCAATTTTGTGCCCCGTATAGTTCCATGTACAAAGGTTGATTGATTTTTGGCTACTAAGGGAATCAAGGAATATGGATATAGCACAGGAAATTGATGTGGAGGTAGAAGATCAGCCATTACAGTAGAGTAGGCTCAAAGGGTCTACTCCTGATCCTATTTCTTGTGATCTTATATTCTAACAATTTGCTAGAGCAAGGGTCAGGTTATACCAACCTAAAAAGAAAGAAAGCAAACAATTTGTAGTTATATGGTGCCTTTATATCAAAGCACTCCACAATCAATGGATTATTTTCTAAACTGTAGCTATGAAAACACGTAGTCGTGTCTATATAACACATGTTGTCATGTGGACAAACGTGGAAGCCAGTCTGTACATAAAGGTCTACTGTTGAGTAAATGATGGATTTTTCAGTTAATCGGATTTTGATGATGTTGGTTGAGAAAGGAATATTGGCCAGGACATTAGGAGAACTTATTGCTCTCCCTTAAGGAGTACCAAGGGATAGTTTGCGTTCCCTTAATGGGAAGATGAGATTGGCTTGCCACCTCATCAGAAAAACAGATGGCACCATCTAACTTGCAGTTATCATGCGGAGGAACTCAAAGTCAGACTGCGGATGACAGGGGAGGTTCTGTATTCAAACTTCAACTGCCTTTAGACATGCAACTTATTTCTGAGAAAAGTTATGTGATAAACTTTCAATTGCATGACTGAAGGATTTCTGAGTACTTTCACTTACAGTGAAATTAATCCTAAGAAATCATAGGCAGTACAGATGATCAGAACTTTGTCACATTTCCAGTTCTGCTCCATAATTGTTTCTCCAGAAGCTCAAAGAAAAATATACTCTTCAAGAAAATTATTTTTTTTAATTAAATGAACCTAATTCCTGAACAATTTTGACTTCAAATTTGCTTTGTTCTATACATGTTCTCAGTGTTGTGAAATGAGGTGTAGTTAATACCATTGGAATTTATGGAAACAGGAAGTTTTAAACAGGCACATTTTTTGAAGTACTCTGTCCACAGTTTTTCATTAACACTTCAGATTTTATTTCTGGGAATGCATTTGACTGGATTTGCTCACGTTTGTAAAGTTTTATCAATATTTAAAGCCAATTTATTACTCAATTTAGCATGCATTTAACTAGTCATTGGATGGTTTATCAATAGTACAATAGTGCAATGAAGAAGATGACATTGGACCTCAATCTTGGTATAACACCCGACATTTATTTTACTTAGATTGGAAAGGAACATAAAAAGGTCCAAAGCATGTTGACTGCACCTATCTAGTTCTTTTAAGTTCTTGATTGTACAGTCTGATTAATAGGACATGTAAGTCAAGTATAATTGTTCCTAACCTGACTCTCCCATCTGATTCCTATAACTCCGTTTAAGTTATTGATTTGAGTAAGTAAATGCAATGTATTAATTACAATGACTTTGCATAAAATGGGCAACACGGTGGCACAGTGGTTAGCACTGCTGCCTCACAATGCCAGGGACCCGGGTTCAATTCTATCCTCCAGTCACTGTCTGTGTGGAGTTTGCATGCTCTCCCCGTATCTGCGTGGGTTTCCTCCGGGTGCTCCAGTTTCCTCCCACAGTCGAAAGATGTGCGGGTTAGGTTGATTGGCTATGCTAAATTGACCCTAGTGTCAGGGGATAAGCAGGGTAAATATGTGGGGTTACGGGAATAGCACCTGGGTGGGATTGTGGTCAGTGCAGACTAGATGGGCCGAATGGCCTCCTTCTGCACTGTAGGGATTCTATGATTCTAAGAAAATCATATCTATTTCAAGGAGAGGAAACCTATATGACTGAATTAGTCCTTGTTGCTGTTATGTACATCTAAATGCTATCTGCATGCACTCTGAGTAATCAAAGGTTGGAGTATGAGGAACAAATAAAAGCCAGGGGTTACTGCACTAACACAATGCAGTCTCTTTATAAAACACTATCAATTCTAGACCACCCTAACAGTTACAACAGCTATGAATGTTCAAAGATTTCACTCAATAGCAAACAGAATTGCTCTTGCTGTCTTTGTGCAAAGGTTCAGTATTTCCAAGGAAAGGTTTCACCCAAAATAAAACCACGCACTATCAGCACAAGAGTGGCTGTGACTGCACTTTATAAACTCTTTGGGTACTGAGTGTGGGTCCCGTTTGACAATGTGAAGTACAGAACATTACAGAAATATAGACACAGAAGAGTTACATGTGTGGTAATAGTGGGAATTAAGGGCTGTGCGGTGATATGGTGGCCATTGCTTTTTTCCCACTTTCGCAAAGAACCTTTTTCAGACTTAGCACTGAAGCATTCATTTCCCAAATCTGACAAGCTGTATTAGAGCGTAGAAACCAGCACAGGAAACGGGAGACATCTGTAATAAAACCGATGAACATGCTATTAATTTGTTTCTCTTGCTGGTGTGGTCCCAGAGTTTGTATTTTCCTCCAGAGAGAGCCAGAGCAGAAACAAGCACCGTACACAATGTGAAATTTCACTTCCATTCATCTTCCAGCCATTTTTTTTTTGCCAGAACCACATTCTGTAAACCTCTCACAGGGAAGCTGTTGGACCCTTTTCATGAATATTTCAGATTTCTTCAGGGAGGCAACGTCAGAGCTGGCCAACAATCTAAGTGGAAGCTGATGACAGAAACTGACATTAATCAGCTCCACAGGCATGTTCTCCCCAGCAGGTTCCTTCCAATAAATCAAAGCACAGAAATTCTAATGGGGATTTAACCATGTGAGAGCAAATGTTCATTATGGTCATGAACCAACAAATATGACAAATTTACTATCTGATTGCTTTGAGCATGTATAGCCGACATATGTTAATTCTGATTGGAGGATGGAATATGTACACCTAGTGAATGCTGGTTAGAACCAGGCACAGAATAGTTTCAGACGTAATGCAATAAATAGCCAGGGTCTTTTGAAACACAATTATTTATGATTTCAAACTTTCAAATTATCTATAACTAGAGAGCCAGACATTTAATATGTTTCATGCTCCACAATTTTAACATATGGTCCCAATGATGATTCTGTTTTTTCAGTTTGCTCTCACTGTAAATGTTTTACTTAAAGTATAAAATGACTTGACCTTTGACCATAATAGGCATAACAATTTATAAAATAGAGGGTTTTTTCAAAAATAGACAAAATGAAGGTCCATTGGTGTCTGCAGTGGAAATCCCAAAATCTGTCAGCATTTTTTTTAATAAGATGCAAAATCATTCTCTACCAAGAGAAAAATATCCCCCATCGAAATGCAGAGGAAATGCAAAGTATTCCTTTGTAGATGATACAGTCATCTATCATGTTTTACAGGAATGTAAAAACCTGATATGCTTGTTACCACCAGAAAATACATGGGAAGCTGATTAGTTTCTGAAAGGGAAAGGGAGGTTAGTATTTTGAATGGTCACCTATAATTTCCTTTCGGTTGCTGATTTACCTGTCGTGTATTCCCAGTATTCAGTGTTTTATTTCAGATTCCCAGTATTTCTAGTTTTATTTTCATCTCAGGTTTCTCTTTCTATCCAACTTGTCTATGTCTGCACCTTCTGCATTTTCTGTAATACAGACATCTCGCTGAATAATAGAAACATAGGAAGTGTTTTACTGACACCTAGTGGAAATACAGTTGTGATGCAGATCTCCTTTTTAAGCTCTGCATTTGCGACGATTGTGGATTTTCAGGACAACTCGAGTGTAATTAATTAGAGAATCGCTCTGAAATGCAATGGGCTGAATCCTGTGAGGAGTTGCAATCACCGTTGTATAGCCACTCAGCTCCTAGTTACTTACCGTGCATCGGAGCACCCCATTTCTCGTCTAGAGTTCCAATCCCGGTCACTTCACAAATGTGGAGAGTACCTGTTCTAGGAGTTCTTCATAGTTCAGTATTGTTGGGGGAAGCCAAGCCAAGCCAGGCCCATTTGTTATGGCAATGGTTGCCATTCTCCAGTAGGTCCAAAGGTCCAAAAGCCACTTTGGCAAGCTATGTAGAGAAAGTGTGTAAAGTAAGTGGGTGAGGAGCTAAGGTGGCAGTGGGTGGCTAAGGGCGGAAGAGGTGACAGTGGCTGGGTGTGGGGTTAGGGGGCAAGGTGAGAATGAAGAGTGGCAGGTGGATGAGGGCATAGGATAGTAGGCGGGTGAAAGGGTAGGAAGGTAAGGGGTGAGGGCATTGGGTGGCAGGTGACTGGGTGGGGGTTTTGGGTGAGCAGTGGGGATTTGTGTTGGACGGGTAGTTGGGGGAATTAATTGGGTGGTCAGGGGAGTGGGAGGTTCGGAAGGGTTGTTGGTGGGTAGTTTTAAAAAGTTTAAAGTTTATTTATTAGTGTCACAATCGGCTTACCTTAACACTGCAATGAAGTTACTGTGGAAATCCCTTAGTCGCCACACTATGGCGCCTGTTCGGGTAACACTGAGGGAGAATTTAGCATGGCTGATGCATCTAACCAGCATATCTTTCGGACTGTGGGAGGAAACCGGAGCACCCAGAGGAAACCCACGCAGACACAGGGACAACGTGCAGAATCCGCACAGACAGTGACCCACGTCGGGAATTGAACCAGGTTCCTGGTGCTGTGAGGCAGCAGTGCTAACCACTGTGCCATCGTGCCGCCCGTTTGGTGGTTGGAGAGTTGGGGGTCAGTTTAGTTGGGAGGTTGGGGATAGTCAGGTGGTCATGGGCTTAGTTGGGTGGCCAGGGGTGTAGTTTGGGGTGTCAGGAGGCAGTCAGGTGGTTGGGTGGATTGAGGCTTGCGGTTGGTCAGGGATAGCTGGGGGATTGGGAGGATAGTAGGGGGGAGGTTGTGTGTCAGGGGGGTACTCAGCCTGGGGGTGTTGTCAGTGAGGGGTCCAGAGAGGGGTTGGGGTTCTGTAGTATAGTTACCTAGCCATTAGAACAGATTTTAATCCTAATGTAACTTTTCCTGGGTAACTATCCTGGTAAGTAAGTCAGAACAATCCAAAGTTTTGGAGGGTTCCAGATTCAGGGTAATTGCCTATTGGAAGTCCAAACTTCCTGGGCAATTCTAGCATCGTCAGTGAGTCAGGATGTTTGAGTGGCTCCCAAGGACATCTTGGGGATAGATCGGATGTATGGCCATCCAGAGCAACTGCAATTTGCAAATGCATTTTTACGATTGGCAATAAGACTTTTCAGTGCTGCTTCCCATGCTGGTGGTAATTTTGCCCTCGTGCACTCACCTTAGAGAGGTGATAGTGAATCAGCAACCTGTTTTACAGCTCTCCCAATTTTTATTGTCTCCTATGTAAGATAGTCAGTACACTATCACCCAATTTACACTATTGCATAAAGTCAAGATTCACCCCGGCTGGATTTTTGAGCTATGTGTATCCCATAGATGCTGGGGAACAAGTATAGGCAACTAGCAATTGTACTTGATTTCCACCCATAATGTGTCACATGGTATTTCAAGTGGAAATTCCGAACAGCACAGGAATTTTCCAGCAGAACGATGGGAAAATTTCAAGGAGCTGCATTTCCTAGCGGGTTTCACCATTAATAAACGTGACAGAGTTTAGCAGACACACAACTTACACATAAAAACAGTGGGTCGGATTCTCCGACATCACCAGCAGCTGGGATTCTCTGGTCCCGCTGCAGTGAACGGAAATTTGGCTGAGCGTCAAATTCTCCGTTCTCACTGACAGCAGTGACAAGAGTTGAATGGATGGAAGTTTCCAGCCAGTGGCTTCTAGTAATGTTTTGCCCAAAGTTATGGTGCCACAGAGGGAAATCTCTCAGGAAAGTTACCAGTCACCCTAACATCTGTCATTAGGAAAATGGTAAAATCCATTATTAAGGAAATATTCGCAAGACATTTAGGGTGGGGTTTTCCAGCCCTGACATCAGCGAGCATCATTGCGAGACAATGACACCCATTGGGAGCGGGACTGGAAAACCCATTAGGAATTAATAACACAATCAAGTAAAGTCAACATGGTTTTATGAATGAGTAATTGTTTATGACAAATTTATGAGCGGTCTTCGTGAGTGTAACAAGCAGGGTGGATAAAGGAGTACCAATAGATGTAGTGCAGTTGGATTTTCAAAATACATTTGATAAGGTGCTTCACAAAAGCTCATGGAGTTGGGAACAATATAGATAGAAGATTAGCTAATTAACAGGAAACAGAAAGTTGGATAAATGGGTCATTTTCAAGTTGGCAAACTATAACTATTGGTGTGCCACAGGGATCAGTGCTGGAGCATCAACTATTTATAACTTACATTAATGACATGGATAAAGAGACCAAGTGCATTGTAGCCAAATATGCTGACATGAATAATGGTTGATAGGAAAGCAATTTGTGAGGATGACAGTCTGCAAAGAGATATAAATAGCTTAAGTCAATGGGAAAAACTTTGGCTGATGGTGTATAATGTGGGAAAATATGAGGTGGTCCACTTTAGTGGGAAGAACAGAAAAGCAGAATGCTGCGGTGCACAGAGATCAGAGAGATTATATATCAATCACAATTGCAGGTACAGCAATTAATTAGGAAGACAAATTGAATGTTCACACTTATTGCACAGGGGATGGAGTATAAAAATAATGAAGGCTTGCTACAACTGTGCAGGACATTGATAAGACGGTACCAAGGTAACTAGGTTCCTTACTTAGGAGGGATATTCTTGCATTGGAGGCAATTCAGAGAATGATCACTGAGGAAATAGATGTTCGGAGGGAGGATGTACTGGCAGTTTTGAATAAACTGAAGGTCGATAAGTCCCCTGGGCCTGATGAAATATATCCTAGGATTCCTTGGGAGGCAAGGGATGAGATTGCAGAGCCTTTGGCTTTGATCTTTGGGTCCTCACTGTCCACGGGGATGGTGCCAGAGGACTGGAGATTGGCGAATGTTGTTCCTCTGTTTAAGAAAGGGAATAGAAATGACCCTGGTAATTATAGACCGGTTAGTCTTACTTCGGTGGTTGGTAAATTGATGGAAAAGGTCCTTAGAGATGGGATTTACGACCATTTAGAAAGATGCGGATTAATCCGGGATAGTCAGCACGGATTCGTGAAGGGCAAGTCGTGCCTCACAAATTTGATTGAATTTTTTGAGGAGGTAACTAAGTGTGTTGATGAAGGTAGGGCAGTTGATGTCATATACATGGATTTTAGTAAGGCGTTTGATAAGGTCCCCCATGGTCGGCTTATGATGAAGGTGAGGAGGTGTGGGATAGAGGGAAAGTTGGCCGATTGGATAGGTAACTGGCTGTCTGATCGAAGACAGAGGGTGGTGGTGGATGGAAAATTTTTGGACTGGAGGCAGGTTGCTAGCAGAGTGCCACAGGGATCAGTGCTTGGTCCTCTGCTCTTTGTGATTTTTATTAATGACTTAGAGGAGGGGGCTGAAGGGTGGGTCAGTAAATTTGCTGATGACACCAAGATTGGTGGAGTAGTGGATGAGGTGGAGGGCTGTTGTAGGCTGCAAAGAGACATAGATAGGATGCAAAGCTGGGCTGAAAAATGGCAAATGGAGTTTAACCCTGATAAATGTGAGGTGATTCATTTTGGTAGGACTAATTTAAATGTGGATTACAGGGTCAAAGGTAGGGTTCTGAAGACTGTGGAGGAACAGAGAGATCTTGGGGTCCATATCCACAGATCTCTAAAGGTTGCCACTCAAGTGGATAGAGCTGTGAAGAAGGCCTATAGTGTATTAGCTTTTATTAACAGGGGGTTGGAGTTTAAGAGTCGTGGGGGTATGCTGCAAGTGTACAGGACCTTGGTGAGACCACATTTGGAATATTGTGTGCAGTTCTGGTCACCTCACTATAAGAAGGATGTGGAAGCGCTGGAAAGAGTGCAGAGGAGATTTACCAGGATGCTGCCTGGTTTGGAGGGTAGGCCTTATGAGGAAAGGTTGAGGGAGCTAGGGCTGTTCTCTCTGGAGCGGAGGAGGCTGAGGGGAGACTTAATAGAAGGTTTATAAAATGATGAAGGGGATAGATAGAGTGAACGTTCAAAGACTATTTCCTCGGGTGGATGGAGCTATTACAAGGGGGCATAACTGTAGGGTTCGTGGTGGGAGATATAGGAAGGATATCAGAGGTAGGTTCTTTACGCAGAGTGTGGTTGGGGTGTGGAATGGACTGCCTGCAGTGATAGTGGAGTCAGACACTTTAGGAACATTTAAGCGGTTATTGGATAGGCACATGGAGCACACCAGGATGATAGGGAGTGGGATAGCTTGATCTTGGTTTCAGATAAAGCTCGGCACAACATTGTGGGCCGAAGGGCATTGTGGATGATGATAGAATTTTCATTCATTTACTCTTGAAGGATGGGATTTTCTGACTGTTCCTGCCCGTGGGATCGTCCAGTTTTATCAATGACTATCCCCAACTCCGTAAGAAGTCTCACAACACCAGGTTAAAGTCCAACAGGTTTATTTGGTAGCACAAGCCACTAACTTTCAGAGCGCTGCCCCTTCATCAGGTGAGTGGGAGTTCTGTTCACAAACAGGGCATATAAAGACACAAACTCAATTTACAAAATAATGGTTGGAATGCGAGTCTTTACAGGTTATCAAGTCTTAAAGGTCCAGACAATGCTGTTGAAGCTTTTCGCCTTGCACTCATCAGGACAGTTCACAAGAATACCAATAGTAAAGGGAATAACAATTTATACTGTGTAGGAAGAGAGAGCTGATTGGTTGGCAAATGAAAAGGCAGATGAAAGGGCAGCTTTGCTCTGTTCTTTCAGAAGTTCTCTCTGAAAGATCTACGAGATTGTTTTTTGCACAACTGATGAGGATCCTATTCTGAGACCCTATTGTTTCAGAACAAGTCCTCATTGTTCGACCGGAGCAAAGGAGAGAGGAGCGATTTGTGAGTTCAGCTAAAGGGGTAAGAAATTGATTATTTTTTACTTACTTTTTCACGGGGTTTCTTGTTGTAGTAGTTTAAATTTGAAAAGCGGAAGTCGGCCGCCCGCGGGGCAACCTGGGAAGGCATTTCGTTTTCTTTTTAAGCGCGCGGGAGGTTTAAAAAGCAGGCTGCAGTATCCAGCGGGCAGCGTTGAGAGCGGGCAGCGGAGTGAGAAGGGAGCAGAGTGAGAGCTGAAGGGCTTTGGCTCTAAGGGTGTAGGCGGAAAGGGCGAGGCGGGGTGAGTTTAATTCTTAAGTACGTTTCTCTGTGTTCCTTGAAATAAGAAGGGAAATTATGAGTGTGAGGCCAGTCTGTTGTTCCCAATGTAGGATGTGGGAGGTCCTGGAGGCTCCTGGACGTCCATATCTGTGATGGGTGTGTCGAGCTGCGGTTCCTAAGGGACCATGTTAGAGAACTGGAACTGCAGCTCGAGGATCTTCGTCTGGTTAGAGAAAATGAGGAGGTGATAGACAGGAGCTATCAGCAGGTGGTCACACCAGGGCCACGGGAGGCAGGCAAGTGGGTAACGTCCAGGAAGGGGAAAGCTCGGGTGATAGAGAGCACCCCGGTGGATGTGCCCCTTCACAATAAGTACTCCTGTCTGAGTACTGCTGGGGGGGACAGCCCACCTGGGGGAAGCAGCAGTGGCCGTGTCTCTGGAGCAGAGTCCGGCCCTGTAACTCAGAGGGTTAAGGAAAGGAGGAGGAAGGCAGTGTTAATCGGGGACTCAACAGTAAGGGGGTCGGACAGGCGTTTTTGCGGAGGCAGACGGGAGTCTCGAATGGTGGTCTGCCTTCCTGGTGCCGGGATCCGGGATATCTTTGTGTCAGTCTTCACAGTAGAAGACATGAGTAATATCCCAACAATTCAGGAAAGTCAGGGGGCAGAGTTGAATATGGTTGCCATCACAAAGGAGAAAGTGCTAGAGAAACTAAAAGGTCTGAAAATTGATAAATCTCCGGGCCCAGATGGGCTACATCCTAGAGTTCTAAAGGAGATAGCTGAAGAAATAGTGGAGGCGTTAGTTATGATCTTTCAAAAGTCACTGGAGTCAGGGAAAGTCCCAGAGGATTGGAAAATCGCTGTTGTAACCCCACTGTTCAAGAAGGGAACAAGAAAAAAGATGGAAAATTATAGGCCAATTAGCCTAACCTCAGTTGTTGGCAAAATTCTAGAATCCATCGTTAAGGATGAGATTTCTAAATTCTTGGAAGTGCAGGGTCGGATTAAGACAAGTCAGCATGGATTTAGTAAGGGGAGGTCGTGCCTGACAAACCTGTTAGAGTTCTTTGAAGAGATAACAAATAGGTTAGACCAAGGAGAGCCAATGGATGTTATCTATCTTGACTTCCAAAAGGCCTTTGACAAGGTGCCTCACGGGAGACTGCTGAGTAAAATAAGGGCCCATGGTATTCGAGGCAAGGTACTAACATGGATTGACGATTGGCTGTCAGACAGAAGGCAGAGAGTTGGGATAAAAGGTTCTTTCTCAGAATGGCAACCGGTGACAAGTGGTGTCCCGCAGGGTTCAGTGTTGGGGCCACAGCTGTTCTCTTTATATATTAACGATCTAGATGACGGGACTGGGAGCATTCTGGCCAAGTTTGCCGATGATACAAAGATAGGTGGAGGGGCAGGTAGTATTGAGGAGGTGGGGAGGCTGCAGAAAGATTTAGACAGTTTAGGAGAGTGGTCCAAGAAGTGGCTGATGAAATTCAACGTGGGCAAGTGCGAGGTCGTACACTTTGGAAAAAAGAATAGAGGCATGGACTATTTTCTAAACGGTGACAAAATTCATAATGCTAAAGTGCAAAGGGACTTGGGAGTCCTAGTCCAGGATTCTCTAAAGGTAAACTTGCAGGTTGAGTCCGTAATTAAGAAAGCAAATGTAATGTTGTCATTTATTTCAAGAGGCTTGGAATACAAAAGCAGGGATGTACTTCTGAGGCTTTATAAAGCACTGGTTAGGCCCCATTTGGAGTACTGTGAGCAATTTTGGGCCCCACACCTCAGGAAGGACATACTGGCACTGGAGCGGGTCCAGCGGAGATTCACACGGATGATCCCAGGAATGGTAGGCCTGACATACGATGAACGTCTGAGGATCGTGGGATTATATTCATTGGAGTTTAGGAGGTTGAGGGGAGATCTGATAGAAACTTACAAGATAATGAACGGCTTAGATAGGATGGACGTAGGGAAGTTGTTTCCATTAACAGGGGAGACTAGGACGCGGGGGCACAGCCTTAGAATAAAAGGGAGTCACTTTAGAACAGAGATGAGGAGAAATTTCTTCAGCCAGAGAGTGGTGGGTCTGTGGAATTCATTGCCACAGAGGGCTGTGGAGGCCGAGACGTTGAGCGTCTTCAAGACAGAAATTGATAAATTCTTGATTTCTCGAGGAATTAAGGGCTATGGGGAGAGAGCGGGTAAATGGAGTTGAAATCAACCATGATTGAATGGTGGAGTGGACTCGATGGGCCGAATGGCCTTACTTCCGCTCCTATGTCTTATGGTCTTATGGTCTTAAAGGTACAGACAATGTGAGTGAAGAGAGGGTTAAGCACAGGTTAAAGAGATGTGTATTGTCTCCAGCCAGAACAGTTAATGAGATTTTGCAAGCCCAGGCAAGTCGTGGGGGTTACATGAACCCAAGATCCCGGTCATGGCCCCAGATAGATACTGCGAGATTCTGCTACTTTCTGCTGGCTCTTCATTTTGTCAGGCATATAACACTAATAGACAGTTTTTAAAGGCTTTCCTCATATCAGAAAATACTTAACTTACCAATTAAGCTACTAAATAGTTAGGTATATTTTTAAAATAATTTTTAGTGATTTTTTTGGTATCAGGTGGATGATTAGAAATTCTGATTAAATGTGCTTATTTTTAGTGCAAAACCTATCTTCACCAGCATTAGTAAAACAACATCAGGTTACCCCTCAAACACTGCAAGTAGTACATTTTAATGGAGGGAGGAGAAGAAACAATTATCTTTTGTTACCCTGTCGGATTGCACTGGTTCTTGGAAGAGAAAATTGGAAGATTTTAAGTTTGTGATTGTGCACATGAATGTTATCAGAAATTTAAACTGCAACTTAACCAGCTCAGTCATAAATGCATTTTGGGCACATTTTCCCAGCTATCAGAAATGGAAATTCTATCTCAAGCACATGTCAGGGTTTGGCAAGGGTCAGCAGTAAATGCAACATGCACACATAGGCTATGAATTTGTCAAAAGGAAACAATGAGTGAAATTTCCAAGGCCCCTTCCTTGATGTGTGCTACCATTTGCATTATAATATAATAATCATACATTATTACATCTCTTCTTTTAATATATTATCCTTAGACTTCTTCATGAGCCATGGATGGATCCTGCTCATTCGATGAGATATATTTTTGGTGAACATTTTGAACAGTTTTGTTACACATTTGGCCGGCATGGTGGCACAGTGGTTAGCACTGCTGCCTCACAGCACCAGGGACACAGGTTCAATTCTGGCCCCGGGTCACTCTCTGTGTGGAGTTTACACTATCTTCCTGTGTCTGCATGGGTTTCCTCCGGATGCTCCAGTTTCCTCCCACTGTCCAAAGATGTGCGGGTTAGGTCAATTGGCCATGCTAAATTGACCCTTGTGTCAGGGAGATTAGCAGGGTAAATGTGTGGGGTTACGGGGATAGGGCCTGGGTGGGATTGCAGTTGGTACAGACTCGATGGGCCGTACTGTAGGGATTTTATAATTCCATATTTGGCACTGTCTATTTGTCACCATATCTTTAAGTCGATTGTTTCAATCAACCATAGCCAGCACTCCTCCCATACCTATATAACTGGATATGTTTAAGTTTAAGGTTCTCATTTGAGGCTGTAACTAGTAGAGTAGATAAAGGGGGAGTAGTAGATATAGTATACTTGTGTTTCTAAGTGGCATTTGATAAGGTGCCAAACAAAAGGGATAAGGCACAAGATAAGGGCTCATGGAGCTGGGGTGATGTATAAGCATGTATATAAATGTAATTTATAGTGAACATATTCTTCATACATGCACTATACCAAAAAGAAAATTAATTGCTTCTTTTACTTTATTGGTAGAATCTTTTGATAGCAGTTGTCCTCTGCTACACATATCTATATTAAGAACATTTCATTAGAAAAGGTAGATGTTTCCTGGTTGTTTGCAGTCTAATCAGCAGAATTGTATCAATAAAGCACTGCTATATGATGCCATTTCTAACTGCTGATGATTTGCACAAAAAAGTAGTTATCAAAGTGTAAATGGATTAATGGTAGTTAAAGTTCTTGGCTCAAAATAAGATTACAAAACCACTGATTGATCAGGTATTTTGTCTCAAACACTCATTGAATCCATTAAACTCTTAGGGTGCGCAAAATAGCTTGATTGGTCTTGTCATAAACAGGAAAGAGTTTTTCCATCCATCATGAACCACTTGTCATATTTTCACACATACCGTTGACACTCCCTTTACATATGTTAATTCCCTGCAGTATGTTTAAAATTACCTGCTGTGCTTGAGAGGGCTTAGAATCCAGATGGGGGCATTGTAAAGTCACTCATCTTAAATTGATCTTTAAACTTTAAAATATGTTATGTCTTTGGATGCGTTTTGCTGACATCAAGCATTACTCCCTAAAAGGAAGCATTTTTACTGCTTATTTATTTTTAACCTTATCTTTTTTTCTCGGGCAGATGATTCTTTCCTCTCTTAGGAACAATTCATCTTCTATTCACTGAACCAGAAAATCTAAAACATCAGGTTCTAAATGCAGTATCTGCCAAATTCCAAACAACAAGCATATGCTTATTACCAACTTCTTCATGATATTTTGCAGTCCTACAGTAGGTTGAAAGTATTTATTTGTGTGGAAATCAATACTGAATACTTATTTTTAAGTGATATATTTTGGAACTGAGTTTAGCATTTGATAATAATTCTGACAATAATGTCTCCTAAGTGATTCAAGATAAATAATAATGGGATTTCTTTAAACAATAATGGTAGAACATTCATTCACTTACTGTGCAACTGAGAAGGCCACAGTACCTGATGAAGTGCAGTTGAACTTAAAGATACCAAATAAGCTTAAAACTCTCCCACTCTCTATTTTATATTAACTCATAAACTTGGCCATCAAATTAGTGTAATTATGGCAAGAAAGCCATAATTTTTTAAAAAGAGATCATTTTCTTTGAAGATTACATGATGCAAAAGATGTGCAGGTTATGCTAACTGGCCATGTTAAATTGCCCCTTATTGTTCCAAGATGTGTAGGTTAGGGGGATTAGCGGGGTAAATCTGTGGGGTTACAGGGATAGGGCCTGGGTGAGATGCTCTGTCAGAGAGTCAGTGCAGATGGGCTAAATGGCCTCCTTTATTATCACCCTCATTTTCCAATGTGCCCGTTATCCAATCGCCTTTTAACTCAGTCCATTTTAGACAATTGGTTTACTATTGATCTCAGTCTTAATCAGCGTTAAACTCCTCCAGATTAATTTGGGTGGGAGGTATTGGCAAATCTTTCCCAGCAGTCAGGCTGGAGGTGCCATTTGTTTCAGTCTGGTCCAGAATTAGTTGGTGTTCAGTTTGATGTGAGTGAGAATGATTTTGATTGTTTCACGCGCTCCACAAATTTAATGAAGGGAAGCATGTTTTGGCTGGCCCAATACAAGTAAAAGCACCTCAAAGCTGCTATGTTGTAGGGAGTGTCAAGTTAACCCAGACTGATCTCTCGACAGCTCTGACGAAGCATTATCCAGACTCAAAACGTTAGCTCTACTCCCCAGACGCCGATAGTAATTTATGCTATTGTTCGAATATTGGGAAAATGTTATTTTTGGCTGTTCAACTCTGATGAAGGGTTATTTAGACTTGAAACATTGGCTCCATTCTCTCCCCACAGATGCTGTCAAACGTGTTGAGATTTTCCAGCATTTTCTGTTTTTGTTTCAGATTCCAGCATCTGCAGTATTTTGTTTTTATATTTGAGTAGACTTGGCTTGTATTCTGTAGAATTTAGAAGAATGAAAGATGAGCTCATTGAAACATAAAAGTTCTGAGGATGCGCGTTATCATACACGAGGCTTGATGCTCAGGAAATAAAGGCTTTTATTTACTGTAACAAAGCAGCTAACAATTATATACACGATCCCAGACTGAGGGGCTCCAGCCAGAGCAGGGACCTTTATACCTCTTCCAGGAGGCGGGGCCCGACTGGGATGTACCACAACACTACAATACAAAGGTGTAACAACCCCACCCTAACCCCAACAGCAACAAGTAGCACAACCCATCCCTAACCCAACAGCAACATATGTACATACTTGTAGTACTGGCCAGACCCTGGCTCAGTACTATCCAGTGGGAACCAACGATGGTTCACCACAGCTAGATAGAGTGGGTGCAGGAAGAATTTTACCCTGACTATAAAGTCTAGAAGTGGAGGTGGAGAAGGGTCACAGAATACAAACAAATGAATTAGGAACAGGTGTAGATCACTCAGCCCTTTGGGCCTGCTTTGCCATTCAATAAAACTATGGCTGACCTGATTTTAACCTGAATTCCACTTTCCTACCTATTTCCAATAACCTTTGATCCCCTTGCTAACCAAGGATCTATCGACCTGTGTCTTAAAAATATTCAAAGGCTCTTTTCCACAGCCTTTTCAGGTTCCAAAAACTTGCAACTCAGAGAGGAGAAAAAATCCTCTTCTCTGTCTTAAATGGGTGACCCTTTACTTTTAAACAGTGATCCCCAGTTCTAGATTCTCTCACAAGATAAAGCATCCTCTCCACATCTACCCTGTCAAGACCTCTCGGGTTTCAATCAAGTTACCTCTTACTCTTCTAAACTCCAGTGCATATAAACCTAGTCTGTCCAAGCTTTTCTTATAAGACAACCTGCCCATTCCAGGTATTACTCTAGTAAACCTTTTCCCAACTGCAGCCAACATATTTACATCCTTCCTTAAATAAGGTGACCAATACTGTATTCAGTAGTCCAGATGTGGTCTCACTAATGCCCTGTATAACTGAAGCATAATCTCCCTACTTTTAATTCCCCTCACAATAAATGATAACATTCTATTAGCATTCCTAATTACTTGCTGTCCCTACATACTAGATTCTTGTGATTCAGACAAAATCCCTCTGCATCACAGAGCTCTGCAATTTCTCACCATTCAATTTTATTTTATTTTTCCAGCCAAATTGGAACATTTTCACATTATAGACCATTTGCCAGGTCTTTGCCCATTCATTTCACTTATCCATGGCCAGAATTCTCCAGCCGTTCACGCCGGTGGGATTCTTAGGTCCCACCCGCAGTGCACCTCTGCCCGCAGGTTTCCCGCCAGCATGGGGTGACGTCAATAGGAATTTCCATTGACTGTGGTGGGACCAGAGAATCCCGCCGCTAGCAAACAACGTGCTACCTCCCGCTGGCGGGAAACACATGGCTGGGAGGCTGGAGAATCTCACCCTATATCCCACCCTAGCTTACTTAAGTCCCCTTCAGAAGTTACCTTCCTACCTATCCTTGTGTCATCAGCAAGTTTAGCAACCATACTTTTAGTCCTTTCATCCAAGACATTTATATAGATTGTAAAATGTTGATGCCCGAGCACTGATCCTTGTGGCACACCACTCATTACATCTTGCCAACCAGGGAATGACCCATTTATGCCTAGTCTCTGTTTCATTGAAGTAGTGGAGGCTACCTCGTCAAATATGTTTAAGTCACAGGTAGATAGATTTCTGATCAATAAGGGAATTAAGGGTTATGGGGAGCGGGTGGGTAAGTGGAACGAAACCACTATCAGATCAGCCATGATCTTATTGAATGGCAGGGCAGGCTCGAGGGGCTAGATGGCCTACTCCTGCTCCTATTTCTTATGTTCTTATGTTCCTGTTAATTATCTAATCTACTATCCATGCCAATCCCCGACACCATGAACTTTTATTTTTTGCAAAAAGCTTTGATGAGGCACCTTATCAAATGCCTTCTGGGGAACTAAGTACAGTACACCCACTGGTCCCCCTTTACCCACAACACATGTTACTCCATCAAAAATCACCAATAAATTGGTTAAACATGATTACCCTTTCATAAAACCATATTGACTCAGCCTGATTGCCTTGAATTTTTCCAAGTGCCCTGCTATAACATTTTAATAATGGCTTCTAATATTTTCCCTATGACACATGTTCGCCTAACTGGCTTGTAGTCTGTCTCCCTCCCTTTTAGAATAAAGGAGTTACATTCATTATTTTGCATACTAATGGAACCAATCCTGAATCTAGGAAATTTTGGAAAATTGAAACCAACACATTAACTATCTCAGCAGTTACTTCTTTTAAGATCCTTGGATAAAGTCCATTAGAACCCAGGGGCTTGTCAGCCCACAGCTCCAACAATTTGCTCAGTCCCACTTCCCTAATGATTGTAATTTTCTTAAGCTCCTCCCTTATTCCCATTTCCTGATTTACAGCTATTCTTGGGAGGTCATTTGCAACTTCATAGCAGAGATTAATGCAAAATATCTGTTCAATTTATCTGCCATCTCCTTACTTTTGATTATTCTCACCGGCGAGGGGCAGCAAAAATCGGAAATCGCAACCTTGCTGGCGAGATTTGCAAATTTCCAGGTTTTGTCAGATCTTGAACACCCACTGCCATTCTGGCGGACGGCGAGAGTGGGTTCAAGATTCCACTCTTTAGCTTTGTCCTTTTGTTATTTTTGTGACCTCGAGTCTTATCGGCACAATTTGTACTTGTTGTTCCTTCCTGTCATGGTCCGATTATCCTTTCCCATATTATTACCGTTCTTTTTTTGTCCTGTCTCTATGATTTACCACATCTTCCAAAGTTTCATTGCTTGAAGTTTTAAAGTTTTAAGTTTATTTATTAGAGTCACAAGTAAGGCTTACATTAACACTGCAATGAAGTTACTGTGAAAATTCCCTGGTGGCTACACTCCGGTGCCTGTTTGGGTACACTGAGGGAGAATTTAGCATGGCCAATGCACCCAACCAGCATGTCTTTCGGAGTGTGGGAGGAAACCCACGCCGACACGGGGGAGAACATGCAGACTCCGCACAGACAGCGGCCCAAGCCAGGAATCGAACCCGGGTCCCTGGCGTTGTGAGGCAGCAGTGCTAACCACTGAATAAGGTGTTGGCCATTGAGGACTGAGGTGAGAAGAAAAGTTCTTCATTCAACTGAATCTTTGGAAATTCTGTACCCCAGAGGGTTGCTGATGCTTAGCCATTGAGTATACCCAAGACAGAAACTGATGGATTTTTGTATACTTAAGAAATATGGATATTGTGGAAGGTGAAATTAAGCCTAAAAGATCAGCTTTAATCATATTGAACGCTGGAGCAGAGAGGGCCAAGTTATCTACTCTAGTTTCTATTTCTTTTCTTCTTATATACCTTCCATAGGGATTCTATGATTCTATGATTCCATATCCTAGATGCAATGTATCAGGATCAGGGATTTCATCCTTTCTGAGTTGATTAGTTTATTTAATATTTCTCCTTTATTTTGAATATGGCTATATCATCTCTAATTTTTTTTTAATGTCCAGACCATCTTCCTGTCAAATGCTGAAGCAAATCTATTATTTAATATTTTTGTCATTTTACTTTTACTGCCTGTTATTTTATCCTGACCGTCTCGTATTGTCCTATTCCCAACCTGACATTCCATTTTCCTTTCTTCATTATATTAATGTGCCCAGCCTACTTTACAATTTTTTTAGATACTTGAACAAAGGATCACGACAGAGCCCCAAAGGACAAAATACCTCAACAGAAAGCTGGATTTGGTATCAGTTCTGAGATGCATTGGAATATTGCCTAGTGCTACTTTGTTGATGTTTCTTGCATGTCGGTGCAGACTCGATGGGCTGAAGGGCCTCTTCTGCGCTGTATAGTTCTATGATATTGTTAGCAGTGGTATTTGGTTCTGCGTTCCCCCCCACCTCAACCACCCCACCCCCCCCCCCCCCCCCGCACCACCCCCCACCCCTCACAACCTCTCTAATTGCAGATAAAGGAAAGTTGGCTTGGATGAAGATTAAAATGAGATTAGATTTATTTATGATTGAAAGTGGATGCACTATCGGCATGCAATCTGGAAAATTTCCTCTGTTCTTTCCATCATTTCAGCCATCCCTTTCGGATGCAGGATCAAACTGAAGGCTCCCTCTGTGTTGAGAGGTGGATGTAAAAGTTATCATGCCATTGTTTTGGGGGGAAAAAAAGCAAAGGAATTATTCATGGTGACCTGGCAAGGCACTGCAATTTTAAGCAGCCCATGTGTTTCAATGGTCTATGCACAAACTGGACGGGCCAGCAGGGAACTCACAATTGGGATTTTTCAAATCCAGGGTAGGATGCAAGGCCAAGGATGGAGGAAAGAGTAAAGATTCCTTTGTAAGTCTGGACTTTGTTGATTGCTCTGTGAACTGTATTGCTCATTTTCTTCTGGGGTAAGGAGGCTTCTCTTCTTCAAGTGTCATTTACAGGCTGGCCATAGCATCATTAACCTCAGATATCCAGTTGTTTAAAAATAGGGATTGTGTCAGGTGGAGGCTCTTACTCAGTTTGAGTGATGGGAAGGGGGGGGGGGGGGTGGGGGGTGGTGCTGGCAAGAAGAACAAGGGATAGGAGGTCAGTTGGCTGGAGGCATTATTAGCATTTCTTTCCAAAACCGCAAGCAGCACACCCTGAAAGGGTTGAAAGCCAGTGAGGTTTGCAAGGGAGAAGGAGCCAGAGGAGGAACCATTAACCTGCTGGTGGAGCATACAGAGTTCAATCCAATTATCCAGGCATAATAGAGGTGCAATGAGTAGAAGCATCTGCCTCTCAAGGGGGAGACAGTGACTTCCATCTGTGAAATGATTGAGCCTCAGATGGCACCCAATGCCTCTGGCAGAGAAAGTGATTTTTGCCTTCAATTTTTATGCTTCAGGACCTTTCTAGTAAGAGCTCTCTGCAATGTGTCACTATCCATAGCACATGGCTGCATAAAGCTGGTCACGGGCACACTCTTCAGGAGGGTGAATACCTTAGTTCATTTCCAAACAGGTGAGGATAGCCAGGTAACGTGTGAAAGAGGATTTGCAGCTATTGCACGCTCCTCAAAGAGTCAGGGCACTATTGATCGCTTTCAAAGCACCTGCAGGAGAGCCAGGGATGTTTGTAAATTGTGAAAGCAACCACTCGCTCACTGACTAGCGAGTGTGCAACCACCATCAGCATATACTCCAGATGTGTGCAAGGTATCCTGAGTGTTGCCATGATTCACATTCTCTGACTTCCCCCCACATGATTGCATGGCTGGCTGGTAAGGGATAAAGGATACCCTCTGAAAAGCTGGATAATGACTCCCATTAGACATCCTTGAATCTCACTAAGGTGAGATACAACAGTACTCATACCTCCACAAGGGCCATAGCGAGAGGACAATTGGCCAACTCAAAATGAGGTGCAATCACCTGGACCGGTCTGGGGGATCTCTTCAATATCCTGCGGATTGTCTGTGTGCTGTGCCCTGCACAATCTTGCTCTCTGGGCGATCAGGTGATGGAAATAGACTCAGATGTACAGCTGCAAATGAATCAAACACTGACTCCAAGCATGAATCTGGACAGCCACAGGACCATGATGGCACAGTGGTTAGCATGACTGCCTCACAGCACCAGGGACCCAGGTTCGATTCCCAGCTTGGGTCACTGGCTGTGCGGAGTCTGCACATTCTCCCGGTGTCTGCGTGGGTTTCCTCCGGGTGCTCCGATTTCCCCCCACAGTCCAAATGACGTGCTGGTTAGGTGCATTGACCATGCCAAATTCTCCCTCAGTGTACCCGAACCGACGCCAGAGTGTGGCGACTAGGGGATTTTCACAGTAACTTCATTGCAGTGTTAATGTAAGCCTACTTGTGACACTAATAAACAACCTTTAACTTTTTAAACTTGAGGAAACAGCAGGGCAACAGTCTTTGGGAGCCGGGGAAACTCTTCCTTGAAGGATCTTCCACCAGGCTACCAAAGTCCTCATTCCATATCCTTGAAAAGCAGCAGTTACATAATTGCTCAGACCAGAGGAACCCTTTCTGACAGCCGCTTTGTCCTGTGCCTCCTCTGGGAAAGAACAGTCATGCGCAATTGCGATTGAGCTGCAGGCCTTCAGCCTTTACGAGTGCTCATCTTGGTGATTCCTCATTGCTGGCAGCTGGATTGGAGGCAGGCTGCTGACTCAGGTGCCCCATTGACTTGGATGACCTTGGTGGTCTTCCACTCATTCCCGGAGACTGTGGGAACCCCATCTGAGGGTTGGAGGTGGGGGAGGGGTGGAGGAGGTGTGTGTGTGTGTGTGCTGTACTGTGGCAGGACACTCTTCAGTTGTGACCCAAGCTGGGAATCGAACTCGGGTCCCTGGTGCTGTGAGGCAGTAATGCTAACCACTGTGCCATCATGGTCCAGTGGCTGTCCAGATTCATGCTTGGAGTCAGTGTTTGATTCATTTGCAGCTGTACATCTGAGTCTATTTCTTCCATCTGATCTCCCCAAGAGTGAGATCACTGACTGCCTGCAGGGGAGCCCATAAGCTGCCATTGGAGGAACCAAGGGTTGTCTGAATGCAAATATTTCCATTGCCACTTGCTTGGCTTTGTCCTCTGGCTGCCACACTACAAATCCCCCCTGAAGTTGTCTTGCCTGTGCTGAAGCATAGCGGAGACTGACTGTCTTGAAGAGGGTCCTGCCACTGCACAAAGTCTCATTCTTTTCCTCAATCTTCCCAGAGTCCTTCCTGGTGTGCTTTTAAGCCCCCTACCCGCAGCTGGCTTCAAGGCGGAGACTGCCCGCTCCCCCTCATTACAGCACTGGCCCTCTCAGCAAGCAACTTTCACACAGGCCAGCTGTTAATTGGCCAGCCTGCACATGATTCCTGTCAGCTGCTGGTCACTTTACCGAGCCTGCAGATTGGGCAGACATACAGACAGAACAATTCAGGCCCAAGTTCTGCAAGGGGAGAGTGATCATAATATCATAAGGTTTAGGCTAGCTATGGAAATGCACAAAGAGCAATCCAGAGTGAAAATGATTAATTAGTAGAGGGTCGGTTTCAATGGGGTGAGAATAGATCTTACACAGATAAACTAGAATTAAAAATTAGCAAGCAAAACGTTCACGGAACAATTGGCAGCCTTTAGAGAACAAATTTTTGGGGTACAGTCAAAATACATTCCCGTGAGAGGGGGAGGTAGGGCATATAATTCCAGAGCTACCAACATAATGAAGGCATCAAAGAGTAAGATGAAGCAGAAATAGGAAGTATATGACAGATATTAGATAAATAATGCAAATGAAAACCAAGCTAAAAGTTCAGAAGCAAATCTTTTGGAACCTTTAAGAAAACACAAACCTCAGTTCTGCCTGGTTCTGGCAAAGTCCCAATTTCACTTCTGAAATTTTCCAGTGGACTTTGTAAGGCCATTGACATTGATAGTAACTCAGGGATAGGGCTTACTGATGACATCGATTTCTACTTGTATGGTTATTTGGATCTGGTTTGTTTAAGCCAGTGCATTCAGATAGATGATGGCACCATCATCATAAGGTGACCTCCTTAAGGTCAGAAGTGGGGATGTTTGCCAATGATTGCACAATGTTCAGCACCATTCGCGACTCCTCAGATACTGAAGCAGTCCGTGTTCAAATGCCTCAAGATCTAGACAGTTACCAGGCTTGGGCTGACAAGTGGCAAGTAACATTGGCACCACACAAATGTCAGGCAATGACCATCACCAATAAGAGACACTCTAACCACTGCCCCTTGACATTCTATGGTGTAACCATCACTGAATCCCCCACTGTCAACATACTTGGGGTTACCATTGACCAGAAACTCAACTGGACTCTCCATGTAAACACGATGACTACAAGAGCGGGTCAGAGTCTAGGAATACTGCAGCGACTAACCCACCGCCTGACTTCCCAAAGCCTGTCCACCACCTATAAGGCACAAGTCAGGAGTGTGATTGAATATTCCCCACTTGCCTGAATGGGTGAAACTTCAACAACACTCAAGAAGCTTGACGCCATCCATGACAAAGCAGGCCATTTGATTGGCACTACTTCCACAAACATCCCCCTCCACGGTGATGCCCAGTAGCAGCAGTGTGTACTATCTACAAGATGCACTACAGCAATTCACCAAAGATCCTTAGGCAGCACTTTCCAAACCCACAATCACTTCTATCTAGAAGGGCAATGACAGCAGATACATGGAAACACCACCACCTGCAAGTTCCCCTCCAAGCCACTCAGCATCCTGATTTGGAAATATATCGTCGTTCCTTCGCAGTCGCTGGGTCAAAATCCTGGAATTCCCTCCCTAACGGCATTGTAGGTCAACCCACAGCACGTGGACTGCAGCGATTCAAGAAGGCAGCTCACCATCACCTTCTCAAGGGCAACTGGGGATGGGTGAGAAATGCTGGCTAGTCAACAACGCCTGTGGAAGTTAAAATGTGCAGATTAAAGTTTCATGCCTTCTCTATAATAGCTCTGTAGCAACTAGTGAAAATGTTTATCAGCTTGCAGACCTTCAAAGGAGTCAGTGTCTGCTATTTCAGCAAGAACAAGCTAATCTTCACCTGCGTAGGCCCCATAATATTCTGCTTTTCGACCTTCACCAGAGGGTGAGCAAGACCAGATTTTCCCATACCAAATACCAAAGGCGAGATCTGGGGATGTGTTATGCAAATGAAGTATTAGCAGAAGTCAATTTTTCATCGAATGAGAAAGGGTGAAAAGCCAGGATTTAACATGTATGCAAATGAAGAATTTGAAAAATTGCTTGTTTCTGATTTGCTGTAATTGACTATAATTGCCAAGTTGTTTTTCTGTAACGTCAGAACCACTTGCAGGACAGTTGCATGGGGGTTCTCCTTGTGCACAAGTCATTAAAGGCCTCGCATTGGATTATGCATGGTGCCTAGTACTGTTTGTACTCAAGTTGACTAAGAGTGCCTAAAGTTGCTGGTACCCAGGATCTCTGACACGCCCATGTCCCATGATGGAATAAAAATAAACAGATTGGTGTAAGAGAACTTTACTAGCCAGCTAGGACATGAATGCCCAAACAATGGAAATATATGTATATTAGAAGCAGAACTGGATCAATCCCCAGACAACCCCTTCTTCTGATAGGTATGGTCCATATCTTCTGGCTGTATGATCAGATGAGTGCTGACAATGTGCCTTTAACAGCTGGGCTATCCAACAATAATGTTTAAATTAGGTGCTCCCCCCCCACCCCCGACCCCCACTGAATTTGACCCATGTGCTGGAGGGTGTGATCTTAAAACCATAGTATTCACATGTCAAGATCAGGCACGTTACTGCTATATGGGAGAGATGTCAGCATTTGTAGAAAAGTATATCAACAGGAACCAGTGCCTTCAGGGAGAAAAAGTCCAAAAGAGTAGCAAAAATATCCAGGTGAACAATTGTTCTTACTATCTGGGTCATAGAGTCAAAGAACAAAGAACAAAGAACAATACAGCACAGGAACAGGCCCTTCGGCCCTCCAAGCCCGCGCCGCTCCCCGGTCCAGGATTGAATCCTGAAACCAGGATCCCCGCCCAATTTTCCAGCCTATCTACATACCAATATCCTATCCACCGAGCTGTCCCTCACAGCTACGATGCTTTGTTCATTACAACCTATTAACTCACCCCCACCCCCCCATTCCAGACCATGTGATCTCCAGGGAGAGGCGAAAACCCAGAGTGAAAAACCCCAGGGCCAATATGGGGAAAATAAATCTGGGAAATTCCTCTCCGACCCCCTGAGGCGATCGAAACGAGTCCAGGAGATGTGTAACGATCAAGTCATAGAGGTTTATAGCATGGAAACAGGCCCTTCAGCCCAACTTGTCCATGTCGCCCCTTTTTTAACTCCTAAGCTACTCCCATTTGCCCACGTTTGGCCCATATCCCTCTATAGCCATCTTACCCATGTAACTGTCTAAACACTTTTTAAAAGACAAAATTGTACCCGTCTCTACTATTACCTCTGGCAGCTTGTTCCAGACACTCACCACCCTCTGTGAAATTTCTCCCCTCTCACCTTAAACCTATGCCCTCTAGTTTTAGATTCCCCTATCTTTGGGAAAATATATTGACTATCTAGCTGATCTATGCCCCTCATTATTTTACAAGTGTTTTCTGCTTTTGGCAACCATTTTACAACTTTATGTAATGCAATTTATTTTCATGGTCTCATGCTGGCTTTTGATTCACATAATCTTACATAAAATCTATCACTTGGTGGATTGCTTCCTGAATGTAACATTTTGTGAGCTCCAATCTAATGGGAATAATGGAGCAAAACAGATACAGTAGTAGGCATTCTGTTCATCCATACATTTCAGAGATGATTCATCCTCCTATTTTGTCAACAAAAGAGCTACAGCATTAGAATGATCCTCCTCCGATGGGGGAAGCGTTCATGAACTGTTTGTGTATCCCAAGTGATTGGAAAGAGAATTCATGTGATTCATGTTGGATTAAGACTGTGCTAGAGGCAATTCCCATAAAATGAATGGAGAACTCGGAAATAATTAATCTCAGACTTCAGTGATTCCACTAGTATCCCTCAGGATCCTTACTGAGATGCAGTTGAATCTCCCATTTTTCATGACTGACATGGTAGCTTTTCCCCAGTATGCTTAAAAATGAACAAGGAGTTTATTCTCCACTGGGGCTGACTTAGGTCGTGTAGCCTTTGCTCTTAGCAAAGTCAGTGCTTCCAAAGAACTGATAATAGCATGTTGGTTTCCCTCATTTTTAAATTATCTCCAAGCTGGGTGTTGATCACTAAAGACTGAATCAAAGCACTTGCCTCTTGAAGGGGAAGCCTCCCCTGTACGAAACATCAAATTGATCACTTCACAGCCCTCAGTTTCTTGCCTTGATAATTTTACCTCACTCTGATTGATTCAATTATGGGGCCAGTTTTTTTCCCCAGGTTTTCCAGTGAAGCTCTATAATTCCTAAGATTCTCTTACAGCAAGGTGATGAAATGTTTTCCTAAACAACTGTGACTAATTCCCTTAGGGTGAAATCTGAGCCACCGCCAGCATTTAGTTACCATGCTCAATATGTTGGTGAAGTACACTCTTATAATGTGTAGTCGTGGTGTGTTACAGATCAGGATTTTATGCCCCCTCCCACTGTCAGGCCTTCCGGTCATGCCAAAGTCAATGGAGTTTCGAACGGCTTGCCACATTTTCCAGCGCCAGCCCCACTTCGACGGGCCCATAAAATTCCATCCATGGAGTCCAGGTTGCTGTGGTAACATGTATTTTCAAGTGCATATTGCTGTCTGGAGTTGTGAATAGTGATGGCAGAGGATCCACCTTTCTTTCCATCACATGGCTGACCAGGCTCTCCATCTGCCATGAACATGTCTTGGTCTGCAGGTTTGGCTACAGGGTGAGCACATCTTCCTTGGCCATTAAGTTTTGGGATGGGACTCAAACCTGGAGCTTCTAGCTCAGAAGCAGGGATGCTACCCCCAGTGCCACAAAACTTCCTCTGAATGTGTAACGTTCATTGTTAATTGCAGATTCTCTGTTGCAATGGGTCCTTATAATTTCTTGCTATTTTCAGTGTGTAGAATTATTTTGGTATCTTTCAGCAAGATGATTTATTGCATTGTGATATTGTAGATACTTCATTTGTCAAACAGTCAGACAAAATGCTCTTCTTCAGTTTTCATAATTCCTTTACTATATTCCCCTGTGGCTATGCCATTGGGAACTGCCATCTGTTTTTGCGATACATGGACGCAACCCTCAAATTTTATGGACAAGATTTTGTATCAGTTTTATGTGGAAATACATAATCCACAGCTGTTTTAAATTTGCAAGCTATCATTATTAATAATAGTCATCTATTTCATCAATAATGAAATTACATGTTTTGGAGTAGCCCTTGGTGCTGTAATCCAATGGAAATAGACTCAAACTGCTCAATCAAAGACATTGTACTCACTAAGGCATGATTGAGCAGCCAATATGTACTTGCCTGTGAATGAACATATGGCTTACTGGACAGCATACTTGAACTACTGTAACAGAAGCTGGGGTTTTGGAATGCAGATAAAACCTCTAAGCAATATATCTTCAGAAATGTGCATCATGTATTCTAGCAAACAAGCATTAAGTCCTGTAGATGATCAGACAAATGGCAACCAAATTGAATTTTAAGACTAGCAAGATAACAAATAAATCAGAAAGGTGCCAACTAATTTGAAATGTTTCAAAAGAAAACATATACTTAGAAGTATTCATGGGTATGCAGAAAAGATGAGGAATGTACAGACATAGCTTGCATAGCTAACATAAGCAGGTCTGGGAGGTGAGGGCTGGAGGGGTGGGGAAACTGGCTTACTTCTGTTCCAATGTTGTGAAATGAAAACTGGCCAATGATGGTGACTATTTCACAATATTAATTTCACTCGAATGCAACTGTCTTCTGGTGCTTCGGCAATGGTTGGCTTGAAGAACCTGATTGTTTATGGTACAGTAGGGGCGGCACAGTGACACAGTGGTTAGCACTGCTGACTCAAAGCTCCAGGGTCCCGGGTTCGAATCCCGGCCTCGAGTCATTCTATGTGTGGAGTTGCACATTCTCCCTGTGTCTGCGTAAGTTTCCTCCGGGTGCTCCGGTTTCCTCCCACAGTCCAAAGATGTGCCGGTTAGTTGGATTGGCTATGCTAAATTGCCCCATCATGTCAGGGGGGCTGGCTAGGGTAAATGCATGGGGATAGGGCCTGGGTGGGATTGTAGTCGGTGCGGGCTCAATGGGCTGAATGGTCTCCGTCTACACTGTATGATTCTATTATCTATCTTGCTTTCCCAATGTAGGCAGCCAAGGAATGGGGCTGTGCCCCCCAAGCATCAGTCCTCCAAACTACCCCCACTCCACAGTTTTGACATTCCATTATTCAAAGCTTCAGAAAATAAACTCATGACTTCACAATCAAATCTGCTGATATAGGTTTCTAATCTATATCCACTGCCACTTCAATTGCATTGGCTTGAATTTTGCTAACAATTTTATTTTGTGCCACTTTATCAAATGTCTTTTGAAATTCCAAATGCCCAAAATCAACTGCACTGCCCGCATTAACCCTCCCTGTCAGGTAGCACAGTGGCACTGTGGTTAGTACTGCTGCCTCACAGTGCCAGGGACCCGGGTTCAATTCTGGCCTAGGGTTCTGTCTGTGTGGAGTTTGCATGTTCTCCCTGTGTCTGCGTGGGTTTCGTCCGGTTTCCTCCTACAGTCCAAAGATGTGCGGGTTAGGTGGATTGGCCACTTAGTGTAAGGGCGACTAGCAGGGTAAATATGTGGGTTTGGAGGGATAGGGCCTGGGTGAAATTTGTTGAATGCAGACTTCTAAAGAGCTGGGAGTTGGCAGTATAATTGTTACTTTATTCATCTTCCAGTACATGATGTTAACCATTCCGATTCCTACACATCTAGTCTCTGCTGGGTACATTCCACTGTCTTCTTTTTGTGACTTTTACTACTTTTTAATTGGCTCTCATTTGCCGCAGTGTGGATGTGTCCAACTTTCTAGGTCAGTTGGTTAGCAGAACATTTCTGTACTGTGTTTCAAATTTAACGCGTTAACCCTTACATTCCCACAGATTGTTGTCAGTGCGGGTTCGCTGGGCCAAATGGCCTCCTTCTGTACTGTAGGGATTCTATGATTTTGTTATTTCATCAAAGTACTCAACCAAATTAGTCAAATGTGATTTCCCTTTAACAAGTCCATGCTGGCTTTCATTTATCAAGCAATATTGTTCCAAGCACCAATTAATTTTGTCCTGAATTATTAATTCTACAATTTTCACTTGCACTGGCGTTAGGCTGATTGGCCTGTGCTTTCCATGTTTATCCCTCTCCCCTCTTTTGAACAACAGTGTAATATTTAGTTTTCCAACAACCCCCATACTTTAGGAGGATTGTCAGATTGTGGCCACATCCTTAATCATTTCTACTTTACATTCTTCAGTAACCTAGAATCTATCTCACGGTGTTGAAATTCCAACCCCTGGTCTTCCTTGGGTACAATCAAAGCTGGATACTAAAATATTATCAAAAGTTCAATCTTCAACTTTCCACACATGATCTATAGTTAGCTATATTAAAGGAAAATACGGACATGAAATATAACAATTGCAGTTACCTGCATTTTCAAACATTATTCCAGTAATAATTATAGATCAATTCCCCAGAGCGTTAGAATATTTTATGTTCCAGGAGCTCTATGTTGCAAACCTTCAGGATTGTAGTAGCCACTCGAATTTTAAGGTGGAGAATCAAAAAACGGATCAAGTTACAGCTCCTGTCAACTTAACAAATGGTACACCTGTAAAATGATATTTTCCAGCAACAGCATTATCATTTCATTTTATTAACACTTTTTACTTATTTTAAATGGTTTGCCTATTGTGCATTATTTCCAAAATGGCTGCAATTTCATTCAAATGATTTCACAATGCTTTGCAGCATGAATATCCCTAAAACAAACACACTTTCCAATCGTGCATTTCTCCAGCTACGGGCCTAGGTCCAGAACATTTTAAAATAATATTTCCTTGAGGGTAAAATCCTTTTAGCTGGTAACAATAATTTTGAAGTAAAATAAGTTTTCTTTCTGGATGCACTGCAATGGTATCCCATGAGGCACTCACTGTTCTGCATGAGTAGGAGTTATAGTAATCTCATTATCTCATGAGAGTCTTGTTGAACACTCATCTTACACTCTTGTCAGCAAACTAACCGCAGTGGATCTTCACACAAAACACCAGAGCACATTTTTCAACATTAGCCCTTAGACTACCGGCAGGTTTGATGTAAATGCTTTCTCTCTGGACCAACCAATTTTGCAAGGTTTTTATCTCAAACATTGTGATACTGAAATAAATACTAATATTGCCATAACGAAGCTGACTTTCAATTAAAAAGTGAAGCTTCTGAGCCCTGAGGCCACATTCACATTTATGCATCAACAAAACATAAAGAGACTTCATTAGTGAGCAAATTTAACACCAGCAACTTTATTTTAGTAGCCTGGAGTGGGTATTTAAATCAGAAAATCTTACGGTAACTAAAATAAAAACTCCTGTTTTAAAGCATTATAAAATATCCTAAGGCACTTCACAGGAGTGCTTTACAGCAAGATTAGCCGCCAAACTACTTAAAGTAATAATAGGGCTGATGGCTAAAACGCTTGTACAAAGAGGTACATTTTAAGGGGTGTTTTAAAGAAGAAAGAGAGGTAGAAAGTTGAAGAACGCACAATTTAAATCAAAAATAAAACAAAAAATGATCCAACACCTTCGGGTAAAAAATTCCAGTTGTGCAGGGAGTTGAAACCGTCGTCTACTTCCAAGAGGAGAGCTTTCTTCGATATCAGCCAGAACTGGATTTGATATGCTTCCATCTATCCCTTGTTTCTTTCACATTCAATTATATTCGAGGTGTAAGGGGGCAGACACGGAGACACTTAGACTGATCTTCCTTGCATTTAGGATTATTTTTAGGAAGATGTCTGGGAATGAATGCAGAAAACCCTTTAGATTCTGCCCAGCCCTTCCCTGATAAGCCCATGAAGCGACATGTAAGCTGGTTGACAGCAGGTTTCATTCTTATTATGTGCCATTGGTGGGTCCCAAGAAGGCAGAAGAGAATGGCGTTGAGAGTATGCTAATTAGGAAAATGTTTGTCTCCTCTTTGGCTTGATTCGAGTCTGTGTATCCCATTTGGGAGCAGGGTTCTACTCTTCAGCAGGGTGAGCATCTCTGTTGTCCCAGTGTTGCCTTGGGATTCAGGATGGGAGTAAAGCCTGGGTGGAGGTCTCATCCTGCATGTTCCTAATACACAGGTCCACAAAATGTATTGGGTTTTATTCTTCCTGGCTGTCACCTTCAAGTTAAGAATACTGATCTCTGATCTTCTATTAAAATGTATTATGTGTCAAACATTAAATTAGCTGGTGACCCAGGGACCAAAAGTTTAATAGTTGTTTTGTTCACTGACACATTCCCATGTTGCTTTATTGCTGATCCATGCAACTCGGCCAACATTGTCTACCTGATACGCTGCAGGAAAGGATGTCACGCGGCATGGTCCATTGGCGAGACCATGAAGACGTTACGACAATGGATGAATGGACACCGTGCAACAATCACCAGGAGTGTTCCCTTCCAGTCGAGGAACATTTCAGCAGTCACGGGCATTCAGCCTCCGATCTTCGGGTAAGTGTTCTCCAAGGCGGCCTTCAAGACAAACGGCAACGCAGAAACTGACATGAGGACGGCCTCAACCGGGATCTTGGGTTCATGTCACACTACATGTAACCCCCACCATTTAGCCTGGACTTGCAAAATCTTACTAACTGTCCTGGCTGGAGACAATTCACACCTCTTTAACCTGTGCTTAACCCTCTCTCCACTCGCATTGTCTGTACCTGTAAAGACTCACATTCCAACCATTATCTTGCAATTGTGTCTCTGTCTATATATGCTGTGCTTGTGAACCCACCTCTCCACTCACCAGAAGGAGCAGCGCTCCGAAAGCTCGTGATTCCAAATAAACCTGTTGGACTTTAACCCGGTGTTGTGAAACTTCTTACTGTGCCCACCCCAGTCTAACGCCGGCATTTCCACATCACTGGTGATCCATGAAATAAAGTGTCATGCTTCACCTTATAGTGAAGCATGACACTTTCATCAACAACCACAGGATTATATTAAATCACTGTGTGGTTACTGTGCATTATGGAGGATGCAGCAGCCTTCCATGAAGATATTCCTCATAGAACAGAATATTCAGACTACGTGATAAAGATAAATACTGAGGCCCGTAAATATATGATCGGAATGGAAAGTTTCCATCAACATCTAACAGTGTATGTTGTACTTTTATAAATTTCCTATGGCTACAAATCTCACTTATACTTCAGCTCACATTGTTCAATATATTTCCCTCGCCCATTTAAAGTTTTAAAGTTCATTTATTAGTGTCACAGGCAGGCTTACATTAACACTCCAAGGAAGTTACTGTGAAAATCCCCTAGTTGCCATACTCCAGTGCCTGTTCGGGTACACTGAGGGAGAATTTAGCATAGCCAATGCACCTAACCCGCACATCTTTCAGACTGTGGGACGAAACCAGAGCATCCAGAGGAAACCCTCGCAGGCACAGGGAGAACATGCAGACTCTGCACAGTGACCCAAGCCAGGGATTGAACCTGGGTCCCTGGCGCTGTGAGGCAGCAGTGCTAACCACTGTGCCACCTCTCTCCTCACTCCATTCATCACAGCCCTCAATTACAAGGGCTCTTTACTTCCACTTCTGTATTATTTGCCTTCACCCCTACCTCAGCCTAGCTGATAATGAAACCCTCAGTCGGGCCTTTGTGAACTCCAGATTTGATTGCTCCAATGTATTTTTTGAACAGCCTCTCATCCTTCAACCTATTTAAACTTCTCCGTATCAGCTGTCCAGCAACTTTCACACTTGACCAATCTGACCTACATTAAATCCAACATTCTGATGCCTCAGGTTTAAAATTCTTATCTTTTCATGGTTCCCTCCCTTTCTCGATCCCTCACTAATGGAAAATCAGGTGGGACGCACAACCAGCAGCACATCAATTTCTGGACATCATCCGCCACTGAACATAAAACTATACATAAAACCATAACCTAAATTTTCATGCCGCATCAAATAATACAAAATGCCTTCACCGTCGCTGGGTCAGAATCCTGGAACTCCCTTCCTAACAGCACAGTGCATGTATCCACACCACAGGGACTGCAGTGGTTCAAGTAGTCAGCTTACCACCACTTTCTCAAGGGCAGTTAGGGATGGGCAATAAATTCTGGCCTGGCCAATGAAACCCACATACTGTGAACAAATATTTTAAAAACATATGTAGTTCACAATTATGTACAGCAGGTTCGTACAAACAGCAATGTGATGATACTCAGGCAATCTGTCTTTGTGATATTGTTTCAGGTGTAAAACAATAAAGTTTATTTATTAGCCACAAGTAAGGCTTACATTAACACTGCAATGAAGTTACTGTGAAATTACCCTAATCGCCACTCTCGAGCGCCTGTTTGGGTCAATGCATCTAAGCAGCACATCTTTCAGACTGTGGGAGAAAACCGGAGTACCCGGAGGAAACCCACGCAGACACGGGGAGAATGTGCAAATTCCACACAGACAGTGACTCAAGCCAGGAATTGAACCCAGGTCCTTGGCGCTGTGAGGCAGCAGTGCTAACCACTGTGCCACCCCTTGGCCACAACACCAGAGATAACTCCATTGTTCTTCAAAATTGTGCCATGCAATTTTTTTACAACCGACTCAGGGGCAGATAAGATAACAGGTCAGCTGAAAAACAATACCTTTGGCAGTAAAGCACTCAAGCAGTGCAGCATGCCCCCAATACCACACTGCAGTGTCAGCCTTGCTCTTCATACTCAGGATCTGGAGTGGGACTTGAACCCACAAACTTTCGACTCAGATGTGAGAATACAAGGGCGGCACGGTGGCACAGTGGTTGGCACTGCTGCCTCACAGCATCAGGGTCCCGGGTTCGATATCAGCCTCAGGTAACTGTCTGTGTGGAGTTTGCACATTCTCCCCGTGTCTGCGTGGGTTTCCTCCGGGTGCTCTGGTTTTCTCCCACAGTCCAAAAATGTGCAAGTTAGGTTGATTGGCTATACTAAATTGACCCTTAGTGTCAGGGAAGTTAGTGGGGTAAATATGTGGGGTTAAGGGTATAAGGCCTGGGTGAAATTGTTTTTGGTGCAGGTTTGATGGGCTGAATGGCCTCTTTCTGCACTGTACAGATTCTATGATATGAATGCTACCAATGGAACCTTTGGAAGAATATCAAACTCAGAGGTTCAGGAGAGGAGTGCTCGAAATGATACAGTATTACACTGATACACAGAATTAACCGGTACATAAAATCCAGCATCTCCAGGAGCCCCATTAGATTTGGATATCAGGCAAATGGGGGTCTTGGTTGTTTGTTGATGACTTGGGACAGAATTTAAGAGCTGAATTTTCAGGTCCCGACAGAAGTGGAAACAGAGGCGGAAAGGGGCTGAAAATATCAGTGCCGACTGGTGCACTGGTTTTCCACTAAGATAAAAGCAAAATACTGCGGATGCCGGAATGTTCATCTGAGGAAGAGGAGGAACAGAATATGGAGGAGGAGGCAAAGAAGGTGGTTGCAGAACACCGAGGTTCTCCACCTGCATAGAAATGGTCAGGATTCTGAGTGCAATGTGAAGATCTAGTCAGGATGTCATAAATGTCAGGGATTGTCTTGTTAAGGGACATTTCAAGTGAACCCCTCTCAGCCAGGATGAGGGCTATGATATGGAACCCACCCAGAGATTCATGTGTTAACACCTTGATTGAAGACACAGCCTGGAACATCTAAATTCTTAGTGCCATTGAAGGATGCACATCTGCCGAGAGACTTTCATGTCATTGTTGAGGAACCTTTAATCTCCTTTGCCATTTCAGATTCCTGTCCACTCATCAATTAGAAAGAGGTCTCATACATGTGCCTTCGAGTGTCATTATTTTCAGTGTTCAGAAAGCAAAACAGTGCAAATTGCAGCAAGTCGACTCCCCAATGATTCACTCAGTACTTCACATGACACAGTGGCCTCTGCACTCAGCCACTCCTACACGGTGCAGCCCTTGTGACCTCAGAGGAGATGGAGGCAACCACTTCACTTGGTTTGACTCATGACTCATGGCTGACATGCAGTTGGCAGTCATCCTCACTGTGGAGATGCCCCTGTGGACATTTTCTGAGGCTGCTGCACTGAGTATTATTGAAGGGACAGCCTCTGCCACTTGGCCCTGTCACACAGACTCCGACAGTCAGGGAGGCTGCCAATGATGAAGGCACTCTCATTCCCTTTGTTAAAATCTTCAACCCTGGGTTGGCACTCTGATCTAACCAGAGATCTAACCGACTGCTCAAGCCACATTCCCACTGCAGCGAGGTCAGAGAATTTGGTGCCAATGAAATCTCCGTTCATTGCAGCAGGATGGGGAAATCCCACTGGCGTGAACAGCCATAAGATTCCAGCTGGATGTTTGGAGGGAAGACTAATGTCCCCTCCAACTATCTGTGTCACCAATGCCATTGACTGGTCAAGGCTACACTGTGTGACATGCATTCTGTGGAAGTCAGTGCCCTTTATTCATTTCCCAGTGATGCTCATATGATGCCCATAAGGCTGGCCACTCTCTCCATGGATGAGTTCCTGCAATCATAAGCCTGAAGCTATTATGGTGCATACAAGCTGGATGAAATCTTCCATTTCCTGCCCAAGGTCCCCACTGCCTCAGGGAACTCCGACATGTTGCAGCACACCTGTTGTTGCTAGTCTAGATGGAACCTCCTTTTACAATGTGCAGGGGTACAGGGGAATGGCACTAAGCTATAATACTTTCCCTGTTTCAGTTGAGCAGGGCTGTGTTTGTCTGTCAGTCTCTGAGGGGAAATGACCACAGCAGTCTTTGCCACTGGCATCTCCTCCTGCTCACAAGTGCCATGCTCCTCACCCAGTGTCCCCCTATTTAGACACACGCGAGGGCCACTGAGGTGACTATGTGTGCTACTAGATGGTGCTTGTGCTACTTCAACTCATTGCTGGTTATCTGGGCCAGAGATGGACTCCTAGGGTTAATATCTCTACATGTGGGAGATCATGAGAGCTCGCCTTGCAGAGAAAAATTCCCAGCTCGGTGTTCAGCATGCTACGAGATATGGGTAGTACATACACCCCCTTAACAAATGCATAGCTCTTTGTAATCACAATCTCCACCATGAGTGTCCTTTTGCCAGGGCAGATTTCCTCCTGCCAGGGCAGACTTGCTCCTGGTCTGTGATCCTGGCTATCTCCGTCACTCAATCCGCCATTGGTATGATCATCTACAAGTATACTACCCCTCTGTCTGTTTGGGATCTTTCTCAGGCATGATGTGCCTGTTTCTCATGCAAGGACCAAAGAGAGTGAGATAAGGCACTGCTGCCATCAATGGTCAATGTCGGCTGCTTCCATTTCTCAGAAGCTGCATGTTTTAATGGTGACAGGTCACCGGCATTACTATGGCTCAAAGTCTTTCTGAGGGTAAGCGCCCTGGGCACATACCCCTCCAATGTTCAGGAGCAGCATGTGCACTGTGGCTCCCTAGCTGATGTGTCCACTGACTGGTAAATACTCTGAGACTTGTCCTAAGGATTGGGGCTAGCACTCACCTTGCCAGAGCATATCATGTCATTGAACCCTTCCCTGTGTTTGCTCAAGGTTTTTCCCATGATGCACTTTGCCACTGACAGTGGCAGCGGTGTCCAGCCATGCCTGTTTGGTCTGTTTAGGGGGATCTCCTCCTGCCACCCCCCAGGAAGAGGACCTCACTCCTCTCCCTTACTTATCACACATCTGAAAACTGTTGGGCTACTGCTCTGGGCGCCAGCCCACTGGTTTGCCTGAGACATTGCTGCAATATAGCTTTCTGTGAATCTTCAATATCCACTTTCAGAAGTCAAACAGCAGCCATAGTAATGACTACCATGTTGTGTTTAAATTGGGCCCACACTTGAATTGGCCAGCCTCTGCTTCTGAACCGTAGCAGTTAATTGGCCGCCAAACCCATCACATATTATTTAATTGGTGGCCCCTTGAATTTTGGGACTCATTTTTGTTTCCCCCACTCCTGCAGAGTGCATTCCGGACCCAGAAACGTGCCTGACTCCTGTTTCCAACCAGCTCTGCTTGTGATCATTTCCTGACAGTTTCCAGTCACTATAAAACTATTAACAACAAAACCAATTAGATACAAGAACACATCTCAAAGTCAATAGGGGTTATCCTGATGTCATACAAATACCAGGATACAGCTGATATTGATTTACTCAGCAATTGTTTAGTCTGTGAAGACAAAAATAGTGCGTACTGGTTTAAAATTAGCAACCCTCAACTGAGATCAGAAGAAACTATTTTCCCACAGAGTTATGAATTTCAGGAATGGATTCCAGCAACAATGATGCCGTGTCATTAATAGTTCCAAACTGATTTTTGGGTCTGGATAGAATTTACACTCGTGTGTATAGACTGAGGTTACAGTATACAATAAAGGTTCAAGTGGTGCTTGAGTAAATGAAGAAAATGCTATCTATGGAAGGGTTGATTAGCAGAGATACGGGGATGGATAAAGATCCTATAATGCTGGTTTAAGAGTTTTCTTCAGAGTAGGTTGTACACAGTTCAAGATAAGGCAGGTTGTAAGACATTTGTAGAAAGAGTGGATATGATGAGCAGATGGGTCCTTTCACATTTTTTATGTTCAATCACGAGATCCCAATAGACGTCTAATTGAGGAAGGGCATTAGTCTCATCCTAACTCATTCACTGAGAAAGAAGCTGCATTCTAGTTATCACATTATCCAGCTAATTCATAGATGATTCTGAAGTTCTTACAGTCTATCTTGGATGCCACTTCCTCAATAGCATCAATGTTTAGACTGGCAAGCTCTTATCTTCTAGGGGAGCACGGTGTTCGATTCCTGGCTTGGGTCACTATCTGTGCGGAGTTTGCATGTTCTCCCAGTGTCTGCGTGGGTTTCCTCCGGGTGTTCTGGTTCCCTCCCACAGTCCAAAGATGTGGGGTTAGGTTGATTGGCCATGCTAAATTGCCCCTCAGTGTCCTGGGATGCATAGGTTAGAGAAATTAGTGGGGTAAATATGTGGGGTTATGGGGATACGGCCTGGGTCGGATTATTATCAGTGCAGACTTGATGGGCCGAATGGCCTTCTTCTGCACTGTAGGGATTCTATGATTCTAAATCTGTGCTGGCTGCAGTTTACTGAATTATTGTCACACAGGGTAATCTTCACGTTTACTCCTGAACATTCATTCCAATATTTGACTCAATGCTGGTGTGTCACTGATGAGTCTGCAGTCACCTAGGATTGCTTTGGTACCATTTAGAAACTGGGTACTGTGATAACCTGATTCCAATATTGGGTAGGTGAAGGCTGAGTGGACTAGATGGACTAGTAATCCAGGAACTCAGCTAATGTTCTGGGGATCCAGTTTTGAATCCTGCCACGGCAGATGGTGGAATTTGAATTCAATAAAAAAATAAGAAACTACTGGTGACCATGAAACCATTGTTGATTGTCAGAAAAAACCCCCATCTGGCTCACTGGTCCTTTCGGGAAGAAAATCTGCCATCCTTACCCAGTCTGGCTTACAACTCCAGAGCTATAGCAATGTGGTTGACTCTCAACTGCCCTCGGGCAACTAGGGATGGGCAATAAATGCTGGCCAGCTAGTGACGCCCATGTCCCACAAATGAATAAAAAATATATAGGAATAATTCTCCAGCATTCATCATCTCCTTTATAATACCTGTCAGTAATGAACAAATCTTACCCCTTGCATCATTTGTTACCTTGGGATTATGACTGTCTAACTCTAGGATTTATGTTAAACCCTTTAGCTTGAAAAGCACCTCATTTATGTTAAAGCCATTAATCCTACTTGGATTATGTTCTTATATAATCAGATTATGGTACTAGTCTTGAGTTGCATTTACATTGATGGTAATTATATTAAATGATCTGAAGAATTATTTGCTGAAAGATAATGCATTCTGTTTTATGGGGTTACAATACTTTTGTGTGTATTATATTATGTTCTAAATGTTCAATTCTTTCAGATTGCCACAGCGAGGTTGTCAAATTCCAGACCTATATTTCCATAAAAAACAAATTACACTCAGAGACCTAAAATCATGGTAAAATAATATTTTTCTGCATCCCCTGGTGGTTCAGTATACAGGGGATAGAATTAAAATGAGCAGCTCTGGCTCAAACTCCTGTCTGGAAGGAATATTGCTACATTTATCATTGCACCTGCATGACGATCAAAAATATCTGCTCCACTACTAGGTGACCAGCTAACAAAACAATGGTGCAATAGTGAAATCAGACACAAAGAGAAGAGGAGCTTTCTGACAACAATTAGCCAAGCATATGTCTTTGATTAGGAAAGCATTAAATATGATTTTAAATAGGGGGTCTCTCGCATGCTGGATAGTGAGTACAGGGTGCTCCATTCACAAGACTACAAATGGGGATCCGTTTTTTAGATGTTTGCTAATTTTAATGAATTAAGAGTGCTTTCAGAAAAATCTCCGCATTTGTTGGAGTAAACAATATTTGTAATATTAGCCCAGATTTTTGCAGTCAGCGACAAAGCAACTACCCTAGCCGCTGACCTCAAAAAGCACTGCCCACAAAGATTTCAAAAAGAAGGAACATCTTGCATTCATATCATGCCCTTCACAAACTTGGGATGTCCCAAAGCACTTTACTGGCAACAAACTAGTTTTAATTGTAGTAAGTGTTGTAATGTAGAAAACGTAGTGGACAATTTTCACACAGTAAGCTCCCACAAAGGTCACAAGTGATAATGACCTGATAACCTGTTTAATAATGTTGATTGAGGATTAAATATTGGTTAGGACACTATAAATAATTTCCCAGCTCTTTCTTGAACTAGTGCCATGTGATCTTTTATGTCCAACTGAGAGAGAAGATAGGATTTCAGTTTAGCATCTCACCCAAACAGCTTTGGCAGTGCGGCACTCCTTCAGTACTGCACTTGAAAATCAGCCTGTTTAAAGTTTATTTATTAGTGTCACAAGTAGGCTTACATTAACATTGCAATGAAGTTACTGTGAAAATCCCCTAGTCTCCACACTCCAGCACCTGTTTGGGTACACTGACGGAGAATTTGGGCTGGCCAATGCACCTAACCAGCACATCTTTTGGACTGTGAGTGGAAACCAGAGCACCCAGAGGAAACCCACACAGACGCGGGGAGAACGTGCAGACTCCACACATTTAGTGACCCAAGCTGAGGGTCGAACCCAAGCCCCCGGCTCCGTGAGGCAACAGTGCTAACCACTGTGCCGCCCATGGAGCACTGCCTGGAATCTTGAGCTCCAATCTCTAAAGTGGGACTCGAACACACAACGTTCTGCCTCTTGAGGTGAGAGTACTTCCAGCTGATACTCTTAAATACTCCTTAATGTTGAGTTCAGTTCTCTATGTGTAACTTAGTTTCTTATGGAAATGTAGGTCAGCTATTTGACAACCTTTCTGTGGCACTCTGAAAGAATTGAATATTAACAGCACATTATAACACAGAAAAAGGCATTGTGACATCATAAAATAGGATGGACTGCCTCTCAGCAAACAAATTTAATATATTTACAATCAATACAAATGCAACTCAAACAAGCACCATAATCTGATTACATAACTTAATCTAAACAGGATTAATGGTTTTAACATAAATGAGGTGGAGATCCTTTTCAAGATTGTGGGGGCACGGTAGTGCAGTGGTTAGCACTGCTGCTTCACAGCTCCAGGGTCCCGGGTTCGATTCCTGGCTCAGGTCACTGTCTGTGTGGAGTTTGCACATTCTCCTCGTGTCTGCGTGGGTTTCCTCCGGGTGCTCCGGTTTCCTCCCACAGTCCAAAGATGTGCCGGTTAGGTTGATTGGCCAGGTTAAAAACAAAATTGCCCCTTAGAATCCTAAAATGCGTAGGTTAGAGGGATTAGTGGGTAAATATGTGGGGGTAGGGCCTGGGTGGGATTGTGGTCGGTGCAGACTCGATGGGCCGAATGGCCTCTTTCTGCACTGTAGGGTTTCTATGATTCTATAAGATAAAAGGGTCTAAAATAAATTCTATGCTGGACAACAGTTACCCCAAGGTAACAAGTGATGCGAGAGATCAGGTTTGTTCATTACTGACAGTTAGTGTAAGGGAGATAATAAATATGAGATTTATTCCTATATTGGGAACCAAGTTACCATAGAATCATAGAAACCCTACAGTGCAGAAGGAGGCCATTCGGCCCATGGTACCCATTTTCTAAAAGGTGCCAAAGCAATCTAAGGTTTTAAATAATTTTTTCACAGGATGTGAGCATCACTGGATAGACCGACATTTTCATTGCCCATCCCTAATTATCCCTCAGAAGGTGGTGAAGAGCTGCCGCCTTGAACCGCTGCAGTTCATGTGGTGTAGGTACAGGCAAAGTGCTGGATTTTGACCCAGCAACAGTGAAATAGTTCCAAGTCAGGATGCTTTTGACTTTTAGCGGCTCTCCAACCATTCCTGTCCTGTCCGCGACAATGTGTAAGGACTGGAAAATCCCACCCTACATTTCGTTAAAAATTCAGTGATTCCTGACTGAATGTGGCTTCCCTTTATTACTGCTCCTTAGTGTGAGGATAAGGTGTAAAATTCATGACAAATTGCTGTGGGAGTTCCTCGGGGTAATGTCCTAGGGCCCAACCATCTGCAGCCACTTCACCATTGACTCCAATACAAGGTCAGAGTGGGATATTTTGATGTTTCACAGTGTTCAGCACCATTAACAACTCCTCAGACTCCTCTGTCTGAATCCTCATGCAGTAAGACTTGGACAACATTCAAGCTTGGACAAATAAATGAAAAATAACTTTTGCATCATACAACTGCCAGGCAAGAGAGAATCAAACCATTTCCCCTTGACACTCAGCAGCATTTCGATCAGTGAATCCCTCACCCTAAAAATCATGGGGGTCACAATTGACCAGAAACTTTACTGCAGCAGCCATATAAATACTTTAGCTACAAGAGCAGGTCAAAGGTTGGGAATTCTGTGGTGAGTAACCCACTTTCAGACTCCCCAAAGCCTGTCCACCATTTACAAAACGCAAACTCAAAAGTGTGATAGAATACCGCCCACATGCCTGAATGAGAGCAACTCCATCGCGGCAGCGGATGAGACTTGCAATATCATAACATTTAAGGATATGGGGCAAGTGCAGGAAAATTAGCGTGCCTTTAGTGGTAGATATTATCGGTGCAGACTCAATGAGCTGAAAGGCCGTTTCTGCACTGTATGACTCTAAGACTCCAACACTCAAGAAGCTCAACAGCAATGAGTTCAAAGAAGCTCACAGCATTAAGGTCACCACCTTAAATATTCCTTTCCTCCACCACTAATGCACAGTGGTATTAATGCGTACCATCTACAAAATGCATTGCAGAAACGTGCCAAGGCTCCTTTGACAGCACCTTCCAATCTGAAGAATGAATGGAACATCATCTGCCAGTTTGCTTCCAAACCACAAAACATCCTGACTTGCAGCTATATTGCTGTTCATTCACTGGCATTGGGTCATCTTCCTGGAATTCTGTACCTAACAGCATTGTGGGTGTACCTACACCAGATGGACTGCAATGGTTGAAGAAGATGCTTCACCACTCAAGGACAGAGGGATGGGCAATAAATGTTGGCCTTGCAGGAATGTTCACATCCTATGAAAGAATCAAAAATTCAAATGATTCCTAAATGAATCCGCCTGTGAAGACTGTAACAGCACACACCATGGAGGAGCAGGGATCCATGAATAGCCTCATCTCCCAACATAATTGCACATGTGTGGACGCCAGAAATAGCTGTCAATGTTACACTGACTGCGCTGACAACCTCACTGCTATTACTGCTGTAATTCCTGGGTCACGAGATGCTTCGCTTGTAAAAGTATTTAGCTCCACTAGGAAATTAGGTTCAGGTGCAAAGGGGTACAAATTCCACATAAGGATGTTAAGGTAAGAAGGGAAGCAAGTAGTGGAAAATGTTACCACTGAACACCATTGAAACAGTTTGGCTTCTCAGACAATGAAATTATTTCCTTGAGAAAGGAAAATCTGAGGAATATGGAGGGCTATGCAAGATCTATGTAAAAGGGTCAAAGTTATTGGGTTTAATGTATATCTAAATGTATAATGTATATCTAAAAATTCTTAGCCCTGAAACTTCCTTTTTTTTCATATGGCCATGAAATTCCACAGAGTCGCACCTGTTCCACCAGTTTTATTTTGCCAAAAGAGCAGTGGAAAATCCTTTCATATAAAGTGTTGTTTGTGGATTGTGGCATCTCCGAGGAATTCTGAGTTGTCGTTGCACATTCTTTACATCTGCCCCTTCTAAAACTATGTGCTCCAATTGCTGCTTTGACTTTGCCGATCTCTTCCTTATGCTGCCATGTTCGCTTTAATATTGCGGTCCTTAAAATTATCAACAAATTTCAAAAGCAGCAAATTATTAAATGCCTTTTGAAATGCTACATGCAAAACTTCCGCAGTATTTCCTTCATCAAAAATACTTTCCGTCATTCCCTCAATTACAATTTGTCAGACGCAATTCACCCCTGTACAAATCCATGTTAACGCCCCATAATTAACCCATGTCTTTCCAAGTTAGCATTCGTTTTATCCTCCTATGGCCTCTAGTTATTCACGACTGAGACGAAGCTGGATAACCGCCTAGTTTATTTAATTTCTTCCTTCTTGAATAGTCCTGTGTCACAAGTTTCACATCCAAGGATGCTAAAAATATCATGGATGAGGTTTTCCAACCCTTCTGGTTCCGTCGAAGGCAACTCCCCACGGCAGGTACCACGATGGTGGGACGGGCAAATCAGACAAAACGCTGTATTCATCAGTAGGACCGAAAGATTCCATTGGTGGCCAAAGTTATTGGGTTTAATGTATATCTAAATGTATAATGTATATCTAAAAATTCACTAGCAGAAAACACACTTCGGGAGGGGCAGAAAATCCTGCCCTGGGACTATGCTTATAAAATTCTTTACTATATCCCTTTATGTTACCAGTCATTCTTTAAATATATACTTGCTTAACACTTCCAAACCATTTTTACCTCCTGCTTTTCTCTCTATATTAGATTTTCCCTTATATTGCGAGCCTAACTAGATTACATTTATATCTCAATCAACAACACAAAAACTGGTTAGCATGTTGTTGATTGAGATATAAATGTAGTTTAGTTAGGCATTCTTTCTGGTTGTATCTCATCAAAATCTATCCTCATGAGCTCTTTGCCTCGTCCCTCAAATGCATTTGTACTATTCGCTTCAACTTCTTACTTCGGTAGTGAGTTCCTCATTCTTACCACTCTTTGGGTAAAGAAGTTTCTTACTGGATTTCTTGGTGGCCATTTTATATTGAAGGTCTCTAGTTAAGCTTTCCCCAGAAGAGGGAACATTCTCTTTGTATCCATTCTCAAAACCTTTTAGAATTTCAAAGACCTCTATTAGCTCACTCCTGAGCTGTCTCTTATCAAAAGAAAAGAGAGCTGGCTGTCAATCCTTTCCTGATGTTTATATCCACACATTTCTGGTATCATCTTTGTAAATCTTCCCTGTACCAACTCCAGTGCATCTTTATCCTTCAGATAATATAGTGGCTAGAACAGCATACAGTACTGTGTGGTATAACCAAAGTTCAAGACCAGGTTTGGCATATCTTCCATACTTTTCCAATTCTACCCTCTGGAAAGAAGACCTAGGGAACAATTTTCCTAAAAAATGATTAAGGGGGAAATTCTCCGGGCCCACAATTGCAATGGCCTGGAGAATCACAGGCCAAGTGCCAAACCAACCGCGATGCTCCCAGGCTGTCCCTTGGCCCTGATCGAGTTCCCGCCCGCAATGCCTATTCAAATTCATTAAATATCATTAGCAGGCTTGAAGCATGATTCAAATAGCTCTCACTCTTCACCCGCCTCCTCAGCAGGATCTTTCGTGCAGGTCTTCACAAAGGAGGACCTGCCGTGTTGGACCCTGAGGGTTGAGAAAGCACCACCAACCCCTCAGCAATGAGAGGCACCCTCCCCTCCCCCAAACACACTATGTAGGCATGAGGTTTATCTGACCTAATCCCCTATTCAACCCCCTCCCCTCAAACCCCACACATCCTCCCTTCCCCCTCACACCTCCCACTCAACCCCCTTCACGCCATGCACCTTGGCAGTATCAACAGTGCATTGCCTCCTGGCACTGACACCCTGGCCTGGCACCTTGGGTCCCAAGGGAGCTTAAGGAGCTAGGTCCAGTGACCATTTGCCCCCTCTGCTGCTGCCAGGCTGCAGAGGATGGGTCCCTCAAGGGTCCTGGGGGTTTGGGTGGGCTCGGGCTGAGGGCATGGGGTTGGTCTCACCACTCTCTGATGGGATGGATGTGTCATGACTGGACTGCCTCTTCTAGCCGTGGCAGACCTGAGGATCAACCCTGGCAGGGTGATTTCTGGCAGCCCTATGATCAACATCTGCCTTCCTGCCAGATATGGACCCCTGATACCACAGGCCATTGGCGGCAGCATGTGACAGACTGGTCTTAGTGCTCTGGTGCTCATGTAGAACATAAGAGTAGCTGTCAGAAGGTCCTCATTGAAGAATCCGTGCAGTATAAGCCTGCGAGCACCCATCTGGGCATATGGTGCAAAAAGCTTCCAGACATAGCATGCAGTTCAGACAGATGATAGAAAAGCACCCACCTGACTTTCATGTAACGGATGCCCATTGTAAGGAGCATTGTAGCATTCATGTGTGTTAATACTTGCCAAGCTCCCGTGACTGAGGTAACAACTGTCAGACCTGGTGCTTGTAACTTTTTGTGGGGCCTGGGATGGCAATAATAAACTACAGAGCCTGTCGAGCAGACAGAGAGCAGAGTAACCAGTGCCACATTAGTGGGATTTGAATCCAACCTCATGTGAAACCCCTCAAAGGTCTTTCAGGAGACAGAAAGAATACTTGCCACACAAGCCCCAACCCAGTGGCAACCCCCCCCCCCCCCCCCCAACCTGAGGACCTCTGGCTCAGCCCGAGCCACCACAAGCCCCTGCACCCTTGGAGGCCCCCCCACCCCACCCCACGGTAGTGGCTGACTAGCCCTTTTGCACCCTGGAGGTTGGTGCTAAGCGGTACTCACCTCCTCGCTCGCCCGCCCACGCAATTGTGGTGCCTGAACCACACTTGGAGGGACCAGTCGTGATTTGCGCCTGTGTGACGTCCTGTTGGAGAGGTAAGAACAATCCGGAAGAGGGGGGAATGATTGCGTGCCGAGCTCATGAAGGAGATTGTAACCCAGTCAATCTCATGCTAATCAGCTTCAAGGGCATGATTCAGTCTGCACCAGCAGAAAGGGACCAGGAGGATTGCAAACTGTTTGATGCTGTGCACAAAGCCTGTCTTTAGACCCAAACGCAATTTTCCTGGATTGACATAATATGCGCCAGGCGTGGAGAAGCTGGAAAATTGCCCCTTCTAATGCATTGCTTGCTTTTAAAATGGTTTTGCAAACTTGTGGAGCAACCCGCTTAGTGACTGGTGTATTTGTAACCGAGATCACAACCCCAAATAGTACACAATCAATGTAATCTAATGGTATATTTACAACAGGAGGCCTTTCACTCAGCATTTGTTTGAACAGTTCCAAAGATTAGTGAATTGTGTTGATTAGGAGGAAATTGGGTACAAACTATAAGAGATTAAAAAGATTCTGCAGAGAAATTCATACTAAAATCAGGCTTAGAAAAGACGAAAACGTCAAAGCAGGAAGATTTGCATTCATATAGCACCTTATACTACCTGAACAAGTCTCAGAACACTTCACAGCTGAAGAGGTATTTTTAAAGTCTGGTGAATGTTGTTATATGGGAAAACCCACCTTCCCAATAATAAATGACCTTCCTAACATTCCTCTCGAAATGTACTTAACCTCACATTTATTTGTGTTGAAATACATTTGCCAATTATTTGCCCAAGTTTATTAATGTTCTGCTGTAATTTTTTGCAGTTGTCAGTATTTGCTATACCCCCATCCCCAATTTGATGTTATCTGCAAATTCAGAAATTGTAATTTTGATTCCAGAGTGCAGATTGTTAATGTAAATTGTGAACAGCAACGTCAGACCATTCAGATCACCAAATGTGTTGGTTGGAAAACAATTTCCACCGTACCAGAGCTAACATCAATCTCGGAAATAGAGAAGCAGCTGAGTTATTGCAAAGTTACCCAACACCGTCCTTGACAGGAGCCGCTGCAGAAAATGTTGCTGCAAAGGAGGCAAGTATCGCATGCCTAATTTTTTGGCTGAGCGCACAACTGTAATTAAAAGTGCTACAATTTACAGCTCTGATGTTATGGTTCTGCATTCTTTGCTGCTTCTAAGCCACTGCTTTCCTCCTTTGTGAACTCTCCTGGGCCATTGGCTTTGAACCCTTTGAAGTCAAGGAATTCTGGAATCATTACCTGCAGGATTATATCACTCATACTCCAGGTTGACGTGACTCTAATGGACAGGCTAAAGCTAAAACAGTGGAACCACATGTTTTGTCTGCTTGATTTATTCAACCACATTGTACAGGAATACAATTATAAATCAAACACTTGCGCTGTGATTGGCCATTGTCGTTTTTCAATGCTATTCAATTACTTAAATTGTGGAAGCTCAGTAATTGTATTAGGCTGAGAGTATAATTAACTTGTAATGCAAAGGTTAGACACGTGTAAAGCGGGCTTCTTTGCTTTACTTCCATTCTTTTTAAAAATCAGAACAGAAAATCAATTGCAATGATATTTGCTGATCTTTTCTGTACGTTTATGTGGAGTGATGATTATTCTGTGCTGTGCTGGATTTTGGGGGTTCGTTGCGTTAGATGGTAAAATGGAAAATTTTTAATAAAAACATTGAAAAAAAACAGAACAGAAAGCACAAGCCTACTCTAGATTACAACTTCAGCGCTTCCCACAAAATGACACACAAATAGGAATATCTCTATTGAATCTTTTAGAGATTATTGTGAGTAGATTTCTGAGATTTGCGTTAGCTTCCTTGAAATTTGTGTGGCCATCATTATTTTTTTTTAAGTGAGAGTTTCTTTGTTTGATTCCCAAGGTGAAGAATGTTCCAAAGATTAGGTTGATTGGCCATGCTAAATTGACCCTTAGTGTCAGGGGGATTAGCTGGGTAAATATGTGGCGTTACAGGGATACAGCCTGGGTGGGGATTGTTGTTGGTGTAGGCTCGATGGGCTGAATGGTCTCCTTCTGCACTGTAGGGATTCTATGATTTTAAGATGTTCTGACTCCAAGACCCTAGACCAGGTGCTGCCCATTCATTTTGATACTATATGCTGAATCATAAAATCCTACAGTGCAGAAGGCGGCCATTTGGCCCATCGAGTGACAACAATCCTACCCAGGCCCTATCCCCGTAACCCCACATATTTACCCCGCTAATCCCTTTAACCTACACATCCCGGAACACTAAGGGGTAATTTAGCATGGCCAATGCACCTAACCCACACATCTTTGGACTATGGGAGGAACATAAGAACATAAGAAATAGGAGCAGGAGTAGGCTATCTAGCCCCTCGAGCCTGCCCCGCCATTCAATAAGATCATGGCTGATCTGATAGTTTAGTTCCACTTACCAGCCCACTCCCCATAACCCTTAATTCCCTCATTGATCAGAAATCTATCTACCTGTGACTTAAACATATTTAACGAGGTAGCCTCCACTGCTTCAATGGGCAGAGAATTCCAGAGATTCTCACTATCCTCTGAGAGAAGAAGTTCCCCCTCAACTCTGTTCTAAACTGACCCCACCTTATTTTGAGGCTGTGTCCTCTAGTTCTCGTTTTCTTTCTAAGTGGAAAGAATCTCTCTGCCTCTACCCTGTCTAGCCCCTTCATTATCTAATATGTCTCTATAAGATCTCCCCTCAGCCTTCTAAACTCCAATCAGTACAGGCCCAATCTACTCAATCTCTCCTCATAAGCTAACCCCCTCATCTCCGGTATCAACCTGGTGAACCTTCTCTGCACTCCCTCCAAGGTCAATATATCCTTTCGCAAATAAGGGGACCAAAACTGCACACAGTACTCCAGTTGTGGCCTCACCAGTGCCTTGTGTAGTTGCAGCAAGACCTCCCTGCTTTTATATTCTATCCCCCTCGCGATAAAGGCCAACATTCCATTCGCCTTCTTGATCACCTGCTGCACCTGTGAACTGAGTTTTTGCGATTCATGCACAAGGACCCCCAGGTCCCTCTGCACAGTAGCATGTTGTAATTTTTCACCATTTAAATAATAGTCCATTTTACTATTATTCCTTCCAAAGTGGATAACCTCATACTTGTCAACGTTATACTCCATCTGCCAGATCCTCACCCACTCACTTAGCCTATCCAAATCTCTCTGCAGACTTTCCGCGTCCTCCACACAATTCGCTTTCCCACTCATCTTCGTGTCATCAGCAAACTTTGATACCCTACACTCAGTCCCCTCCTCCAGATCATCTATGTAAATGGTAAACAGTTGAGGCCCCAGCACTGATCCCTGCGGCATGCCACTAGTCACCAACTGCCAACCAGAAAAGCACCCATTTATTCCAACTCTCTGCTTCCTGTTAGATAGCCAACACCTTACCCCCAACTCCGTGTACCCCAATCTTCTGCAGCAACCTTTTGTGAGGCACCTTATCGAATGCCTTCTGAAAATCTAAAAACACCACATCCACCGGTTCCCCTCTGTCAACCGCACTAGTCACATCTTCATAGAAATCCAGTAAATTCGTCAAACACGACTTGCCCTTCATGAATCCAAGCTGCGTCTGCTTGATCGAACCATTTTTTTTCAGGTGCTCTGCTATTTCCTCTTTAATGATGGACTCCAGCATCTTCCCAACTACGGACGTTAAGCTAACCGGCCTGTAGTTACCTGCCTTTTGTCTACTTCCTTTTTTAAACAGCGGCGTAACAGTAGCTGTTTTCCAATCAGCCGGCACTACCCCAGATTCCAGCGAATTTTGATAAATAACTACTAACGCATCTGCTATTACCTCAGCCATTTCCTTCAGTACCCTGGGATGCATTCCATCCGGGCCCGGGGACTAGTCTACCTTCAGTCCCATTAGTCTACCAAGCACTACCTCTTTAGTAACAATAATTGTATTAAGGACCTCACCTCCCACCAACTCTCAATCTCTAATATTTGGTAAACTATTTGTGTCTTCCACCGTGAAGACTGACACAAAGAACTTATTTAAAGTCTCAGCCATTTCCTCGTTTTCCACTATTAAATCCCCCCTCTCGTCCTCCAAGGGTCCAACATTCACTCTAGCTACTCTATTCCTTTTTATATATTTGTAAAAACTTTTACTATCATTTTTTATATTTTGAGCTAGTTTAGTTTCATAATCTATCTTTCCTTTCTTAATCGCTTTCTTAGTCATTCTTTGTTGTTTTTTAAAGCTTTCCCAATCCACTAATTCTCCACTATTTTTGGCCATTCTGTACGCATCTGTTTTTATTTTAATACTCTCCTTTATTTCCTTCGTTATCCATGTCTGGTTATCCCTTTTCTTACAGTCCTTCTTTATCACCGGAATATATTTTTGCTGAGTACTAAAAAAATCTCCTTAAAAATCCTCCACTGTTCCTCAGCTGTCCTACCTACCAATCTGCTCGCCCAGTCTACGTTAGCCAATTCCGCCCGCATCCTATCGTACTCCCCTCTGTTCAAGCAGAGGACACTGGTTTGGGACCCTACTTTCTCCCCTCCATCTGTATCAGAAATTCAACCATATTATGATCACTCAACTCAAGAGGATCCCTCACAAGAAGATCCTTAATTCTACCTGTCTCATTACACAGTACCAGATCTAAGATAACTCGCTCTCTCGTAGGTTCTGTAACATACTGTTCAATGAAACTATCCCGACAGCATTCTAAGAACTCTTCCTCAAGCCCTCGATGTCCAATTTGAGTCGACCAATCAATATGCAGATTATTGCCATTCCATTTTTGCACGCATCCACCTCTAAGTTATTATTTGGGGGCCTATAGACCACGCCTACCAGTGTCTTTTTCCCCCTACTATTCCTTATCTCCACCCAAAACGATTCCGAATTTTGCACCTTAGAGCCTATGTCGTCTCTCACTACCGTCCTGATATTATCCTTTATTAACAGAGCTCCCCCACCTCCTTTTTCTACCTGTCTATCCTTCCTAAACATCTGATACCCCTGGATATTCAGTTCCCAGTCCCGGTCACCCTGCAACCACGTTTCTGTGATGGTCACTAGATCATACTCATTTGTATGGATTTGTGCCATCAACTCATTTACTTTGTTTCGAATGCTTCGTGCATTCAGGCAAAGTGTCTTTATGCCAGCCTTTATCTGGACCCGGTTTGTTGAAAAGCTACTAACATCTACCGAGCCCTCTACTCCTTTAACTAGTTGAATGTCCTCAACATTAACCTGCACTTGTACTCTCTCCTTTACCTTCAATTTTGTAATACCCCATACCCCTGCACCCTCCCCCCCATTTAATAGTTTAAAGTCCTATCAACGACCCTAGTTATATGATTTGCCAGGACTCTGGTCCCAGCACGATTCAGACGGAGACCAGCCCACCCGAACAGGTCCCATCTGCCCCAATATTGGTGCCAATGTCCCATGAATTTGAATCCATTCCTCCCACACCAATCCCTGAGCCACGCATTGCTGCCAAAATCTGATACCATTGGGCATCTCCTACCACTCAGTCCTGTGCAGAGGCTGGGACACAGTGAACGTGGAAGTCAGTCTCTTTGCAGCATTCCTGGCAAATCTACACATAGAGGGTGCGCAGATTTGGGCCCAGATTTTCAGATCAATCTAAGGGTTTTCTGGCAACTAGAATGAAACCAGTGAAGAGCAGCTATCACAACAAGTTTAAATTTGTTTAGCTGCCATCCTTGCAAGAGGGAAACAGTCTCCATTCAGTATCTGGCCACACCAGTTTTTGGGTGGGTGGTGCTTGTCAGTATTCTGCTCCCATAGCACCCCCACCCCTACCATCCAAACCAGTTACATTCCACACAGTGCTGTTCTACATTGGAAATTGAGCCAAGAATCTGACACCAGTTTGCTATACCCAGGAAATGTGGCTCTCCACCGCCACTTTATTTCCAAGTGCTACAATTGGCAGGAGAACCACCCTTTGGCTCTCAACTTTACTTTTATATCATAAACGAATCTCGAGGGTCCATAGCTCAAGACCAAGGATGTGAATAATTAATAACGGTGCTTTCTCAAACAAATGAAAGGACGTCTAGGAACTATGAAATATCCCACTTGTTCTCGGAGTACATTGCCCTTGGAATACTGTTGGAAACCTAGTCAGGTTAATTGAGTAGCACTGGGAATAACTGCTAACTGCCATTTCATAAACTTTAAATATCATGATAAAGTTTCACATGGCCAATTGCTCATGTTCCCACAATACCACAACCACTCTGATATTTTGATTAGTTTTTCCCTTTGGGAATCAGGCTCAATGATAAATCTGAAGAATTGTGATAAACCTTATTATCTATTGTCCCCCAGATTACAGGCTGGCAGGAGCAACTAGAAAAACTCAATAAAATAATACAGTTCATTTCTTTTGTAAATTATTAAAAGGAAACATATATAAAATTCTAACTTCTGGTTGGAGTGCCCCAGTGATTTGTTAGTTACTTATTTAATCGCTTGGCTGAAACTTTTCTAAGGAATTAATTACATTGAAAACATAATCTTTCAGATTAATATATTGGCCTGAACTTTACACTCCTCCAAGGGGAGTCTGAGCTGGGCTGGAGAGTGTGAGATTGCAGGGATGGAATTCCCTCTGGAATCCTGTCTGCCCCAATATCAAAGCAATCTCACGGTTGGGTGGGCAGGGCCTGAGGGGGGAATCCTGTTCTTGCCTCCATTGTTAGGCTGAGGGCCGCATAGATGGGGGGGGGATAAAAAAAATTCAAATCCTTTATTCTAGGCAGGAAAACCTCTTTCTGCTTGGGGTTGCCTCCCTCGAGGAGCACGATCTCCAAACCTCTCCCCACCCACCCACCCACTTCGGCCTATCCCCCAATACGCCAATTGCCCCACACGACCCCCTCAAGAGGCCCTTACCCTCCACTTACCTGGCCTCCATGTCCCAACTCATAGACCCAGGCATGGTGCTACAGTGCCTCTTCTGGCCACAGCAGCGCTGTGCCTGGAGAGGCAGGAAAGCTACCGGTCAAATTGGTTGGCCGGCATCTCTCCAAGTCAATACTGCATCCAAAAGAGAATGGAAGTCATAGCTGCTATAAAATGACAGCGGGCCTGTCCGAGTTGGCAGGGATGTGTTACCCACTGACTCTCAGGATGGCATGGGTCAGGCCTCTGCCATCCTAAATATTAGGCCATAGTATAATTTCTCTGACAATTCTGCCCTGCTACAGGTCATTCTCAAACTCTGGTCTTCTAATTTAATAGCCTTGATTTTTTTAAATTACCAACACCTTAATCACAATGTTCAAAAGTGTTTTATCGCAAGAGATTATTGATATTTTTGGTGAATATTTATGTTCAAGTTGAGGGAATTTCTTGCTCAGGAATGAAATGCAATTCTATTGGAAACATCAAGCACTCTCTGATATGGCCTATGCACATAATAAAGCTCTCTCTACTCTGCCTAACAATGAGCCTTGATGGCATCCCCAGGAGACCAACAATGTACTTTGATGCATTTCCCAAGCCAAATTTCCTTGGGGCTTGCTGAGATTGGCAGCTAATTTTGTTTAGTCCAATTCATAGTAGGTTTGAATTGGGGATCAGAAGTCACAAAAACTGGCTTGAGACTTGAGGCCTGTAACAGCTCATAGAGAGTAAAAGGTAAACTAGATGTGGAACCAGATATTGAAGTGCAAGTGGTGTTCGACAGCACTATCCTACATAACTATACTACACTGCAGTGGGTAATCTTACCAAATACCTTCAGTACAACACTGTATGCAGAATTTCCAATTCAACCTTAAGATTGTAGGGGTACTTCAGAAGTAGTTGGCAAGGTATTTAATTAACAATAGAATTATAGAATGATACAGTACAGAAATAAGCTGCTCGGCCCATTGTGATTGTGCTGGCTCTTTGATAGAGCTAACCAATTAATCTCACTTCACTGCTCTATCTCTGAAGCCCTTCTTTTTAACTTCTTTCCTTCAAATGCTTATCCAATTCTCCCGAGCGGTACTATTCAATCATTTTCCTCAACCCTTTCAAGCATTGCATTCCAAGGAAAACAGGTTTCCTCATGTCACTACTGGTTCTTTTCCCAATCATCTTCAATTTTTCTCCCCCAATTACTAATCCTTCTACCATTGTAAATAAATTCTTATTTATTCTACCAAAACCATTCAAGATTTTGGACCTTTATCAAACCTCCTTCTTCATCTCTTGTGCTGGAAGGAGAACAATCCCAATTTCTTCAATCTCTTCCATATAACTGAAGTCCCTTTTCCATGGTCTCTTTCCAATAAATCTCTTTGCACCATCTCCAAGGCCCTCACATCCTTCCTGTGGTGTGGTTCCCAGAATTGAACACAATATTCCAGATTTAATGTTGCTTCCTTGCATTTGTACTCTATTCCTCTATTAATAAAGACATCCCATATGCTTCTTAATACCTTTCCGAAATTGTCGGAATCATAGAAAGTTTAGGGCACGGAAGGAGGCCACTTGGCCCATCGTGTCCATGCCACGATGGGCCAAGTGGCCTCCTTCTGTTCCCTAAGCCATTCAGCCATACCCCACTTTCCAGCATTTGGTCTGTAGTTTTGCAGGTTACGGTACTTCAGGTGCATATTCAGGCATCTAATAAGTGAGCTGTTTGTTTTTGCCTTCACTGCACTTTCAGCCAGTGAGTTCCAGACCCCACTACCCTGTGGGTGTAGGAGCTTTTCCTCATTTTCACTTTGATCCTCTAACAATCACTTTTAAATTATGCCTCCGAGTCACTGACCTCTCCGGTAAAAAAAATAGGCTCTTCCCATCCACTCTATCCAGGCCCCTCACAATTTTGTACATTTCAATCAAATCTCTGCTCAGTCTGCCATGTTCCAAGAATGACCCCATACTATCCAATCTTTCCTCATAGCTACAATTTTGCAGTCCTGGCAACATTCTCAGAAAGCTGTTCCGTACCCACTCCCGCGCAATCACATCCTTTCTGTATTGGTGGTGAGCAGAACTGCACACAGTACTCAACCTGTGGTTTAACTGATGATTTATACAGTTTGAGATTAGCCTCCCTGCTCTTATATTCTATACATTGGTTAGTAAAGGAAAGGATTCCATATCGACCTGTCCTGCCACCTTCAGTGATCTGTGGACATTCACTCCCAAGGTCCCTCATTTCCTCTACATCTCCCAGTATCCTCCTATTTTCCTTTGCCTTGTTTGAGCTCCACAAATTCATCATCTTACACTCCTTGGAGTTGTCTTGCCATTCACAGGTTTGTTTACATGCACCCCATGTCCCCATGCCTGCACCCTTTTTAAAATTGCACCATTTAGTTTATGTTGCTCCTCCCCATTCTTCCTACCAAAATAGTTCTTTGGGTTAAATTTCACCAATCATGTGCCTGTCCAGTTGGTAGCAAATGCCACTAGCTTTCGGAGCGCTGCTCCTTCGTCAGATGGAGTGGATATCTGCTCTCAAACAGGACAGATATCCACTGAGAACAGATATCCACTCCATCTGACGAAAGAGCAGCGCTCCGAAAGCTAATGGCATTTGCTACCAAATAAACCTGTTGGACTTTAACCTGGTGTTAAAACTCTTACTGTGTTTACCCCAGTCCAATGCCGGCATCTCCACATCCTGTCCAGTTTCCCAGCCCATGTCTTCCTGAAGTCTGTTACTAATCTCCCTATTGTTTACTACGCTAAAACTTTGTGTCATTTGTAAATTTTGAAACTTCTCCCAATACCTGCTCCTTGGAACATACCACTGTATACAGCAAAATCTAATCATCTGCCTAGTGGAGAAACAGGAATGTTTGAACAACTGTTGATCAGCCAATACTTAGAAATACAGCACCATCTGGTGGACATATACCCTCATCACAACTACCTTTGGAAACTTCAGGGTGACAATTACAACTGTAAATTGATAGATCACGGCAGAGAATGTCACCATTCACCTTCAGCCACACAAAATCATATTGAAAATATCCATGATACATTGTGTTTATAAGAGTTATGGTAATAGCTGCATGAAGATGAAGAGACTTCAAACTATCTGGCGATATTACTTCCACAATTAAATGGTGCAAGTAGAAATATGTTTGTTTTAACATTTCATCTGTAATATTCTAAATGTACATTTGCTTACCTACATTTTTTTTAAATGACTCACTTTTTTCCTGTAATTATCTCCTACTCCCTTTCTGTTTCCCTCACTGTTTAGTTCCAGCTTTAACTTGGGCGAGTTTTAGGCAGGCAAGATCACAAAGGACAGTAAACCATCCTTAGCACAGAGGCATGAGGCCAAGGAGATTTGGTGACTGAAAGTCATTGAGCCTGTGAATGAAAAAGCAAGTGACATCGGAGGTGAGTTGGAAGGAGGTAGGGTGAGAAATGGGCCATCATATCCTTCGCAATCTTCCTTCTCCTTGCCTGACTGTAGTTTATCTTGAGATAGTTAGGTTTCTATTCTGACTCCTCCTGTTCTATCATCATTTTGCTCCACTGCTGCATGACCTTCTATTGTGGTTGTGGACCTGTAGGAAATGTAGGAGCTAAAAATTGATTGGGAATGACCACCTCGGGATTAAAATGAGAGAGGGAGGTGGTGAAAGGTTGTATCTATATCATGCTTTCAGGAATGCTGGGGCAACAGTGTAGTTATTTATAGATCAACCTGGAGTCAACAGCATACCTAAAACGAAGAAGTGTAGGATCTTCATTCACATAATTTATTCTTCACTTTCAACAATGCTGCCAGTGCAACCTTCTTTCCCAATATGGTGGACAAAATACTCCTGGTTGAATTGTACATCTGCTCCTGTCCACCATAAGGACGGATAGCACAGTGGTTAGCATTGCTGCCTCACAGCGCCAGGGACCTGGGTTCAATTCCTAGCTTGGGTGACTGTCTGTGTAGAGTCTGCATGTTCTCCCAGTGTCTACGTGGGTTTCCTCTGGGTGCTCTGGTTTCCTCCCACACTCCAAAGATGTGCAGGTTAGGTGGATTGGCCATGCTAAATTCTCCCTCTGTGTCCAAAGACGTATAGGTTAGGGGAATTAGCAGGGCAAATATGTGGGGTTACGGAGATAGGGCCTGGGTAAGATACTCTATCAGAGAGTCGATGCAGACTCAATGGCCTCCTTCGGCATTGTAGGGATTCTATGAATCTATAATGAGGATTTAGTTTATTGGCGACTCCTGACTAAATTTATAGGCCACTGCATTGTTGGAAAAGCCCTCGAGAATTTAATTTGTTTTTCAAATTTTTCACTTATATGAATATAGTCTTTATGCCAGCATTTAAGCAAACTGATCAATAGGTAGAACTTTGCACACCCATACTGCTGTTCACTGCTGGCTATTACAGATACATTGTTAAACCAAAAACAATCCAAAGTTGAGCTTTCTAATTTTTTTGTGGCTATATACAGTGGAAACAAATCCAGGCCCAGAGAGATACTAAATTCAAGAGATATATTTGTAAGTAACTGGGTGAAAATATTGTTTATCCCCAATTACAAGAAAGTTACAGAATGCTATTATGTTCACCCATGGAAGGAAGAATACAAAGTTAAATGTCTTGTCAGATGGTCCTGGAAATTAACCATGCGATGTGTTACAATCACAGCTAATGTTACCACTGGACAAGTCAGACCCAGGATGGAACCTGGCTTGATAGATCCTAGGTTTTATTTCTATTTAGAGAAGTGGATGAACAGGACTGCCAGTGAACTTTTAACAAAGTAATAAAACAGTTATTATACAATAAAGATTAATTATAATACATGACTCCTTCTCCCCAGCTACTTACAGATTTATAAGGATAACACAAGTTGCAAAATATATCTTATACTCTAATGTTCTCAGTAACATGTCCATGTAAACTAATAGGTAAACTGTGGTCAGACACAGCACACTCTGAAACTAAGTAACTCCAAAATAAACTTTCCAGATGCATCTCCTCTGATCATAGGCAGGACATGATTTTTTTAAAATCCAACTGTCACTGATCCAAAAGCTGAATACTGTGGTTGCTGGAAATCTGAAATTTTAAAACAGAAAATGCTGGAAATACTTGCCATGTCTGGCAGCATCTATGGAGCGAGAAACAGTGCTAACAATTCATTAGGGTCAGGTGGCTGCCATATCTGTTGTGTATTTCCAGCATTTTCTTTTTTAATTCCAGCAAATTGATGTTGTGAATTATGTCAGAGACACAACACCTCACATTCTCCAATTCCAAAGCACGGTGGCACAGTGGTTAGCACTGCTGCCCCACAGCGCCAGGGACCCGGGTTCAATTCCGGCCTCGAGTCACTGCCTGTGTGGAGTTTGCGCATTCTCCCTGTGTCTGTGTGGGTTTCCTCCGGGTGCTCCAGTTTCCTCCCACAGTCCAAAGATGTGTGGGTTAGGTTGATTGGCCATGCTAAATTGACCCTAGTGTCAGGGGGATTAGCAGGATAAATATGTGGGGTTATGGGAAGAGAGCCTGGGTGGGATTGTGGTTGGTGCAGACTCAATGGGCCGAATGGCCTCCTTCTGCACTGTAGGATTCTATGCTTCTATGAACTGAGGAACGACCAATGGGAGAGATGAGGTACTGGAGAGCGGCCATGAACGTGAAGTGATCCCTCACAATGATGGTGGGTGGCTGCACCAGGGAAATCATATTTGAAAACACAGGCTGGAATTCTCCGGCCGTTCACGCCCTCCTGTCACTGCCAGCAAGAACGGAGAATTTGGCACTCATCCAAATCTCCGCTCACAGTGGTGGGACTGGAGAATCCCATGTTGCATTGACTTGTGGGGTCTCATCCACCCTGCCCATCTGGCCCAATGGCATAGCAATGATTACCTCCCAAACCCCAACTCATGCGTCCCGCACTTCCTATGGGCGAGGTTGGAGAACCTGTCCCAAAGACTCTTCACGACAGAAGTGAAAATGAGAAAAAACAAAAGGGAGGAGAAAGTCAGGTTACAGATTGTTCAAGAGTGATATGTTAGCTTAAAGCTGGCAACAAAATCAATAGGTGAGCAGGTTTAAAAGCACGGGCAGCTCAGTGTAGCAGTAAAAGGCCATTGCAAAGAAATTTAAACTTTGATGACTTTCAGTTCAACTCCCTTCCACTTTAACACCGTCGGAATGATTCCACAATCTGACACTTGCTGCAATTCAAATTAAAATATGAAAGGTCACAGACCACACAATGCGTTTCCTGCAAACCACACTGACCATTGGAAACACAGAATTGCAGAGTCACCTCTTATTTGTGCTGCTGGTCAGATTGACAGGACGAGCAGCACGAACTGGTAGCTGCAATTATACTTCATGAATTAAATTCGAATTTCAGCATTATCCACTGTTACATCGAACTGGGACAGATTTGTCTTACCTGGAAGGTGGATATTTAATGTTGCTCTCAAACCAATGCTGTTGGACTGAAGGGAAGTTAACATTTATTAGCTTCAGCCATCTGAGAAATATCAGGTGGTAAACACAATTAAATTTCAGTTGGAAGCAGTAACCCATAAAAAAGTAACGGTCAGAACTAATCAGCACAATCTAACGGCCGCATTAGTCACGGACCCACATCCCGCAACGGCCGGTAAATCTGATAGGCCAAAAATGGGATTTGTGCCGGTGAGATTTACAATCGTGATCTCTGAGCCAGCCTTCCGCTGACGCGATCAGGTTCATACCCAGGAAGGGCGCAAACCTAATTAACATGAATTTGAATCCATTAATATATACTTAGTGTTGCACCCATCACCCTCAACGAATCTTCCCACCCACCAGCAGTGACAGCACGCCAGCGGGAATCACTACTGATTTTTTTAAAAATGGGAACCTCACGCCATGACCTCTGAGAAGGAGAAAGGAGGTGAGCACTACTGTCGCCACTGAACACCAAGGAGTCCAAGGGGCAGAGGCAAATGGGCAGCCCCGGGGTGGGGTATCCGTTGTCTGTGGTATAGGAATCTGCTCTTTGTGGAATTGGAGCCTGTTCTCTATTGCATAGGAGTTTGGCGTGGTGAGTGTCTGTCATTGGGTTAGGTGCAGGACACATGAATTGGGCTTAGGGGGTGATCATTGCTATGCCATTGGGCTAGATGGGCAGGGTGGATGAGATCCCACAAGACAATGCAACTTGGAAGCCACTCTGGGGGCAGGGGATTGGGTTTACCTGAGGATCCCCCAGTGGTCACAATGTGAGGGAGGGGATCACCAGGCTGACAGCCAGGTGCGAGTCAGGGTGGGTGAGGGAAAATGCAAGGGGTAGCCCTTATCTGCATATGATATTTGAGTGTGCGAGTGCTGTAGGTGATGTTCCTGGACTGGCTGCTCCCAGATCAGGATGGTCAATGAGTCAGGGGATGTTAGTGATTAGTCAGTGGAATGCCAACCTCATCCCTGACAGGATCATGGACAATTTGCATATGGAGCCAGTGGAGGTCACGATAATCTTGATCACAGCGTTGGAGGAGGAGAAACTCCAGCAGCAACGTGAGGCGACAGTGACGATGGAGCATCAAAATGAAGACCAGGAGTGGCCTCAGGTCAGGATCAGCGGGAGGAGGCCACACCAACTGAGGAAGGAGTTGGAAGGTGATGAAGAAGCCTCTTCTGCCTCTGCTTGATGTGCATCAGCGGCAGTGTGGTGCTAACCTGATAGTGAACCCGAAGCCTGGCTGCTAAGAATGCCCACCGATGTGTGTGTCTCTGCACTGGTGGAGGGTGTGAGTGATAGCCATGACGCATCTTCTGTGTCCTCCTCCGACATCTCCTTGGAGCTCTGGTCATCGGCTGGTGCAGGATCCCTGCTGGTGGACAGAAGAGACCAGGCTGCTTGGGTAGTCTTCCTGCAAGGGAAGGGACATGGTATTAGTACATGGCCATGGCCAAGGTCTAGGACTCACAGAACACAGAAAGGTTTGGGCAGCTGGATGAAAGTGCAGAGGCTCCTCAATTTTCTGCCTCAGGCCCACCTCGCACTCTTTGCTCCCTAGCGACGTTGTGAGTGAACTTATCCTGCAGGGAGACAAATGGGGATGATGTGAGCAGGCTGCCTGCCAGGTGAGATAGTGAAGATGCCTGGCATGTGTGGGCACAGTGAGTGAGCAGGGATGCATTGTGAGGGAGGAAGTGCCAGGGGAGATGAGGAAGCTTGTCGGAGGTCAGGTGGTGGGGCCCAGCTAGATGACAGCATGTGGAGCCAGTGGAGGTCACGATAATCCTTTCTTTGATTTATCAGTTGGAGTAAGTTTTGTTCTATTTTTATTGTCTGCATTTGAAGAGTCCCTTCTGGATGAATACCCGTACTCCCTCCCCCTCCCCCGCCAGCCCCCTCACCAACATCATGGGCCCAGAGCCTACACCCCAATCGCCGGCCCAGACATCGCTGGCCCCAAAGCCCCCACCATTGCCAGCCCAGGACCGCTACCAGCAGGGAGTCAGAAACAGATGATTGCATTCTGGGCTCGCTAAGTAGATGGAAATCAGCATTTCCATTATGTATAAAAGCAAATTACTGCGGATGCTGGAATCTGAAACCAAAAGCTGTCACAGTTTACCCTCTGATTTCAGTTTCTCTGTCGTTTGGCCATTCACACCTTCTATTCTCTCTATGGGCTGCCATTAGCAGCCTTTCCCCTTGTTTCTGTGGCTCTGACTCATCTTTCATTCCCTCACCCTGCAGTATAAATATCTCCCACTTTCTCTGCCTTTTAGCTTTGACAAAGGATCATCTGGACTCGAAACGTCAGCTCTTTTCACTCCTTACAGATGCTGCCAGACCTGCTGAGATTTTCCAGCATTTTCTCTTTTGATTTCTATATTGTAATCAGCCTCACGCTGTTCCCCAGCGCGAGGCTGATTACGTCCCAGAAAAATGGCCCGGGAAGATCATGACCAGCCTGCTCGCTGTCACGATTCCCGCTACAGATCTCCCGCTGACAGTTCCTGGTCTGCTGCGCTACCCGAGCAGCGCAGTGGACCGGGAAAATAGCGTCCGCGAATTGGACTTTTGTCCTCGCAAGGTATCCTCACGGCCTGTCACGCTGACCAACCGGCGTGGCGAGCAGGTAAGATTGCGCCCAACGTGTTTAAAACTCCATTCTGGATACAAACTCGCCAGAGACCCAGTACGGGCGGCACGGAGGCACGGTGGTTGGCACCGCTGCCTCACAGCGCCAGGGACCTGGGTTCGATTCCCGGCTTGGGTGACTGTCTGTGCGGAGTCTGCACGTTCTCCCCGTGTCTGCGTGGGTTTCCTCCGGATGCTCTGGTTTCCTCCCACAGTCTAGAGATGTGCGGGCTGGGTGGATTGACCATGCTAAATTGCCCCTTGGTGTCAGGGGGATTAGCTGGGGTAAGTGCATGGGGTTATGGGGATAGGGCCTGGGTGGGATTGTGGTAGGTGCAGACTCAATGGGCCGAATGGCCTCCTTCTGCACTGTAGGATTCCATGATTCTAAGTAGTGCATTAAATCAAATGCCCTGGCTTTCCTCTGATCTGGGTCTATGTGGCATGGAGAGGGGTGACTGAAAGGGGGAGTGGTGAGAGAGGCAAGAAGCACTTACCCTGGTAGAATGAGGAAGTCTTTCATTTTTTTGTGGCATTGCACATCATTCCCCTTGTACAGGGTGCTGGCACTCACCAGCGTGGCCACCGTATCCCACATGGGGTTCGTGGCCTTGCTAGTGGGTCTCCTGCCAGGCTGCAGATAGATTGTCAACCTTCTCTCCTCCACGGGATCAAGCAGATGAGTGAGGGCCCCCTCAGGGAAGCCGGGGCTTCTTCACTACCATCCTCCTGGCTTCACTGAAACCAAGTGCTGTGAAGCTGTTTAAATGCCGCACCCCCTTGTTCATATGAAACCCCGAAGTGGGCGAATCAAATGGTTCGCGCCCCAGGCGTGGCATTTATCATGTGGGGATTTTCTTTTCAAAGTGCCTAAAAATTGCAGACCAGCTTGCACCGATGGGGCTGGTGGAATTCGCACCAGTTTTCATGCCAAAACTGACACTTAGCCTAATTTTGGGAAAATTCTGCCCAGTATCATTCTTACGGCTAGATCTATTATGAAAAATATAAAGTAACTGCACGGCCCGGTAGCACAGTGGTTAGCACTGCTGCTTCACAGCTCCAGGGTCCCGGGTTCGGTTCCCAGCTCGGGTCACTGTCTGTGTGGAGTTTGCACATTCTCCTCGTGTCTGCGTGGGTTTCCTCTGGGTGCTCCGGTTTCCTCCCACGGTCCAAAGATGTGTGGGTTAGGTTGATTGGCCAGGTTAAAAATTGCCCCTTAGAGTCTTGAGATGCGTAGGTTAGAGCGATTAGTGGGTAAATATGTGGGGGCAGGGCCTGGGTGGGATTGTGGTCAGTGCAGACTCGATAGGCCGAATGGCCTCCTTCTGCACTGTAGGGTTTCTATGATTCTAGGCCTCGAAATAACTGATATGAGATTACAAATGTGTATTCCTTTTTTTCATAGATCATCACTTCATAAATTATGCATTGGTACGAAAGACTGTTAAAAATTGTTAGTTTTTGTAAATGCACGAAAAGAAGCAGAACATGTTATTTCGAACTTGTGCAGTCCTTTGAGAAGTATATCGATGGGAACCTTTTCGCATGAAGCTCAGTACAGAAAGTACTCGCAATTCATCTTCTGAAAACAGCAGGTTTACAAAAATGCAAGAGAACCTTTTGCATATGAAAAGAATAAAGTATAAACTGAAATATGGCCAGCAAAATGAACATTACAAGCAGCAGCCAGCTGGAGGCAGCATCAACATGCATAATCTTTATAGATATGAAAATGCAGCTGTGATAAAATGGGAATATTAAATTTAAATTATAAAAATATGAAATATTGGGCAAGCAATACAAAATCAAATATTGTAAAAGGCCTTCAGCAGTAAAGATGTTCTATATTTAATGTTCATATTATTCTTTCTAGAAACTTCCTAATTTGTGGACAGCATGTGATATAACAATAAATAATAGCATGGTTTTGTCTGACTGCCTTTGCATTTTCCACTAATCAGAATTTGATTTCTGTGCAAAAGCAATTAACCCATAATTTTGTTACAAGAAGACGTATAATTTTTTAAACTGATTTTGGAGTAGAAAGAATAAAATAACATGAAGAGGAATGCTTTTTCAGATTGCCATTTACAGGAAAGCTTCTATGACTTAATTACGAATTCACCTAATCTTATTTATTAGTGTCACAAGTAGGCTTACACTAACACTGCAATGAAGTTACTGTGAAAAGCCCGTAATCGCCACACCGCGGCACCTGTTCGGGTTCACTGAGGGAGAATTTAGCATGGCCAATGCACCTAACGAGCATGTCTTTCAGACTGTGGGAGGAAACCGGAGCACCCGGAAGAAATCCACGCAAACACGGGCAGAACGTGCAGACTCCGCACAGACAGTGACCCAAGCCGTGCATCAAACCTGGGTCCCTGGGGCTGTGAGGCAGCAGTGCTAACCACTGTGTCACCCACACTGCATTGACTGTGGTTCCTCAATGGAGTTGGTCTTTCAATTGTGCATTGCCTGATTCTTGATGGTGAGGCATTTCCCAGGGTCTGGTTGAGAGAGGGAAAGAGGAAGGAAGGAAGGGATAGAGGGAGGAAGGGAGGGCTGGTTTGTATTGAAACAGTGTCCTTCATGACCTAAGCACTCCCCAACACATTTTACAGTTAATGATGTATTGTTGAAGCATAGTTCCAACGGTCATTTTGGATACACAATTAAGATGGATAATGGGATCATTTCCTGGTCTGCTGGGGTACCTGCCTCAGGGGAACATGGGAGGACAGAATTTCCAGTGGCTGATATCGCTGGAGGGAGAATAAAATACACTTTTACAAATGTCTACATTCTCCTTTAATCCATCGACACACAGTGAACTGTCTGTTCACACTTTAATCATCACCCTGCGGGCAATAGCACCACTGGCCACAAACATCTTTGGGGATTTCCCCAAATGGTAGCTCTAACTTTGACCAAAAACTATTGGTAACATCGGGAAGACACCTAACTAGGGTTTCTGTCAATCTTCCCCCAAAGGTTACGACAACCGATCAGGGAAAGCTCCTGAGACAGGGTGTGCCAAATTTCCTGTGTGATGGGCATTGTATCATAAACCTCATTGCACTATTTGCATCCTTAGATTGTGTGGCTGTCCATATTTGGCAGGATGTAGCCATGCCTGACTTCTGTCACATATGCTGATAAAGGGGTGTTCGGGCTTGGTCATGATTCTACTATTTCACTCTCAGAATAAGATGACTGTGGACAACTGTGGCTATGGAATCTTTCAATTCCACATAAAATGTTCTATGCACTTACTGTATGTAAATATGAAAGGGAGATCAGTGGGATTCGAGGAAATGTCCCTTGGATTGGATGGAAGAGGTAATCTAAGATTGGAAAGAGAATTTGCTGCAGAGATGCATTGTTATTAAGGTTATAGTAAAGATTACCATGAAATCTGTGCTCATTGTTTGCAATGCCACTAAAACAACTTCCTCATTATGAACATTGTTTAATTGATGCTGCAGCTCATCTTCAGGTTGTTTCATGAAAGGTGGGCTGAATTTCTTTGTTAACTACATGTAATGCACACTATTTCTTCTTCATTCTCAAGTAGAGGAACAACATTCCTTGTCTGATTTTTTTATAACCTCCTTACGTTGGGGAGTCACCTTGTCACCGTTCACTACCCAACCCTGGGCAAAGGCAAAGTGCAAATTGTACCTTGCTCTGCAGAAAGAGGAAGTTAAATAGGCTGAATCACCTTGCTTGTTCCATATTTCATTATAGTCTTGGCCTCAACAACTCATGCATCCCCCCCGAGACATTTTACTGATTAAACATGACAAAATTTCTTGGCTTAAGTTGCCACTATAAAACATAAATGAACCTTTTCTCCTTCTGAGAAATCTGCAACACAGCAATTCTGCTGATCTTACACAGCGATTATAAGAGTTTCAGACCTGAATGTGTATGTTTTACTGGTGTACACCTCCATCTGTCAAAGAAAACCTTCACTGTACCAAATCAATCTCCATTAAAATCAAACAAATCAATCTCACTCTGTAAGGAATATCCCTTGTTGGATAATATACAGAAATATTGGCTCACAATTCCCGATAGATTTAAGGAAAAAATTAACAGGCTCTTGGAGATTTTCGAGTCAATTAAAGAGAGCCAGCACAGATTTGTAAAAGGCTGATGATGTTTGACTCATCTCATTGAATATTTTGATGAAGTATTGTGAAGGTTGATGAAGGGAATGTAGTGAATGTTAGCTATATGAGTTTCTAAGAAAGCGTTTGACAAAGCACCACATTAAAGGCTGGTGAATGAAATTGCGGCTCATGGAATGGAAGGGTCAGCATTGGCTGGGATAAAAAAACATTACCTTAATGACAGAAAACAGCGAGTCTCAGCAAATCCAAAAGCAAAATACTGGGGATGCTGAAAATCTGAAATAAAAGCAGAAAGTATCAGAAACACTCAATAACTCATGAAGTGTGGAGAGAAAAGCAGAGTTAATGGACTGAGTTTTATGGTGGGTTGGGAAAGCGGGGTGTGGGGGGTGTGGTGCTAGGATCCAGTAGAAACGTCTATCTTGAGCCAACTGACTTTTAAAAAGGTAGCCCCACAGTGAAAATGTGCTGGCGGGGGGGGGGGGGGGGGGGGGGGGGGGGGTGGGGCGGTGTGGGAGTGAGGTGGCCTTAACAAGCTGAGAGTGCGACTTCTACTCCGCAGGGAAACAAAGTCCCACCCTTGAGAGCTGCCAGCCAATCTGGTTGGCTAGCAGTTGAGTAGTTGGAACACAACAGTGGGAACTGCTAGGACTACAGTAAGTCCCGAGGAAAATGAATTATGGATGCCAGAGATGCATCTAGGGATTTTGGTCAGGGAGGGATCAGGGAACTTGAGGGGTTGGGAGGGGGCGGGGGGGGGGGGGGGGCGGGGTTGGTATGGGAAAGCTGTTGGTAGAGAGAAGGGGTCTGGAGGCCAAAGTGGGAACGATATAGGGGGGAGGAGGGGTATCATCTTGATGGGGTGCCCCAATCGGCATAGGGCACCTCCTCCAAAGGAATTACCCGAGCTTCGTCCTGCCTTTCAGCCTGAGGTGGTGAAAGAGTGAGCTGGCCTCCCTCATTCCGCCTTCCCCAGACATACATATTATTGCAGCAGAAGCAGGCCCATAAGTGACCATTAATTGGCCAGTTTACGACCTCAGAAAGCCTAGGGGCAGGTGGGCTGGCTGAATCCCCGTATTCTGGGGACAGCTCAGGGGTGGGTAAGAAGGTGGTGGGCTAGCCACGCATTTTAATTTCTGCCTTCCTCACACCTGCAAATAGGCTGGTGGGGTATACACTCCCCCCACCATGCTTCAGGTCAATAACTTTTCATCAGAAGTAAGAAATGGATAAAGGCACAAAAGTCTGAGGTCACGTACCAACCAACTCAACCCTGCTGCCATCAGGCTTTTGAATGGACCTACCCTGCATTAAGTTGATCTTTCTCTACACCCTAGCTATGACTGCACTCTCCTTTCCTTCTCTATGAACGGTATGCTTTGTCTGTATAACGCACAATAAACTATTTTCACTGTATACTAATACATGTGACAATAATAAATCAAATCAAATCAAAGAAATGGAATCGGTTTTGAGCAAGTGAAGGGTGAAAGGGAAGAACAAAAAGGGAGATCTGTGATAGGCTTTTATTGTTTCTCTTTCCACACCGAGGCACAAGGCAGACTTTCATCTGTTCCCACGGTGAGGTTTCTCCCGGAACAGGTCGCTAGTCTGTCACCAGAGTCTTATAGCTTGAGGAGGCACCACTCCGCATCAAGCATGGCTGACCAGAAGTCTCTCCCACTCTTACCACCAGCCATTGATCCTCAACCCGTTTGACCACATTATGAACACACCTTCCTTGGCCATCAGGTCCTGGGGTGGGGCTGGAACCTGGAGTTTCTGGCTCAGAGGTAGGATGCTACCCACAAGACCTCTTCCATGATAGTGTGCAGGGCTGGTAAAACATGAGAAGGGAATTACAAACATTCAAACTCTGAGCAGGAACGGGCCACTGGGCCCTTTGAGGCTGCTCCACCATTCATTAAGATTATGGCTGATCTGATTGTAACTTCTACTCCACATTCCTGCCCATCCCCGATAACTTTTTGCCCGCTTGCTTATCAGGAATCTATCTACCTCTGCCCTAAAAATATTCAAAGACTTTGTTTCCACTGTCTTCTGAGGAAGAGAGTTCCAAAGACTCTCAACCCTCTGAGATAAAGAAATTCTGCTCATCTCTGTCTTAAATTGGTGACCCCTTATTTTTAAACAGTGGCCCCTGGAACATGATTCTCCCACAAGAAGAAATATCCGCTCCATATTGACCCTTTCAAGACCCCTCAGGATCTTACATGTTTCAATCAAGTTACTGCTCACTGTAGTTCACTCCAGTGGACACAAGTCTAGCCTGTCCAATTGTTCCTCATATATAATTCCAGCTTATGGAACTATGGAACATAAAAGCAGGAGTAGGCCATTCGGCCCTTTGAGCCTGCTCCACCATTCATTTCGATCATGGCTGATCATCGAATTCAATATCCTGATCCCCCTTCCTCCCATATCCCTTGATCACTTTAGCCCCAAGAGCTATATCTAATTTTTTCTTGAAATCAGTTTTGGCCTTAACTGCATTCTGTAGCAGTGAATTCCACACATTCATCACCCTCTGGGTGAAAAGAATTCTCCTCAACTCAGTTCTATAAGGTTTGGCCCTTATCCTCAAACTATGACCTCTAGTTGACTTGTACCATTTTAATGCTGCATCTACATTGCAGGGACCTTTCAATGATACAAAGGCTCCACTTATATCATAATATCCGGGGACTTTAACAATTTCATCATTACCTTTTCTGAATGGTGAACAGTTATTTTTCACCACTCTATCCCCACTATAACAACAGTGCTTACTAATTTGTTGAAGGAAGACTACTTCCATTATCGCTGCCAAATGGACAATTTAAGAGTGGCACTGGTGAGTTTTGATTTTAAGTCATACTGCAATGATTTCTTCAATGAAAACAGCCCAGGTGTGTTTTAGGCCTTTAGACTTCTAGATTGTTTAAACTGTGTGAAGTTTGCAGCAACATCAGTGTTTGGCTAAATTAAAGATAAGTCATTACTTTGAGGAATCTGACGATGACTTGATCCTTCTGACAAGTGATGTGAACAATACTGTCATTCATTCTTTTCCCATTCTGCACTTTTTTTCCCCAGATTATTCCTGTTTTAAATATTTAGATTAAACACCAGCTGCTAACAGTCGAGCAATGGGAGAAACTGGACAATTCCCACTCAAGAAACCCTTCTGTTTACATTGAAGCAAAATGTCAATTTTGTTTTCTACTGATGAATGACTTATAACACCAAAAGAATAAAGTACTAAAACACAAATCCATTAATCTCTGGTTGGTCAGAAATGGATTAAAAAATATTAGAGCAATTGACAGCAAAAAAAGGTTCTGGGGCAGACAGGCACAAGATAAACAGCTAAATAATTCCTGGGACTTTCAGAAAGCCATTCCTTACCTTGACATGAGCTTAGCGAAAGAGTTCCACAAATGGTCAATCTTAAGCAACCCATTTGAATTTAACTTATGAAATTTGTCGATACCACTGAGTCGAACTTGCTGATGAAGAGAAGCCAGAAAAGTTGGAGTTGCAACGGAGCGTAATTCAATAAAAGGTGCAGCAAATGTTTCCACGGTTCAATACGTGATTAATGAAAGTGGCAGTGGCGGCCGTTATCCGCAGACGTATCCAAAGGCACAATGATCTGCTAAATGATCGAAAAGAAGCAACTTCTGAATTTCAACAGCACATTCAGAGTTTGATAAGGGACAAAGAGCAAGCTTTTAGCCAACTTAAAGTGGAAAGAGAGCCGCACACGATGGAGCATTTGTGTGACAGTATTTTCTTTTTTTAAAAAATGTTTTCTTTAAACAGTTCAATACGTTGTTTATTGTCTGGTGAAGTTATAGGTAGATCTCACTCAGCCACAATTTCTTGTTGTCGTGGCAACATGCAGAATTGAAAAGATCAAGACTGGCCTGCAAATCTTGAGACATTATCAGCATGTTAAGTGGAATAGATTTACAACAGGTGCAGAAGCTTAAAACTAAGGATACGTGAGGTGCTGCGGACCATCAGCAGCACCAGATTTGTAGTTCAACACAAGCTGTAAACTATAGTCTAGTGTATGCTCACTCTGCCAGCACCCATCATGCAAGGGAGCCAACCAAAGTTCAATGAGGATTTGGGGGAGAGTAAACAAGGACCTGGCAGAACTGAAAATGTGCAGTTACATCACAGGACTACAAGCATGTTAAAAGAGGGAACCTGTATGCTATAAACAGAGCCAAATGATCCAAAAATGTCAGATCAAAGATCTTCGGTCCTGCTACATCCAGTTATGAATGGTGATAGACTATTAAACAATTAACCAGAAGAAGAGACTCGATGAATATCCCCATCCTCAATAATGGCAGAGCCCAATTATGTGAGTAAAAATACAAGGCTGAAGCATTATCAGCCATTTTCGGCAGATTTGCCGCTAGATAACCTATGTTGATTTCCACCTGAGGTCCCCAACATCACAGATGCCAATTTTCAGCCAATTTGAATCACTTCACATGACAGCAAGAAACTGCTGAAGGTACTGGATACATCATAGGCACTGGTCTCCAACACATCCCGGTTGTAACGCTGAAGACAGTCGTGTCTCTAGTCAAGCTGCTCTAGGACAGTCACAACACAAGGCAATAGAGAAAGCTGCCCAGGTATTTCTTGTCCACAAATGTGGACAACTCCAATCTGGATGTCTATCACCCCGTCAGTCTACTCTCGATCATTAACTAAGTGATGGAAGGTGTTGTTGACAGCTCTATCGAGTAGCACTTCACAACAACCTGTTCAGCGACGCTCAGTTTGAGTTCTTAACTCTCACTGCAGCCTCAGGCCAAACATGAACTAAAGAGCTAACTGGCAGAGGTGAAGTGAGTGTGACTGCATTTGACCGCATTTGATAGAAGTGTGGCATCATAGAGCCCTTGTAAAAACTGAAGTTAATGAGAACTCGCAGGGGAGGACTTTCCACTGGTTCAAGTCATACCTAAGTCAAGAGAAGATGGTTGTTGGAACCCAATCATCACAGCTTCAGGACATCATTATAAAATTCATCAGGGGATTGTCTAGATTCAACCATCTTCAGCTGCTTTAGCAATGACCATCCCTCCATTATAAGATCGGAAGTGGAGATGTTTGCACAGTGTTCAGTTCCATTCGTAACTCCTCAGCGTAGAACCAGTCTGTACCCACATGTAGCAAGACCTGGACAATATTGAGGTTTGGGCTGGTAAGTTGCAAGTAACATTTATCTGACACAAATGTCAGACAATGATTATCACACCAAGAAAGAATCCAACAATTGAGCAGCACGGTGGCACAGTGCTGCTTCACAGCACCAGGGACCCAGGTTCGATTCCAGCCTTGGGTCACTGTTTGTGTGGAGTTTGCACGTTCTCCCCGTGTCTGCGTGGGTTTCCACCGAGTGCTCCGGTTTCCTCCCACAGTCCAAATGATACTTAAAGTAAACACCTTAAGGTTAGGTTGATTGGCCATGATAAATTGCCCCTTAGTGTCAGAGGGGATTAGGAGGATAAATATGCGATGTTACAGGGATAGGACCTGGGTGGAATTGTTGTCAGCGCAAATGGCCTCCTTCTACACTGTAGATTCTATGATTCTATAAATTACCCTTGACCTTGAACATTACCATCCTTGAATTTCCTACCATCCTCATCCTCAGGCAAGGTTTACTGCTGCTTCTGGCAGCTGAAGCTAAGGATGGATTGCATAGATTGGTGAGAGACAATTTGGATGGGGAACCTGGAAATCCATGTTTTCCTGCACACTCGTGGTGCTTTAACCATACCGCATGCTTTTTTCCTGTTTGACCGATTCTCCATCTGGAAGTCAGGTAAATTGACAGACTTAGCTTCCAGTTGTGAGCAGAAGGCTTTGGAGCGGGCCACAGGAGCAGGTCAGTCTGATACCCTGCAATACAGCTCCGCGATAATTTAAGCTTCTCAGAAGTAATCAATTGCATCGAAAGAAATTATACAACAAAAAGCATTTGCATTACTCAAACATTAACAAGAATAAAACATTAGGGGACTTAATATGTCCAAAAAAAGATGAAATAAGACTTAAAATTATAATGAAGTCTTGGTCACACTGAATGATACATAAAGTTAATTTAATGCCATCTGAATGTATCAATTTAATGTGATGCATTCTGAGAATACTAAATTACAGCAACGATTTGTTGTAGCCATTAGCATGAAGGGAAAGTCCTGGGTAATCAATACTTTCTTCTATTTTTGTACTTAGTGACAAGTTGATTGAAAACAAACATGATTCAGTGAATTTCCCTCTGCACTGCAAACAATTTAATCCAAACTATATTTTGCTTCAATGTACTTATAGCTCAGAACTTTCAAGCATGTCGGATTTTTACAATAACTTATGCAGTTTATTGGGGCCTGTTTCTGTAAATCAGAGGATTATTTTAACATTGCCATTGTTTTCAGGCACTTGTTATCCTGCAGTAATTCAAGTTTTCATTCTGCAATAGGCATTTAAATATATATGTTTCAGAAACTTCAAACTCCACATATAGTGCAAGGTGTATGAAGGCTTTACAATTATACCAAACTGCAAACCAAGTGCAATTATGAAAGTTGATCCAGATTTTTAATTCAGATTACATTTGATGTGAACACATATCGAGTGAGGACTAGATTGAAGCTGCCAGAATTGGTTTACCATGATGAATGAATATGTGTACACCCTTCCACTGGAATGCAATTAATTCTGTCTCCAGGAATAAGGTTTAGTATTTGGAACACTGCTGCAGTGTTCTGTGCCACGCAACCCTTGTTTGACTCGTTTGGCACTGTGCCTTTTATTGAATTACTGCACAATGGAAATTAAATCCAAAACATGCATTGCTGCCAGAGCATTAATGTTTTTCTAATATTATGTTTCCATATTTCATATCATAATAGAAGATGAATTAGATTTTATATCAGGAATTGTTATGTAATAACAGTAATGTAAGTTTGAGAGACATCTTGCGATTTGATCACAAAAGTAAGTAGGCCAAGACGGGTAAACTCAATTCAGGTAACAACCCTATAGAATTCACTATCATCAGGTTTGAACAAGAGGTGAAATGACAATGTGTTAGCCAACTATGTAACTCACTGATTGCATTTCCTCCAGATCTCTGAACAAACAAGTGCTTTAAAATACTTCTGAAGCATCTTTTAAAAAAAGCTCGTACCTTTGCAATGCATTCTCTTTGTGATGCATTGAGAAATAAGTACTGGCTAGTGATAGTTTTAGCAAGCACCCTGTGGGTAATGTCAGTCTAACAGGAGAGGCAGTATAAAGCCATGGATACAATTCTAAAAGAGTAATGGTGGCAGGGTGACCTGGGAGGTGGCGGGGGGGGCGGTGTTGGAGGGGATCATAAGATTCATTTATTAAGACTAGGCACATGAAAACAGATAAACATAGTACTTAAGTTTGAAGGCATCAGAGCTGTGTGTGTGCTCTGCTCAAAGCAAAAGTGAAATTAAGACTGGATCACGACACATTCATCAGTTAACTACATTGTGAGAGCTTTGTCCTGTTTTAGAGTCGGCTGCCATGCATGAACAATACTCCTTTTTTTCAGCAGCTAGTTTCTTTTTCTATTTTTGGCTGGCACAGACATGATGGTGTGGTAAATCACTGTTAGCTTACTACCTGTATATGTGACATGCCTGGACACATCCGTGCCGACCCTACCCAAGACTCCTCTCCCCCCTAGTCCAGGTATAAAGGCGACTGCTCCCCACCCCCCTGCCTCAGTCTGGACCAGTTCATCGGCATGGGTGTGCTCCAAGTCTTTTGCTAATAAAAGCCTATTTGTTCTTGCATACAAACTAGTCTTTGCTCGATTGATGGTGCATCAGATTGGCTGAATGGCAATGTGACTCTTCTATAGTTCTATGTATGTGTTATCTGGTGCAAACCTGTGTGGTATGTGTTTTATGGTTACAAACCAGCTGAATGAGTAGTAACCTTTCTGGTTTATATATTAGACTGCCTGTTGCCAGGGAGCTTTAATAACCACAGGAGTACAGTCGATGACACCCTGCACTTGTGGGAATCCGGAAATCTCAGCAAAGCTCAGTGCCCTAGCATCCTGGCTTTCTTTATATCTACAGAAATTGACATATTGTGGGCCTTGGCAAAAATAGCCTCTGTAACCTCATGAATGCACTTGTTCATGGACGCTTAAGAGATCCTGCAGTGATTCCCAGTGGAGCCCTGGAAGGACCCTCTGCTATAGAAGTTTAGAGCGGCTGTTACCTTCACAGCTACCAGCAATGGATGCCCTCCCAGTCCCTATGTCAACAAATCCTGGAAAATGTGACAAATAAGAGTTTAGTACTTAGTACTAGATCTCTGGACATGCAGAGCTGTTGGTGAAACTGGTTCTTGCTCATCTGTAGATAAGACGTGCGAGTTCTGTGAGACTCACAAAGTCTCTGTGAGCCTCATCCGCTGCATCCAGAGGAGACCCTACAGGCCCTTGGTCTTAAGGATTTTGCTCCTCCCTTTGATGCTCCTGATTCCTCAATCACAATCTTCTTCTTCTCTCCTGCCTATGAGTGATCACGCAAGCAGCAATAAGCCCAAGCTCCATCTTCTTGATAGTCCTCTCTTTGCAATATCACTGAGAAACAGACAAGAGTCAGCATTAGTCTCCAAAGGTTCCCTTCCTGTCAACGACTCATTAGTGAAAGTGGGTTCAAGGGCTTTGTTCCATGTCAGAAAGTACTCCCCATGAAATGATGGCCAGTGCAGTGTGCATCAAGGACCGCCCCCCTGCCTCTCCCCCAACATGACCAACTACCATTACTAACATGCTTCAGCTATGCCTCTCTCCTCATTTCGGAATGCACACTTAGTTGGGTTCCACTTTAATCAACATCCAACACCCCTCGTGCTCTCCGGCCCAGTGCATGCAGCTGTCCTCCAACCCACTTACAGAGCCCTCAGCAGCAGGACATCTCCTCATTTTAATTTGCACTGTGCCATCTTTGGCAGGTTGAAAGATAATGGTGCAGACGTCTCACTGTCAGAGTAACTTAGATCCTCCCTGTGAGAAACCCTTCCCATTGTCCCAGAGGAGCTTAATATTCAGGTTTCCCTCCCTCACAGACCGTCCCATCCACTCGCTGTATTTCTTGTTCCCATCATGCATCTGGTGCATGTCTGTTCGTTAGTCCTGCCACGGCAGATGGTGGAATTTTAATTCAATAAAAAATATCTGGAATTAAGAATCTACTGATGACCATGAAACCATTTTGATTTTTGGAAAAACCCATCTTGTTCCCTATGTCCTGCTGTTCTTACCTGGTCTGGTCTACATGTGACTCCAGGTCCACAGCGATGTGGTTGACTCTTAACTGCTCTCGGGCAACTATCGATGGGCAATAAATGCTGGCCAGCCAGTGACGCCCATGTCCCATGAATGAATAAAAAAGTCCCTGAACATTTTGAAATGGTTGTGCCTATGGCCCTTGTGGACCTCACTCTTCCCCATCTTGAGGCCACTTACACTGTTCAACATAGACTCTGCCAGGCACCCTACCCTGCTCATGCGCCATTGTGAAACAAGTCATTCCAACTGCACATTCCGTGTCTAGATAATCAAAAAGTAAAATTGTTTATTAGTCACAAGTAGGCTTACGTTAACACTGCGATGAAGTTACTTTAAAATCCTCTAGTTGCCAAACTCCGGCACCTGAGTGGGGGAATGATTCCTGTGAGGAGACATTATAATCACAAGCAAAAATATTGAAATGATGTTCCCAATGTGCTGCAGCAGTAAACGCAGCCTGCCATAGATGGCAGGAGCATGTAACTGCGACCCAGTTTTACAACGGCGGAAAACTAATTTTTGGCATTCCCACGGTATTTTCTGCCCCGCTTGCCATGCCGCCCGCTGTGAACGGGAGCAGAAAATCCTGACCTCAGTCTTTATAAACAGAGGCATGGACACAAAAACAAGGAAGTTACAGTGAACTTTATATAACATTGGTTTGATTTCAACTGGAACACTGTGTCCGATACTGAGCACCTTATGTTCGAAAAGATGTGATGGCGTTAAAAAGGTGCAGCAAAAACTTACAATAGTTTTCTTCTTCATTCATTTATTGCCTATCATTTGCCAGCATTTATTGCCTATCCTACGTGCCCTGGAACACAGCTTATCCAGATATATATTAATGATCTAGATCAGGGTGTGCAGAGGATGATTTCAAAGTTGGCAGATGATACAAAATTAGGAAGTATAGTAAATTGTGACAAGACAGTATAGAATTTCAAAAGGACATAGACAAGTTGGTGGAGTGGGCAGATAGGTGGAAGATGCAACTCTACTAATAGGGACATAGAGTACAAGAGCAAGGGGGTTATGCTGAACTTATGCAAAATACGTTTTGGATCTCAGCTGTAATATTGTTTACAGCTTTGGGTGTCACATTATCGGAAGGCTGTGAATGTATTTTTTTTAATTTTATTTATTTGTTAGTCACAAGTAAGGCTTACATTAACACTGCAATGAAGTTACTGTGAAATTCCCGCCTGTTCAGATCAATGCACCTAACTAGCACATCTTTCAGAATGTGGGAGGAAACCAGAGCACCCGAAGGAAACCTATGCAGACACGGGGAGAATGTACAAACTCCACACAGACAGTGACCCAAGCCGGGAATCGAACCCGGGTCCCTGGCGCTGTGAAGCCGCAGTGCGAATCACTGTGCCACCGTGCCGCCCCACCATTTGAGATAGTGCAGAAGAAGTTTACGAGAATGGGAAACTTCAGTTACGAGGATAGATTGGAATAGTTGGGATTGTTCTCCTTGGAGAGAAGGTTTGATAGAGATGTTCAAAATCATAAGGCGGCTCTGCAGAGTAGAAAGGGAGAAACTGTTCCTGCTCATAAAAGGATCAAGAACAAGAGGGCACAGATTTAAAGTGATTTGCAATAGAAGCAAATGTGATATGGGAACAAACTTTTTCAGACAACGAGTGGTTCGGGTCTGAAATGCAGTGCCTGGATGTGTAGTGGAGGCAGGTTCAAGTGAGCCATTCATGAGGGCATTATGTGATTATTTGAATAGAAACAACGTGCAGGAGTATGGGGAAAAGGCAGAGGAATGGCACTAAGTCACAATGATCATTCGGGCTGGAGCAGGCGAATCCTAAGGCTGAGCCTGGGTTTTTCTTGCAGTTGGGAGCCTGGAGTTATGGAGTATGATAGCCTTTATCTCATTCTCTGTGAGTAGTTACTTATCTTAATAAACCATTTATTTGTTAATCTATTTGGTGGCGGTTGTCAGTCTTTACAAAAAGAAAGGTGGTGCCAGAGAGAGGTGACTTCTTGCGAGCTGTCCCCAGCATTCCCTCTAATTCCATCTTTTACTCTCATTCTATGTTCTTAAAACTTAACTCTAACTCCTTTGAACTGTCTGATAATGTTCTAATCTTTCTCTTCATCCTATCTGTAACTGCAACACTATATTCTGCACCTCTCATTTTCTTCTCCCCATGTACTCTATGAATGGTACATTTTGCCTTTATAGCATGCAAGATCACAGCTAGGTACGGCTCCTGCTCTGTGCAAGATTGCAAGAAACTACAAAAGGTCATGAATGAAGCCCAGTCCATCACTCAAACCAGCCTCTCACCCATTGACGCTGTCTACACTTCCCGCTACCTCGGAAAAACAGCCAGCATAATCAAGGACCCCACCTCGAACATACTCTCTTCCACCTTCTTCCGTCTGGAAAAAGATACAAAAGTCTGAGATCACGTACCAACTCACTCGAAAACAGCTTCTTCCCTGCTGTCATCGGACTTTTGAATGGACCTACCTTTCATTAAGTTGATCTATCTCTACACCCTAGCTAGGACTGCAACACTACATTCTGCACTGTCTCGTTTCCTTCCCTATGTATAGTATCATTTGTCTGTAAGAAACAATACTTTTCACTGTATCACAATACATCTGACAATAATAAATCAAACGAGATATTACAGTCCTCCTTCTGTGCTGTAACAATTCTATGATTTTGTGAAGAGAAGATTGAAACTGAGAATTGATAGAGGTGTTTAAAATCATGTGGGATCATGAGAGAAAACATTCCCATTGGATAAAGGATTGAGAACTAGAGGAGACCAATTTAAGGTGTGAACAAACCAAAGGCGAGAAGAGCAAAACCTTTTTATGCCATTTGTGGTTAGGTTTTGGAATGCACAGCCTGGAAGTATGGTGAAGTTATATTTAAGCACGACTTTTAAAGAGAACATCTGATGATAATCTGAAGAGAAAAAAAATCATTGGACTACAATGGAAAGGATGGGGGAATGGGACTAACTATTCTGCACTCGAGGAGAACTGGTACAGACATAGCAGGCCAATTGGCCTCATTTATAGTTTTAATCTTTGATTCTATGGGTACATTAATTGTAAAAGAGCAATTATTGCACACAATGCAATTATTACCACAATGCCATCCAGGCCTATCCCCATAACACCATTTATTTACCCTGCTAGTGCCAAATTGCCCCTTAGTGTCATGGTGACTAGCAGATTAAAGATGTGGTGATAGGCCTGGGTGACATTGTGGTCGATGCTGACTCGATGGGCCAAATAGCCTACTTCTGTACTGTAGGGATTCTATTACCTCTAACTTCACCTATTAAATACCCTGGGTATACGCCTCTTTATATGAATTTTCAATTGCGTATTTGAGCACAATTGTTGAAGACTGTGGTCATTGAATATCTTCACCCCAGCATTAATGTCAAGGCAACTTCTAAGCAGGGGAGAATGTGAATGAAATTATAAGGAAGAAATTCAGTTTGGAATCTGCAACTGATTGAAGCAAAAGCTTTTATTTTTTGTGTTGTGTCTCCAAGCTGCACAGCGGGCTGATGTATATTTAAATGTACAATGTAGAAATGGAAATTGAAGGAGTCAGAAGATGTTTAAAATGGATGCACAGATGAACAGTGAGCGCCTTTGGCTTCCTCCACCTGCAATCCTCGCTGCTGCATAATCTTCTGCAGGATGCAGCACTCCATTGGTCATTCTAAACACCCTCACTGGTAGATACTGAACAGTAACTCCAGATCTATCTACGCACCTAAAGCTCATCTTCAATGACCTAATGATATAGTCCATCATGTGTGAGGTGGTAGTGTGGCTTTCATTGTAGTGGTTTGGCATCTCATTGATAGGGTTTGTCCAGGTGATGTGAGTCAAGATTGAAAGGTTTTTCCTTTGTCTCCTAAATGTCAGGCCCTAACTCTACTTCCTGGAACAAGAGCGTCTGGGGTGTTGCACTGCCACAATATGAAAATATCATGACAGATCCCAGGGAATCTGGTGCAAACCCACATGAACTTCTTCTTGCCTTTCTGGCTAATAAAACATTCTGTTTACTGGTCATCATCATCACAGGAGAAATTTACAAAACTCTCAGCTCTTTCAAACAATCTGATAGACCTGCATTATGAATTTATGTGCAGCCAACTGCGAGAACATAAATATGTCTCTGGTAGTATCACGGGGATGGATCCAAACCTCAAATCACATATGGACATATTGAACTTTTAAATAAGATGTGTGTTTTGAAAAATGGACATACAAGTCAAAGATGGCTGAGGCTGTAAATTCTGAGAATGTAAATTCAGTAACTGTCTGAGTTGCTCCTGTGTGGATTATACCAAGTCCTGAGAGACAATGGATTGGCCCAACCTCTTTCAGAGATATATCAAAGGAAGAAGCAATACAAACTGAAGTCTCATCTGCTGTGTAAATAATGGAAGCTGACCATCACCTCAGCAGGTGACTTAAGCCTCCTGTAAATTATGTCCCAGACTTCCCCTTCCAGGAATACATAGCGGACCGGGATAAAAAGTCGGCTGCAAACCTGCATGGTGGACTAATGCTGGGGTGTCAGAGTGGGTGACACAGAGACAAGGGAATTCAGTTGAAGCACCCTTGCTGCTCTGGCAGATAAAAAGTCTTCGCCCTCTCTCTGATTGCTGGAAGCAAGTCAAGTCACCAAGGCCAGAGCTGAAAAGGAAACAGGACTTCTCCTCTCAGCTAAACTGTAGAACCAGGAATCTTGAAACCACCTGCTCAACTGCTGAATTCAGTGCTACCAGATTCATGAATTGTAACGGCCGTAACATTTCATTATCTATTCCTCATGGATAAGTCAAAGGCTGATTCATGTATCTTATTTTACTGTTTGAACTCAACTCTCATTTCTAATCTGTTTGAATGTAAAAAAGTGCACTTCTTAAAATTATTTTTCCCATGTTTGAATCATAGAATCCCTACAGTACAGAAAGAGGCCATTCGGCCCATCGAGTCTGCACTGATCACAATCCCACCCAGGCCCTACCCCCATATCTACCCACTAATCCCGCTAACCTACGCATCTCAGGACACTAAGGGGCAATTTTAGCATGGCCAATCAACCTAACCCACACATCTTTGGACTGTGGGAGGAAACCCACGCAGACACGAGGAGAATGTGCAAACTCCACCCAGACAGTAACCCAAGCCGGGAATCGAACCCAGGTCCCTGGAGCTGTGAAACAGCAGTGCTAACCACTGTGCTACCATGCCGCCGCCCGCATTAGTCCACCATGTTTTAGTAGCTAATAAATTCACTCTTTCTTTAACTCAAGAAAGCCTGTTTAAATTGTCTCCTTTAAAACATAAATATATTTGGAGGGGGAAAAGGTATCCGCAAGGGAAGGCATTCTTTTTAAATGAATTTTATTGTGACCAATTGAGTGGTTTGGATAAAGGAAGGGAGCCAGTTCATTCCTCCTCAGATGGGGGCTTAACAACTTGAGGTATCCCTTCCTTAATTTAACAACTAGGCTTATGCCAAGGTAGTTTCCACAGAGGCGACGGGGGGAACAAATTTGCAGAACTTGCCCGGGGACCAGTTGTAAAATGGTGCCCTGGAAGGAACCAAAGGCAAAGGTATGGAGAGTGGTGGTAACTTTCACACTCAATCTGCTACTGAGCCAGCAGGTAGCAGACCTTATAGGAGGCTGCAGATATCTGGGGCCACACCTGAAGTAAGAGGTCAAGGAAATGAAAATCTGTAGATGTTACATGGACAGTGCCTCCTGCAAACTGTGTCTCTGCCTCTCTCCTGTGTACTCCTCCTCAGCACCACTCTCCTCAGCACCACCCTCCTGTGTACATCCCTCCTCTGCACCTCCCTCCTGTGTACATCCTTCCTCTGCACTACCCTCCTTTGCATGTGTTGATCCCACTACAGCATATGGTGGTCGTCATGTATAATAATGTGCTATCAAACACATCCAATGTTCCTTCTATCTGATGTTGTCAGTTTGAAAGATTCCAAGGCATGAATAAATCTGTATCAAAACAAGAACTCCCTTCAAAATGATTGCCAGAGGGAACTGAAGCACTAGTTACAATAAACAAGGTCTTATTCAGACTGAACAATCGCAAATTTAAGTGTCCACCCAAACTATGTCTCAATCTCAACTCCGTTTCACTGGGGCAGTTTCATAATTCCCAGGAGATCCCTGCTACAGATGTTAGATTTAAAGGTAAGTTAAAACACCTCAATAAAGTCCCATAAGGATAGTAATTGCATCATTGGATTACCTGTCCGCCTGCACTACTTAAGGTTCTGACTATGGCAAGTGGATGACTTGTGAGCATCCAAAACCACCACCCTTAAATCTAAAAGTGGACACATTGGAAATTAGCTGCAGTCATGATCTAAAAATCACTTATTGGAACTGCTTATCCTCTCCCAACTCACCTATTCATGGGGGTTAAAACTCCCACTTATCCCTTGAGGTTCCATTTTCCAGGACCTTGATTTTTAAGGTCATTTTTGAGCCTACCTGTCCTCCTCAACATGTCTTTAAATTTTAAATTCTACCTTGGGCTGGTAGAATAATAACATGTTGGGAAATTAAGTTACATTTATACACGAGGGTTCACATATTATCACCTGTACCCCCAACGTTGTCCTGAAGCTTTCACCATAAAGATATGGATTAAAAGAGGCCATTTGAAATGAAATAGCACCAGCACCAACTGCCCTGTCCATGCTTGAGGTGTGGAAAGTGCCAAGAGATTGTATTGGGCAATAAGTGGTAAAATCTTTTATGTCTTTCTGGGCCTTTTATTTTTGTTCTGATCTGGTGAGTCCCTTGTAAAATAGGAGAATGAGTGGAATTTAATGTCTGGGTCCAGCAGCATCACATCTGAATAGCCCACACTCCACCAACTCAGATACAAGCACATCGGAAGGAGGTAGTGCACAAGGTAAAAGTTATCCCGCAAAAGTACAAGAGGAGATATCAGAGTCAGAGACATCTGGGCTCGATCCCCCTCAGAGGACAAGGGAAAGTCCCAATGATGGCTTGGTCATAGAAGACAGAGGGTGGTAGTGGAAGGGTCTTTTTCCGGCTGGAGGCCTGTGACTAGTGGTGTACCGCAGGGCTCTGTATTGGGACCTCTGCTGTTTGTGATTTATATAAATGATCTGGAAGAAGGAGTAACTGGGGTGATCAGTAAGTTTGCGGACGACACAAAACTGGCAGGACTTGCAGATAGTGAGGAACATTGTCAGAGGCTACAGAAGGATATAGATAGGCTGGAAATTTGGGCAAAGAAATGGCAGATGGAGTTCAATCCTGATAAATGCGAAGTGATGCATTTTGGTGGGAATAATGTAGGGAGGAGCTACACGATAAATGGAAGAACCATAAAGGGTGTAGAGACGCAGAGGGACCTGGGTGTGCAAGTCCACAGATCTTTGAAGGTGACGTCACAGGTGGAGAAGGTGGTGAAGAAGGCATATGGCATGCTTGCCTTTATAGGACGGGGCATAGAGTATAAAAGTTGGGGTCTGATGTTGCAGATGTATAGAACGTTGGTTCGGCCGCATTTGGAATACTGCGTCCAGTTCTGGTCGCCACACTACCAGAAGGACGTGGAGGCTTTGGAGAGAGTACAGAGGAGGTTTACCAGGATGTTGCCTGGTATGGAGGGGCTTGGTTATGAGGAGAGATTGGGGAAACTGGGGTTGTTCTCCTTGGAAAGACGGAGGATGAGGGGAGACTTAATAGAGGTGTATAAAATTATGAAAGGCATAGATAGGGTGAACGGTGGGAAGCTTTTCCCCGGGTCGGTGGTGACGTTCACGAGGGGTCATAGGTTCAAGGTGAAGGGGGGGAGGTTTAACACAGATATCAGAAGGACATATTTCACACAGAGGGTCGTGGGGGCCTGGAATGTGTTGCCGGGCAAGGTGGTGGAGGCGGACACACTGGGAACGTTTAAGACTTATCTAGACAGCTATATGAACGGAGTGGGAATGGAGGGATACAAAAGAGTGGTCTAGTTTGGACCAGGGAGCGGCGCGGGCTAATTGTTCCTGGTTTCTCGTTTCAAGGCTTCATTCTACGATCATCTTGCTGGTGCCAGTACAGAGTGAGACTGCGGATAGTTGGGAACCTGTCTCGGGGGCAGGGGATTCATATGGTGTTCGTGGAAGTGGAAATGACTAGGGTTGGGAAGCATTTTCCGATCGGGGCCATTGTGATCTCCTGGACTCGTTTCGATCGCCTCAGGGGGTCGGAGAGGAATTTCCCAGATTTTTTTTTCCCCATATTGGCCCTGGGGTTTTTCACTCTGGGTTTTCGCCTCTCCCTGGAGATCACATGGTCTGGAATGGGGGGGTGGGGGTAAGTTAATAGGTTGTAATGAACAAAGCATCGTAGCTGTGAGGGACAGCTCGGTGGATAGGATATTGGTATGTAGATAGGCTGGAAAATTGGGTGGGGATCCTGGATTCAGGATTCAATCCTGGACCGGGGAGCGGCGCGGGCTTGGAGGGCCAAAGGGCCTGTTCCTGTGCTGTATTGTTCTTTGTTCTTTGATGCTCCAGTGGGCAGGAACGCAAAGCCTCAGGAATGACCTTTGGGGGAACAGTATTTGGATAACCGGTAGCAGATTGCTGACATCTGGAAGATTTCCTGAGGCAGTGGGAGCTTTAGGATTGTGAATGGAGGAGTCCATCTCCATCATGAGCTCCATGTTGGCCCAGGGTCACAACGATATGAACTCTGAGCAGGAGGGATTGGCCAATCTCACAGAGATTGGTGGTCCTGCCTCTCCCCTTCCTCCTTCCTGGTGTAAGTGCAGCAGCCTCTCCTTCCTGACCTTCTGCCCTTCCTCTGGCCTCCAGCTGCCTATCATGACTGGTATCTATGGCCTCTATGTGTGAGGGTGCCATGCCCACCTTGCCTGTTCCTTCACATGAAGTGCTATATGCCCTTCTCCATCACAAGGTTCCTCCTGCCACATGGGTGCACAGTCAATAAGGGCAAAAGTAATTGCCCTGCAACCCCAGGGGCCACACTCTCCTGGTATCTGAGCTTAAAGGAAGACAGTTGGAATTTAGTTTGTGCCACTGGAGTGGTGAATAACATCTTAAAACAAAGTCCACAGGGGTACTCCACCTCTCCAAAGATGCCCCCGTGACTATTCAGAGAAATACGTTAAGTTGGGACCAGCTTTGTGGCCCTTCCTGTCAGTGGAATCATCTGGTCCCACTGAAGGCGACCCACTGCAACGGGTTCTCTGGCAATGCGACTGCCGCACAACGCAAATGTCATCGACTTCGGCAGGACCAGAAAATCCCATCAGCGGCCAATGATGAGCCACCCCCACCACCGGAAACCCTGTCATTGGGGGCTGGAAAATCCTGGGCCTAGGCAACCAAAATCTGACTTCATTGAGGCAGCTGCTGATTTAAATAGCCAGCTGAATCTGTAAAACACACATACACAAAACATGCCCTGCCCCATTCCCGCCTTAGCAAAAATGGGAAGTACTGTGTTCAGGGGTGGAATGTACGATGTTTGGACAGTTCTGTTATTTTTGCCAAGATAATTGTGATATTTTCTCCACTGAGATGAAAATCTGGGCCTAAGAGTTTGATTCACCATCTCAGTGGAATGTATTACACTGGGCAAACTAAAGGGAATCAAGTCTTGGCAGAGGATGATGCAGGAAACAGAATCTGCCTGATTTTCTTTCCTGGAAAAATAATAGATGGAAATACAGGAAGGCTTTGTTAGCTGGGATGCACTTCTCCCTCCCTGATTTTCCTCTGTGTGCTCCACTCAAGTGATGCTTACTGCCTAGGCTAAAGACAAAAATCTACCCCTAATTTGCAGATGGCTCTCTCTTCAAAGCCAAGATGTCAGGGCTAATTCAAAATTGACTGCTCTCCTTATCCTCCAATGATTCAGTAGACTACATACACATTTCCACAGATTAACTATTTGCAGTATCCTGCAAACTATGTCTGCGGGATTTAGCTCTTCTAAAGCTGTGCTTTATGCAAGCAGAAATTAATAATAGAAAATGGCCAATGTTTTAAAATATTTGTCAATATCGCCACTACTTTTTGAATGCCAAAGATCAGTGGCAGTTGCATGAACAAAGAGGGTTAGATTTTTAACTTGCCTCCCAATCTTGCATTGCAGATTACAAAGTTCATTGAATCATAGAATCCTACAGTGCAGAAGGAGGCCATTCAGCCCATTGAGCCTGCACCGACAACAATCCCACCCAGGCCCTTATCCTCATAACCCCATGCATTTACCCTAGCTAGTTCCCTGACAATTTAGCATGGCCAATCCCCCTAACCTGCACATCTTTGGACTGTGGGAGGAAACCGGAGCGTCCGGAGGAAACCCATGCAGACACAGGGAGAATGTGCAAACTCCACACAGACAGTGACCCAAGCCGGGAATCGAACCCAGGTCCCTGGCGCTGTGAGGCAGCAGTGCTAGCCACTGTGCTGCTCCTTGTTATTAAACTTTCCTATTTTCATTCCCAATGATTTTGATGGAAAGTAAGGTTGGGTTGATTTGATAAAATTCAACAGATGCACAGTTCCCAATTTAATCCTGGGTGACAAGTTGAAAATCTAGTCCAAAGTATCATATTACAATACATATATTTAAGAATGTCCAACTGAACATTTTATTGAGCCTGTAAATTAAGCTTGCCTTGGCTTGTCTCTTTTTTGAAATCTTTGAAAGTTGGGTTCAGTTATTATTCATCTATGACATTATGAGAATCATAGATAGAGTTCACTGTCAGAATCTTCATCCAAGAGCTGAAATGTCTAATACACGGGGGCATGCATTTAAGGTGAGAGGGGGAATGTTCAAAGGAGATGCAAGGGGCAAGTTGTTTTACACAGAGAGTGGTATGTGTATGGAATGTGCTGCTAGGGGTGGTGGTGCAGGTAGATACAATTGGGACACTTAAGGGACTTTTAGAGAACCACATGAATATGCAAGGAATACAGGGATATGGACCAAGGGTAGGCAGAAAATATTAGTTTAGTTTGGTGACATGTTTGGCATCATGGACCAAAGGACCTGTTCCTGTGTTGTACTGTTCTATGTTCTATTTCAGAATGTAAAACACTCAATTTCTTTACACCTATTACATTCTCAAATATATTCATCTCAAAATTGGCATAGCTGTGTCACTGGTAAAATGTTTTACAAACTCAAATCCAAATAGATTTTAAAAAATAAAGTGCTTTTACAAATATGCACTTTCGTGCAATCCAAACCACCAGCTTAATTTAACATTATGAAATCAAGTATTGACCTAAAATTCCTAATCCTTCGTTCTGCTGAAATTTGATTCTCCTGTGCACCTGTGTGTGAAATAAGTAATTAAAAGAACATCTGGCATTAAATAAAAACGTACTTTTCTCAAAGCATATTGAAATGTCACAATTATCTTCTCATTAGCTGCTTGGAAGCAGCACAGCCAAGTATATTTCATCAAATGTAGCATATTGTTTTGAATGTTTACAGTGCAACCATACGGAGGTTCTTGGCAATTTTATTTAAGAAACGTAAATAAAATAAATGTTTCAAAAATACTCAGCTAAAACATAACCCTTTCCATGGTGAATAATGTTGGGTGGGATTCTCTGATCTCGTCCCTAACTGCCCCGCTGCCAGCAAGAATGAAGAATTTGGCATTCAGCCAAAACTCCATTGGCACCGGAGAGTCCCAGCCGCGGACGTGGTTGGACATTTTCGGCGATTAGGTATATTCTGTATTGTGTAGATATAATACAGAATGTACACACTCACGATTTTCCAAATGCATAGCCAGTGGGTGAGCTACCCCCATCCCTTTGCATGTGCAAACACAATATAAAATGTGTCACCTTTTCCAAAACAGTGCATGCAGTACATTGAGTATTAAGTTATAGCACATAACCTAAGTTGTCATTCCTCCTAGAACTGGTTTCAACTCATTGCTAAAAAATTATAACACCAGTGCATAAATTATAATAGAATTTTAGAAATACACTAGAATTTTAAAAAGATGCTGAGCATTGATTGACAGTGGGCAAGACATTCATTTGCCCTTGGAAGGAAGTCCTGCCTTGGAGAGCTGTCAGCCAATCAGATTGGCTGACAGCTCTCTAACCCATCCAAGCACAGCACTGCATGGGGCAGAAGCGGTATTGCAGCATTCTGCCTGGAACTAAGTCCCAGGTCCATTCCCGAGTTAAGTACAGTGGTCCTGGGGATGGGATACTTGGAGAGGCCCCAGGGGGTCGGGAGAAAGGCGATCATAGCAGCAGGGTGTACGCCAGGTGGGGAGGGAGGGTCAGAGCTCCCAGGTCCCAGAGTGGAGGGCACCCCAAATCTGAAGAGGCCTTCAGATTGAGGCGCCCTGCCACCTTTCATGTCCATGATTGAGAAAGGTTGAAAAGCGGATTGCCCACCTGCCTATTCTGCCCGTGCAATGACCTAAGAATTGCACAGGAAATATTATATTCCAGGCAATAAGGCAGATAATTCCTTCAATTGGCTCAATAATTTTTGTTGGTGATCCACTCTTGTGCCCACCAACCATTGGTTGCAGCAGTGACCTAGAGCAAAGGCTGATGCAGCTAAAGAGCAAACGCGGGATGATGTATGGATGTGCACCCACAGTCATCACGTGCTATTTTACACTCTTCTGGGTCAGGCATGCACCCGCCCAGAGCACGTAAAATTCTGCCGTCAGTTTCATAAATGTATCACTTTTCACATCAGTCTACTTTTCACTTCCAGCAGCTACAATCAATAATGTTTATCTTCCTGTGTTCTGTTGCAAGCGCTTACTATAAATTTTGGATATTGTACATAGAAATGACAGCATGCTTTAAGGTATTCTATCGTCCTTGTCCATATTTTGTGCTGAAGCCAACAAATGCTGATAGAAAACCAAGAACAGTAACCAATAATTTAATGAAAAATGACTCAACCTAACATTCACTGCCTCGTGTCAAATTTATTAGCTGGAGGCTTTCAAAGTTTCATTCCATGCATTTCTTGAATTAATAAACAATCAGGTAATCAGTCTTGAAGTCTGCATTCAAGTTTTGAAGATAATACAGAGATAATATTGATTGTTCATTTTGCTATGACCTGTTTTGAAAGAGAGCAGCAAATCAGTCTTCGGTGGAACGATAAAGCCAAAGGATTAGGAGATGGCTGAATGACAAGATATTCTTGAGACATCTGTTGCAGGTCAACAAGCCTACAAACACTCAGTCAATTCAGAGAAGCAATGAATCAACTACTGATGGCAACCTGGTCAATTCATTTAAGAGAAGTCGAATGTGGGAAGGAAATTGGAGAAATCTATTCCCAAATGCTACTTATTCAAAACACTGGAACATATGAAAATAGCTTTGAAATGCCTGATTGCTCACTCACTGTATGATCTTGATTTTTAGTTAATGTAAATATGCGACTTCACTCTGAGAGGGCTGTCCTATGATGAAAGGCTGAATAAATTGAGTTCATGTTCTCTGGAGTATAAAAGAATGAGAGGTGATCTCATTGAAACATATAAGATTCTGAAAAGGCTGGAGAGAGGGTAAATACTGAGAAGTTGGGCTGCATTTTCAGCCCCCCCTACCAGGCATGTTTTGGGGAAGGGGAGGCATGTATATTACATTGGGTGGCTAGCCCACCGCATTCCTGCCCACCTCCGAGCTGACTCCCATTACAGGCTAGGTGGGTGGGCACCAAAATCGGCAGCCTGCCCGTCACACGTAAATAAATAAAGGTCTATGGTGAACGTGCAACAAAGCTTTGAAGTGCGGAGACAACGCACAAGTAAGGATATGATAAACACACAGGGCCCTTGTGGTGAGACTGCAGCATTCAGCCTGACAGTTCAGTGAATGAGACAGTCCATCGAGAAGACCAGCATCGGGTTAGCTGAGTGGGAAAGGCGAGTGACCAGGGTATGGGTCGGATCGACAGTGAGCGAGAGAGTGGCAAACAAAAAAAAAGCACAAAATCTTGTAAAACTCAGGTGGGAAAAATATTGGGCAGAGCTTCGGAAAAATGCACGAAAGAGGCTACAGTAATGCTCATCCAGGGTACTATATGAGAAGGAAGGTCAAAAGGATATGGTCAGAATGTCCATAAAGCTGAATTGGGATGCAATTCAAAATCTTTAAACAGCGTACAGAGCGATGGCTTCTTGATTCAGATGTATCCGAAATAGATAAGTAATCCATTAAAAAAATCACCGAGCAATTGGGAATAGAGGTGTACACAGGCTGAAAACATCAACAGAAGAAGAACTAAAGGATCCGCAGAAGATATGAACTACATTGGTAGACTGGTTCAGAATCAAGTTAAACATCCCTTTTAATTGACCAGAGTTCATGTCATTTTGACAACAACTTACAGAATCCATAGACTGTTTTGTCAGCAGATGCACAGAAAAGTGTACGTACTGTGATTTTTCAAATACAGAGCTAGCGAACAGATTGTTGAGTTAGTGATCGCAACCACTCCCATGGAAGCTTTCCAGAAAGACCTGCTAGACAAGCCCAAGATGTACATCATCAAAGAACTACTCAAAATGTATGTAAGCACCAAGTGATTCTCATAGGCGATTGAAGTAATGTCCTAAATATGAACCCAAACATTAACATGCTCAGGAGAACACCCAAACCCCACAAAATATGTGGAAGGTGTGGACCTCTGCACGCACCAAGGAAATGCCCAGCTTTTCGTCAATTCTGCAATGGAGGTTGCAGAAAAGGCCATTGGTAGCAGCAGTGACCTAGAGCAAAGGTTGATCCAGCTACAAAGAGCCAGATACTGATCCCGCAATGGGCATCTTCAAGCAATAAATATGACCATCTGGTATCCCGTTATAAACATGTACACAAAGTGAGAGACAAATCAGAAACTGATGATAAAATGTACAATGAGATGAAGGGTGGTGAATACTGGTTTCACATTGTCAATCTTGTGGGAAACATAAATACCATCACACCGTCCAAAGCGCTTGCCAAAATTCAAATTATCTGTCCAGCAAAAGTTGCTAATCACTTGTTATTGGTCAAGGTTGATACAAGTGCCAACATGCCACCCTTGAGAATTCTAAAAGGCATGGAAGGCCATGATGAAACCTGCTACTGTACAACTTGCAGTTTACTAATTCCATAGTCCTGGGGTGCAAGTACCCCAATCAATCCTCCTGGGTGCCACAGATATTCTATCTACATTGTGGAGCCGAAGGACCAATAACTACAGGCGTACCAGCATGCCGTGATTTCACACTAGTTACAATCCACAGAATTAGTCAGATCTTGTACGACAGATTAACTTCAGAAACTGCTCCTATTGCATCAGTTCAGGGCCCAATATTGAAATTTTCAACAAAATTGGCAGTTTCAAGGGGGCTGCAATGTTACGTTTGCAGGAGAATGCAAGCCTATTAATTGATCTGGTACATTTTGGCACAAAGCAAATGCCAGCAGCTCCAAAAGTAATGCTGAAAGATTCTACACTACAGAAACTGTGGAAAAGCATAACTGAAAGATAGCCTGATCAAATTCAGCATGTCTACCAACATATGAGGCCAGTTAGCCTTACTGGAATGAGCTAGGCATATCCCAGAGAGTCATTTTTAAAGACAGGCAGGTCATCATATCGGAATCTTTGCAACCTGATGTTCCTCAACAACTTCATCTCTTACAGATGGGCATATATCGGACAAGAAGACTTGCGAGAGAGACAGTCTATTGGGCAGGTATGAACAATGACATTGAAGATATTGTCAAGAAATGTGAAGCATGTCAAGAGCATATGCTAAGTCAGCACAAAGATTCACTGCTTCCCCATGAAGTTCCTACCCATCCTTATCCAAAATCACATTTGACCTTTTTCATGTCCGTCGCACTGACTCCACCTTCATTGTTGACTACTTTTACTAAGTACGCTATTATTCAACAATTGCACAATACATCAAACACAACTGTTGCTCACCCTCTAACTGCTATTTTCAGTCTATTTGGTGTGCCTAAAGAGATCATGGATAATGGTCCACAATTTACTGATAAACCATTTTAGGACATGTGGAATAGAACAAGTGGAATTCCAGTCACATTATTACTTCTCCTCATTACCATTGATCTTATGGCAAAGCTGAATGAATTGTTCACACAGTGAAATCCTTAATTCTCAGCTGTAGATAGACCAAGCAAGAGATACACATTGCAATCATAGAATCATAGAAACCCTACAGTACAGAAAGAGGCCATTCGGCCCATCGAGTCTGCACCGACCACAATCCCACCCAGGCCCTACCCCCATAACCCTACATATTTTACCCACTAATCCACGCATCCCAGGACACTAATGGACAATTTTAGCATGGCCAATCAACCTAACCCGCACATCTTTGGACTGTGGGAGGAAACCGGAGCACCCGGAGGAAACCCACGCAGACATGAGGAGAATGTGCAAACTCCACACAGACAGTGACCCAAGCCGGGAATCGAACCCAGGTCCCTGGAGCTGTGAAGCAGCAGTGCTAACCACTGTGCTACCGTGCCGCCCTGTTACATCTGAGAATGACACTTAGTCCAGCTATTCCATCACCAGCAGAGCTCGTGCCTGCAGACCAGTGCATACCAATTTATCTACTCTTACTCATTCTACTCTCCCAGAAACTAGAGAACAACTTTTAAAACTGCAAAAGAAGGTGACCAAATTTGCACAATAAAACTACAAGTACAGAATTACCACATTTACCAGTTGGACAAGTTCACATCGAGGATCCCACAGAAGGCACATGGCAACCAGCTAAGGTGACAAGGATTTGTTTGGAACCAAGGTCCTATGAACTCATTACAGACAAAGACTTAATAGTGTGGTGTAACTGAGGACAATCAGATCCATTTAGGTCCTCAGAAATTGTGCAGTTCTATTGCCTCTAGGATAAAATCCCAAAATACAACTTGGAACAAGACCCATTAATGACAATTCCACAGATCACTATGAGCAATTAAAGACACAACCAGACAAGCCCACCATTACAAGATTGTACCAGTAGATTACCTTTACACGTTAGAGACTCACAGATTTACCAGTTCTATACACATAGGTAATAAAAATGAACATGTATTGTAAATAGTTATATTTCATTGGAAGGGGGGGAAAGTATCTTTAAAAAGAACGGGGAATGTTGTAATATGTCTTTAAGAGAGAGCAGTAATCACTTTTGGGGAAGTGTGTCATGTGAGCCAACCTCTGTTTCACTTTGTCCTGGAGCAGTGTACAGTAGGCACAACCCTGTTCTTGATGTCTTCAAGCTTTCTATCCATGTATATCTGTTCACATATGCCTAGAATTAATAAATTAATCCACATCATATTTGTAGAATCCCTTTTGAGTGATTGGTGCCTCTATATCAGTAAAGCACACAAGACAGGGTGGGTTTCTTCCAGGTGTATAGGCTTCTGGCCACCTTTCCTTCCAGGGGTATGAGCAGTCCACCCCAGTATAAAATGCAGCCAGTTGTTTCTGCTGGCTGGGGAACCTAGAACACTGGGACACAATATCAGGATAAGGGAATGACCACCTCAACATTTTCTCCAGTAAATATTGCGTATTGAGGAAAGGAAAGGTAAGTATCCAACTTTGTGTTGCTGACAAAGAACTTCACCTTCAGCTCATATCCAGCACAGGCAGTGCAGTTTTCCAATAATTACAAGATTGTACACAACATTCCCCAACATTTCCAATATATCCTCTCACTGCATGAGTCTCTTGCCAAAAGCTCAATATAAGAAAATTACCCTCAGTGTGATAGCTTTATAATGAACACTTTATAACATTAAGTAATGGCATTGCCCATGCCACTGACTAGAAGGATATTTTCTCAGTCAATCAGTATTAATGCTGTCTATTTATCACTGAACACACAACTTTCACAAATTGGCTGATACTATGAATGTGAGTTAAGACATCCAATTAACACGATCATAATTCTGCAAATATAATGACCCAGACTTTGTTGCCAAAATAATGGGGAGTTTAATGGAATTCTCCATTATTAATCTGTAAATCTTTTTGCAAATTGTGATGAGGAAGCGGTACTGCATGAATTCCAAGTTGCCACAAGTTTCTGGATGGTTTGTGCCCCACAACTGTGAGCTTCAGGGAGATGGCAGTGCACCCTCAGCCCTCACTCTCCCCATCACTTTCATGGTTACATAGAACATAGAACATTACAGCGCAGTACAGGCCCTTCGGCCCTCGATGTTGCGCCGACCAGTGAAACCAATCTAAAGCCCATCTAACCTACACTATTCCAATATCATCCATATGTTTATCCAATGACCCTTTAAATGCCCTTACTGTTTTTGCATATTATTTGCTGATTAAATTTGTCGCAGAAAGTTAGAATTTGTACATCAAAGCGTAAATACCTTCTTTAGTGACACTTTTTATGTTCCTGAAATGTTGTTCAAACACTTTAGCTCAGAAATTTCGAAGTAACAGGATAGAAATATGATCCTGTGGTGTCCGAGTTTTCAGTGTTGCAGGTGCTGTTTTGTCCGAGATGGTGTCCATGTTGCACACACATAAACACAACTCTGTTGTGGGCTGAGCCTAATGGGGCTTTGGTAAGGATTAAACAAGAGGTGCCCTTTCCCCAGGTCAGGAGTGGGCCATTAACAAATGCAAATAAGGGGCCTGACACCTGCTTCCGCTCCATCTTGCAACTTTGGTTTATTGCCAGTGTGGCCAGCACCACAGCTGATTGCCTCTGAAAAAAAAACCTAAAGCAAGGCAGCACAGAATGAAAGAAAAGTTAGTGCTCACCTTAATTACACTGCCCTCAGTCCTGAGATCTCTGACCTCACTCCTGGCTCTGATGTCCAGATGCTCACAATTTTCCTCTGGCCCCCACCACAATGGCCTAGCACCTCCCTTCCCTATCCTAATCGTACCATGAATTCCATTAAACAAATGTCAGACCGCCAGGATGTACTTTCCTGACTTCCTATCCACATCCCCTGCCCCACTTTGAGGCCATGGAGTTCCACCTCAGATCCCCATTGAATGTATTCAATGTACTCAAGAGGCAGCTCCGTAAAGCACTTGTGGTGAATGGGATCAAAGATTATAGGGAGAAAGCAGGATTAGGCTATTGAGTTGGATGATCAGCCATGATCGTGATGAATGGCGGAGCAGGCTCAAAGGTCCAAACGGCCTCCTCCTGCTCCTATTTTCTATGTTATGTTATGATCTAATCACATAACTGAACATTGGCTCTTGCCACTCGCCTTCCATGTGATAATGAGGTCCCAGTCTCAAAATCCCATTCTCTTGTTTTGTCCCCATTTCAGTGCAGGCTGTTAACACGGGAATGGAAGCTGCTGAATTTCTAAGTCTTTAAAAAAATTATTGTTCTCTTTTTGCTCTCTTAACTCAACCTTTCGTTCCCTTTATCTCTCTTTCCAAACCTGATTTGATTCCAGTTCCTTCTTCATTGTTCCTGTGTCTTTCTGAGAGACTGTGTCCCTTCATTTACCAAGCATCCAGTTGCCCTCACTCTCACTTGAAGTAATTTACATTGCAAATGTTTCCAAGCTCAAGGCTGAGGGTCAAAGTTTAACTAGGTGGCATATTGTGAACTGCTTGAAGTATATATAGGCCAAAATAATTTACAAGACAGTCAGCAGAAAAAAGAAGCAGCAAAATTTGACAAAGCCACATCCTAGGGTTATAGGGCATATTTTTTTCAAATAACCTATAAAATAAGAAGGGGGAATTGATGCACGTCAATTGAACTCAAGGCACGAAGCTTCGGTAACAGAAGGCTTTTATTGCCTAACAATGGAACTAATAGAACGTAAGTACACCATCCCAGACTGACGAGGTCCCGCCCGAGCAGGGGGTCTTATACCTCTCCCAGGAGGCGGAGCCCGACTGGGATGTGCCACAACAGTAACAACCACAGGTGTATTAATCCCACCCTAGCCCAACAACAACATTAGAACAATCCCACAGTGTGAACACCCTAGCCCAACAACAACATTAGAACAACCCCACAGTGGGAACCAACGATGGTTCACCACAGGAATCTTCAGCTGCACAAATCTGTCTGACCTGAACAAAATTGCCCAAAATGAACAAAATGTTCACTATTAATAACAATGCAGAGTGCTGAGGACCACATAAGCATCTCAGTGCTCAACAAGAGCGGCAGACTATAGTTACAATAGGAACATGCGAGATTGAAGAAATCCAGACTAAAGTGTATTAATGTCACACAAAATAAGGAAGGTCATTCATAATATTCAAAACACTGAGGGATATGGAAACCATGTCCGTATGTACTTTAGGATCGGGTTATGTTGGAATTTCTTAATGTGTATTTTCTGACTGTAATATGATAGAGATTATGGATCGGGACATAATGTCTAATATTGTCTGAAAGCTATAAACAGAAATACAATATGCAATTTATTAGATTTTTCACTGACATCTGCGCAGATGTTGCTAAGCAGAGTCACAATCATTTTTGATAGCTACACAGATGACTTTCCTGGATGGACAGAAGAAAAAAGAGAAACAAACAGAGAATGATGAAACAATGAAGATGACAAAGATGAAGAAGGAGTAAGATGAAGAAAAAGAGAAATTGAATCCTGCAGTGTTTTTCAACTGCATCCACCTGATTTACAGCAGTAAATTTGCAAACTAAAGAAGTTGGGTGGAGATCCATTACATGGGAATTCTGCCCCATTGTCACTCACCCACTTTCCACTATTAGTTTTGGCAGCCTCCGGGAGGTCCAGCCTATTTTTGTTCTGTTCAAATGAGGGAAAAATTACATCAAATGTCATTTTTTCATCGTTGGCACTTCATCCATGCTATCTTAAATAAAACAAATGTCCAAGGTTACTAGGCGTTTTAGGGAAGGTGGAAAAAATCTAAAGAGCTGAACATTAACATGGATAGACATTTTGAAGCTTATTTCTAACTTATTTTTGATAGCATTTTTTTATTGTTGTTGTTAACTACTTTCATATCTGCCACCGTGCAGTTTGCTGTTGAACTGTGATTTCCTCTCACCAATTCAAACAGTGAACCAAAATGCCCCATTGGTAATGCTGTGGTTTCTTTGCCTCTGAGAAGGACAGGAGGAGGAATGCCAGACTGGTTAGGTAATACCTGAGACAGAAGCCAACAGCCCATACACCAAAATACACAGGCAAATACACCTTTATTTGCATGTGACTGATAGAGGATACTGTCACTAACTTAGTAATTCAACCTACAGCTCATTTCCACTACACGCACTGTGCTGCCAATAACTGTGAGATACTTGTAACTGTAATGCATTCCAAGCTGGACATGGTACCAAGCCCTTGATCTCCACCACCTAGAAGGAAAATTAGGGCAATAGATTCAAGGGGACATCGTAAAATTCCCCTGCTAGTTGCAGGCCGGTGTGAATTTCTTCACACATAGAAGCAAATACTGAATGAAATGTTCAAAAATAAATGTTCAAAAAGAAATATGACAGGCAGGAAATAAACTCAAACCACCTCAAATACAATCTGAACAATCCAAATGAACATTTGGATTGAAAGAAATTTGGAAATAAATTTCCAAATGAAAGAAACGTTCATTTGGATTCTTCAGATTGTATTTGAGGTGGTTTGAGTTTATTTCTGCCTGTCATATTTCTTTAACCAGGTATTAGTCAATAAATGTCTTCAACAATCCTCCATAGAGGAACATGGAATTTTCTGGTCAGCAGCAGCAAGTCTCACAGTTAATAGCAAATCAATTAGAACTTGAACACAGGCATTCAGTATATTAACAAGCAAGGAATGAACCTTTCAGCCTCCCAACTTACCAGGCAAGTGCTAATTGGGAAGTACTATTTGGAATTCTAATCATATAAACACAGTGAAAGCGAGTTTTACAAAAGACAAGGATGGTTTCACCAGAGAAGATACTGAAAAGGAGAGTATTGATTTTTGGCACAACAATGATACTCTTTCCTCAGTAGGAGGCATGTCTGGAAATAAGTAAGAAGGCAGTTGGGTATGACCTCAACTAAGAAAAGCAGTTGTGCAGAAAAGGTTTAATGATTTAAGAAGGCAAGTATGCAAAATTGCTAGATGATGGGATGACTGTTTATTTCATAATATACACTTTCTTCTTTTAAAAATATACCCGCGATACACAATAATGATAATCCAGATACAGTTATAGACTCAGGCTAAAATTTCAAATGACCTGTTCCACCGACAAAGGTATGGTGGAGGAAAAATACATGATTGCTTAAAGTAAAGGCCACTGAGCTCTTCCCAAGTTGTAGGTTATATGAGTATTGGCACAGTTAAGGTGTATTTGTGCCAGTCACCATAACTGAGGCCCAGTTCATTGTATCTCACAGGATCAAAGAGGCCTCAACTCTGCAGTTCCTAAAAGAACCATCAGGCCAGCCCTGCAAGGTAATCAATCACCTTTAGATTTGTTTGCCAGCTCTTTACCATTTTGGGTTTATATTAAGCCCTAACAAGCCCAACATAGAGCAGGTGTGGGTCCTAGCATTAGGTATAATGGGGAGGCCTGGCAAACTCCCACAACTATGTTAGTGCCACAGAATTCAGAAAAATGTTTCTACAAAAATGACTGGAACACTGCCTGTCATCATAACACCCGCTGTCTCTGGGAATCAAGCCAGAAGAGCAAGCTCCGGGCTAGATCAGCTTTGACCTTTATTTTGGAATATATCTTTCAGGTGCAAAGAGGTTAATTATCAGATTTAATCCTGAAGTCAGAAGACTAAGAGATGGGAAATAGAAATACGAAAATCAATCAAGCTCAGTTTCAACCTGCATGCACTCTCAGTTACGACATATTTTTCTGAAATCTGTAGGATGCATCACTTGGGAAATTGTGTTGTCATGGTGTCACTGCCTGGATCTCAGAAGAGTGCAATGAAATGGAAAATTACAAGGAATATTTCTAACAGATTTTGGTAAATATTTGATGCAATGATTGAAAGTGTTGCTGATTTTGTTGTTGAGGTTATGCAGGATTAATCCAGGTTCAGTAATGTCACCCCAATGAGCAAATATCTCCAGTAATTTCAGGACTTGGTAGTCACCAACCAGTTAACAACCAGTTAATCCAGACAAGGGCTAAGCAAATCTGTGAGAACGTAGCTCTTTTCCACAGAACCTCGGCCACAGCTTGACATGAAAACGCAGAAAATTTCAACCTCCATTTATCTGCAAAGAACCAAGAGAAATAATTCATCAGACTCACAACACCTCCCATCTTAAATTACTATTTTAAAACACATGATCTGTTTCTTGTTGTTCCGCTACTAACCTAAGTGCATTCATTGTCACCAGAACTCACCTTTCCTTGTGTGTATATGTGTGCATGTGTGTGACTGTATGTGAGGGAATGAGTGTTTTTGTTGTGTTTGCATTTTGGGTGTTATGTGAATAAACATTTTCCTTATCTTTTGATTTAAGCTTACCAGGAAACCTGTTTTATGTTTATTCTTTAAAGACACAGCACTCATAAGGTCTAAAACACGCTCTTGTTGCAAACAACTGAAAGGTGAGGGAAATGTAATTGCACCATCTCTCCGTATCTTTAATAAAGTTCAGATGCAGTATTTAAGGTAGAGTATGATCAAAGCATTGTAATGTTTGATCATTAAATCCCCTGACTTCTATTGTTTTGACAATGTAGTTGAATATCTTATTGGTTTTATTGATTTCTGCTCTGTAATTGGACATGCCTATGTCACGAACCCGGCTGATGTTAACTGCGAGGGTGTTCCCAATTTGGAAACACCAGTTCATGGTGGTGTATAGTTTTGTCTACAGGAACAGTGCAAGGAGCCACATGTGATACCCAGTGAGAACAGTAATCATAGTATAACACTTATTAAGGCCTATTCATTACAATAAAGAAAAGACATGGACAGGATTATGATAATCTAAGACAGTTACATACAAGACTACTAAACTCGCCCATGCAGTTTAAATAGGAATTATCCTTCTGATCCAAAGTACACTTACAAGATCTGAACTCTTTCAGGACTTCCCTCTTCCCATATAACATCCAATCCAACAGGTCTACAAGTAAAGGGCAGCTTATAGTTACCACACTGTATATGATTGAGTAATTTTTCTGGGGAAGGTCTCTTCTTGGTTCAGTGAGGAAATGGGTTTTAACTGCTTTCATAAAAGGTACTCTGCACGCTTGCTTCTGGCCTGCTAATCACCACCGGCTTACAGGCTGCTAGGTGGACTGCACCTCAGGCTGCGAGAAGGATAGTGCCCACTGCTTCCACAAAAATGTTGCCAATTATATTATTGTTTTCCTTTGAAGATTGTCTCTACATATTTGGCTGTCTGGCCCCTCTAATTCTATTAATCCTGACATTAGCATACGCACATCTTCCCTGAACAGTATCATCATCTACCCCAGAGTTTCCTATTAGCAGAATGATGTATTTCTTTTTAGTCTATCTACAACTGCTAATCTCGTTATTGGGATTCCCATCCTGTAGAATACCTTTTGAAATGCTGGTGGCTTTGAACTCATTGGCACATTCAGGACACCTAGCATCAGTCAACTAAGAATTTTATGTGTCTCTTAGCTTTATTCTCAGCTATTTCATGGATTATTCATGCTGTCTACATTTTCTTTCTATGTGGATCATGCTATATTAATATGTGTTAAAATACATCTGCCATTGTTCTGCCCATTTATCTCCAACACATTACAACAGGAACAAAGAGGTTGAAATTTGTTGGTGGGGTTTTATGGCCCTGTTGCAGTGGAGGCAGGGCAAAAAATGCGGCATGCCGTTCAAAAATCCATTGATATTGGGGGGACCGGAAGATCCTGCTGACGGGGGGGCGGGGGGCGGGATGAAAAGTTCTGCTGCTGGTCAGAAAAGAAATGGGGCTTGTCTAAGTCTGACCTTTTACACTTGGCAGGACCTGGGAAATCCCTGTCTGGGGTTTTGTGTTTTGGCAAGACCCTACCTTAAAAGTATTTTTTTTGAAAAAAATCATTAACATATATTGCACGGACAGCCTGTTGGTCTAATCAAAACAAAGTGGACTTCTATATCTGGTTAACATTCACACTATTAACAAAAGTTGCAGGTTTCAAGGTCAGAGAGATTGTTATACTGATTTCATCCCTGAGGGATGGAAGCAGTCACATTGGAACCAATAACCATCTGTTCTAAATAATTGAATATAGCCAAACTGTCCTTTGCATTGACTTTGTAAAATCAGCTACACTATTTTATCTTTAAACTCAAAGACCGCTTGCAATTCCAGAGAAATATTTAGCAATCCAAAAATGGATTTTTCTCTCTGGCTCACATGACTGTGACTCAAAAAATGACAAGAATATTGCGGTGCTAATGTAACTGGCACATGCTTACAAGGAGATGAGAATCTGGTGAACTGATGCGGCAACAATAATCTCTCCCTCAATGTCAACAAAACGAAGGAGATTGTCATCGACTTCAGGAAGCGTAAAGGAGAACATGCCCCTGTCTACATCAATGGGGACAAAGTAGAAAGGGTCGAGAGCTTCAGGTTTTTAGGTGTCCAGATCACCAACAACCTATCCTGGTCCCCCACATGCCAACACTATATTTAAGAAAGCCCACCAACGCCTCTACTTTCTCCGAAGACTAAGAAAATTTGACATGTCAGCTACGACTCTCACCAACGTTTACAGATGCACCATAGAAAGCATTCTTTCTGGTTGTATCACAGCTTGGTATGGCTCCTGCTCTGCCCAAGACCACAAGAAACCACAAAAGGTCGTGAATGTAGCCCAATCCATCACGCAAATCAGCCTCCCATCCATTGACTCTGTCTACACTTCCCGCTGCCTCGGCAAAGCAGCCAGCATAATTAAGGACCCCACGCACTCCGGACATTCTCTTTTCCACCTTCTTCCTTCGGGAAAAAGATAACAAAAATCTGAGGTCACGTACCAACCGACTCAAGAACAGCTTCTTCCCTGCTGCTGTCAGACTTTTGAATGGACTTACCTTGCATTAAGTTAATCTTTCTCTGCACCCTGGCTATGACTGTAACACTACATTCTGCACTCTCTCGTTTCCTTCTCTATGAACGGTATGTTTTTGTCTGTATAGCGTGCAAGAAACAATATTTTTCACTGTATACTAATACATGTGACAATAATAAATCATATCAAATCAAATCAGATGACAATGACTGTAACATTAACCTTATAAAACTACAATTAAAACACAAATTAAACAAAATTAATTGGAACTCCTCATATCTGCTTACTCTGTTTTCTCTCATTTCCAATTTTCTGTCACTATTCAAATTTTATTGGCCCTTTTATCGATTGTAATCCACCCCATCATTCTAAATCTTTTTCTCCACTAAAAAGATAATTTTAAAGTATATTTTTTTTATGTTGCTTCTACTTTGGAAGTTTAGGAAATTAGGCTGGTAAACAAGCAGATTTTTAAAAATCTTTCATGAGATCTGAGTGTCATTGGCTTCGCCAGCATTTATTTCCCATCTCTAATTACCTGTGAGAAAGTGGTGGGGAGCTGCCTTATTGATCCACTGTACTCCATCTGGTGTAGGTACAACCACAGTGCTGTTAGAAAGGAAGTTCCAGGATTTTGATCCAGTACCAAGGAGCAGGGATATATTTCCAAGCCAGGATGATGCATGGCTTGGAGGGGAACTTGGTGTCCCCATGTATCTGGCGCCCTTCTCCTGGATGGTAGAGGTCACAGGTTACAAAAGGTGCTGTTGAAGAAAATGAATGGATGGTTGAGTTGTTGATGTTGGGGAGAATGTTCCTTTTTGTGCAGAGCTGACAAGATAATTTCTCCTGTAACTATTTCCTGAGAAGGACCAGCTACATGTTGCATCTCTAAATTAGATGATGAATCCTGGTATGAACAGGAATTTGGGAGACCTGAGAGGTGAACATTAGACTCAGATTCCTGAAGGAATTCAAGATCTAATGATGGTATGTCTGCCAGGAGCTTGGTACACTTTCTGCTAAGTCAGTGATCAGCCAGCAGGGTTGAAAACATTCTGCTTCATTATGTCCATATTGACATCTTAATTGTGCTGCTTGGAAGACCAGTAGTAGAGCAGGTGATCAATTAACTTGCCCATTCGGGTCAAGTCATTCACTCATTTCTGGCACTGAGTTGCTGGTCTGGAATTGTGGAGGCAGCTTTAACTGCTTCAGCTATTGGTCTCCACTGTGTCTCGCTATGGTTCAGTATGGTTTTGTTGCCCTATACGCGGACTAATCCTGTTGACTTTTTCTCATTACTTGTTAAAAGTTGTCCATTGCAGCATCAGTAAACATTTTAAGCACATTGTCCTACTGGTCTTCTGGCTGCTGTTGCTGATCATTTCTTCTTTTATGCTCTTTATTGTCACTTGCTTTTTAAAGATGCCACAAGCTTTTAAATCCTATTACATCATTTGAGTGCCTGCTTTAACAAGCAAAGGGTCCAATCACTGGAAGCTGTCCAGATGGGAGCCCAGTGGAAATAGAGTGGGATTTTCCGACTGGCGGGATGTTCTGGTCCCGCTGATGGCAACTCCGCCGGCGTGGATTTCCTGCAAACGGTGGGAAACCCCATTGACAACAGCAGGACCAGAAGATCCTGCCACTGGCCAATAGTGGGTTAACTCCACGCTGCTAAAATACTTTTCAAATAGGAAGAATAAGCACTTTGTCAGATTTTCGGCACTTCCATCCTTGTTCCACTGGTATTATTGAAAATGGGTGAACCCAGACCTGCTGACAGGGATCAACCTGCTCTGGTTTGGCAGATGTACGCACCTTCCCATCACATGATGGATCAGGGCCTCAGGCCTTTCCACACCACTATTACTTTTTAACACAATAACAACTTGCAACTTGCCCTTAATGCCGCAAAGTATCTCATGCCATTTCAAAGTTGGACAAAAATGGGAAATGTGGATGTAGCCAAGGCCAAACTGCGTGGGTATAAAGCAATACAAAGGATTTTTTGACTGGGGTCTCAGAGTTTAGGAGAAAGTGGTTGTAGTGAAGAGAGAAGGGGGCTATTAATATGGGGAGTGGCTGGCAATCTGGGCTGAACAAAGTTGCTAAGACGATCAGGACACAGTTGTAGAGGCATTTGAAGATGACAGTAATCTCTTGAGATTGATGCATTGAGGAAGAGGAAGCCATGGAAGTTGCAAAGCCACTGAGGAAAATGTGATTATAGGAGTTAAAGTAATAACTATTCCACAATACAGTTAGAGGTATTCAAGACACCTATTACAAATTTGGTCTTGGTTCAAATTCAACATCAAGCTTGTTATGTATTATTGTCAGGAAGTATCTGATAATGAAGCTGTGATAAAGTCTCTTACTCTCTTACGGTGGCACAGTGGTTCGCACTTCTGCCTCACAACGCCAGGGACACTGTCTGTTTGGAGTTTGCATGTTCTCCCCATGTCTGCATGGGTTTCCCCCGGGTGCTCCGGTTTCCTCCCACAGTCCAAAGATGTGCAGGTTGTGTTGATTGGCCAGGCTAAATTGACCCTAATGTCAGGGATTAGCAGGGTAAATATGTGGGGTTATGGGAATAAGGTCTAAGTGGGATTGTGGTCAGTGCAGAATCGATGGGCCAAATGGCCCCCTTCTGCACTGTAGGGATTCTATGATTCATAATGCTCATTTATCTTCCTCTTTCAAATGCTGAATTGATCTGCTGTGTATTGCAAACATTTTCTATTTTAGTTCAGATTTCTAGTATTAGAAGTTTTGCCTTTTTCATCATTAATCAATTGTTTATTTGAATATACTGCTTAAACTGTATTTCTAAAGGTGGGTGACTCAGCGCTAAGACAGCTTCAAAATCAGAGTCAACGCATTTAGAATTCAGGCTGTGGAAGCACAAGGGGCTACTAGGTGAGACCTGCACTGTGGATGGGGAAGGTAGCGCTCACACATGAGCGGGCTGTTGTGGGGAGACCGATGTTGGGGGAAGAGTTTCTATATCACCCGGGGGAAACCCACACAGACATGGGGAGAACATGCAAACTCCAAACAGACAGTGTCCCTGGCATTGTGAGGCAGAAGTGCCACCGTAAGAGAGTAAGAGACTTTGGGCCTGATTTTACCAAAACTTCGTGCCCGTTTTCGGGTGCGAAATCGCGATAAAGTTGGGCATCGGGCCTTTAACGCGATCTGCACCCGAATCTGAGCAGATCGCGCCTTTACCGGCACCTGATTCGGGCGTGGGTCCGGCAAGAGCCCGAATCAGACGGCACAACGATTTAAATGCATTTGCATGCATTTAAATCGACTCAATGAACTGCGCGCCCAACTCTACCGCCAAATCCCACTTCACCGTCTTCTGGCCCAATCCGCGTCCGCGCTGTTACCGACCTGCAAAATAAAAGTCTGAAGTTGCCGCTGCAGCCTCCGAAGAGCGGGGTCAGAGACTGCAACGGCTCCCTGACCCAGGTCATCCTCTGGTCGGGGCGGGAGGGGGGTGGGAGGAGGAGAGGGGGTGTGACGTCTCATCCCCTGGGGGGGGAGGGGGTGGGGGGAGAAGGGGTGTAATGTCTCATCCTCTGGTCGGGGGGGGGGTCGGCTGCCAGTCTGCGGCTGATCCCTCCTGGCACCATCACTACCAGCCACAGATTACTCTTCCCTGCAGGGACAAGAGAGCGGGAGAGATGGCTGTGGCTGGTAGTGTACCAGTGATGGTGTATCCCTTTACACTGTGGAATCGGCCGGTTCTGCTTCATCTTCTTAGCGAGGAATCGCTTCATCCTGAAGGTTTTGTGGGATGGCATGGCCGCACGTCCACTCCGGCAGGAGGCATCGGCCGCAGACAGGCAGCGGAACCCCCGACCAGAGGATGAGACATCACACCCCCTCTCCTCCCGCCCCCCAAGGGGATGATACGTCACACCCCCTCTCCCCCCGGCCCCCTCTCCCCTCCCCCCCAGAGGATGATACGTCACACCCCCTCTCCCCCCCGCCCCCTCTCCCCTCTCCCCCAGGGGATGATACGTCACACTCCCTCTCCCCCCCCGCCCCTCTCCCATCCCCCCCGGGGGATGATATATCACAAACCCCTCTCCCCCCGCCCCCTCTCCCCTCCCCCAGGGGATGATATGTCTGATGCGCGATATAACTCACGAGGCTAGAGATGCTCGAGGAAATAAAGGCTTTTATTTACTATTACAATGGAGCTACCATATATAATACACGATCCCAGACTGAGGGGTCCCAGACAGAGCAGTGACCTTTATACCTCTCCCAGGAGGCGGAGCCCGACTGGGATGTACCATAATAACTATATTACAGGTAGAACAGCCCAACCCTAACCCCAAAAGTAACAAGTAGAACAACCCAACCCTAACCCCAACAGCAACATATATACAGACTCATAGTACTGGCCAGACCCTGGCTCAGTACTACCTGGTGGGAACCAACGATGGTTCACCACAATGTCACACCCCCTCTCCCCCCCGCCCCCTCTCCCCTCCCCCCAAGGGATGATACGTCACACCCCCTCTCCTCCTACCCCTCCGCCCCCTCAACAACTGTGTCCTGATAATCTTAGCAACTTTGTTCAGCCCCAATTGCCAGCCACTCCCCATATTAATAGCAGAGGCCTCAAGATGGGTCGGGCCAAGGTCCACCCAAGTCATAGGCACACTTGTGCTTCTAACGGGGTTGAGGTTTTGAATGTAAGGATTGAGGGGTCATGAAATGAGGGAAACCTCAACATCCTGCTAAACCAGGACTTTTGGTCCCACTGTTGTCATTAGAGTTTCCTGTGAATGCACCTGTCACCACCATGAAGCCCGCGGCAGTGGTGTGCCATCAGTGGAACTGGACAATCCCACCAGTGTGAACGGCCAGAAAGTTCCAGCCTAAATGTCTAAAGTCTAATTTTACCAAATATTTTGGTGCATTTAAAAATGGTATTTGATTTTCCAGAATTATGAAGGAACATGTTCAGGAATATGTCCATGATATGATGTGGAGATGCCGGCGTTGGACTGGGTTGGGCACAGTAAGAAGTCTCACAACACCAGGTTGAGGTCCAGCAGGTTTATTTAGAATCACGAGCTTTCGGAGCGTTGCTCCTTTGATGAAGGAGCAGCGCTCTGAAAGCTTGTGATTCCAAATAAACCTGTTGGACTTGAACCTGGTGTTGTGAGACTTCTTACTTCTTCATGATAGCCATTGTTGTAGCTTTAAGGAGCTAGCTTTCGTTACTTTCTGTTACCTACGACTATCTGTGATGTATGTGATGTAATAAATAATAGCAGTGCTGCTTTTGTATACAGCTTTCACTTAACTCAGTGACAACATTAAATCAATCAGTAGCATACTATAATGTGGTTCTATTTCAAAATATACAGTGCCTTGTTACATGGTTGTAACATCAGATAAGAATATCCTTGACTGAAAGGCAAGAATTCAAGGCCAAGCTTCAACTGGACTTTGCCTTTGTTTTTCTTCTGCAGAGCTTATTCAGTCAGACATATAATTGTTTGCAATAATGTATTTATTACAAAAGACAAATAAGAAAAACAATATTGATCAGATGATGTTATCTTCAGGAAACAAATGTAAAACAGTGCTGTGCAATTTAACTTATTGTGTAATGATGTGTTACTTTTCACTAAGTGCTCATGTTCAATTTACTTTTCCTGGTACTCCCTATATTTGCTGTCTGCGCGGAGGATAGAGTTGCTGCCTGATTGCATTAAAGCTGCTTTCCAGCTTGAATCACCTGAGAGAGGACTTATGTTATAAAAACATCACTCCCATAATTGATGAGCACACATTCCATTAGCTGTTGCTTTTTAGTCTTCAATGCACATCAGATGTCAAAAAACTTTTAACCTTCTCGTGGGAGATTCGACCTGATTTGAAAATGACATGACAATCAAAAACCTGGGCCAGGGCAAAAAAAAATAATGTGGAAATGATATGTCAACATTTCTCACAAGTCAAAGTACAAATCAGCACATTTAGCTGACATAGGTCCCTGTGTAATAGATAGGTTTTAAAGCATTATGTCACATTTCTGACAGAATTAAGGACAAGTGCCAAACAGAACCAGAATTGTGTTTTTCCTTTTATTCCCATGTGGGATTTCAATGATACTGACAAAGTGAGAAGTTAGTGCCCATCCCTAATTGCCCTTGGAAAGTAGTGGTGAGCCACCTTCTTGGAGTTGCAGTTCATGTAGGTACACCCACAGTGCTGTCAGGGAGGGAGTTCCGGGATTTTGACCCAGCAACAGTGAAGGAATGGCAATATTATTTCAAGTCAGGGATGGTGTGTCATTGTAAGGGTACTTCCAAGTGGTGGTTTTCTCAACCAAGTGCTGCCCTTTTTCTTTTAGGTGGTAGAAGTCACAGATTTGGAAGGTATTGTTAAAGGAGCCTTGGTGAGTTGCTGCAGTGTATCTTGGTACAGCTTGTTGCCATTGTGTGTTTGTGGTGGAAGTAGTGAATTATTAAGGTGGTGGATTGAGTGCCGACCAAGAAAACTACTTTGTCCTAGATGGTGTTGTGCTGTTGGAGCTGCACTCATCTGGGCAAATGAAGACTATTCCATCACACTCCTGACATGTACCTCATTGATGGTGGACAGGCTTCAGTGAGTCAAGAGATGAGTTACTTGCCTCAGAATTCTCAGCCTCTGACCTGCTCTTGTAGACACATTATTTAAATGGCTAGTTCATTCAAGTTTCTGGTCAATGGTAACCCTCTGGATGTTGATGGTGGGGAGTTCAGTGATGCTAATGAAGATCATAGGGAGATGGCTAGATTCTCTCTTGTTGGAGATGGTCATTGCCTGGCACTTGTGTAGACAAATATTACTTTCATTTAGCAGCGGAATCTATTTGCAAATATCTGACTTTGGACTATTCAGGGTTAGTAGAGAAGTAGGGAAATGGTAGTTCATAAATAAAAAATGCTCAAAATATTGCTTTGCTTGACATAAGGGTCATGCCTTCTCAGCAGCTGATAGATACATGACTGGTCTGTGGTTGGGATTCATTAAACAATTGCAGATGTGGTCCCTATATTCAAGAAAGGGAACAGGGACAGCCCGGGAAATTACCGACCGGTGAGTCTAACCTCAGTGGTTGTAAGTTGATGGAGAGGATCCTGAGAGACAGGATTTATGATCATCTAGAGAAGTTTAGTATGATCAAAAGTAGTCAGCACGGCTTTGTCAAGGGCAGGTCGTGCCTTACGAGCCTGGTTGAGTTCTTTGAAAATGTGACCAAACACATTGACGAAGGAAGAGCGGTGGATGTGGTCTATATGGACTTCAGCAAGGCGTTCGATAAGGTCCCCCATGCAAGACTTCTTGAGAAAGTGAGAGGGCATGGGATCCAAGGGGCTGTTGCCTTGTGGATCCAGACTGGCTTGCCTGCAGAAGGCAGAGAGTGGCTGTGGAGGGGTCTTTCTCTGCATGGAGGTCAGTGACCAGTGGAGTGCCCCAGGGATCTGTTCTGGGACCCTTGCTGTTTGTCATTTTCATAAATGACCTGGATGAGGAAGTGGAGGGATGGGTTGGTAAGTTTGCTGACGACACCAAGGTAGGTGGTGTTGTGGATAGTTTGGAGGGATGTCAGAAGTTGCAGCGAGACATAGATAGAATGCAAGACTGGGCGGAGAAGTGGCAGATGGACTTCAACCCGGATAAGTGTGTAGTGATCCATTTTGGCAGATCCAATGGGATGAAGCAGCAGTATAATATGAAGGGTACCATTCTTAGCAGTGTAGAGGATCAGAAGGACCTTGGGGTCCGGGTCCATAGGACTCTTAAATCGGCCTCGCAGGTGGAGGATGCGGTCAAGAAGGCGTACGGCGTACTAGCCTTCATTAATCGAGGGATTGAGTTTAGGAGTCGGGAGATAATGCTGCAGCTTTATAGGACCCTGGTTAGACCCCACTTGGAGTACTGCGCGCAGTTCTGGTCACCTCATTACAGGAAAGATGTTGAAGCCATTGAAAGGGTGCAGAGGAGATTTACAAGGATGTTGCCTGGATTGGGGGGCATGCCTTATGAGGATAGGTTGAGGGAGCTTGGTCTCTTCTCCCTGGAGAGACGAAGGATGAGAGGTGACCTGATAGAGGTTTACAAGATGTTGAGAGGTCTGGATAGGGTAGACTCTCAGAGGCTATTTCCAAGGGCTGAAATGGTTGCTACGAGAGGACACAGGTTTAAGGTGCTGGGGGGTAGGTACAGAGGAGATGTCAGGGGTAAGTTTTTCACTCAGAGGGTGGTGGGTGAGTGGAATCGGCTGACGTCGGTGGTGGTGGAGGCAAACTCGTTGGGGTCTTTTAAGAGACTTCTGGATGAGTACATGGGATTTAATGGGATTGAGGGCTATAGATAGGCCTAGAGGTAGGGATATGATCAGCGCAACTTGTGGGCCGAAGGGCCTGTTTGTGCTGTGGCTTTCTATGTTCTATGTTCTATGTTCTAAAGTCAGGAGTTTAAAAAATATTACTTATACATATGTGCAATAAAAAAATCTTACAACTGCATCTTGTCATTTTCGTCAATTATAAATTCCTATTTCAAATTTATTTATTCATTAAACTCTTCAGAGATGGTACAGTGTTACCAATGGTAGTAGGTATAAATGCAATGTAAGTTTACATAACAAGTATTATAAATGTAGACACAGAAATCTTTTATAGATATATGAAAATAAGGAATGGATCACTTTAATGATTTCCTGGTTTGTGAGCCCACTTTTACCTGAAGGCCTTGATTCTTGATTTCGCTTGATTCTTCAGAGTATCATTTATACTCCTGAACTCCCACCGTAACGTGGACAGAAACCATAAAGAAATTACTTAAACAGCTGTTTGCATCATTCTCTGGAAATTCTGTTGATCATCCACCAAAGTTATGGTGAGATTCTGGGAGAATACCTTTGGGAATGTTGCTCTTCTGTGTGAAATTCCATGAAAAACTAACTGACATATAATAAGGCAGTTGCTAATGACTGTGGTACAATGAGAAACAGAAGTCATGCCAATGTTTATTGCTGTTGGGCTTTTTTTTAAATTCATTCGTGGGACATGGGTGTCGCTGGCTGGTCAGCATTTATTGCCCAACCCTAATTGCCTGAGGGCAGTTGAGAGTCAGCTGCATTGCTGTGGCTTTGGAGTCACATGTAGGCCAGACCAGGTAAGGACAGCAGATTTCCTTCCCTAAAGGACATTAGTGAACCAGATGGGTTTTTCTGACAATCAACAATGGTTTCATGGTCATCAATAGATTCTTAATTCCAAATTTTTTAATTGGCATTTAAATCCCACCATCTGCCACGGTGGGATTTGAACCTCGATCCCCAGAACATGAGCTGAGTTTCTGGATTAATAGCTTAGCGATAATACCACTAGGCCATTGCCTCTCCCAATTTCTGAGAGCAGAAGTGTAATTTTAATTCAACACTACATGAAGCCATTGAGCAGCAAATTGAATTACGGTAAAGGTGATCAGGGTTAACATTTTGCTCATCCAAAAATATGTAGGAAGGTTTACTGAAGTGTCAAAAGATTTGACATCTTTGGTCAGCATTTTCTCTTTTCCATCTTCCATGATAAACAATAAGCTGTCAGTGTTTACTGATTCGATGGAGGTAGTCAAGGTCAGGGTCCGTATGTTCAATCATGGATCGACATATTCGGTCAGAACTACATCAAAGCTCCATTCATCATTTACCTTTTTGAACACCACCACCATTAGGATGAAAAATGACTACAAGATGATCTCTCTGTAGATTATATTTTTTTAACAAGCAGGTTGTGTGTTATTGCAGTGAGATGGCTTATTTTATCACAAAAAGGCAGCCCGGCATCCGCATCAATTGACAACGCTGCTACAAATTGTTTCGAAGTCCACATTTTGAGACCTAATAACATGATAATAACAGCAGTGTCTGGAAGATGAAACAAACTGCAGAAGTGTTATCAAGCCTTCCTCTTTCAAGTGTGGTTACCTATGAACAAGATTTGATAATAGAAATGTCTAAACAAAATCTAACTTTTATAATATAATTTGATTTAATTAGGTTTCAAATAATAGATAAAGGTAATAAAATACAATGTTATATAGGGGGACATATATATTTTGCATATATATACACATATATTTTAACACAATAAACCAAATTAAAACAAAAGCTATGTCAAAGAAAATATCTTTGTAAAACAATGAAGTTAAATATAAGTTTAAAACACTGATTGATTATAAAATGATTTTGAACCAGAAGAGAGATACAGAAGTTTTATTCATTGTCTTGTGTTGAGAGATCTTTTCAGTCTGAGCTCAGTCTGCACAGTCTTGTCCCTAAGCAGTAAGGTCATGGGTTCAAGCCCATCTTCAGTAACCTGAGCATGTATCTAGGCTGATGCTTCAGTGTAGTACTGAGGGAAGGCTGCTTTGTCAGAAATACTGGGCGGGATTTTTCAATTTTCTATTCGAGTGTCGGCTCAGGTGGGAAAAGTGGAGAGTAGCTGGCAGCACTGACAGCTTTTCTCACCTTATGTTTGGACGCTTTGAACAAAAAGTGATTGAACTGCCCTTCGCACCTTTACAGAACTCCCCCCCCCGCCCCCCCCGACACCACCCCCACTGATCCATGGAACTCCCCCGCTGCACCCCATGAAACTGCCCCTCCCTTCACAGAATTCTTCCCCCCCCCATGAAAAACACCCCCACCATGAACCTCAACACCCCCCCCCCCCCCCCGCCCGCCCTTGGGGCCCCCACCACAGAACACCCAGCACTCCCCCACTCAACCTCCATCTTCTGGCTGTCAGCACGTGGTAGGCAAGATTTCTGTGTTTGGGGTCCTAAATCACAGGGAAGGTCCAATGCCTGGTGAGTTAAGTGTCTGATTTGGTTGGTCCACCCCCATGGAAACTGTACATATTTCCACCACCAGTGAGCATGACCTACATTGAAAACATTAAATTCCTCTCAAGATCTTGAAATGCAGAATATCTATTCACTTGTCTCATAGCAATGTGTTGAGTATTTCTGTGTGCAAGTTAAAATTGTGCTTTTTCAATTCGTTCACAGGGTGTGGGCATCACTGGCTAGGCCAGAGATGAACATAAAATACTGCAGATGCTGGAATCTGAAACAAAAACAAACAATGCTGGTTTGACAACATCTGTGAAGAGAGAATAGAGCCAACGTTTCGAGTCAGGATGACCCTTCGTCAGAGCTGTGATGAAGCAGCTCTGACGAAGGATCATCCAGACTCGAAACATTGGCTCTATTCTCTCTCCACCGGCTAGGGCAGTATTTATTGCCCATTTCTGTTTGCCCTTGAAAAGGTGGTGGTGAACCACTGCAGTCCATGTGGTGTAGGTACATCCATAGTGTTGTTAGGGAGGAAGTTCCAGGATTTTGACTCAGTGGCAGTGAAGGAGCGGTGATATATTAACAAGTCAGGATGTGTGTGGCTTGGAGAGGAACATGCAGGTGGTGGTGCTCCCATGCATCTGCTGCCCTTGTCCTTAATCTAGGTCGAGGTTACAAATTTGGAAGTTGCTGCAGTGCATCTTTTAGGTGGTAAACCGTTGCCACCGTCTGTCAGTGGTAGAGGGAGTGAATGGTTAATATAGAACCGTAGAATCCCTACAGTGCAGAAGAGGCCATTTGGTCCATCAAGTCTGCACCAACTCTCCAAAAGAGCATCCCACCCAGACCCTCCCCTCTACCCTATCCCAGTAACCCCACGCATTTACCATGGCTAATTCCCCTAACCTACACATCCTGGAACACATAAGGGGCAATTCAGCATGGTCAATCCACCTGACCTGCACTCTTTGGCAGATGGAGTGCAACTCAAGTGGGCTGCCTTGTCCTGTTTCGCTATCATTCAAAACTACATCACTGACTATGAATGCTGTGGGAAATCCTGAGTTTTTGTACGGTGCTATGTAAATGCATTTTATTATTAAAAGTAAGAGAATAACTATGAAATGTACAAACCATTTTCTATGCATTTTTTACAAATACTGACTTTCAGCACCAGATGACTTTTGGAAATCAGAAGGATAACATCCTACATATATCTTGCCCAAATTCACATAGTCAACCATTCTGATTGACCCGGTCCTATGTTTACTAAGCATACATAGTGGAGACTGAGGTTCCATGTAGGGTCTTGTCGTAACTCATCACTAGGCATGTGAAAATGCTTCCTTTATTGTGATAAAATAAATTTGTGGCTGAAAAACCTGTAGAACATGAAAGTGGTATTTAATCTGTGCCTGGCAGTTTGATCTCTGTTTCAAAAGGATCATGAGCCTTCCCTTCTAAATCAAAAACATCCTCCCAGCTGAGGAAATAGGTTATTAGCAGTGATTTATCCAAAACCACTGACAGATAACTATGCAGCAAAACAGAGTCACTGGTCCCATGTTTCCTTCAAGCCCTGGAGCCAAAAACAATCAGAGGGAAATCTCTCCACTGGTTAAAGTCATACCTGGCAGAAAGGAAGATGGTTGTGGTTATTGGGAGTCAATCAACTCAGTTCCAGGATATCACTGCAAGAGTTCCTCAGAAATCATAGAAATCATAGAAACCCTACAGTGCAGAAGGAGGCCATTCGGCCCATCGAGTCTGCACCGACCACAATCCCACCCAGGCCCTACCCCCACATATTTACCTGCTAATCCCTCTAACCTACGCATCTCAGGACTCTAAGGGGCAATTTTTAACCTGGCCAATCAACCTAACCCGCACATCTTTGGACTGTGGGAGGAAACCGGAGCACCCGGAGAAAACCCACGCAGACACGAGGAGAATGTGCAAACTCCACACAGACAGTGACCCGAGCCGGGAATTGAACCCAGGACCCTGGAGCTGTGAAGCAGCAGTGCTAACCACTGTGCTACCGTGCCACCCTAAGGGGAGTGTCCTAAGCTCAATCATCTTCAGCTGCTTCATCAATGATCTTCCATTCATCATAAGGTAAGAAATAGGGATAAATATTGCATGGTGTTTCATTTGCAACTCCTCAGATACTGAAGCAATCAATGTCCATATGCAGCAAGCCATGGGCAACATTCTGATAAAAACATGCTGAAAAGTGGCAATTAACATTTGCACTCCACAGGTGCCTGACAATGGCCATTTCCAGCAAGAGAGAATCTAACTCTCCATTTGATAGTCAAAGGCATTGAGATTTCTGAATCCCCAACAACATCCTGGGGGTTACCATTGACGAGAAACTTAACAGAACTAACCATAAAAATTCTGTGGCTGCAAGAGTGGGTCAGAGATTGGGAATTCCATGGTGAGTAACTCACCTCCTGATTCCCCAAAGCCTGTCCACCATCCGCAAAGCACAAGCTAGGAGTGTGATGGAATATTGTCTACTTATTTGGATGAGGGTGCCTCCGACAACATTGAAGAAAGTCAGCACCATCCAGGGCAAAGCAACCCCTTTTAATCAGTATTCCATCCAACACCTGAAACATTCACTCCCTCCACAACTGAGACACAATGGCTGCACTGTGTGCCATTCACAAGTGGCAAATCACCAAAAGTTCCTTCAAAAGCACCTTCCAAACTCATGACCTCGACCACCTAGAAGGCCAAAGGTAGTAAATGCATGGGAACACCACTACTTGCAAGTTCCTGCCACACCCCATCCTGACTTGGAATGATGGGCGGGATTTTCCGGCCTTGCTCATCCCAAAATCGTAATATCCTGCCCGAGGTCAACGGACCTTTCCATGTTCTGCCCCTCGCCTGCTCCGATTCCTGTGGCAGGCGGGGTGGTAAAACTCCGGCCTATATTTCTGTTCTTTCACTGTGACTGGAGCATACTTTTCCTAACAGTACTGCGGTTTTACCTACATCAGATGGACTGCAGCAGTTCAATTAAGAAGCAAACTTACCACTTACTTCTCAAGGACAATGAATGATGAGCATCCAATGATGGCATCCCATGAAGGAATAAAAGAAAACTTCAGTCTAATTGTAGCCTAAGCACGAAGTCCAAACCCAAACAAATGGCTTAATTCTTAAAAATCTGTTGCAACACAAGCTTGACATATCCTTTCAGGGACTGAGTGCTTCAGAGAAAAGCAAACAGAACACAATCATAATAGAATAATTCTATCCCCTGTGATTTTATGGCCCTGTTTTAATCCATAATATTAGACAGAGGTATAATATCAGGTTTATACTGTATAATTGATGGATTATAAACATTAACACCGGAATTCGCTGACCTCACCCGCTGCTGGGATTCTCCAGTCCCGTTGCAGTGAATGGAGTTTTGGCTGAGCACTAAATTCTCCACTCTCGCTGGCAGTGGGGCGGGGGCAAATAAGATTGGAGAATCCTGCCCTAAATCTTTGCATCTGATGCTTCACAGAATTAAATCAAGGTAAAACAGATGTACTTGTCATGGATATTCAGATAACCATTACATTTGGAAGCTCGATTGGCTTAAACAATTCCAAACTGTATTGATCCAAGGCACTGAGGGAAACAGGCACAAGATGATGTACACACATCAGCCACTCTTTGGCCTCACCTAGCCAACTCATTCCTTATCCTAGCTAATAAACGGTAATATTAATATAATTCACTTGTTTGCATGGGTAATTTGCAATTGTGATTCAAGACAACCAAATCTGATAGATTTTAGGAAACTAGAAAACTATGCCCCTTTTTTCCCATTTCACTTGAGTGTTTCAGAGCCTCCCTCCGTTGTGGTCATTTCTGCAATACTGTTTGGATAAGATCAATAAAAGAATAGCAGCACAATAAAAGCTGGGACAACGGGCTTGGTTACAGACAGCAACGTACTTTAATAGAAAATAGAAAATGCTGGAAAAACGCAGCAGGTTGGCCGCATCTGTTGAAAGAGAAACAGTTAATATTTCAAATTCAAAATGAAGAGTCATATTAGACTTGAAACATTAATTATGTTTCTCTCTCCACAGATGCTGTCAGGCCTGCTGAGTTTTTCCAGCACTTTCTGCTTCTGTTTTTATTTCCGATTTCCAGCATCCACAGTATTTTACTTTTACTTATAGCAATGCCTCAGAAAGGTGATCCTAATCCAAGCTCTCTACCTCAGGAGGGTGGAGTGAGACACTCATGATGATTATATAACTGGGAGGTGGAGAAGGGCAAGATTGGAGCGAGATGTGGAAAAATGGTGAAAAAAATGATTGAGGGACTTGTGTTCATTACAAAGAAATGGACCATTAGTGGATCTGCAGGTCTAGGCATCACTATGGTTAAAGCTTGTGTATTTGCAGATCAAATAATAACACAAATGAAATTTGCACATGCACAAAAAATTATCATCTTCAAATGCTAATAATAAATGCTGTTGACAAATAATTAACTTGTCTTCCTCGTTTGTTACTACTGAGGCAGAGTGCAACATGAAAATTAATAGTTGTGAGTAATCATATTGTCAGTTGTTCACTGGGGCATATCTTGCTGAAGTTTGGTTTTCTGTTTTTCTGAACTGTAAGTATTAAATTAATTAGAGAGATGAAACATCTAGAGAACTCACTGATTATCCTTTTTAAAGACTAACATCTCGATTGCACTAGGGTAACATCATGACTCTAAATTTCACATTTTGCTCAGTTAACATACGTATAGGTACTGAAGTGAAATTATACATTTATATATGTACGGATTTTTCTGTAAATTGTGAGGTTGGGCCTGGAAATGAATTCATATTGTGCCCATTTTATAAGCATAAAGTAGGTGGCAAAGTGTTCAATATGGTCGGCCCACTCCACATTCCCTTGCCCTTCCCTCCCAGTTGCCTCCCTGCTAAATCCTAAGAGCCATTCTCAACCACTCAGTAGTCTGAAATTCAATGCCAGTTCACCAGTGGTCTGGCTGGGGATACCCAGCTTGTGCCTGAAGCCCACCAATCCTATGTAAATAAGACTGAAAGCCCGACTTTGGGCATGCTCTTTTGAGAACAGGGATTGTTTCCTGCACACTTGGGGCTGTCCACTTCACATAGATTGAAAGGGAAGTTATCTGACCATTGCTTGCCACTCTCGCAAACATGCTTATATTTAATTTTCATTTGATGAGCTTGCTGTAATATACATCATTTACATCACATTATGCATTTTCTTTCAAAGGCTATAATGCACATCAGTTACATCATTGTAACAACCTTTGACACATATAACTCTTGACCCCAGTCTCATTTTGCTCTTTTTCAGACATTGTGGTTGTTTGTATTGTTGATGGTACATGCCAGGTAGTGCCAACATGTATACTGACCAGTGAAGGGAAGCTTGACAATCCATTGCTAAATTTCTCATGCAAGAAGCCACAAATTTTCACACACAATGCCCTGTCCTTTGTAGACAAAAGAAACGTCCATACATTGCATCTTTTTAATGAAAGAAAAGCTTAGGGAACAATCATTCTCTGCTTCATTCCCTGGTTCATTCTCCAGGTCAACACCTTGACTAATCAGAGTCAATCTCCCTGGCTTGAAGTTGAACAAAACCAAACAGTTAACTGTTCCAAACTGCGTTCTCCATGGCAACGCCTCCACAGAGTTCACTTACCAAACGTTCAGCACATTCTTCTCATGCGGTATAAATTGTTGTGACCCTGTTCCTGTTGGAACTTTCTTGCAAGCTATCCTGATGTGTGCAAGATGAAAAGCTTTGATAGCATGTCTATTTTTCTCAGCAGTACTTGTCAGGGATGGTTTTAGATCAAAGATGGCAATCTATATTTCTCTCAGCCACAGGTTATTATTTTCTGTTTTTTGTGACGAATCAAATATTGAGATGTACTGATCAGATATTTTGCCGGAAGCTGTAATCCAAATTTTCCCCATTTTGTCAATTTAAAGCTACACTCAAGTATCCTCCCATTAGAATATAGCCAAACTTAAAAGAGGCGTAAATGGGCATTATTCATCTCCTTCAGAATGGGCATTATTAATATTCGAGGATGCTGCAAGGCTTCAAATTTCACATGACATTGATGGAATGTGCAGATTCAATGAGCCAAATTATCACTTATAATTCAAACTGTTGTGTTAAATAAAAACTAGAAGGAGTAGGCCATTCGGCCCTTGGAGCCTACTTCACCATTCATTTTTATCATGGCTGATCATTGAATTCAATGTCCTGATCCCCCCTTCCCCCAAACCCCTTGATCCCTTTAGCCCCAAGAGCTATATCTAATTTCTTCTTGAAATCAGATAATGTTTGAACCTCAACTACATTCTGTGGTAGTGGATTCCACACATTCACCACCTTCTGGATGAAGAAATTTCTCCTCACCTCAGTTCTAAAAGGTTTACCCCTTATCCTTAAACTATGACCCCTATTGGAAACATTCTTTCTGAATCTATCCTGCCTAACCCTGTTAGAATTTTACAAGTTCCTATGAGACCCCCTCTGACTCTTCTAATCTCCAGTGAATATAATCCTAACTGACTTAGTGTCTCCTCATATGAAAGTCCTGCCATCCCAGGAATCAGCCTGGTAAACCTTCGCTGTGTTCCCTCTATAGCAAGGACATCCTTCCTCAGAGAAGGACACGAAAACTGCACACAATACTCCAGGTGTGGCCTCATCAACCCCCTATACAATTGCAGCAAAACATCTCTATCCTTATGCTCAAATCCTCTTGCTATGAAGGCCAACATACCATTTGCCAACATGCCATATTAAATAAATATTATATATGAAAGGAAGTTAGAGTAATACTACCTTCTAATTAACATGCAATATTATTAACATACCAGGGGTAAGGCAATATGGGCGACCTACAGGCTACAGACTTGAGTATATTTTCCTTAGTTGACACTTCATTACAGTACATAAAGTCTGTTGCATTGTTTGAAGTGTTAATTTTAAAATGTCATGTTAAATCAAGATCCTGTCTTTCTGCTCAGTTTAACATAAAAGATCTAGTGGCATCAATGAAAGAAGAATAGTGAGTTCCCCTGCTGTCTAGGCCAACATTTCTCTTTCGGCAATTATCTCAATGGTCAATTATTCATTCATTGTCCATGAGACATTCTGGTTGTTAATTGCATGCCAATTTTGTCTTAATAATGACACTGATTCTATTTCCAAAGCTGTCTGTTAGTTGCTAACTCCTTCAGGGCATTATGGGGACATGAACAGTATTTATACCATGCATGTATATGTGCAATTTGCTTGCAGATTGATATAGTTCAGAACCTGAATAATGCTGAAAAGAGAGTTGTGTTGCCTAAGCTTTTCATCCTGCACTTATCAGGACAAACACAAGAATACCAAATTTCAAACAATTTTGACATTTATATCACAGGAGAAAAGGATGCTGATTGGTTGGCAAATTGAGTCTGATTGGCCGTGGCATTGTGCCAATCAGAGTTGACTTGCTAACCATTCAGCACAGTTTTCTCCTTCAGTGTAAATTGTCATGATCATTTAAAGTTTGGCATTCGTGTTGTCCTGATGAGTGCAAGATGAAAAGCTTTGGCAACATGTCTCTCTTTTCAGCAATATTGATATGGTTGTTGTTGATATATTGATGCCCCAAAACATTTATCTGCAAGTTCCAAATCAAAATAAATCGCTATGTAGAAAGCTAAATGTGAATGCCTTACAAGTCTAGCCAATTTTCAATTAGTTAGATACAAATGGAGCCTTTTTGAGAAAAAGTAACTATTTCAATGACTGAAGATCAATTTTTACAAACCTTTGATCAACTTACCCTTTCCTGAATGCCTTTGTGAGGCATGTCTAAATATGCCTATATTCTGTGCATCTTCTTTGCCTCTTAAAATATTAATGAAACTTCTTTGCTTAGTAGGATAATTCGTTTTAAAGATAAAAAGCAAGTTTCCACTTTTACTTTTTTCTGTTGTTATTGATTTATGACCAAAATGCTCCCCCGGATGTTTAAGATTCTTGATAAAAAAGCAATTAGTTGAAAGCAACATATTCATATCAGAATAGGAACACATTGCATTTTGGGAGAACCTTGGTCTATAAACCAATACATTGTATGTGTTTTATGTTGTCCTGGGTAGGAGCTTTGAAGATGGCAATTGGCTAGATTTAAATGATGATAAACAGCACAGGAACCGAATTCTGTTTGTCATCACTTAGTCTGAAATGTCAAGTCTGGTTGACACAGTGAAAAATATGGCCACCTTTCTTACTGCATTTCATTGATAACTTGTCAGTCAGTAGATAATGAAATAGTCTTATGTCTGGAAGAGAGAAAAGTGAAAAAGTGAAAGAACCAGATATTAAGTTTGAAATTTGAATTGACGTTGGGAGACTGAAGGTGGTGAGAGGCTGACATATCTACAAATGGCTGCAATATTAGAGTTTTTTTAAAAGTTAGTGAGCATGATCTGTTTTTGCCCTTTTGCAGCTATTGATCTACATCTTTCTGATCACAGTAGTCCAACAGACAATATGCCTGACACATCTGCTGATGGTTTTTTTGGGAGGTTTTCCAGGAGTGGCATGGTGGCGAAGTGGTTAGCACTGCTGTTTCACAGCACCAGGGACCTGGGTTCGATTCCGGCCTCAGGTCACTGTCTGTGTGGAGTTTGCACTTTCTCCCCATGTCTGCGTGGGTTTTCTCCAGGTGCTCCGGTTTCCTACATGGGGCAACAAGATAGGGCGTGGGTGGGATTGTTGTCGCTACAGACTAGATGGGCTGAATGGCCTCCTTCTGCACTGTAGGGATTCTATGGTATGTGTGTACATTCTCGAAGATTTGAGAACACTGCTCATCAATCAGTTCCTTCCTGCTATAAAGACTTCTACAATTTAGAAGTAGAATTGACCTATGCCAGAGAAAGATTAGGATAATATTAACTTGGTACCTGGTTAGCATGGGGCAAATTTAATTACCAAATAGCTCATACAGTTAGTCTATTTCACGTTGCTACTTCCCTATGGGAAGAAAAAAAGCATTCTTCTGATTATCTCTTCTAATTTTCTAATTAACATTTCATAAACTTATCTATGCTTTTAATCATTTGGAACCCCGCATCATGTCCTTTCTCTATCATTTTTTCTTCAGGTGAAAAAAGACAGTCTTTTAAAATGTGGAGTCACCTTTCCAATTCTTCTGTGAATCCTTTTCAATGCATCAATTTATATTTGAAATTCGGACACCAAAATACTTCAACTGTGGCCTTGTCAATAATAAAGGCAAGTGTCTGGAATTTCCAGCGAGGGTATCCTGATCCCCTTGCAACTACAGGGGAAACTCCATACAATAGTCCAAAGATGTGCAGGTTGGGTGGATTGACCATGCTAAATTGCCCCTTAGTGTCCCAAGATGTGTAGGTGAGGGGGGTTAGTGGGGTAAATACTTGCGGTTACAGGGACAGGGTTGGAGTAAGAGAGTCGGAGCAGACTTGATGGGCCAAATGGCCTTCTTCTGCTCTGAAGGGATTCTATAATTCTATGAATTATCATAAATATATTTTCCAGGAATTCATGTAAATCATCCATTGGGGTCCCAGCAGAGAGTTGTAAGAAACTTACAGCAATTTACCTGAGTTATACCAAAGTGACTCGATGGACCAGATGGCCTCTTTCTGCACTGTAGGGATCATTTGGTCACCTGAGGTCTTTCTTCAACTCTCAATGCCCGAAGTTAGTTTTCCCAACTATTAATCTTTCTCAACCCTCGCCCTCCACTTCTTTCCTTTTCTTTCTCCTTCCCCTCTCCCAAACTGTATTTTCCCTTTTCCCAGCCCCATCCTCTTACCCTCCTCAGTCATCCTTTCTCTTCCTTTCATCTTTTTCCAAGCCATCTTTCTCCCATCCTCCTTTAATTAATTTTCACTTCACTTCCAGGAATTCTGCCTTGAAGAACTTAATTTGTTGTATCTTTTACCCTGTTTATTTCCATTGTGTTCAGTTTTCCTTCTTGTGTTTGATTATGTGTTTGTGTCCATTACTTCTTCCTGGAACAACACCAGTTTTTCCTTTACTAATGTCACCTCTGCCTGGCCAACTTGTTCTCATATTGAACATTTTTATTTTCCTTTAACTCCACTTATATCCTCCAGATAAAAGGAGCTGCTTTAGGACACCACACGCAAACCAGCCTCCCATCCATTGACTCTGTCTACACTTCCCACTGCCTCGGCAAAGCAGCCAGCATAATTAAGGACCCCATGCACCCCGGACATTCTCTCTTCCACCTTTTTTCTTTGGGAAAAAGATACAAAAGTCTGAGGTCACGTACAAACCGACTCAAGAACAGCTTCTTTCCTGCTGCTGTCAGACTTTTGAATGGACCTACCTTGCATTAAGTTGATCTTTCTCTACACCCTAGCTATGACTGTAACACTACATTCTGCACTCTCTCTTTTCCTTCTCTATGAACGGTATGCTTTGTCTGTATAGTGCTCAAGAAACAATACTTTCTCACTGTATGTTGATACATGTGACAATAATAAATCAAATCAAATCAAAAAACATATGCTGGATTTTTTGGTGATATGTATGTATTCTTTGATCCCATTTGACAACTCTCCCTAACCTCTGTTTCCAGTGTATAGATGACTGTGTCCATGCCACTTCCTGCTCTCACCCTGAACGAGAGAATTTCATTAACTTTGCCTCTAACTTCCATTAATGATTTATGTTCACATCATTCATCTCAGTCTCTACCCTTCCCTTCCTTTGACTTCTCCATCTCCTTCTGTGGGGCTAGGGTATCCACTAGGCTATCTTACTCCTGACTCCAAGAGATGCTTTATTTACAAAGTACCACATAGAATTTTACAACCAAGAAACAGGCTATTTGGCTGCGGAGGCCTGTACTTTAGGCTCCGCATGTGTATCCTCCCATCTTCCATCATCTCAACCTTTCAACATAACCTGCTCTCTTTCTCTTTCTTGCACACATTTGACTTCTACTTTGCATTATTCTTCTTCCCAGCTCACTTCCAGGAAGAACTCAATTCCCTTCTTCCAACTCCTCTTCCTTGACAGCTCCGACTATGCCATTGTCCACATCAGAGTTCCCAAAATTGTTCGCTTTTACCTCAAACAAGATTGTTCAGTGCCACCAATTTGGATAGATCCGAAACCATGCCCATTTTATTTCCTGGACATGTCATCATCTTCCACTCCATGAGCCTTCATATTTAATTTTTTGTATTCATTCAAGTTATATGGGTTTCGCTGGCTAGACCAGCATTTATGACCCATCCCTAAATGCCCTTGAGAAAGTAGTGGTGAGCTGCCTTCTTGACCCATTGCAGCCCATGTGGTGTATGTACACCTGGTGTTGTGAGACATTAACCTGGTGTTGTGAGACTTCTTACTGTGTTTATCCCAGTCCAACGCCGGCATCTCCACATCGTGTATGTACACCCACAGAGTGCTGTTAGGGAGGAAGATCCAGGATTTTGATCCAGCAGCAGAGAAGAAGAGTGATATATTTCCAAATCAGGATAGTGAGTGACTTGGAGGGGAATTTCCAGGTGGTGGTGTTCCCATGTATCTGCTGCCCTTATCCTTCTAGATGGTTGTGATCATGGGTTTGGAAGGTGCTGCTGAAGGAACCATGGTGAATTCTTGCAGTACATCCTATGGACTGCCACAGTGTATCATTGGTAGAGGGATTGAATGTTTGAGCGTTGAATGACAATCAAGCTTTGTCCTGGATGGTGTCAAGCTTATTGAATTTGGAGCTGCACTAGTCCAAGCAAGTTGAGAATATTCTGTCACATTCCCTACTCATGCCTTGTAGGTTCTGGACAGATCTTGCGGAGTCAGGAGATGAGTTATTCACTGCAGAGCTCCTAGCCTCTGAACTACTCTTGTAGCCACAGTAATTATATGGCTAGTCCAGTGATGTTTCTGGTCAAAGGTAACCCCCAGGATGTTGACTGAGCAGGATTTAGTGATGGTAATGCCATTGACTGTCAAGTGGCGATGGTTAGATTCTCTTTGCAGATGGTCATTGCCTAGCATTTGTATTGCTCAAATGTTACTTGCCACTTGTCAGCCCAAGCCTGGATACTGTCCAGATCATGCTGCATTTGGACATGGACTGCTTCAGTATCTGAGCAATCATGAATGGTGCTGGACATTGTGCAGTCATTAGTGAACATCCCCAGTTTTGACTTTATGATGGGGAGAAGGTCATTGATGAGCAGCTGAAGATGGTTGGGTCTAAGACACTATCTGAGTAACTCCTGCAGTGATGTCCTGGAGCTGAGATGATTGACCTCCAAAAGCCATACAACCATCTACCTTTGTGCTGGCTATGATTCCAACTCGGGGAGAATTTTTCCCCGATTCCCATTAACTCCAGTTTTGCTAAGGCTCCTTGATGACGCACTTGGTCAAATGCATCCATGATATCAAGGACAGCGACACTCATTTCACCTCTTGAGTTCAGCTCTTTTACGAATTTCAACCAAGGCTGTAATAAGGTCAGGAACTGTGTCCCTGGGGGCACCCAAACTGAACATCAGTGAGCAGGTTATTAATAGCAAGTGTCACTTGGTTGCAGTGTTGTGACCCCTTCCGACACTTTACTGATGATTATCCTCTGCTATTTCTGCCACTTTCTGTACTATCCCAGCACCGGACACATTTAACCTTTACTTCCCCTTTCAAAATTCTAAACAGGCCATTACCTCCATTTTATTCTTAAGTATATGCCCTGAGCTTCCAAGCTTTAATATTCCGTTGCACTATGAATTCTGAGAGCTGATATAATTCTGCAGTGTCTTCCCAGCTGTATACCATCCTGCCCTCAACCTGCTGATGATCTTACGGAGGCTGGCAAGGCCTAGGGCAGCCTATCCATCCTTGACCCATTTGAAACCCATAAGTGGCAAATTATTGGCCACCTAAGGGATGCAATCTCAATTGCAATCTGTGTGGTGGACCTCAGTTGTGCCTTTGTCCTATATGGACCACCGTTGTGTGTGTTTGTCATACCTGGACACATCCCCTTCCAGTTTGGTTCCTCCCCTCGGCACCTAGTATAAAGGTGGCTGTCTCCTCCTCCTTGTTCAGTCCAGGTTGGTTATTTGTTGGGATCTGCTCCTGATTCTGTTGTGAATAAAAGCCTACACTTATATTGGCATATCGGTAGTCTTTCGCCTTATTGATAGCGCATCAATTTTATTCACAACAGTTACCAGTATGGAGCAGTTTCTAAAACCCGACAAGTTAGCATTAGACCCTCAAGATCACCCCCCCCCGCCCCCCCCGTTATTTGATAACCTCACCCCGGATTGCAGGCCCATAGCCACCAAGAGTAGGCGCTATAGTGCGGATGACCGGGCCTTCATTCGGTCCGAGGTACAACGGCTGTTCCGGGAAGGGATTATCCAGGCCAGCACCAGCCCCTGGAGGGCGCAAGTGGTCGTTAAATCGGGGGGGAAACACCGCATGGTGATTGACTACAGCCAGACCATAAATAGGTATACTCAACTAGATGCGTATCCTCTTCCCCGTATCGCAGACATAGTCAACGGCATCGTGCACTATAGGGTTTTCTCGACGATCGATTTGAAATCGGCTTACCACCAGCTCCCTATCCGCTCGGAGGATCGCCCATATACTGCCTTTGAGGCGGATGGCCGCCTCTACCAGTTCCTCCGAGTCCCCTTTGGTGTCGCCAATGGGGTCTCAGTCTTCCAACGGGCCATGGATCAAATGGTAGACCAGCACGGGCTACGGGCCACTTTCCCGTATCTGGATAACGTCACCATCTGCAGGATCATGATGCCAACCTACAAAAATTCCTTCGTACGGTCACTCTCCTGAACCTCACATAAAATGAGGCGAAGTGTGTTTTTCGGACACGCCGCCTCGCCATCCTTGGGTACGTGATAGAAAATGGTGTCCTTGGCCCCGACCCAGCCCATATGCGTCCCCTTATGCAGCTTCCCCTCCCTACTACCCTCAAAGCACTGAGGAGATGCCCAGGCTTCTTCTCCTATTATGCCCAGTGGGTTCCCCGTTACGCAGATAAAGCCCGTCCGCTCCTAAAATTGACCTCTTTTCCCCTGGCGGAGGAGGCCCGTTGGGCCTTCGACGACATCAAAGCGGACATCGCGAAGGCCGCAATGCACGCTGTGGACGAATCCATCCCATTCCAAGTGGAAAGTGATGCGTCTGACTTTGCCCTCGCTGCCACCCTTAACCAGAGGGGCCGTCCGGTGGCCTTCTTTTCCCGGACCTTACAAGGCCCTGAGATTCGACACTCCTCGGTCGAGAAGGAGGCCCAGGCCATCATGGAAGCCGTCCGGCACTGGCGCCATTATCTCGCGGGCCAACGATTCACCTTAATTACGGACCAGCGGTCAGTTGCCTTCCTGTTTAACACCAGGCAAAAGGGCAAGATTAAGAATGACAAGATCTTGCGGTGGAGGATTGAGCTCTCCACCTACAGATATGACATCATGCACCAGCCCAGGAAGCTCAATGAGCCCCCAGATGCCCTGTCCCGTGGATCATGTGCCAGCGCCCAACTAGACCAGCTACAGTCCCTCCATAACGACCTCTGTCACCCGGGTGTCACCAGATTTTTCCACTTTGTCAAGTCCCGTAACCTGCCCTTCTCCCTTGAGGAAGTCCGGACGATTACCAGGCAATGCAGGGTCTGCGCTGAGTGCAAACCGCAGTTCTACCGGCCAGGTAGGGTGCACCTTGTAAAGGCCACTTGCGCGTTCGAGCGCCTTAGCATTGATTTTAAAGGCCCCCTCCCCTCCTCTAACCGCAATGTTTATTTCCTGAATATCATTGACGAATACTCATGTTTCCCTTTTGCCTTCCCCTGCTCGGACATGACCACGGCTACAGTGATTCGGACCCTGAACAAGCTCTTCACCCTGTTCGGCTTCCCAGCCTATGTCCATAGCGACCGTGGGTCCTCTTTCATGAGTGACGAGCTGAGGCAGTACCTGGTCACCAAAGGCGTTGCCTCCAGCCGCACCACTAGCTATAACCCCAGGGGCAATGGTCAAGTAGAGCGGGAGAACGCAACCGTCTGGAAGGCCGTTCTATTAGCGTTACGGTCTAGGGGCCTTCCAGTCAGCCGTTGGCAAGACGTCCTTCCGGACGCATTACATTCCATTAGGTCACTCTTGTGCACAACGACCAATACGACCCCTCACAAGCGGATGTTTTCGTTTCCCAGGAAGTCCTCCTCGGGTACTTCGCTCCCGGATTGGCTGATGTCCCCGGGACCCGTCCTGCTTCGGAAGCATGTCCAGACCCATAAGGCAGATCCCTTGGTCGAGGAGGTCCAATTGCTCCATGCTAATCCCCAATATGCTTACGTAGCGTACCCTGATGGGCGGGAGGACACGGTTTCTGTCCGTGACTTGGCACCCGCGGGTGCCCCTGAGGTCACCACGTCCTTCCGCCCCACGGTCCCTGGTGTCGTCCATTCGGAGACTGCTACGCCTCTTCCTCCCTCAGTCCCTGTCCCAAATGTAGTGCGCCCAGAGCCTGTTGCGGCCCCCCACCCCCCAGCTCCGGTTCCCACTGTTCCCCATACACCACCAGGGCCACTGCTCACTCCTCTCGCCCCTGTGTACAGCTCGCTTGAGTCGCCGGAGCCGTCGCCACGCAGTACCCGATGACTGGACGGGACGACGGATCGGTCCGCTTCACACCATCTGGCGCCTTCCCTCGACGCTCACTGTGCGGAGCCTGGGCCGACATCACACCCTGCTCGGACGACTCTGCGACCTGCACTATGACGATCGCGACGGCGGATCAAGCCACCAGTTCGGCTGAACTTGTAATATTGTTTCCGCTTCACCCCCGTGTTGTTTTTTTAAAAGGAAGGGGTGAACGTGGTGGACCTTAGTTGTGCCTTTGTCCTATATGGACCACCGTTGTGTGTGTTTGTCATACCTGGACACATCCCCTTCCAGTTTGGTTCCTCCCCTTGGCACCTAGTATAAAGGTGGCTGTCTCCTCCCCCTTGTTCAGTCCAGGTTGGTTATTTGTTGGGATCTGCTCCTGATTCTGTTGTGAATAAAAGCCTACACTTATATTGGCATATCGGTAGTCTTTTGCCTTATTGATAGCGCATCAATCTGGTCATACATTGCATCAAAATATGAATGAAATATTCAGTGATGCAATTGCTGTTATATCGACATGAATAATTTATACACGTTGCCTGTAATCAGAGTCCCTTCCACGTTAGGTGAAGGACAGATCTCTATGCAATGCTAAGCTGCTAATTCAGACACAAGAGAAGTCTGCATTGAAACAGAGGTTAGGGCACTGCCAATCTGTGTCTTTCATTGAGATAGGGGTTACCTGCAATCTTTGTCACTATCAAAACACATAAGCCACGGCAGCAGAAATTCATTTCCAGAGGAACTAATTTAGTTTTGACTGTGGAGTCAGAGATTGGAATACGAGAGCACTGAACTAACCCTGCACTATAAAATGCAGTGAGGTCATTTAAATAAATCTTTGACTTTCCCATCACACACACATAATGCATCTTAAGCAGGCAGGGATCAGCAGTATACAGCATCAGTGATTCTTAAAGAGCTACCAGAGGAAATGACTCCAACTTTTTATAAGGACATGAAACAAAGTGTCCTAGTAGGGCAGAACCATTCCAAGATGCTTTTTGAAGATGTTTCTGCAAGGGATAAAATAGAAGTCTAAGGGAGCCTAGATAACTTGGCATAAATCAACAATGCTGACTTACAAGGCATTTTTATAGTGCATTACTATAAATCATAAAGCAGCATCACAGAGTGAAAATATATTGATCTTAAGAACTGTTCTGGTACTTTCTAAATACCCATTCCAAATATTTAAATGAGAACATTTCTTGAGATTTGGGATAGTGTTGTCATGAGACTAGAAATCTGGATGGAAATTTGATCCACTGCATATTAGGTAGCTATGATGCGGAGATGCCGGCGTTGGACTGGGGTAAGCACAGTAAGAAGTCTCACAACACCAGGTTAAAGTCCAACAGGTTAGGTAGCTACCAGACCTTCTAGGCTGTACTACTTTCTATTTTAGATGCTATTGGATGTACCTAGGTCTTGTTTTCTAGTTATGTGCATATTAATTATAGGATAAGGACATGTTCTATTTTATCAGAGTGACAGCCTTTTACACAAGGCAGCAGTTGAACAAGGGTAACATTGGAAAAACTGAAGTCAGTGGGTTCAGGGGGTAATAATTCATTGATGGAATCATGTCTGGCACAGAGGAAGATGGTTATAATTTTGGAGGTTGATCTTCACAGTTCTCCGGCATTGCTATAGGAGTTTCTTAGGGCAGCATCCTGGAATCAGTTAACTTCAGCTGCTTCATCAGTGACCCTTCTTCCATCATGTTGTTAGATGTGGGGATGTTGACTCATAATTACAATGTTCAGCTTCATTCACAATTCCTTGCTAATGAAGCAGGTTTAGTCCTCAGGGAGTAAAACATGGACAGCATCTCGGATTGGGCTGATTAAAGACAATTAATATTTGTGCCATATAAGCAATGATCATTGCCCTTGAGATTCAATAGGATTACCATTGCCTTCTACCCTACTATTAATATTCTAGGAGTTGCAGGAAGGTGTGGGGGAGGGGTGTGGAGGTCACCCATTACTAGAAATGCAATTGGAACAGCCATGTTAATGCAACGGTTCTGAGAGTAGATCAGAGATGAGGCATTCTGCAGCAAATGGCTCACTTCTTGACTCTCTAAATCCTCTCCAACTTTACCATGTACAAATTAGGACTATGCTCCAACAACACGCAAAATGTTCAGCACTATCCTGGATAAAGTAATAAAATTGATCAGAACCCCATCCGTTCCTCAATTAGCTGCAGTTCATGATGGTATCTACAGGATGCATTGTCACAACCTGGCATAGATTCTTCAGCAACATTTCCCAAAATCCCAACCCCCACCAACTAGAAGGACAAGGGCAACAAGAGCATGAAAATACCATTGAGTTCCCCTCCAAGTCATGCACCATCCTCACTTAGATACTGATGCCACTCTTCCATTGTTGTTGGGTGAAAATCCTAGAACCTCCTTCTGGAAGCGCCTTCTTCGCGCAACTAGGAATGGGCAATAAATGTCAGCCTTGCCCGAAATGTCTTCATTCAAAAGAAATATTTGAGAAATAATTGAATTAAGTGACCCATCCCTGATAGGGGCATCCACCCTATGTCGCTGATGCTGTTGTCCATCCTTCTCCACCAGAATCTTCAGTTAGGAGGGAATGACAGAAAGGTGTCCAATGAAGCAGTACACAATGAAATATCACTGGCAAAGCAAAGTTAGCAAATAGAATGTAGCTTTAGGTTGTCAGTAATTTGTTTTTTGAAACAGCAGAAGGAAAACAGATGAAGAATGATGCAACAGATTGTTCCACAGAGATCAAGGGTTTTAAGAAACAGGATAAGGCTCCTTTTGCACCATTATAAGGCTCAACATTAATTTTCTCTTGCCTTAAAGACTTCTGGTGCAGGACTAGTGTGTACCTATTGAGCACAATGGTGATTTCTGGCTGATCATGGTATTTTATGTGAGCTGAGGCCGCATGTATGTCAGTATCCCGTGATGTGAGCAGGCTGTGTCTGAATTATATAATTTTAAACATCTTTTTAAAAAGTCAGTTTAAAGTAAGCCATGAGAAAATGTCAAAATTATACTGACAGAGAAAATAATATATTTTCCACTTGTGTTGTGAACTTACTTTCAACACATTGCTAAATTGTTTTGTAAAGATGGACGTGTAAAATAAAATTAAAAATAATTGTACATGATATCTGGTCTTTTATTTCTAAAATGTCTGACAACACCCCCTCATCCATCCATTAAACTAATTATACAGTATGGCAGAAGAACATTGCCCCTTACTGACCAATTAATCTGTCAAAGGCATGAGAAGATTATTAAAGGAACGCAGTCTTCACCTGATAATTAATTTTAACATTTTTGAAATTATCAGGAGCGGGTTTTATTAAAATTCAATTTGTTCAGCAAGATTTTGAATAGTATAATTATTTTTTTTGAATTTTTCACTAGGAAGATATAATTTGTCAGATAGAAATTTTAAAGCTGAACACAAAGCAACATTAAATGATCAATTACAACAATCTAAGTGTTTTTAATTATAATACAAGGCCTGGTTTTTGGCTCCCAAGTTACTCTTTGATATTGACAGCAGCACTCTGATTATGTACAGTTCAGATTCAGGGTTCTATGATACAAAAATTCAGAAAGCTTATTCTAAATTCTCTCTTCCTCTTTAAGTCATAGGTACGAGCCAAATGGTGATCATAGAATCCTTACAGTACGAAAGGAGGCCAATCGGCCTACCGAGCCTGTACCAACTCTCCGAGCATCTTAGCCAGGCCCTATCCCTGCAACCCCACCTATTTATCCTGCTAATACCCCTAACCTACACATCTTAGGACACCAAGGCGCAATTTAGCATGGCCAATTCACCTAACCTGCACATCTTTGGACTGTGGGTGGAAACTGGAGCACCCAAAAGGAAACCCACACAGACACAGGGAGAATGTGCAAACTCCACACAGTTACCCAAGGCTGGAATTGAACCCAGGTTCCTGGTGCTGTGAGGCAACAGTGCTAACCATTGTGCCACCAAGCCACTGTTTATATGCAGTGAATTATTGGTATAGTTGGCATTTTGTGACTCCCTCAATGGCTCTTAATCCAGGGCTTGGCTGAATCAGACTGAATAACACAGTTGCGGGATCAAACTCCATTCTGGTTGTTTTAGCTGGGTGGCTGCATGGATGTTACAACTGATTTTAGTGTTATTGACCTAAATGGCAGGGAAAATCAGTTATGGTTCCTGCTCATGACCACTTCGAATGACTCCCTCTGAACTTCTGAAATAAAAACAGAAAGTGTTGGAAAGACTCAGTAGGTCTGGCAGCATCTATGGAGGGAGAAACAGAGTTTACAGTTTGAGCCCAAGATGACGCTTCTTGGGAGAAATGTGATTGGTTTTATGCTGTTGAAAAGCAGGGAGGGTTATGTAGAACAAAAGACAGATCTGGGAGAGATTAAATGACAAATATGTTTTGGAAAATCAAACAAATGAAGTGGAATTGTGATAGTGAAGAAATAAAGTATTCGACCAGAGTGAGTATTAATGGCAGAATACTGGATAGCAAAGCATTAAAAACAAGATAGAGACTGGCACCTGCCAAAAAAAAATCACATTGGAGGACAGAGTTCACAGTCTGAAGTTGAACTCAGTGTTGAGTCCAGAAGTCAGTAAAGTGTCCCATCAGAAGATGAGGTGCAGTGAGGTGCTGTTCCCAAGCTTGTTTCACTGGAATATTGTAGCAAACCGAGAACAGAAATGTGAGTGTGAGAGAAATGTGGTGAATTAAACTGGCAAGCAACTGGAAGCTCAGGGTAATTCTTCCAAATGCAGTAGAGGTGTTTCACAAAACGGTCATCCAGCCTGTATTTGATCTCCACAGTATAGAGGAGATTGCATTATGGGCAGCAAGTATTGTACACTAAATCGAAAGAAGGACAAATAAATTACTGCTTCATCTGGAAGGAGAGTTTGGGGCCTTGGACATTTAGGTGAGATAAAGGGGCAGGCGTTACACCTCCTGCAATTGCAAGGGAAGGTGTTTTGGGAAGGAGACGATGTGTCGGGGATGATGGAGGAGTGGACCAGGGTGTCGTGGAGGGAATGGTCCCTTCAAAATGCTCACCGGGGAGGGAAGAATAATTTTTTTGTGGTGGTATTACACTTCAGGTGACAGAAATGTCAGAGGATGATCCTTTGAATGTGGAGGCTGGTGGGGTGAAAATGAGGACAAGGAGAACCTTATCAATGTTCTGGGGGAAGGGGAAGGGGCAATGGCACAGGTGTGGAAAATGGGTCAGACACAGTTAAAGGCCCTGTCAACCACAGTAGGGGGAACCCTTAGCTGAGGATAAAGGAAGGCTTATAAAAGTGCCATTTTGGAAGGTAGCATCAATAGTACAAATATGACAGAGAAACTGGGATAGTGGAATGAAGTTCTTAGAGGAAGCAGGCTGTGAGGAAGTGTAGTCGAGGTAACTAATGGAGGTGGATGTTTAATGAGCATTAGTTGATAGCGTGTTGCCAGAAATGGAGACAAAAAAATCAAGGAAGGGATAAGGGAGGAAGGCGGGACTAGGCTATTGAATTGAATGATCAACCATGATCATAATGAATGGCGGAGCAGGCTCGAAGGGCCGAATGGCCTACTCCTGCTCCTATTTTCTATGATTCTATGTTTCAACTGTGTCATTCATTTTTGCAAATGAAGCTGAGGCATACTTTAAATAAAACATTTGCCTGCTAGAATCTGCTGTGTATAATATGATTTGTGGAAAAATCAACCGCGGCTTATGATCAGACTGTTTAGCTGAACTGGCCCTCAGGCTTAAATAAAACCTCCCATCACTTATTGCACAGAAATGCAACTGCTAAACAGAGGCCAGATTTATTTGTCTTGGCTGTGGCATTTTGATTTAGTGTTCTCAGCTGGATTAAAATTGAGTTCATTAAAGTACCTACAACAGTTATTAAAAGTTCACTGCCAATCAACCAAGACATATTACTTGCAATACTTTTGCTAAGATTATACTTGAACAGACCTTTATCAAAAGTGTCAAAATATAAAAGGAACATTACTGAACATGCTAAACAGAGAAAATAGAAAATTAAAAGTGCTGACACAAAGCCTGTCAGCCAGATGATTTAATGTTTCACTTGATATTCATTATTTTCTGCAGAGAAGCAAACGTGATTTTAACTATCCCATTGAACACAATACCTTGTTAGCAGCACGCACAAAAATTGCCCATCTGAAATGAAATCTTGGAAAATAATTTTCTCTTGCATCTGCTTCATGCATCCATGTGGAAAATTACTTTTTTTTATGAAGGAAACCTTCAGTGACTGCACGTCAGCAATAGCAAGAGGGCGACCTTCCTTTCTACTTAAAATAACAATGGCAGCAGCATCAGTTTCTAATGATTATAACACCTTTAACACAAGGAGCATTATCAAACTATCAAAACATTTGGCATTATGAAAGCCACATAAAAGGATAATAGGGAAGATGACCAAAAGCTTAGTCAAAGAGGCCATAAGACCACAAGATGTAGGAGCAGAATTAGGCCATTTGGCCCATCGAGTCTGCTCCACCATTCAATCGTGGCTGGTAAATTTCTCAACCCCATTTTCCTGCCTTTTCCCGTAATCTTTGATCTCCTTACCAAGAGGTAGATTTTAAGGAATCTCTTAAAGGAGGGAAGAGCAATAGAGAGGCAGGGAGATGTTGGGAAGGAATTACAGAATTTAGGACTGAGGTGGCTGATAGCATGGCCACTGATGGTGGAGTGATTAACATTTGGTATGCTCGAAGGTGTTAATTAGAGGAGCGCAGATATCTTAAAGGGACTGGATAGGATCATAGGGACAAGGCCAAGGAGGAATTTGAAAAGATTACTTTTAAAATCGAGGCACTGCTTGATATGGAGCTGGTGTCAGTGGGTGAGCACAGGCATGATGGGTGAACAAATCTTGATGTGAGTAAAGACATGGGCGGCAGAGTCTGGAATGACCAGAAGTTTAGAAAGGGCAGAGTATGGCAGTCCAACCAGGAGTGCATTGAAATATCCAGTTCTCAAGCCAACAAAGGCATGAATGAAGGTTTCAATAGCAGGTAATGCTGAGGCAGGAGTGGAGTCAGGCAATGTTGCAGAAATAGGTATTGACAGTCTCAGTCAAGGCATGGATACATGATTAGAAACTTATCTCAGGGTCAAATACGACATCAAAGTTTTGAACCTCAGAGTTGCCAGCGAGAGTGATGGAGCTGATAATTAGGGAACAGTTTGTGGCTTAACTGAAAATAATGACTTTGGTCTTCACAATATTTAGTTGGTGTTTTATGTTCATGTATTAATCTTGCTGGAATAATTGAAATGTTATTTGCTGCTGCTTGTTTTTTTCTGAATTTTTACTCTTTTCAGACAATTTCCCTGAAATTTCCCTGAAACCTGCAGAGGTTTGTCATGAATTGTCATCATAACATCAGCAGGAAAATAGTGCAACTGCAGAAGAAAAGTCATGAACTGCTTGCATTGGCCCTTAGTGCTGATTCTTTGTAGGTTCCTACCAGTCTCCTTCTGAATTTATAGTAAATAAGTCATAGTAGAATTTCCAGACCCTTATATTGCACTCAGGTACAATTTGATAGGCATTGGCAGTCCCCAGATATTTCATCCAACTGGCCATTCTTTTTGCCTGAGTCCTGGCTACTTATTCATGCCAAGCATCAGAAATAAATTTAATCCTGGCCTCAGAAATCCCTGATTTTCACCACTAGTGATCTATAACATCTGATCATAGTTGTCTGTTATCTGTCTGAAGACAAAACACTGCGGATCATTTAGCTCAATTAGCTCAGGAAAACTTTTGTTCACTGCTGACTCAACCTATTCACAAGAATATTCAACTATGGGCAGTGGGGAGGGCTGAGAGAGACCCGATCATTCTCTGGTTGGTGGGGGGGGCAGAGGAAGGCCAGATCGTTGTCTGGTGGAGGGGGGGGGGCGGAGGGAGGCCCAATCATTCTCTTGGGGGGGAGGAGGAGGAGGCCAGATGGATCTCTGGTGGGGGTGTGTGGGTGGGGCAGGGTGGACCACTGCCACTCTGTGGGCGCTTGGGTGGGGGGGAGGGGGGCAGGGAGTTGCGATCGACCTGGGTAGTGGAGGAGTGAGTGGATAAGGGGGACAGTTATGTTGTGGGGGTGGGACGATATCTGTGGGGGCCATCGCTCCCGCCTTTTGCTGCCAGGCCATTTTATCCGCTTTTTGTGACCTGGGAGCGATGTGACAGGGGCGCGTTTTTTCAATTTTTTTTCTCACTGCACACGCATAGTTCAAAGCTCCGATCGGAGCAACAGTGTTTCGGGTGCGATAAGCCCCGCCCACAGCGCGATTCAGACTCGCGATTTTTCTTTTCAGGCTAAGTGCGTATGGGGGCACCTGAGCGCAGTTTTCCAAGTCGGATCTGAATTGCGCCCAGATTCAGCACTTAGAATGAAAATGGTAAAATCGGGCCCTATGACTGCAAATTAATGCATGCCAGTAACTCAATACCTTTGGATGCAATGTTGCTATGTTACAAGTTTCCTCTGTCACAGAATTAATTACCTATTGTGTTAATTGTTACTTTGGTGGTATCTAATGACCATTGTGTGCAGAGTTAGTGAGGGGTCAGATGGACTTGGCAAGGGTGCACGCATGGCCTTTGCCCCTCCAGTAGTGTTTTGCATGAAGGAGAGGCCTATGTCTGGTAGTGGGCCTGGGAGTGATTGTGGGAGGGTCCCTGTGCTGAGGGGGATGTGTTTGGCAGTTTTTGAACCCTCATTGGCCCGGACTCCGATGAAGCATGGAAACCAGTGCTCCCAAAACCTGTGCATGTAACTCAGAGCAGGCCCACATGAACCCAGCTAGTGTTAAAACAGAGACAGGTTTTTGCAAGAGAGGAGAAGTTGGGGCATGGATGAAAAAAGGATGAACGTGAAGGCTGTATGTGAGAGTGATGAGAAGGGAAAAATAAGGTTACTGCCATTGCTTCAGTTATTTTAAAGGAACTGATTTACCAGAACTGACCATACAATACACAGGGTTGTCACTAAGGGTTCAGATAAACGTAATATTAGTGGATCAATGCCATCAAGACTGCTGTGATCAGAAATGAGGAAGTCCTGGAGAAGTGCTCCAATTTGTTGAAAATTGTACTCATGAAACTCGGATTGATTGAGAACAGCTGTGAGATGAGAATTGTTGGCTAAATCCTTAAAGAAAAGGAGCGAGAATTCTAGCTAAGGTAAAACAGTGCTTTGAAGGATTTTGTGAATGAAATTGGTGCCATATATGCTGAATGGACTGACTGATGAATTTATAAGATATATCTTTGTTATATCTGCTATTTAATGCATAATTTATGATTTATATTGACTGAAATTTGCCTGTTAATTCATATTTAATTTATGTTGATTTTGGTTTGATTGTTAAGCTGTAAGAAGTGAAATCTTGCCTGTTGGTTTTCTCATTAGGCTCATTCAGTAAATTTAGTTATTTTGGTTTGTTGGTCTTCATGGGATCATAACAGTAGCAACTATAGAATGGTTCACAGTGCTTCCATTTTTTATAGAGTACATTATCTACATTAAGGATCAACCTTTTCAGCAAACTGTGATATTGCAGCTAAAGGATTAAAGGTTTATAGAATAAGCCATTGGAGAAGAGAATAGAAATGGTTTCATAGATAGTGTTGAAGGATATGAGGACTAATTCCATGAATCAGCATTCTAGGGGTGACTGGCACTCAGAGGAAAATAGTAGACATATGGCCTGTGATTTCCTTTGCATTCAAATTATGGAAGAAAATTGTGCGCTGCGAACCTTCAATTTTCTGAGCTGTAGTTCCTGATGATCAAATCACTTCTTTATTCTGAAACATACTTCTGTGATTCCAGCATGTTGTTGAACTATGAACAGTAAACCAGGCTATTGACAACAATTGCAACAGTGACAGATTGTTTAATTGATGGTGAAGATAGATCAGAAGGTGGCAATATTTGAAAAAGTATCTGAGGCAGAACAGGTATTTGACAGATAGTCTATTTGATTGATATTTTGAAGCTTCAAAAGGGATTGGAATCTAGCTGAGTGTTTTTTTTTCAGGGATTGGCTGTGTGTGTGTTGCTCCAGGGGTAGTAGTTCAAGGTTTGGGCAATTTTATTTCATTTGCATTTCATTGGCAGGCAAAGATTGGACACCCCCATAGCCTGGAGGGTTCAGCAGGATCTCATGAGTAGAAATGGAGGGCAGCAGAAACCCACTCAAGTACTCCCTGGCTCCACAAGGACAAGTTTAAAACATACATTTTAAAATCTTTGCTTTATTCAGCAGGTCAAAACAGCTCAGTCAGTGATTAAATCATCATCACGTTCCCAATAACTTTAGGGGACCTCTATTTACATACATTATTGAGGCTCTCATCTATGTCAAGCAGGCACCTAGGCCTGCTAATGAATAGGCCCATTTAAAGCAGTGGCAGATGGAAATGGACTGGGAACATATTTTGAAGTTAATTTAATTGCACAACTGCCCTATTCCTGCTGGGTGAGGTAACAGCCATGTGGTCTAATGTGTGATTTGTTTAACTGAGAGAAATTTATTCTACTTAAAAACTATGCACACATTGCTGCTGTTGCTTATAGCTACTCCTGCCAGGAGATCTGCTATCGTGACATGTCAGATTCATCTGTCTTATGTCATCCTCACACGTCCACTGTGGCTTATCTGCAGCCAATCTGTGACATCCATCATCCATCTATGCTTAGTTCCATCCCTCTTTCTGCCATCCTCCACATTTCCCTCTAAACGATCTTGGTAGTTTTTCAAAGAACAAAGAGCAGTACAGCACAGGAGCAGGCCCTTCGACCCACCAAATCTGTGCCGACACAGGTGCCTCTCTAATCTAACATTTTCTTGCCTCCACATAGTCCATATCCCTCTATTCCCTGCCTATTCATGTATCTATCCATTCACCCTGTGTGTGAAAAACTTGCCCCTTACATCTTTTTTAAACTTTCCCCCTCTCACATTCAACATATGCCCCCGAGTAATTGACCCTTCGACCCTGGAATAAAAACTTTGACTATCCACTCTATCCAAGCTGTCATAATCTTGTTAACCTCTATCAGGTCCTCTCTCATCCTCCGACATTCCAATGAAAACAATCCAAGCTCTGATCAATTCTGATCAAGTGGCTTTTCTTTTCTGGATGTCTTTTTTTCAGAATTCCTTTTGTTCTTGATACTTCAAGTACCTTTTTATTTGATTTATGGTCTGCATATGGATTTTTTTTTAAGCATACAAATTTCAAAGGCCTCTATTTTCTTCCATAGACCTTTATTTATTGTCTAGGTCTCTGAGGCACACAAGTAGGTGGATACAAAGTAGCATCTTATAAGTTACAAGCTTGATTTTTTTTGTTGTTAACACATCCTTCATCTTCACAAAATTACTTCTGTTTATCTCTATCCATCTTCTAACTTCTGCATCACATCTGCCACCTTCTGTTATCAAATTTATCTACTTGTTCCAATTTGACATCATCCATTCCAATCTTCACTTTAGTTTTTCCAGTACATTTCTTCTGACGACCATTGTTTCTGTCTTTTTGGTGTTCTCATTCAATCCATATTCTAACATTCTAGATTTTACATGATCCATGATATTTTGTAGGGTCTCTTCTGATTCTGAAGGAGCTCTGTATCTGTCAGTGTAATGCAAATTTGTTATACTCTTGCCTCTAATTTTTTACCCTTGGAAGTACATCTATTTTTTGAATATTTGTTCTGTGTACAGGTTGAATAATTTTGGTGACAATGCACAGCCTTGTCATGCTCCTCTCTTCACCTGAAACATATCTGATTGTCCCTCTTCTAGCCTGATGCTTGCTATTTGGTCCTAATATAGAGTCCAGATAAATCTCACATCCTTACGGGCGGCATGGTAGCACAGTGGTTAGCACTGCTGCTTCACAGCTCCAGGGTCCTGGGTTCGATTCCCGGCTCGGGTCACTGTCTGTGTGGAGTTTGCACATTCTCCTCGTGTCTGTGTGGGTTTACTCCAGGTGCTCCGGTTTCCTCCCACAGTCAAAAAGATGTGTGGGTTAGGTTGATTGGCCAGGTTAAAAATTGCCCCTTAGAGTCCTGATGCGTGGATTAGTGGGTGAATATGTGGGGGTAGGGCCTGGGTGGGATCATGGTCGGTGCAGACTTGATGGGCTGAATGGCCTCCTTCTGCACTGTAGGGTTTCTATTCTTCTTCTTACTGTCAATGTCACATTTCAGCAAGACATCTATTAATTTTTGGTGATAAACATGACGGAATGCTTTTTCGTAGTCTATGAAGCATATGCAAATGTTCTTGTTTATTTCTAGATATTTATCAAAGATTGTTCTTGGATTAAATATTTCTTCTCTTGTTCCTATTCCAGGGCCTGAATTATTCACCCATCAGGGACATGCATTCAGCAAGTTTAGAAGCTCATGTGGAATGAGTTCCCCGCCGCGATCAGTCCAGGGGTGTAATTTCATTCTCGCTGGCCAATTGACAGCCAGTCAGGATGAAACACACACTTTGAAAGGCTGAGTGCTGCCAGGGAGGATGGGAAGAGGCAGGCGCCAAGAAAAGGGAGCATGCAGGTTAGCATTTCCAATGTGCATCCTCCGGGAGACAGCCGCTGTGGAGCCATCGGAGGGAACTGCAGACCTGTGAAAAATAAATAAATAGCGACAGGAAAATGATGCCGCGAGTATCCAGGCAGCACAATCACACACAAGCCTTAGTCTCCAGCCACATTTGTTAATTTTATTTAAGTCCTGACCTTTCATCCCATTGAGGTTGCAGACTAAATGTAAAGGCCACTTGGCCAATCAGCCCGCCTTCCAATCATAAAGGAAGATGGACACCATAAAATTCTGGTCAATTGGTCCTTAAATAATTTTAATTGACTTCTTGATTGTCGGTGAGCACACTTCCGACTCTCGCACGCACTCACTGACTGAAATATTGTGCGAGTCTGTGATAACATCAGGATATCGGTCTGCATTCCTCACATAAAATTCTCACCCAAGTCTAAATCCAGACTGTATTTCACCAATTGCTGCCTCAAATGTGTTATTATTCTTTTTATCATAATTTTCAAGATCACTCTCATGAGATGACTCATTAAGTTTATAGTTCTAAAATGATTGCACTCCATTGCTGAGGTAACTTAATGAATGACTGTCTCAAACCTTTTGGAACGTGTCCTTTGGTATATCTTTGATCACAAATTTCTGTTCTCATTTCGAATTTTGTTTCTCTAAGAACTTTTAGATGTTTAGTTGTTATTTCATTTATATCTGGAGCTTTTCCTATATGCATTGATTTCAAAGCATTCTTTACCTCTAATATTGTAACGTTTGGGCCAATGCTTGTCTCTACAACATGAGGACTCCCTCAGTTTGGATCATTATATAATTCACTTATTTGTTATTTTTTGTTACTGCATCCCTTTCAAACAATATTTTACCATCTTTGTCTATTTTGCACCCACTATCCCTTTCTTTCTAGCTGTCAAAGATTACACTTTCTGGTGCACAACTCTCATTTTGCAATTTCGGTCCAACCCCAATATTTCATCATACATCCCATTATCTCTGTAACCTGCCTATATGCATTCTTCATTTTCTTTTCAATTTCATCTTACTCGAGTGTGTTTTTCTTCCCTCTCTCTGTTATTATTGTTTGCATCTCTATCATCCAACTTGTCTCTTTTTCGCTTCCTCTTTTGGTAATATTTCCTTTGCAGCATGTTGTATATTGTCTTTTATATTTTATCATTTGTTTTCTATTTCTGGTTCTTAGGCCTCTGTTTGTTCTGGTTCCTCAATCCTGAGACATTCGTAATTGCTTTTAATTTAAGGGTGAATGCCTCTCTGATGTCTTCATCCTTCAACCTATCAAGGTCTAAATGGTCACACATCTTTTTCCTTTTTTTGGCATTTTCAGTTTCAACTTAATTTTTGCTACAGGGAGACAATGATCTGAATTTATATCTATGCTGGGATACATATGAATATTTTTTATGCTGTTTCGAAGTTGTTGTTTTGCCATCACATATTCTATGCACATCACCTGGATTTCTGCGCATTCACAGTCTTTTTGCTTGCTTCAAGATGGTGTTTGCCACCATCAGATCATTTTCTTGACAAAATTGTATCAGCCTCTCTCCTCCTCCATTTCTCGATCGAAGACCATATTGATTGACATGCATTGCTGATGTTCCTTCACTGATTTTAGTGTTGAAAGCACCCATTACATTACTACATCAGTTGATTTAACTTGATCAAAACACCTTGGGATGTCATCATATAATGCCTCTATTTCCTGCTGGCTGATTTTTTGTGTCAGGGCATAAACCTTTGTGCCATCCAAATAAAAAAGCTATCCCTCAATCTTAATCATGATCGCTCTTTCTGAGATTGACTAGTAACCTTAAACTGATTTCTTCTATCTTATGTTTACTAGGATTCCTACTCCATTTTTATGCTTCTCACCTCCTGAGAAGTAAAGCACATTGTTCTTCTTTGCCATCTGACCAGATTTTAACCATCTTACTTTTGCAATTCTTAGTATGTTAATAACAATGGGAGGTATATTCCGTGTAACCTGCATCATCATCTACAGCAACAGAGGCAGCTCACCATCAGCTGGCAGCAGGATCTTCTGGTCCTGCTGTTGTTAACAGAGTTTCCATTGAATCCACCCTTCACGGCTGTGAAAAACGTGGCAGGGCTGCGCCGTCAGTGAGACCAGAAGATCCCGCCAATGCGAACAGCTGGAAAGTTCAGCCAGTGTCTATCCATTACATATATGCAGTTGTGAAGCTTTCCTACTTGATATAAAGTCCTTATATTCCATGTTCCCATTCTCAAGAAACTATCACTTCCATTTAATATAATGGGCTCAGAAACTGATCGCTCTTGTGAGCTTAGGTAAACCTCATCAGAAATCTGTTGGTTACTAGTTGGGCAAGGGGTACAGCAGAATTGACTGCAGGATCCCCACTCTTCTGTATCTCGTATTCTTCGTCTATGTCTTTCCTTGTATAACTATGTGGCTTGTACGGTGCGAGGTCCCAGACGCATTCCAAGTAACTGGTCAGATTATCTTACAAAGCATCATGACTGTGCCCTTGGGTGTATCACACATCTTGTTAGTCTGCACTTTCTCACCCATTGTCCGACTAGCATGTTAAAATCTTCTGACATTCACAGATTTTATGTACATTAGAAGGGACTACATCGCTATTCCACATTAATCAAAGCTGATGGTCCCCTCACTTAATTTTGCACCACTGTTCAGTCAAGATCCTGGGGTATGACCACTGGAGCGCACAACCAACTACCAAACATAGTGGCTGGATTCCATTATCATTTTTTTAGTCCACTTGCTGCCCAGCAGTCAGACTGGTTGACACACTGGCTGCCAACGAGGAAAAGCTAGCAGTAGATGATTGTACGAGAACACCATTGTGAATGATCCTTGTCAAGCGGGAAAGGCCAGGGTGATATTGTACAGGGTGGCGCACAGGGAAACTAGCATGAGGGGAAGTTGGAGGCCACCCAATTGCAGCAGTGAGGAGATGCTGTGATCGCAGAGAGGTTTGTTTGAGGGGCTGGGAGCAGCACTCCTGCTCCTCCTGACTCCAAAGCAGTGCTCCAAAAAATATGATCCTGCTTGATCCAGCTGCTCTCCTCTCCATTTAACAGCTGGGTTTCCTAAGCTCCTGCAAACTCGACTGATAACTGTCACCGAGTGTTGGATACCATTCAGTAGGTTTTCATGAAGCTTTCATAGTTTTAAGTAGGTTAGCTGTGTGCATTTATTAACTACAATATTTATGTAGACATATACAGTAAAGGGTTCAAGCTAAGAGTTGTCTCTATGCTTGCTTATGCACATGGCTTTGTCCAACACTAGACTGACCCCTAGGTGCAGGTCAGATGTTCTCTTATATCACTGTGTGGGCAATACTTCAGTCCCACGTTAATCCAATATGTACCAAACCCTTACACTACTGCAACCAAGAAGTTTAATTCAAGTTCTCAACTACTAGATCTAGTGAAGTTTCTTGCTCCTCTAGGTTGGGACCCAGACAACACAACCTGCCACCATAGAAGTGATGGTGGGTGGATACACATAAGTTGGATTCAGGTTTTGCAATTTTTAACTTCCCTTTGAGTCCCTCCTGTCCATTGTAGGGAAGTTAATAGTGACCCAGTGAATCACATAAAACAATGATGCAGATTGTATTTGGCTCAGTACACATGTGAAATTATTGAACCATGTAAAGTTTATTTTCGACGGAAGCATTTGTGACCTACAGTCATCAGAGAACTTTCTTGAAACTGAAGTTTGATTCATCAGGGATAACGTGCGCGTAATTATAAAGAGATGCGATTCCATTTTTTTTGGAACAGAAAATTTCAGTAATTGATGCACCAGCAAATTCCTTTGCCAAATGTTCTAATTGATTCACTGCAGAGTTACAGACACACACAATTCATAATTTCATCATAAAAGAGATTCCATAGCATTTCGCTGATGTGACACCTTTGGTAATAATGAAGTAATCATAGTCACTTTGAGTTCTCAAATGACTGTAACATTGCCAATCATTTCTGCTCCTTAAAAATAATTCTGTTTCACAGCCAAGCCTTTGCTAAAAGAACACCAATGTCAACTAACTCAGCATAAATTGCACACAATGTAAACAGCATTTGCTCCCATCTCAACTTCACTTATAATTAAAACTTCAATGCTTCAACATGGATCTCTGCATAATGCACAAGCTTACCACTGCTAACTGCTAAAATTTGAAATATAGTATAAAGGTCCCCTTCTGTCATTAGTTGACATTTATATTTGGATGGGTAAATATCAGATAGAATTTATGATGCACATATTAAACGATCAAGTTGGCCTAACATGCTAATTGTATAATTGGATTCTTTCTCAGTCACGCTGAGTTGGGTGAGGTAATAAAACTAATGCCTTAGGAAAGGCAACTCACCTCTACAAAAGGAGATAGAAACATAGAAACATCGAAAAACTACAGCACAAACAGGCCCTTCGGCCCACAAGTTGTGCCGAACACATCCCTACCTTCTAGACCTACCTATAACCCTCCATCCTATTACGCTCCATGTACTCAACCAGGAGTCTCTTAAAAGACCCTATTGAGTTCGCCTCCACCACCACTGACGGCAGCCGATTCCACTCGCCCACCACCCTCTGTGTGAAAAACTTACCCCTAACATCTCCCCTGTACCTACCCCCTAGCACCCTAAACCTGTGTCCTCTCGTAGCAGACATTTCCACCCTGGGAAAAAGCCTCTGAGAGTCCACCCGATCTATGCCTCTCAACATCTTATACACCTCTATTAGGTCTCCTCTCATCCTTCGTCTCTCCAAGGAGAAAAGAACAAGCTCCCTCAGCCTATCCTCATAAGGCATGCCACTCAATCCAGGCAACATCCTTGTAAATCTCCTCTGCACCCTTTCAATCTTTTCCACATCCTTCCTACCGTGAGGCGACCAGAACTGAGCACAGTACTCCAAGTGGGGTCTGACGAGGATCTTATATAGCTGCATCATTATCCCCGGACTCCTAAACTCAATCCCTCGATGAGTTGCCTTTCCTAATGCAAAAGCTGGCTAAATATATTTTTCCATCATGAGGGACAAATAAAATCCTCCTTTCTAAATTAATGGACAGGATTTTTGTAGCTCGAGTCAGGACATTTCCAGAAAGGTGGAGGCCAAGAACAAGTTGGGTGCACCGAACTAGGAAACAGATCAGAGGCAGCGAAGGGTGGGGCGAGTGCCAAGGCGGGCTGGTTAGGAGGCAGCCTTGTGTGGTGAACCATAGATGGTTACCACTATGGGTACTTGTATATATGTTACTCTTGTTGCTGTTGGGGTTAGGGTTGTTGGGTGTTCCACCTGTTATTACTGTTTATGTGGTACACTCCGTTCGGCTCCGCCCAGGACTCCGCCTTCTTACAGGAGTATAAAGGTCACTGCTACGTCCTAGTAGTCTTTAGTCTGGGATAATATTGTTGAGTAGTGTGCTCCTATTTGTAGTGAATAAAAGCCTTTATTCCCGGGTACGTTCTAGCCTCCCGTGTGAATCAATCGTGCATCATCTTGGTTAGCTGAGAGTCCTTATAGCTTCTGCAGCAAACTAGAAGGAACAACTTCAAAGAAAAAAAAATATTTTTCTAAACTTAATTTCCTCCAGTCATCAGGTTTCAGGTTTAAATTAAAAACAAACTGAACTGCAGAATGAGATCCCAAAACATAACAGAAAGCAATGTAACCATTTAGCTGTGCTGAAGCAGGTCAAAGTTTATTTCGAGTGTTTTCTTTAGTTTTATGTGGCTTCCTGAGTTGTTAAAATCTGGGACCCAATAGCAGCTATCTGAAGGTGAGTATTGTGCTTTTCGGAGTTATATAAGATTACACAGAATACATTTTTGGGCAAAGGACCTAGCAGGGAGCTTAGCCTGAATCAGGAATATTCCTGGTCAATGCAAATGCATACAACTTCTTCATCATAGCTGCTCAGGCTGGAAAATCTACTGAGGAGCCTTTTAGTTTAATTAGAAACCTATCTTTTCTTTTATTTCACACAGTTAGTCAAATTTAATGTAGATTAATTTATGTTAAGTTGCAAATGGAACGATTTGAATTCTTTGTTTCGTGACTAGATCTGTGTTATTGGATTTAGTTTTAAATAGTTGTTGACTGCGAGGTGGCTACACTCCAATCATGATTTACCTGGTGAAAACCAGGAAGTCTCAAGACTTGTGACTTGTAGTTGATTTGCATTTAAATTGCTGATGTAGTGTGTTACGTATGTGGGGCGTAGCCCCTTTAAGAGGACGGGTCAGGTGACCCAGGGCAAGGGGTGATCTGCCGAGGGTTGAACATGTAGTTGAGGGCTGGAGTGTGAGAAGAACAGTTCAGGAATAAACTCCTATTTATTCTTGTAACTTGCCTCCGTGTCCATTCTTTGGAGCTACAACTCCCCTCGCCACCCCCCCACCCCCGGGCACCTCCCTCAACCACTAGTCTCAGACTTAATATAGCTTTATTTCTTGGTCAGCTGAAGTGGTTTCATTTATAAATGAAAACATTTGTCCCCTCCTTTTCAGCTGTTAACTGGTTTTTTTATTATAACAGATAGAATTATATCCAGGTGGGATAAATATTTCAAAATGCTACACTTGATTAAAAGCCACTCAACAAAAAGTGGCTTATTTCCAAATAATGCTATTTTAGTCCCTTCCTATTCTAGCTGAAGTGAGGAGTAAAATCATGCAGTAGTTTTCCAGGTTTTGTAATATGGATGGAAATCAATGCAGTAAAGAGTTAACTTTCTTCTGAATCAATGCATACCTGAAGCATTGCAAAAATCGAGCAGCGTTGCAGCAGCTGGAAGAAGGAACTGATCTGAATGAACTTGTGAAAGTCAGAGGAATTGAAGTTCTGCAGCAGTTCCGCAATTGCTCACTGCTAATCTGATGGACCATCCACTGAAACCCCAGTTTTTGGGCAAATTTCCACAGGGGCTCTTCCCCTTGCCTGCCATGATATTGGCCCAAAAGCTGTGAAAACCCCAGAAGTATTACATTACCAACATTATTACATTATTATTAGAAAATCTTACTACACACAAGGAGACCATTCAGTCCATTGTGGCTATACACTAACTCTTGGATACACTAACCAGGGAGTGCTGAGGCAAAACCTGTTACGAGAGTTGGGGATTGTGTGGAGGCTTCCTTGAGGGTTCTTGGAGCAGTACTCCTCCCTTGTCTGACACTCAGGGCACTACAAGAGTCCCTGTCCTTGGAGAACCAACAATTCCCACTGCAGGAAAGAAACCAGGAATCCTGGGAGGGTCTCCCATTCATTTTCTATGAAATTTTAGTCATGCGCCAATGATCAAACCTCATGGTTGTGTTAATTAGGCCCCACCAGCTCTTAGAAAAAGCCTCATCCCTGGCCTTATTCCAGAAACCTTTTAAGTCTAAAAGGGCTAGAATGAGGTCACATGATCCAATCTTGATATTTTAATTTCATCCCCAACTCACTACCGATTTTTTGGGGGGGTGGCGGGGCGGGGGGGGGGGGGCGGGGGCGGGTGAGGAGGTGAGTTAAAATTGAAGGCAAGGGGCAGAATTTTCCCTGTATGCTCCAGAAACGCATTGTCACGCTGTGGGCAGAATTTAGTTTCTGCGAAGCGTTAGGCCTCATCATTTAGAGAACTCTCCGGGAAGCCCCACAATATTTTGAAGCAATCAGCTATTTAACTGGCCAACATTGAGCGCACCATGCAACCAACGCTCTGGTCGATGGAAATCTCAACCCGGGAGCTGATAGCCAGAAGTTGGCAGCTCGGCATTGCAAGTAGTGCCACGGGCAGTGGTGGCTATGCCAGTAATGCTCTGAGGCACTCACCAGGGGTCATCTCCGGATCCCTGGAAACAGGTGAGTGGCAGGGATTAGTGGTTGTAAGAGGGGGGCCATCAGCGAGCGGGGAGTCTGGAATGCAAAGTGAGGGGTGTGGCTTTCATTGTCCCCCAGGCACAGTGCTGCAGTGATCAGAAGAAATATTGCAGCGCTCTGCCTGGAACTAATTCCTGGGACCATCAAGGGGCGGGAGGATAGGGGATGACTTAGAGTGTCGAGCTGGGGCGGTGGGGGGGGGGGGGGGAAGCGTGTGATTGTGGTCTCACGGGATAGGCCAGGGTGCGGGTGAGGCACAGGAAAGGCTGAGCCTCCCAGGTCATGGCTTCAGCTGCTTCATCAATGACTTGCCATAAGTGGGGATGTTCGCTGGTAACTGCACAATGTTCAGCACCATTCGCAACCGCTCAGATACTGAAGCAGCCCGTGTCCAAATGCAGCAAGACCTGTGCAGCATCCAAGCTTGGGACACACACACACATGCACAATCCTGCAGACAGTACGTCATTTCTGACCCTCAAATGCCTGTCCACCATCTACAAGGCAAAAAACAGGAATCTGATGGAATGCTCTCCACTTGCCTGGATCAGTGCAGCTTCAACAATACAAGAAGTTCAACACCATCCAGGACAAAGCAGCCCACTTGTGTGGCACCTTATCCACCCCTTTCAACATCCACTGCCTCAACCATCTATGCAGTGGCAGCCGTGTGTACCATCTGCAAGGTGCACTGCAACAAATCACCAAGGTACCTTTGACAGCATCTTCCAACCCTACGACTCTTACCATCTAGAAGGACAAGAGCAGCACTTACCGGAGAACACCAGCTGCAGTCCTCCTCCCAAGTCACTCACTATCCTGACTTGGAAATTATTCATTGTTCTTTCACTGTTGCTGTGTCAAAATCCTGGAACTCCCTCCCGAACAGCAGTTTGAATGTACCTGCACAAATTGGACTGCAAAGGGTCAAGAAGGCTGCTCACTATCGCCTTCTCAAGCATAATAAGCAATGGACAATATAAATGCTGGCCTAGAATTTAAAAATGCACTGTGCACAGTTTTGCTCTCCTTACTTAAGGAGGAAAATACTTCCATTGGAAGTGTCCAGAGAAGGTTGGGCAGGTTGGGCCAATACCCATTAGAGTTTACAAGAATGTGGGTGATCTTATTGGACTATATAAGATCATGAGGGGACTTGACAGGGAGATGTTGATGGATATTTTCACATGAGGGGGGAGTCTAAAACACAGGGAACACAGTTTAAGAATTAACGGTCTCCGAGATTTGGAGAATTATTTTCTCTCTGAAAGTTGTTTGTCAGTGGAATTCTCTTCTCCAGATCTTCGGACACTTACCTCGCTTAGCCTACATCTAGAATCACAGCATTGTGGCTGACTCTTAAATGCCCTCTAAACAATGGCAATGGGGGATGGGCAATAAGTGCTGGCCTAGCCAGCAACACGCACATCCCATGAATGAATTTTTAAAAATTAGTTAGATCTGCTAACCATTGCATGTGGGTTTCATTGCCACCATCTAATCCTCCCTCCATGAAAATTGCCTGGAGTTGGAGCCAGGGAACTGGCGTGCTTGTGAGCATCACTATTTCTAATGCCTGCCCTCCTCTGTTTTCAATCCCAGTGGGGCAAAGATCAAGCCCAAAGTTTGTGTGTGTAAGATTAGAAAACTCACTCAGTAATAGAAGTTTATAGAAGTGATAGAAGCCTTTCACCTCAATGCAAAATTTGATACACCAGAGCTGGAATTCTCCAGCAGTTCACGCCTTGCCACCGCTGCAAGTGAGAAAGGAGAATTTGGCACTCAGCCAAGTTTCCTTTCACTGCAGCGGGACTGGAGAATTCCAGCTGCAGGCGAGTTTGAAGAATCCAGTCTAATTGGCTCAGTAATACTTGACTTTCATCAGCTTCCGTAGCATAACTGACTGGCTGCATTTTGACAGATGGAGGCTAGGAATTTCCTTGGATCTTTCTATCCTGACACCCAGGCCCTACTTAAGAATTCAGCAATATAGAGTTAAATCCAACCTCTGCTTTACAACAATGAACAATAAGATGCAAGGCGGAACGAAGATAATTAAAACTGATGTTTCTGTTATTAGAAATTGATACTGAATTGTCTATTTACATAGTTCATTAAGCATCAAATGATTGATTGTGAGATTATGATAAATTGCACAAGCTAAATCTTCTAAATGAAAATGGATGTGTAATGTTTACAATTTAACTAAGCTTGGAGAAGAATAATTACACTGACCTTTGTTAATAATGCATGAAATACACAATGGTATAATCGGCTTTCTCAAAACTTAGTTTCTAAGGATGCAAGGTTATTAAAATATCTCAAATGCATACAGAACAGACTGATCTTTAAAGGATATTTTCATTTCATTGGCCAAAAGGACCATTTTTTTGAGCTAACTTTACATTTGTGGTATCACCTTTATTTTTGATTTTGACTTACCACTCTATAGCTGAAATTAAGGGAGACAATCTAACCTTCTTGGGCCTGGGTGGAATAAGTAAACTAAGAATGGATAGTTATGTCTTTCATGCTGTGAAGCATTGGCTCAAAATTTTCACTCAGGGTTGGAACCCTTACTTCACTTACACACTTAACTTCATCTAATTTTTTGGACAACCTTCTGATGGACGATCCTTCCAAACTGACTCAGCGCTGGGAACCTCAGAGGCATAAGCAAAGGGAACCTGTGCAGAAGCAGTGTCCCTTTTCTGCGGCACCAGCTGCTGTATTCTGGTAAGCAAATAGTTTAAATATCCCAAAGCTTCTTTGAAAGGCCAAGGACAAAAGGCAAGGATTATGTTCACTGGAGTTTAGAAGAGTGAGAGGGAATCTCGTAGAAGCTTATACAATTCTAACAGGGTTAGACAGATTCAGAAAGAATGTTCCCAATGGTGGGGGAGTCCAGAACTAGGGTGAAAGAGGAAGTTATTAGCCAACTAATAAGGTTTTAGACAGAGCACATAAGGCATTGACAGCACTACCAGCAAAAAGTTAAATGATTCTTGAAATAAAAATAATAAGCTAATGAAATAAATAGTTTACACATATGTGGATGCAATAAAATAATTAAATAGGTAACCATGATTTTATGACATATGTGCTGATATTTTAAATGCATTTTAAAAATTGAATGAATCGTTCATTTCAGCCAAAAGCAAGTTACCGCAAAGAGTGACGGTAAAGGCAGAAAGCTCAAAGCCAAAGGCCTGAGAACCTCAGTAGTAAGCAGGATTCATATCAGAAAGTTTCTGGAGAGGGAACACATTTTGTAACTTTATGAATAGGGATATTGGTTGTTTAGACACAGAATAGAAACATCCCAGGATGCAGGATCACGTGTCTATCCAGACTTGGCAATGAGCCAATGGGAATGTTCACTTTGACCTTTATGTTGAGTGTCCTTAGTTACTTAGCAACAGGGAAGTGGACTCAGCCAAGATGGGAGTCAGCGTCCGGATTAAATGGACAAAGGAAATATCATCGTGCAGAATGGTAAAATGCGGTTGGCTGAGTTACTTGTCAGGAAATATTATTGATGTATATTTACTAAATGTAATTGATTTTGAATTAATATGAAGCGGGAATGATTGTTAAGAAAATCTATAATTGATCTGTTTTTGATTGTATACATTAGATTCATCAGAGATGTTCTGCCGCTGTATTCCAGAGCTGCTTAACCCTTTGGTGCTCTCCGAGCAGATGCTTATTGTGTTTTTTTTTGTTTTAAAATAAATGTTATGTCTTTATACAGAGATATTTGCCTTGTGAGATTTGTATCGTCTCAACCCCGCAACATAGGGGTCATAGTTTGAGGATAAGGGGTAAACCTTTTAGGACTGAGGTGAGGAGAAATTTGTTCACCCAAAGGGTGGTGAATGTGTGGAATTCACTACCACAGAAAGCAGTTGAGGCCAAAACATTGTCTGATTTCACAAAGAAATTAGATATAGCTTTTGGGGCTAAAGGGATCAAGGGATATGGGGGGGCACGGGGTTATCAGGATATTGAATTTGATGATCAGCCACGATCAAAAGGCTGAATGGCCTACTCCTGCTTCTAGTTTCTATGTTAAGGAGTCACAGATGAACAGAATGATGAAGAAAACATTCGGCATGCTTGGTTTCATTGGTTAGAACATTGAATTGTTGAAGTTGTACAAGACCTTAGTAAGGCCACACTTGGAATACTGTGTACAGTTCTGGTCACCCTATTATAGAAGAAAGGATATTATTAAACTAGAAAGAGTGCAGAAAAGATTTACTAGGATATTACCGGGACTTGATGGTTTGAGTTATAAGGAGAGGCTGGATACACTGGGGCTTTTTTTCCTAGAGCTTAGGAGGCTTAGGGGTGACCTTACAGAGGTCTATAAAATAATGAGGGGATAGGTCAGCTAGATAGTCAACATCTTTTCCCAAAGGAAGGGGAGTCTAAAACTAGAGGGCATAGGTTTAAAGTGAGAGGGGAGAGATACAAAAGGGTCTAGAAGGGCAATTTTTTCACACAGAGGATGGTGAGTGTCTGGAATGAGCTGTCAGAAGCAGTAGTAGAGGCGGGTACAATTTGTCTTTTAAAAAGTATTTGGACAGTTACATGGTTAAGATGGGTATAGAGGGATAAGGGCCAAATGCAAGCAATTGGGACTAGCTTTGTGGTAAAAAAAAAAGGGCGGCATGAACAAGTTGGGCCTAAGGGCCTGTTTCCATGCTGTGAACCTCTATGACTCAAAGTGGGTAAAGTAAGTGGTTGAAGGACACGACATCGGGATGATGGGGTCTGCTGAGAGCCCTGCACTTTCCTCTGGGCCCCATTGATGGTGTCCATAATGGAGAGCTGTCTGCCTCTAATTGGCCATCAACTCTCGGGGGTGGTGATCCCCTACAATTAAATATCCCCTTGTGGAGCTAAGACCCCCAGCAGTAGCATTCCCGCTGACAATTAGGGGCTTCATTCCCTTGGGGGTGGTTGGAAACCTGGTTGGCGGGGGTGCCACCTGTTTTGGTGGTAGGCATTGGGCCTCCTCAGCACCCTGATTAAATTCCGTCCAATGTACTGACAATTAGACAAACAGTAAGATGGCACTGGGCAGGATTACCTTCCAAGTTCTTATTTGTTCTAAAAACAAAATTAGCACATGAATAAAAAAAACACAGAAACATGTTCTGGTTAGTGTCAAATGTCAGTGTAATTTTAATGGTGAATTCCGCATCAGGTTCAGAACAGAAATGCAAATGAATAAAGATTAAAGCTTCAGATTTTGCCACATTGTAGCAAATTTCATGTTCTCTATATCAACGTTCACTGTAGTATCTGATTGAAAGTAAATCATATTTTCTGGATCACTGAACTGAAAACTTAAAAGGTTACAAGTGAACACGATATATTATTTTAGTTTTATAAATTATTAAAAGATTTTGAGAGTCAGCACTTATCAGGTTAGATGTGCTCTCACCATTTTATTTTATGAAGAAGAAAGATGTTATTACTAGTTTAATGCATCAATGGACGGAAGCGTGGCTGATTCTAGTGGTGTCCTCTACGGCTGCTTGAGAGCATTTTGTGACATAAAAGTTTGAGTGCAGTGGCGAATTTCACTGCCTCTGGTAGTGTAGGTCAGATGTTTGACAATCCCCTTAGGCCTTTGTAGTCCAAACAGCATATCTCAATCACTGCCCTTCCACTGAGGCTGAGCCTTATCAGGCATTACTCCTGCATCATGATTAGATGACTGACCCTAAGAGAATAATAATAAGCAATTTACACTAACAGATAACCATCACAGTCATTAACGCGAGACCATGCACCAAAAAAAATCTTTCCAGTTGAGAGACAGCGTGCCTGATGCGGAATTCACCATTCACTTTTCAGTTGGCTCCAGCATACTGTCTCCCAAGTGCCTCATGATTGCTCATGTATTCAATTAGCAAAGTTCGACCATGAATCCATTTTAAGAATAGTAGCACTACTCAGACTAATGGTACAAGTGGTTGAATAAAGGGTGTTATTACTTTCTACCAGCATCATGTTGCCCAGATGTACTTTGTTGCAGAACAAAATGTTACCCTCGGTATCGATGATACTGCTATCCTTTTCTTGCTCCTAGTAAATGGAGCTTTTAATGCGGCTCTGTTTAAAGCGGTGCAGTTTTTCATTTGTCAAATGTCTTTTGTTATTGCAGCCTTGTCCTATGCTGTTTGACTTCTGTGAACTCTACATATGCTCACACTAACAGCTTGAAATTAGACGACCCGTGTCAATTAACACTTGCGTTTCATTTGTAAAATGAAAACAGAGCAACTTTTCTCTTCTTGAACAGGTTTATGGCGCGATTTCATCTGACATTCCATTCCCAAAGGCCAAGCCGGCTTGTTATTCTTCACTTGTAATCATGTCTTGGATTTCTCTCTCTCTCTACAGCATTGGCAAAGCAATTACACCAAAGCCCCCAGACAGAAAGCCTTTTGATGTTAGGAAGGTGATGGAGGCAGAAATAGATGAATAGAGGAATCGGTCACAAAAGAGCTTTTAAAAAAAAAGTATTCCTTGCACCTTACTCTGCGTACAAAAAGAATAAGAATAACCAATCATTGAACTGTAGGGCAAAGGTAAAAGTGCTGCATATGTTGGAAATCAGAAATATAAACAGAATATGCTGAAAACACTCAGCAGCTCAGGCAGCATCAGTGGCAGGAGAAACCCTTTCAGATTGATGCCTTTCCATCAGAACTCTAAACTTGAACACGCTGAAATTCTTACCATAACATTGGTGAATCTAAGGCAAACGCCACTTTGGTGCACAAATACCAGTGTGAATAAATTAAGGGCAAGATTTTCTCCAATGTCAGTGGGTCGATGTTGGGCAGGAAAAGCGACATTGAGGCCACCAATAGCAATGGCGGGTTTTTTGCCACATAGTGCAAACCTTTGAAGAGAAAGAAGGCAGGCAGAGTTCCACGTTATTTCAGGCCAGCTTCTGATGCGTCCGCCCCTCCATCAACTCATTATTTAACAGGGGGGATATAATTCCAGTCTGTGCGCCTGATATGAGATGTTAATTTATTGCAGTGAGATTCCTGATGTTGAACAGCTGGAAACGCAGCCTATCACAAGGGGACAATCACAATCTGTTACGTCGACGTGAAACGCGACGTTGGCCTTTTCACAATATTCTCTGCTCTTGTTGCCAAACCAATCTGAGCTGCGGCACAGTGGTTAGTACTGCTGCCTCACAGCACCAGGGACCCAGGTTCAATTCCCAACTTGGGTCACTGTCTGTCCGGAGTCTGCACAATCCCCCCCGTGTCTGTGTGGGTTTGCTTCAGCTGCTCCGGTTTCCTCCCACAGTATGAAAGACGTGCTGGTTAGGTGCATTTGCTATGCTAAATTCTCCCTCAGTGTACCCGAACAGGCACCAGAATGTGGCGACTAGGGGATTTACACAGTACCTTCATTGCAGTGTTAATGCAAGCCTTCTTGTGACACTGATAAAATTAAAAATCAAAAAAATGTAACCGGAAGCAAAATATCTTGGCCTAAGACACTACATACACCACAAAATCATTTTCTGGGACTTTGTGTTTCTCCAGAGACCCTTAAAAAAAAATCTAAAATAGCTGGGACTAAGCAAGACATGCTGACCTGTCTCTCTAAATGCAATAAGTTGAGCTCAGAACATTTTTATTTCTCTGAAGAAAAATTTTAATTGGCTTTTTTGGGGGCAGAGTCTTGGTTAAATACCTCACTGTCATGTTCTTGTTTCCTCAATATGCATCACTGCTTTATCCATTTTTACATGGGCATGGGGTTTGGAGTTCAGTGATGAAAATCATGCTTTTATCCATTTTCTGACAACTTAAATATGTTTAATCATTTAAGTTGTAATAACTTAAGACAAAATCCATAGACAAAAGATTAATCCGGGATAGTCAGCACGGATTCGTGAAGGGCAAGTCGTGCCTCACAAATTTGATTGAATTTTTTGAGGAGGTAACTAAGTGTGTTGATGAAGGTAGGGCAGTTGATGTCATATACATGGATTTTAGTAAGGCGTTTGATAAGGTCCCCCATGGTCGGCTTATGATGAAAGTAAGGAGGTGTGGGATAGAGGGAAAGTTGGCCGATTGGATAGGTAACTGGCTATCTGATCGAAGACAGAGGGTGGTGGTGGATGGAAAATTTTTGGACTGGAGGCAAGTTGCTAGCGGAGTGCCACAGGGATCAGTGCTTGGTCCTCTGCTCTTTGTGATTTTTATTAATGACTTAGAGGAGGGGGCTGAAGGGTGGATCAGTAAATTTGCTGATGACACCAAGATTGGTGGAGTAGTGGATGAGGTGGAGGGCTGTTGTAGGCTGCAAAGAGACATAGATAGGATGCAAAGCTGGGCTGAAAAATGGCAAATGGAGTTTAACCCTGATAAATGTGAGGTGATTCATTTTGGTAGGACTAATTTAAATGTGGATTACAGGGTCAAAGGTAGGGTTCTGAAGACTGTGGAGGAACAGAGAGATCTTGGGGTCCATATCCACAGATCTCTAAAGGTTGCCACTCAAGTGGATAGAGCTGTGAAGAAGGCCTCTAGTGTGTTAGCTTTTATTTAACAGTTTAAGAGCCGTGGGGTTATGCTGCAAGTGTACAGGACCTTGGTGAGACCACATTTGGAATATTGTGTGCAGTTCTGGTCACCTCACTATAAGAAGGATGTGGAAGCGCTGGAAAGAGTGCAGAGGAGATTTACCAGGATGCTGCCTGGTTTGGAGGGTAGGTCTTATGAGGAAAGGTTGAGGGAGCTAGGGCTGTTCTCTCTGGAGTGGAGGAAGCTGAGGGGAGACTTAATAGAGGTTTATAAAATGATGAAGGGGATAGATAGAGTGAACGTTCAAAGACTATTTCCTCGGGTGGATGGAGCTATTACAAGGGGGCATAACTATAGGGTTCATGGTGGGAGATATAGGAAGGATATCAGAGGTAGGTTCTTTACGCAGAGAGTGGTTGGGGTGTGGAATGGACTGCCTGCAGTGATAGTGGAGTCAGACACTTTAGGAACATTTAAGCGGTTATTGGATAGGCACATGGAGCACACCAGGATGATAGGGAGTGGGATAGCTTGATCTTGGTTTCAGATAAAGCTCGGCACAACATCATGGGCCGAAGGGCCTGTTCTGTGCTGTACTGTTCTATGTTCTATGTAAAAGATTGGCTGTGACTGTGGTTTTATGGGTGGAAGGATGGGTGAATTGGTGGGGTGTGAGTTTCCCACTGTAACTTTGGCAGATACCCTGGCCAGGATGTTCTGGACCCCCCGGGAGTGGTGGAGATGGCTCTCGTCATTGGTCGCCAGCAGGATCTACCAGTCCCAACAAAGTCAATGGCCATTTGCGTTGCTTGCCAGCTGCACCACCAGTGAACCTGCTGTTGCGGGGGGGGGGGGGGTGGGGGGGTTCGCATTCAGAGGGACTGGAAGGTGCGACTATAGGAAAGGGCTGGAAAACCCCACCCCCTATATATGTGCATCAATGTGGTTTCCACCCGAGCCATGAGGAAATTCCTGACGAGATTGCTTGGATAAAATTGAGCAAAAGCTTTGACATAGCATTGATGTTGGCATACAAGTTGACCTTTGGAGCCTCGAAAAATTCCTCCAAAAATTGGGCTGGCTTATACTCGGAGTATAAAAATGAACAGTCAGCATGGGTGTGGTCGGTCACCATTTTTGTCATTCATCCCATGGGTTCTGTCCTGCGCGGGCTTGTCATTAACTCCTGCACATCCTTGCAACATGGCCCTTTCTGCCTACTTGATTCCTTGCACCCAGTTATAAGATAACTAATAAGTACAACATCCACTTGTGACGTGAAAAACTAGTATGAGTACAGCATGTCATGGCAGAAAAAGGGTGTCAACTTGTATGCCAAGTATATGCAAAGACTTGATTTTTGGGGCCAGTAAAATAGAGTTTGTCTTACATGCTGGATCAACTTTTGCACCACAATCTATGGTATTTACTTGTAAAATCCTTGGCCCTAGTCTGTCTTTTGTTCCAGAGGCGAAAGTCAAACTGCAAAACTGGAGATATTTTGGCCCAATTCTTCCAAGGAAAGGCAATCGCATGGGATTGTCACTCTGCTCCAACTTTTCTGTAAGAAGTCTCACAACACCAGATTAAAGTCCAACAGGTTTATTTGGTAGCAAACGCCACTAGCTTTCGGAGCGCTGCTCCTTCGTCAGGTGAGTGGGAGATCTGTTCACAAACAGCAAACAGGGCATATAAAGACACAAACTCAATTTACAGAATAATGATTGGAATGCGAGTCTTTACAGCTAATCAAGTCTTAAAGGTACAGACAATGTGAGTGGAGGAGCATTAAGCACAGGTTAAAGAGATGTGTATTGTCTCCAGACAGGACAGTTAGTGAGATTTTGCAAGTCCAGGCAAATCGTGGGGTTACAGATAGTGTGACATGAACCCAAGATCCCGGTTGAGGCCGTCCTCATGTGTGCGAAACTTGGTTATCAGTCTCTGCTCAGTGACTCTGCGCTGTCGTGTGTCGTGAAGGCCGCCTTGGAGAATGTTTACCCGAAGATCAAAGGCTGAAGGCCCATGACCGCTGAAGTGTTCCCCAACAGGAAGAGAACAGTCTTGCCTGGTGATTGTCGAGCGGTGTTCATTCATCCGTTGTCGTAGCGTCTGCATGGTTTCCCCAATGTACCATGCCTCGGGACATCCTTTCCTGCAGCGTATCAGGTAGACAACATTGGCCGAGTTGCAAGAGTATGTACCGTGTACCTGGTGGATGGTTGCAGAGGTTGCTGTGGCAGGGTTGTGTGGTGTTGTGTCACTGTTCTCCTGAAGGCTGGGTAGTTTGCTGCGGACAATGGTCTGTTTGAGGTTGTGCGGTTGTTTGAAGGCAAGAAGTGGGGGTGGGGAATGGCCTTGGCGAGATGTTCGTCTTCATCAATGACATGTTGAAGGCTCCGGAGGAGATGACATAGCTTCTTCGCTCCGGAGAAGTACTGGATGATGAAGGTTACTCTGTCCACCGTGTCCCGTGCTCCAAGTGGAGAGGAGCAAACTGCCAACTTTTCTGTGCCATGATGGAGCTCAGTGTTTCTGGCTGTGGATTCTGATACCTGCTTCTTCAGAAATGCTGAGTATATCTGAAATGAAACTGTTTCTTTGTGGCACTGGATTGTCTGAGGATGGCAAACACACAGCACACTGGTAAGTAAAGTGCTTAAATGGCTCAAAATTTTTTTGAGAAGCTATGGAGTGAAGATGAGCATATAATTGACTCAGGTGGCAGGTGGATAGAGTGGCAGGTGGGGAGGGTGGTAGGTAGGTACGGTGAGATGGTGGCACGATAGCAGTGGTGGAGATGGTAGCGTGGCAGGTGGGTAGGTTGGCAAGTGGGTGAGTTGAATAGGGTGGCAGTTTGGTAGGGGGTAAGTGGGCACGGTGGCTATGCGACAAGTGGATGCGGTGTGTAGTGTGGCAAGTGGGAAGGGTGATTAATGGGTGAGGTGGGTAGGATGGATGACAGCTTTGCAGGTGGGTAGGGTGGCAGGTGAGTAAGAGTGGGGAGGCCTTGCTGCAACTGTGCGAGGTACTGGTAAAACCACATCTGGAGTAGTGTGAGCAGTTTTTGTACTCTTATTTAAGGAAAGATACTTCATTGGAGGCAGTTCAGAGAAGTTTCAATAGGATGATACCCGCTATGGAGGGATTGTCTTATGAGCAACGATCAAACAGTTTGGAACTCTATCCTTTGGAATTTAGAATAATGAGAGATGATCTCATTGAAACATTTACGGTTCTAAAGGGGCTTGACAGAGTAAATGCTGAGCGGATGTTTCCCCTCATGGGAGAGCCTAGCACCAGAAGGTCTCAGAATAAAAGGATGCCAATTTAAGACAGAGATAAGGAGGAATTTCTTCTCTCAGAGGGTCGTGAGTCTTTGGAACTCCTTGCCACAGAAAGCTGTGGGGGCAGAGTCTTTGTGTATAATTAAGGATGAGGTAGATAGATTGTTGATCAGTAAGGGAATCAAGGTTTACAGGGAAAGGACAGGAAAGTGGACATAAGGAATATCAGATCAGTCATAATCCTTTCGAATGGCAGAGCAGGTTTGAGGAGCCAAATGGCCTACTCCTGTTCCTATCCCTTATGGTCTTATAGGCCCCTCCTGGTCCTCAATATTGTTCATTTCCAGGTTGGTTTAGTGCAATTCTAACCTCCTGCTGAGTTAGACCACTGAGTTAAAAAGGATGATCATGACCTGGCACATACAAGTCAAAAAGGTCCCCACCAGCTTCGGGTAGGTGTCCTTGCCACTTGCTCAATTGGACAGAATAAAATCCCAAACGGTGAACTCCCAGTGGCACGAGGGCGTGTAATAACCTAAAGAATTTTAACTGCCAATCAGTCCACTTCACATAAAATAAAGTTAAAAATTAACCTGTTGGTCCTCATTCGGAACAGGAAATTAAAATACCAGGGGAAGAAAACGGTAAAAACTAGGAAATAAGAAAACTGGTCCGAACTGTTTTTTTCCTATTGGGTGATTCAACACAGAGGCATCATTTACAAAAGAGCTAATAAGTTGAAAATTTGCAGAAAAATTACTACAAATTATTGAGGATATAAGTTTTAATATTTGCCTCTGGACGTATTACAAGAAGTTCATCTGAGGGTTGAGCAGAACCATTAAACAGACTTGCATGCGCGGCTGAAATTTCTGTCTACCACAGCTCATTTGCCATAATGCAGATGCATTAGTCAGATTGTTTAATATCTCGAATCAGAGCAGCCCCAAGGAATAAAATTCAAATTGGGCCATTTGGATTTGAACCAAAAGTGACATTTATTGATTCAAAGCAGCATAGAATTATAAATTCTAGGTATAATTAGGTCAACCATAGATCAAACCATTTTTAGCACCCCCCTCCCTCCACCCCCCTCCACCCCCCCACCCCGGGGAATATTTTGGGTAGGTGGGTACACAAAATAGGGTGGGTCAGTGCACACTCACCAACTTCCTGCCCACCCCCCTAACCTCACCCCCACAATAAAGAAGGTGGGCGAGAATGAAAACTGGCAGCCCACCCATCATATTCAGATATGTATTCAAGCCAATTGACCTTGATAATACCCCATCCATGCCATTAATTGTTTGCTGTGGGGAGTTGGGTGGGAGCGGGAAGCCTGATTTTTTTAACAAAGTTCTTTATAGAGCAGGAATGAGGGAGGGTCTCTACCTTTGGGGGCTGCCCTTTGCCGATAGCAGGGTAGACCCCATAAGATCAAACCTCCCCCTTCCTATCCACTCCACAAGGCCATAAGATGTAGCAGCAAAAGTAGGCCATTTGGTTCATTGAGTCTACTCTGCCATTCAATGAAATCATGACTGATTTGATACGATAATCCTCAACTCCACTTTCTCACCTAATGCACATAATCTTTGATTCCTTTACTGGTTAAAAATCTATCTATCTCACCTTGAACATGCTTAACAACCCAACCTCTACAGCCCTCTGCAGTAAAGAATGCCACAGAATCACTGCCCTCTGAGAAAATAAATTCCTCCTCATTTCTATCTTAAATGGGTGACCCCTTACTCTCAGATTATGCCCTGTGGCTGGTAGTGTACCCGTGATGGTGCCAGGAGGGATCAGCCACAGACTCCCAGCGGAAACCCCCTGACCAGAGGATGAGACGTCACCGCCCCCCCCCCACCGACCCAGAGGATGAGACGTCACTCCCCCTCCCCTCCCGCCCCCCCCCCCCCAAGGGGATGAGACGTCACACCCCCTCCCCTCCCACCCCCCCCCAGACAATGAGACGTCACCCCCCCCTCCTATCCCCACCCCCCACCCCCCCCCCGCCCGACCAGAGGGGGAGTGACGTCTCATCCTCTGGGGGGGGGGGTGGGAGGGGAGGGGGAGTGACGTCTCATCCTCTGGGGGGGGGGGGGGGAGGTTCCGCTGCATGTCTCTCCCGCTCTCTCGCACCTGCAGGGAAGAGTAATCTATGGCTGGTAGTGTCCCAGTGATGGTGCCAGGAGGGATCGACCGCAGACAGGCAGCGGAACCCCCCCGACCAGAGGATGATACATCACACCCCCTCCCCTCCCACCCCCCCACCCCCCCTAGGGGATGAGACGTCACACCCCCTCCCCTCCCCTCCCACCACCCCCCCAGGGGATGAGACGTCAGACCCCCTCTCCTCCTCCCACCCCCTTCCCGCCCCGACCAGAGGATGACCTGGGTCAGGGAGCCGTTGCAGTCTCTGACCCCGCTCTTCGGAGGCTGCAGTGGCGACTTCAGACTTTTATTCTGTAAGTGGGTAACAGCGCGGACGCGGATCGGGCCAGAAGACGGTAAAGTGGGATTTGGCGGTAGAGTTGGGCGCTCAGTTCATTAAGTCGATTTTAATGCATGCAAATGCATTTAAATCGTCGGGCCACCCGATTCGGGCGCACGCCGGACCCACGCCCGAATCGGGTGTTGGTAAAGCCGCGATCTGCTCGGAATCAGGTGCAGATCGCAGTATAGGCCCGACGCCCAACTTTACCGTGATTTCGCGCCCGACAATAGGCACGGAGTTTTGGTAAAATCAGGCCCATTGTCTTTGAAGTAAAGGCCAACATTCCATTTGCCTTCCCAGTTACCTGTTTAACTTGTTTGCTAACTTCTTGTGGTTTATGCACGAGAACCCCAATCCCTCTTTGCTGCAGCTTTCTGCAATCTTTTTCCATTTAAATAATACTCAGCTTCCTTATTCTTCCTACCAAAGTGCAGAACTTCACATTTTCCTAAATTATAGTCCATCTGCCAAGTTTTTTGCCCACTCAATTATCCTGTGTATATCCTTCTGTAGATTCTTCATGTCATCCTCACTGCTTGCCTTCCCACCACCTTCCCAAACCTAACCCCTCTCCTACCCCTGCGTCCCTCCCTAGCCTACCCAAGCCATCCCTGCCCAAGACCCAGACTTAGATGCTCCAAGGATCCGTAGGCCCTTCTCCTTCTTTTCCTGTAGTCCCGGCAACGACCACCAATATGATCCTGTCCTTGCTGGAACTAATGGAGCTGCCGGGTGGGACTTTTCCCCAGTGATATAACCCATTAGCAGCACTTTATGGTGATGTCAAACATGTTGGCCCCCTGCGGGCTTTCCTTCCAGGGGATGCGAGCCATCTGCCTCCTGTATTATTCAGACCCATAACTTCTTCAACATCTTTGATCAGAATGGCAGCAGCTTTCATTGTAGTTATTTGTATCAGTGACAAGGATATCAAAGGTCACTGAGTATGGCTGGTTGAGTCTTCAACAAAATGAAGAAACCTCCATTGCCTTCAACAAAAATCACATGTTAATGAATTGTATTTTCAATCCCATTGTAAGTCCCTGTGGCAGGATGGAGTCTGCAACATATCTGTGATGTTTAGCTGTTATTCTAACCCTTTATTTTTTAAAGGTCACTTGCTCTCTGGAGATCTCATGAAGAGTCAAATCTTAGAATCTTAGAATCCCTACAGCACAGAAAGAGGTCGTTCGGCCCATCGAGTCTGCACCGACCACAATCCCACCCAGGCCCTATCCCCATATCCCTACATATTTACCCACTAATCCCTCTAACCTACACATCTCAGGACACTCAGGGCAATTTTAGCATGGCCAATCAACCTAACCCACACATCATTGGACTGTGGGAGGAAACCGGAGCACCCGGAGGAAACCCACGCAGACACGGGGAGAATGTGCAAACTCCACACAGACAGTGACCCAAGTTGGGAATCGAACCCAGGTCCCTGGAGCTGTGAAGCTGCAGTGCTAACCACTGTGCTACCGTGCCGCCCCACCACTGTGCTACCGTGCCGCCCCACAAATGGTGATGTGGGGGAATTCCAAGGGAGGTTGGAGTGCTTGCCCGGAATTTAGAAGTGTTTTTAAATCTTCTGACTTCTTCTGGGTAACTATGACTATAAGACAGTCGGAACCATCTGAAATTTGTGATTTAAATCACAATATTGGATGGTTCCCATTACAGGGCAATTGCCCAATGGAAGTTGGAACTTCCTGGGCAATTCCCATGGAATCGTTACCTGGGGATTTCTTGGGAGGAGGTTGAGGAAGCAGTCTCCAGCATATCTTTATGGTACAGTGCCCTGGGGAAAGACAGTTATGGGCCACAGAGTCTACAGAGCCTCCTAAACAACGGTTAAGTTAAGGCCCAGATTGAAACTAGAAAGAGGTCATGTGACCCAATTTTGGGTGTAAAATATATTTGATCTGAGAGACAGAGACTGTCACAGGACAATAGGGGAAACAACATTGCCCTTCTCTTTTTCTCTGGAGCTGAGCCCTTGTTGTGGTTTGCAAACCCACCAGAGGACCTCATCTGCAAGCCGAGAGTTCTTGAAGAAGGATTCCAAGTCAATGCTACTGTCTTTGGAGAGAAGAGAATCAATCAGCCACAACTGCAGAGTATCTGTTTCAGTGAGAAACCAAAGTATCAGGAGCCACCACGGGAAGTGACACACCGGCTGTGAAGAAGCATTTGGATAATCCATGATAATTTTTCTGACTTTACCATTTTTGTTATTTGGCAAAGTTTTAGCATCTAATGATCTGTAATATTTTCTTTCTTTTTGTACGTGCCCTGAGAAGTTATGTATGCATTTTTTCATCAGTGGAAAGTTGGACGGAGTCAGAGATTATAAAGCATTTTATTAACAATTTCTGTATCTTTACCCGAGTGAGTCTTGGTATTAAAACTAACTCCTTACTTGTTGACTCAATGAATCTGGCTGGCTTAATTCTCACACTGAGTTAGAAATAACTAAGTACATATTGAATTGACAATATCACATCATTTTCCAAATTAAAACTCCGTTATCATAGAATCTCTGCAGTGTAGAAGGAGGCCATTCAGCCCAGAGTCTGCACTGACTCTCCAACAGAGCATCTTACCGAGGCTCAGCCTCCATCTTATCTTTATATCTCCATACATTTTACCCACTAATCCCCCTAACCTACACATCTTGGGTCACTAAGGGGCAATTTACCATGGCCAATCCATCTAACCTGCACATCATTGGACTGTGGAAGGGAACCGGAGCACCTGGCGATAACATGCAAACTCTACACTGTCACCCAAGGCTGGAATCGAACCCATGTCCCTGGCGCTGTGAGGTAGCAGTTATAACCAACCCAGGAGTAGGACAAAGAAAGGAGAAGGCTCACCTCTCCCAACCTGGTCGTGACAACAAAAAGCAGAGCCATTGATAAGAAGCAGTAAATAAAAACAACAGCTCCCCATCTTCTGTCCATTTTTCTGACCGTCTTTCTCTCCATATAGAATCTTCTGGATACTTCCTTCTGTACCCAACCTATCCCATCTCTGCACTGGAGATGAAATAGCTTCAACGCCCCGAACCTAGTGTCTCAAGATTGTGACAAAGCGGGGTGCAAATTGGCCATGGTCCATTTTTCAATCTTTCACTGAATTTTTGCACAAAGCGTTCACCTAAACAAGGAGGCACAAGGCTGGCCCAGATCTGGGCATCGGGTCTCGCTCCAATGATTAGGAGGAGCTGTCAATGCCGGTTAGGTCGCCAAAGGCAGCTCACCTTGAAGAACCAATGAGTTGCAGATTGCTTACAGCTTGCCGGCTACAGTGTTCAGGTATGTCTCAAAGAAGGTGGATGCCCAATTTCACACAGAGAGCCTAAAACAGATTGGGCCCCTCAGGCGCATAGGGAAGGTATTTATAAGATGACTGTCTCTGAAAATCAGCTGAGGCCAAATCAGATGTCAGGTGCTTTTCAAGCGTCCTTGAGTTGGAGAGCCAGGCCTCGAGGAATTGACCATTCTTACCCCCATAGGAAAAGAAAGGCACTGGTGAATTATACCCCAGTTAATTCAGTACCACTCTTTTACTGGCCATGAATTTTGTTTCTCTCTTCTCTTGGGCAGTCCCTTATGTTTCAGGATGACTTGCATCCACACTGAAAATGAGGTCTCAGGTGAGAGGGAAGTCCAGTGCATGACCCACAGTCTCTGGGGGCGATTTTTAGCCCACATTTGCCATCCACAGGAATGGTGGTGGGTGCTCAGGATCCAGCAAAACCCAAAAGCCTCAAATCTCACTGGTGAGATCGCGACTTCCGATTTTCGCCATCACTCGCCGGTGACATAATCAGGTTCAGGTTTACAATGGGCATAAATCTGATTTACATATATTACACTACATTTACATGTAATTAAAGACCCCCCCCCCCACCAGATAGTGAGCTCCCGCTGACATGATATTACAGCAAGTTCACACAGACATGAACCTGCCATGAGGATCCCTCCGGGGTGCAAAGGTGAGTATAGCCCCTGGGGGAGAGAGGGACATGGCATTGCAATATCCCTGGCATTGCCTCTTTGCACAGGTTCACAGTTCCAGGTTGGCACTGCCAGGTTAGCATTGCCATGTACCGTGCAGGTCGAGTCCTTGGTGGTGGGGTGCACAGGAGGTTACTTTTTGCTTTGATCGGTGTAGCCTTTAAACGTGGCGCCCTGATCTTAGTGCCGGACATTGCCAGCGTGTTTAGGCCCAGCCTCTCCTATATGAAGGTGTGAAATTTGCACAGCTATTTTTTTGTGACAGATTTTCATAAGATCTGGAGAGAAACACATCTTTTTTCTTGCTGGAACCAACACTGTCATTTTTCGGTAAGACGGAGTCCTCTGTCAGGGGTGGTGCAGACGGCAGTTGGAGAAGCGGGTAGGTGGGGTGTCCGGGTTGCCATGCACTCCTTTTGTTGTCAATGTCTGGCTTCAGTTTGTGTAAGATAATTGTCACAGTTTTAATGCTATGAAAACCTATATCCGAGTAACGCAGCGAGCGGAATCATAAAAAGATAGGAATGGCCCTGCTTGATAGACCAAATTTAGTTACTATTCCAATTACTCATCTCCAATTAATTTGAACCTTACAATACCTCATGGAAATTGCTAATAAATACCAATCCTGCAAGTCTTGTTAATGTTAACCCTGTCGATTGCTGAATGAATTTGGAAAAACGTATGTTTTTGTGGACCAACAAGGAGTTCACTGATGAGCAATGCACATTCAACGTGAGCTAATGTTCATACTGGATTCAGAACCAGTTATAATAGAATGCACGGTATACTATGAAGAACAGTGATGTTTATTCTTGCTTGTTACTTAAAAGAGAGCACAACATGTGGGTTCTTGAAAGCAGGAGTAACAAATACAATAATATAGCCTGACCAGCTTGAAAAGGAATATTTCTCAGCCAAAGTGAGAACAAGATAAAGACATTAAGAAGCCAAATAAATAAAAACTGCCAAGAGAGAGCCACAAACAAGATAAAAAGCAGCTAAAGGAACAGAAAAACAACAACGGTGGGATCAAGTGAAACAAGTAAGTCCAGCCTCATTCACATTTAGAACCTGAACACAGTCTAGGGAGGACAGGTTGAAAACTAACTCTCAAACCAGCACTCTCCTTCAATGACATATTAGTAATGACCTTTGGAACTCGTATGCCACTCATGCAAATGTCAGAACCATATAAACCTATTTTCAATATTTTATGCTAACAGCTGCGGTGCAGCGTCACAGCTTCATTTCTCCAGCATTCGCTCGGTCTCAGGGGCCTACACAATACATTCTCACAATCACATTTAATCACAGTTTTCTTTCACATCTCAGCAGCCACGGGGGTGGTTCAGCTCTGTTGGGAGCTCTGCAAACTGGCAGAATTGAGATTCACGCTTGCTGTCTCCCAAATGGTGATTAACATGTCACCTTGGCTACCAATCGCAAAGTGAAAGCTGCACTTTCTCATAGGAAGGGAGGTCGCGGTCTGAGGGAGAATCCGTGTGATTAGTAAGAAGACATTGAGCAGGTTGTCCACATTGCTGACAGCTAAGAAACAGCCGCCTTGCAAATTTCATTAGAATTTGCAAAGAGGAGAAAATAAAAATATCCTTCAAAAACCAGCATACCAAAACTTACATACCCACTTACTTCGCAATTGTGTATAAACATAACAGCACAGCCAAGGAAAGCAGACAGCAAGCTCAAAATACTTCTGCAAAGTCAACAAAAAAGTATTATAACACATGGCATAAATGAGACATCTTTCAGACAAATGTGCTTCTCAATCCAGTTTGTGTCAATGCAAATAGGTGTTGCTTTATATTTTTACAGATAGCTGATGTAAAGCCAAAGTCCGTCAAGCAGTAAATCTAGAGGAGTCAAAGTAACAGGGAATAATTTGAACTCATGTATAAAGTTCAAGAAAACACAATGAAAAAATCAACTATAATAATTACAGTTGGAACAATGAAAGCATTAACAAACAATGTAGCTCATTTGGTCAAATGTACTGAGCCGCATAGCTTTGACCACACAGTGCAGTAAGTTCCTAGGTTTGATTCCTGGAGGTATACTGGTAAATTACGTTAGATTTGCTGAAAGTGTCAGACCATATTTGAGATTTCAATGTCAGTAAATTGTTTATGTACTAATTGGAGGGTATTAGCTATGAGGAGAGATTGGACAAACTTGATTTGTTTTGACTTGAATGTCGGAACTGAGGGGCAATGGGATAGAAGTTTACAAAATTGTGTGAGGCATGGATAGAATCAATTGTTGGAGTCTTTTTCCCCAGGGCAGAAATGTCAATTACTGGGGAATGTAGGTTTAAGGTAAAAGGGGGAAAGTTTAAAGGAGATGTGAGAGGCAAGTTTTTTTCCCCACAGAGAGTGGAAGGTGCCTGGAATGCGCTGCCAGAGGAGGTGGTGGTAGAAGCAGATACCATAGTAAGGTTTAAGAGGTATCTTCACAGATATATGAAAGGCAGGGATACAGATTGTGTAGAGGAAAAAGGGGGCGGGGGGGGCATTCTCCCATCTTGCTGGGAGAATCGCGTGTCAACCGATTCGCGGGATTTGTGCATGCGTTCCCACCGCGCGTGCGTCTCCCAGTGCCAGATATCTGGTGCCGTCGGAACCATGCTAGAAATCGGCAGGAACACCAGGTAAGTCATTTTAATATATTTTACATATTTTTTTAATGTGATTAGCAGGCCCGGGACTGAATTCTCTGGGCCCACTAGAATCTCCCACCCCATCAGGAGTATTTCACTCCAGTGGGGTTTAGATTAGCTCCCCACTTTCGGGGAACTAGTGGGACAACCCTGCTGGAGTGAAGGGGGGCAATCAGGGTCCCCCAGGGGGTCGGGTGGCAGGGGGTGGTGCCCCCTGGGCATAGGCACCCTGGTAGTGCCAGCCTGTGCCCCCGGAAATGACCAAGGGGCAAAGTGCCCATGCCCAGGGGGCACTTTGGCACTGCCCACTGGGCATGGGGCGATCGGTGTGGGTTCCACTGCCATTCTGTATGGGGATCGGTCGGGGATGAGGGATGGGTGGTCTGCCAGGGGGTTGGGGGGTCCTTCACTGCTGGACAAGTAGGGGCTGGAGATCGGGGCGCTCCGGAACCAGGGGGATGTCGGGGCTGGCCCACGAATGGACAGGGGGGGCCTCGATCGGGCCATGGGGGAGATTGGGGGGAAGCACTGCAGGGACCCTGGGTTGGCCAGTAATCGAGTTGACCAGCAAAGTGCAGGCTGACAGTTCGAGGTCACTGCGCATGTGCAGAGGCCTGCTGGTTTCAGCCTCCCAGACAGGAATAGGATGAAATTTAATAATATTCACGATTGTAGCCTCTGCATTGCGCAGAGATTTTAATTTGAAGTCCCACTGAAAAAACAATGATTTATACCAGTTTTCCCACGAATTAGGCATTTAGAACTTTTTTGGGAGAATTGCGGTCAAGGTCTTTTGTTTAGAAAAGCATCATGTGTCACCGCAGGCTTGGTGGGCCAAAGGGCTGCTCCTGTGCTTGATGGGCCAAAGGGCCTGCTCCTGTGCTGTCGTGTTCTTTGTTCATAACTGAAAGGGCTTATTTTGCAAATTCACATTGGCCAGCCTTGGAGTTGTGCCTATCAGTAGCGATTATGATTCAGAGGTTGAAAGACCCCTCAAAGCTTTCTGGCCATTAAAACAAATGAATGGAAAATTATGCAGCTGAATTGCCAATATGTGTTTCTGGCAAGCAATGATTTTGCCTCTTAATGGAACTTAAATTTGCAAAATTTCTAGAAAAGTTATGTTGTTCCATCTTAAGAGGCAGATAAACTTACAATACCAATTGAATGCAAAGGACCTTAGGGTGCACTTTAGATCCGAAGTGTCAATTTAACTTTAATATTAGATCTAGATATATTCTTGAGCATATCCAGAGCTAAGCAACAACCACAGCTTGCATTTATATAGTGACCTCAAAGTAGTAAAACATTTCATACAGCACAATAAGATAACAATTGACATTAAGCCAGAGGAGGCAGTTGGACAAGTCACCAAACACTTGGTCAAAGAGGTGGATATTAAGAACTATCTTGAAGGAGGCTTTTTTAAAAAAATTGTGTGCAGTAATCACCAAGCCAGGCAATAGCTTCCACAGGGGCTAAATGGGGCTCTCTGAGGCTTCCGTTGAATTTTGTCAGGGGACAGTCTTCAATGATGTGAGTCAACGATTGGGGTGCATCAAACTGCAGTCCAGGTTCCTGGCAAGGGTCCACTTGTGCTGATTTGCTGCACAAATGTCTTGGCCAGTGTGGAATCGGTTGAGGAGTGCCCAATGTTGGTGTGGGAGGTTGAAACAGGATGGGTGGGCTGTGGGATCCCTGATGAGGAAGTGGTTTGTAATGGTGGTGTGTTGGTTTCTTTCCTGCTGCCATAGGGCCTCCACTGTTATTCCTTGGCAGGTGGTCTTAGCCCTGCAGGCTGGTCTGATGGGAGGTAAATTGGTAAGGTTCTTGTGTAGTGGCAGGCTTGGGTTGATGTAAACCTTCTCCAGGAGCTTTCTTGTTGCAACCTCCCTCCTTTTGTGAGAGGCAGGATGTTGCTCAGGACTGGGAGCCAGGGGAGTTGAGTTGATTGGTGGGTACCCAAGATGATACACATTGTGTTGAGCTGGGTATCTATAAGACTGGTATGGGATGAGTTGTACCAGCCTGGTACATAATACTCTGCAGTCGAGTAGATGGTGGCAAGACCTGAGATCAGAGCATCTGCATCCCATGAAGCACCAGAAAGTTTGCTGAGGAGGTTGTTTCATGTTTTGATATTTGCTGCTGTCTTGCTCAGAAAGGAGGTATGAGAGATGGAAAAGCAGAGAGATTGAGAGAGGGAATTTCCAGAGTTTATGGTCTAGATAGCTGAATTAAGGCCAAAGGTGGGATGGAGTGGCACGAATAGATGGCCAATGTTAAAGGAACACAGTACTCATCGGGTCCGGTGGCTGTAGCAAAGAAAATGAGATGGGGAAAAGGAGGGATTTGAACACAAAAATTAAAGTTTTAATCAGTTTGGTTCAGTTGAGTAGCCAGCTTGCACATGGTTCAGAATAATACTAACAGTACAGACTTCAGTCCCTGCTCTGGCTGAAGTCAATGTAGAGCCAGCCTCCTCACTTTGCCCCATAATAACATCACAGCATACGTCACGGTGGGTGAACCTCAAATAATTGAGGATGCTGGTCTGTGGAAGGAGGAGATCGATGGACAAAAAGTGCAATGTGTGACCACTTTCAAACTGCCAACTCACATTACATCACTTTGTAGTCACACAAAATCATAGGATTAAGTTACCTTTTAAATGTGTTTGGGTAGTTGTGGTGAACCATCGTTGGTTCCCACTGGATAGTGCTGAGCCAGGGTCTGGCCAGTACGACAAGGATGTACATATGTTACTATTGAGTTGTGCTATTGTTGCTGTGGGGTTAGGGTGGGGTTGTTACACCTTTGTACTGTAGTGTTGTGGCACATCCCAGTCGGGCTCCGCCTCCTGGGAGAGGTATAAGAGTTCCTGCTCTGGCCGGGACCCCTTCAGTCTGGGATAGTGTATATAAGTTCTGGTAGCTTTGTTAACAGTAAATAAAAGCCTTTCATTTACTGAACTTCAAGCCTCGTGTCTGAACAGCGCATCAATTTTATTTACTGTCGTTAAACTCTCGTCAGAAAAAAAAGAGAGAGTATGGAGCAAATTCTGAAGCCGGAACGCCTTACGCTAGATCCACGTGCGGTGGGCGCTTCTAACACCTTCGACCACTGGCTGAAGTGTTTCGAAGACTACCTGGCAGCCTCCGCAGCGGTCACCACAGATGATGACAGACTCCGGGTCCTCCATGCAAGGGTAAGCGACACTGTCTACCTCGCGATCCGTGCGGCCACCAATTATCCTAAGGCCCTCGAGCTTCTAAAGAAGCGCTATACCAAACCACCTAATGAGATACACGCTCGTTACCTCCTAGCCACTCAACGACAGCAGTCTGGCGAAACAATGGAGGACTATGCGAACGAGCTCCTTCAGCTAGCCAGGGGCTGTGACTGCAAAGCTGTGTCGGCTGAGCAGAGCATGTACGACCTCGTCCGAGATGCGTATGTGGCCGGGGTCGGATCGTCGTACATTCGACTTAAACTGTTGGAGAAGGGTAACCTTAATCTTACCCAGGCCATCGAGTTAGCAGAGATGCTCGAGTCGGCCTCCAAAAGCTTAGTTTTATATCCGGAGGACCATGTGGAGACAACGTGGCAGGAGCAATCGCAAATCCCACCTCGTCCCTCGGGTTCGAAATGCTGTGTAATGGCGTGCTCCCATTCGGGCCAGACGACGGCTGCAGCCCCGGGCGGCCCGCGGTGCTATTTCTGTGGAGGAGCGAAGCATACCCGGCAAAAGTGTCCCGCTAAAGCTGTGTTGTGCACCGCATGCGGTAAAAAAGGGCATTATTCAAAAGTGTGCCGATCTAAACCCAGGAACGGCAGTGCGGCCTACGATTCTTCAGAGCTCGAGTCTTCATCGTCGAAGTCGTCGCGGGGTCCGTCCACGTGCGAGACCAGGACGACGCCATTACGGTTGACGGAGTCGGAGGAGTATGACCACCAGGGGTCGCTGAGTTTGGCGCCCTCACCCACGTGCAATTCATGGGGGCAGCCATGTTGGTCGACACTGACCACGAACGACCAGCAGGGGTCCTCCTCATCGACTTCAGCTGCCTGCAGTGGCGCTCATGAACCAACGGTGGCGTCAATCATCCTGGACCAGGCCAAGCCTCATAGACTTGACAAATCTATGATGAATATCCAGGTAAATGACCACGTGATTTATTGTCTGTTTGACAGCGGGAGCACAGAGCTTTATCCACCCAGACACTGTGAAACGGTGTGGACTCCAGATTCAACCTGCCAAACAGACAATCTCTATGGCATCAAGGTCCCGGTCTGTTGCCGTGCTAGGGAGTTGCGTGGTAACCTTGAAGTTGCAAGGCACAGTTTACGAGCGTTTCAAGCTCCTTGTGTTGCCGTATCTTTGCGCACCAATACTTCTCGGACTAAACTTCATGGTCCACTTGAGGAGTGTAATCCTACAGTACGGTGGGCCACTCCCTTCACTGGCAGTGGGAAAACAGCAGCAGCAGCCTCCAAATTGCCCAACGCCTCTCGACGCTGAAGATCACCACACCCTCCTTGTTCCAGAATCTTGTGCCAGGCTGCAAGCCCATCGCGACTAAAAGTAGGCGTTACAGCGCTGAGGATCGGATCTTCATTAGATCTGAGGTTCAGCGGCTCCTCAAAGAAAGGATCATACAACCCAGTGCTAGTCTGTGGAGAGCGCAGGTCGTGGTGGTCAAGAGCGGGAACAAACCCCGGATGGTCATTGACTACAGTCAGACCAATAACCGATATACGCAGCTGGATGCGTATCCCCTCCCGCGCATATCTGATATGGTCAATCAGATTGCGCAGTACCAGGTGGTCTCCACTATAGACCTCAAGTCTGCCTACCACCAATTCCCCATTCGCCCAGAGGACCGACAATACACGGCTTTTGAGGCAGATGGTCGCTTGTATCACTTTCTCAGGGTTCCCTTTGGTGTCACCAATGGGGTCTCGGTCTTCCAGCATGCTATGGACCGAATGGTGGACCAGAACGGGCTGCGGGCTACCTTCCCGTACCGGGATAATGTCATCATCTGCGGCCATGACCAGCAGGACTACGACACAAACCTCCTGAACTTCTTAAGCACTTCATCTCGCCTGAACTTGACCTACAACAGGGAGAAGTGTGTGTTTCGTACGTGCCGATTAGCCATCCTAGGATACGTGGTGGAAAACGGGGTCATTGGCCCTGATCCAGACCGTATGCGCCCCCTTTCTGAACTTCCCTTACCTGCTAGTGCAAAAGCACTGAGAAGATGCTTAGGCTTCTTCTCTTATTATGCGCAGTGGGTTCCCAACTACGCGGATAAAGCCCGTCCGCCCATTACGTCCACGACTTTTCCCCTAACGCCAGAGGCCAGATTGGCCTTCGGTAAATTGAAAGCCGACATCGCGAAAGCTACGATGCATGCTGTAGACGAGTCCATCCCCTTTCAGGTGGAGAGCGATGCATCTGATTTCGCCCTGGCCGCCACACTTAACCAGGTGGGCAGGCCCGTCGCATTTTTTTCCCGCACCCTCCAAGGCCCCGAAATTCGGCATTCAGCAGTGAAAAAGGAGGCCCAGGCCATTGTGGAGGCCGTCAGGCACTGGCGCCATTACTTGGCGAGAAAACGGTTCACCCTGATCACGGACCAGCGGTCCGTGGCGTTCATGTTTAACAACACGCAGAGGGGCAAGATCAAGAATGACAAGATCTTGCGGTGGAGAATTGAGCTCTCCACCTATAACTACGACATCATGTATTGTCCAGGGAAACTCAATGAGCCCTCGGATGCCCTCTCGTGTGGAACATGCGCTAGTATACAGGAGGACCGTTTGCACGCCCTCCATAATGACCTGTGCCATCCTGGGGTCACTCGGCTCTACCACTTTATAAAAGCCCGCAACCTGCCTTACTCGGTGGAGGACGTCAGGTCAGTAACAAGGAGCTGTCGGGTTTGCGCAGAATGCAAACCGCACTTTTACCGACCTGACCGGGCACATTTAGTCAAGGCCACTCGTTCCTTCGAGAGACTGAGTGTCGATTTTAAGGGCCCCCTTCCCTCAACAGATCGGAATGTGTACTTCCTCAATATCATTGACGAGTACTCTCGGTTCCCTTTTGTTGTTCCCTGCTCTGATACATCCGCTGCCACGGTTATCAAGGCATTCCGTGATCTCTTTACCCTGTTCGGGTACCCCAGCTACATCCATAGCGACAGGGGCTCGTCGTTCATGAGCGATGACTTGAGGCAATTCCTGCTCTCATACGGGGTTGCCTCTAGTAGGACCACGAGCTACAACCCTAGGGGTAATGGACAGGTGGAACGCGAGAATGCTACAGTCTGGAAGGCTGTCTTACTGGCGTTGAAGTCAAAAGGTCTTCCAGTCTCCCGTTGGCAAGAGGTGCTCCCTGATGCGCTCCATTCTATTCGCTCCCTCCTGTGTACGGCAACCAATGCTACTCCCCACGAGAGGATGTTCTCATTCCCTCGGAAGTCTTCCTCGGGGACCTCATTACCGTCTTGGTTGACGTACTCAGGACCCGTCCTCCTGCGGCGACATGTAAGGGCCCACAAGTCCGACCCGTTGGTCAAACAGGTCCATCTCCTCCACGCCAACCTTCAGTATGCCTATGTGGCATACCCTGATGGGCGAGAGGACACGGTCTCGATCCGAGACCTGGCGCCAGCAGGAGGCTGGGAAACCCCTGTCGCTCCCATACCCCCTGTAACAAACCCTTTATCTCTTGTTTCTTCCCCGGACACGGCGCGGGCAGCATCGGGACCATTGCTTAACCATTTTACTCCCATGTAAAGCTTGCCTGAGCCCAGAAGATGGTCGCCACCACAGGGCGTGTCAGGATCCCCTGGACTACCATCACCTCAGGGTCAACCGGCCTGTGAGTCCGTGGAAGAACAGCTGGACGCCGCCTTGGGGAGAACGCCACCGCAAGTGCCTACTCCGGTGTCACCGCCGGTATTGAGGAGGTCACAACGACGGTGCGGTCCCCCTGACCGCCTGAACTTATAGACTGCTGACACTTTATTCTGTTTTTTTGTACCCCGCCGGCCTTTGTTCTCAAAGGAGGGGTGAATGTGGTGAACCATCGTTGGTTCCCACTGGATAGTGCTGAGCCAGGGGCTGGCCAGTACTACAAGGATGTACATATGTTACTATTGGGTTGTGCTATTGTTGCTGTTGGGGTTAGGGTGGGGTTGTTACACCTTTGTACTGTAGTGTTGTGGCACATCCCAGTCGGGCTCCGCCTCCTGGGAGAGGTAGAAGAGTCCCTGCTCTGGCCGGGACCCCTTCAGTCTGGGATAGTGTATATTTTCTGGTAGCTTCGTTAACAGTAAATAAAAGCCTTTCATTTACTGAGCTTCAAGCCTCGTGTCTGAATAGCGCATCAGTAGTACTTTGTGCCACCTAGTACTATAAAATGTGTGCAGACTGCACTTGCTTTTTGAATATTAAAATCTAACTGGCTGGAGTGTAACTTTGTGTGTGTGCTTGGCTATATTAACAAAGCTCCTTTGTGGGCTGAATGTGAGTGACATGCAATGATAATATATTGTCACTAGTATAATTACAGTCTGTAACTCACACTCCATGGATATTAGTTTCAACCATACACGTGCAGTCTTAATTACCCTTTTAAACAGAGAAATGGAATAAATGGAAATGCTTCTAACAAGTGTGTTCACGACACTTTGGGACCAATGGTGTTTTAACAAACATGCCGCACTTGGCTTGGTTTTATTATTTCGCATTCAGGATCTGGCACTTTTCAAAAGTTTAAGACCGTCAGTGACAATGATTGTAAAATCATTTTATGACTCCATTTCAACTCACTTACCTGCACCTTTGGCTCTGACGATTAACATATTGAGTGATGGGTCTTACAACACAAATGTAAGTTAAATACCTGTGAATCAGGCTTACATGTTCAGCATGACAAATTATTACCTACCCTATTGTGTATTTCATAGTGAATACTATAGGGCACCAAATAGATAGAGGATACAATTACAAGCAAATTTTCAGAAGGATGCAAGAAAACTGGTAATGGGAGATCTCAATTATCCTGAACAAAAACAGAAAATGCTGGAAAATCTCGGCAGGTCTGATAACAGTTAAACATAATTGGAGCTGATGAGCTCAGGGTATTATTTATGATGGCGTGAGAACATATTTCCCCAGTCTAAATAACTGGGCAAGGAAGATATCATAAAACATCATTTTATCTTAGCAAGAAGTATCAGAAACAAACTTAATGAGAAGGATAGTCCCACAGCTAATTGACACCTTACAGGACTAGTCAGAAGACAATGGGAAATGAAATCAATAGATGACCATTATCCGTGCGATGAGTAATCAATCACAGATTGATCATGCACCTCCTAAACCAAATAGGAATTAGCCTGGTCTCATTTAGACCAATCAGAAACCAATAACATCATCGATTATGCCGTGAACTGTGGCTTGGAAAAGGTTAATAAGCAGCAGCTTTCATTGACCAAGGTGCACAGCAAGTCTGAAACTGAAGTTTGCAGAGCCTGCTGTCCTCAGGGAAGCAGAGGTTATGGAGAGAGAGCAGAAACTGAAGGACAACCTATGGCCAAGACCAAACCTGAACGCAAAAGTCGTAGTTTGTTAGTCAAATCTTGTCCTGTTTTTGCTAATGTCCTGAGTTACTACACCAAACAGTCTCCTGTTGCCTATATGGTTATAGTCTCAAACACAATTGGAATTTAAGTTCAAATAATACCTAGTACTTACATAATCTGCTGTAGCAAAAATTGCTCAATGTAGGAATTACTTAGGGTTGGTTATATCTAGTTTTTGGAAAGAAAAACTTCTATGAAGGAAAGAAATAGACCCCACTTGCCTTCATCACGACAGCCCACACATACTTCACCTGGAAATATAGGAAGAGGCCTGCTTTTGCCATCTATACTTAATAGCGGGTTAGTCACTAAGTTTGAGATCTTACAGTGCAATTGGTAGCTTCCCTGCCTTGGAGTCAGAAAGTCTGGATTCAATTCACACTCTAGGACCTGATAGCCATGGAAGGTGCATTAGTAACATAACAGATTGATTATCAACTTGCAAATCCTTCCAACATACACCAATGGCAGGTTATAAGCATGGGGGGGGTTCCTGGTCAGCCAGGTGATGGATGGTAAATTGGAGCCTCTACCATCACTATCCAGAGCTCCAGACTACAACATGCATGTAAAAGGTGCATGTTTGCCATAGTAACCTGGGAGGCCAGTTGGCTGAACGATTGGTTTGAGTCAGATTTGTGCCAACAACATGGGAGCTGATCCTCGTTCCACTGCTAGGGTGGATTCTCGAACTGCCTCTTTACACAACATGTGGCGGTGCTTACAGTGCTCAGGGTGAGAACTACCTTCTGGCAAAGAATGGGAGAAGAGGTCCCAAACTTATATCCTTTCCTCAAGCCTAATATGGCACCATACTGTGAACTCGAAGACCTCTATTATAACTCTATCATGAATATCCATCAACCTGATCCCATGTCTGCTTCTTCTCAAAATAAATCTTGGGACTAAGGTGAAACTAATTTAAAGAGGAATCATTTGCAATCAATGTATTTCATACATGCTGTTATTTTCTTTCCACTCTGTTTTCCCGTGGTGACATTATCTTCTCCTATCTAATATAATGCTGCCTCATCAGTGAGAAGAATACATGTGGAAGCAGCTAGGTATATTATGGTACATGCTATGCGTTCAATCCATTGGAGGCAGGATATCTGCCAATATAATTGTTGTGTGATGCAGATAGATATGTGTGATAGTCAGTGGAAGACAAAACCATTCCCTGCAATATAGGCAGAAGGATAATAACATGATGCAAGATGGCAATGGTATATGACCAGTCAGCTGGGAAGGACTAAGACATCACACTGTATATTTCTATAATATGTATTGAGATTTCCTCAATCCGATTTGTAGAATTAAAAAGCGCAGAACAAGATCCTTAAAATGGCTGAATCTATGTCTGTCTGTGATCTGCAAACAAAAGGAGCTACCTGGCAGTGCCAGGGAAACTCTCACATTGTTATCTCTGGGGAACCACGAACAACCCTCTGTAGGCTATACAGGACAAATTCAAAGGGAGCTATACAAAGCCCATCTGCATCTCGTAACCCAGGCTGGCCAACAGGCGCGTGCTTGTCTGCTAAGACAAAGAGCCCCACAGCCTTGCTTTCAACTCTTTATGGTTGAGACATTTAACAATCTTGGGAACCCAACAAGAAATACACATCCTTTGTCAAAGACAGTGTGGAGAGGTGTGAGTCGTGTGACATGAGCCACTGGTTTGTGGAACAAGTAATGTAGTCTTGCTGAATTGCATAGTTCAGTCTGTTGTTTACCATCACTGTAAAAGAGCCCTGCCCATGTTGAAAACCTGGCCCCACCGACACTGCTTCCGCTGGAATTTCTATACCATCTATTTCATCCCTTAGTGTTCCTACCTCATTTGTGTGAAGTCAACACCACTGGAAAAGTGAATTCTGTGAAGGAATACCTCATTGAATTTTGATTCTGGAACCTGTAAGAACCAATAATTATTTTCTCTGTGGTTATTATATTGTAAATTCTTCTTTTCTCTATCCCTCTCCTTATTGTCTGAGAGTGGAGGTAACATTGCAACCCTCCTTCCACATTTTGTGTGTGTGCAAATAAATTCACCCTTTGAATTAATCCTATCTTGAATTTGCTCTGAAGTCATTAACAGAAAATTGGATCACACCAAAACTTAGGGGTAGGGAAATTATAAAGAGAGAAACAAATCAAAACACCTTTCTGTTTATGGATGGGTGGTGAGAAGAGAAATTTGTGCTGTTTAAATTAACCCCCTACTGTTCGTAACACAACTAATGCTACAACGACTTGGTGAGGGCTGAGACTAACAGAATCGAACTATCATGCTTTGCCATCAATGATTAAGTACAATAGGATTTCACAAAACATAATGCTTCCTGCACCATGTACGACCCACACATAGATTCCTGCAACAAAACTACTCCCACATCTTGTTTATATGTTCACCTTCTGAATGTCCAAGCACTGTACAGGAATTTGTATTTATTTCTGCAAATTAAATGCTTGCAGTTAATTAAAATTGTTTCTTACATTTCACATTCATGTTTTCTTCTTGCATAAAGCAGCAGCGATTCTATGGAATGGTATAGCCTCGGTAGAGGACCTCCAGATACCCAGCCATTAATGGATTAGGAAGATGAAGCAACAGAAATGCTGAACACATAGAATCCCTATTGCGCAGAAGGAGACCATTTGGCCCATCGAGTCTGCACTGACCACAATACCACCCAGGCCCTTTCCCCATAACCCCACATCTCGAGCTGAGAGAGGTATTGGAGGGTTTGTACAAACAGCCAGTTTGTGGTGACAAAACAGGCCAGCAGAATTCTTGTGACTGGGATATTGAAAGGAAACTCGCGATCTATCCATTTTTCTAAATCTTCCTATAAACATGCCTATTGATTGTTTTAATATTATTTTTGTTCTCAAGTGAAAATCTTGGCATCTCTTCTCTGCTGCAATGGTGCTTCTGCACAGTGATGCCCAAGGCCGTATTGGTCTCCATGGAGCCATCATGACACTTTCCCTTCATTTTGAAACAAAACAAGGATCCTCAATTCCACAATATAAATGCATCATGATGACTGCTAGCAGACCTTGCACTCATGTGAAATGATATATGTCTATGATAACAAATTAGTTTAACGTTCAAGGAGTGAAATTCTTTTCTGTTAATTAATTGTTAAGAATTTTCAGTCTCTGCATGTATAGTCACATCTGTGCAGTGAATTACCCCAAGGGCCCTGGGAAAAACAGTTCTTTAGAAATGGATAGTACATTCATTAATGTACCTCTCACCATGGCAAACAGTGCATTTGTGAATTAACTTATGTTAATATTGAATAGAAATTGATCTACGTGACAGATGCCAACAATGACACCTTGGAATTTGTAAAATAAATTGAGTGGTGTTGTGACCTTCTTGGCAATCCATAAACACAGTCTTAACTGCAGATCCAGTCTACAGTTTAAGTTGAAACAATGAGCAAAGGTTCTCCTGGGCAGCTGAACAGAACTGTTGACTTTTAAGGCACAACTCAATAAAGAGATTTTAAAAGTTTACAGTACTACCGGGGCACGTTGATGCCCAATATTAAATTTCGATTTCATCTGCTGGACCATATAGAATTTAAAAAAAAGACAGTTTCAATTATTAAAAAAACACTGACTTAATACTGAAACTTAAAATCAGTGTGACCATTTACATCTCCATAAAAGGCACAGCCATCACGTGGAGCCAGAAAGTTTGCAGAAACAATGGATATATTGAAGGTGTTCTTCTTGGTTCATCACTTGGAAAAATGGGCCATTCAGAAGTGATTATAGAATCCCTACAGTGCAGAAAGAAGCCATTTGGCCTTTTTATGTGCCATATTAGGAATCAGGAGAAAAAATATAGGTGTAAGAATATAAAATTATCATTTGGTTCATTATTTCATGGGCCAGATTTTCATTCCTGTTCACATTGGAGGAGTTTGATGGCAACAAGGCTCGAGTCATGTTTCACATTGATGTAAATGCAGAACGCAATCATCCCCTCCCCTCTCAATGGCAGGCCGCAATTCCCTCCATCCAATTTTGGGAACCTCATTGTAATATATTAGCATATCCTACGTCCAACCATCCTCAGCTACTTCATCAATGACCTTCCCTCCAACATAAGGCTAGAGTGGGGATCATCACCGATGATTAGACAATGTTCAGCATATTTGCAACTCCTCAGAAAATGAAAGCAGTCCATGTTCAAATGCAACACGATCTGGACAATATTCACACTTGGGATGACAAGTGGAAAGTGACAGCAACATTTGCACCACACAAATGCCAGGCAATGACCATTACCAATAAGAGATAATCTAACCACCGCCCCTTGACGTTCAGTGATGTTACCAGAACAGTATCCCCCACTATCAGCATCCTTGGGGTTACCATTGACCAGAAACTCAACTGGACTCACCACATAAACACAGTGTTTACAAAAGCAGGTCAGAGGCTAGGAATACTGTGGTGAGTAACTCACCTCTTGACTCCTCAAAACCTATCCACCATCTACAAGGCATAACTCAGGAGTGTGATGCAATAGTCACCACTTGCCTGGATGGCTGCAGCTCCAACAACATTCAAGAAACTTGACACCATCCAGGACAAAGCAGCCCACTTGATTGGCACCACATCTACAAACATTCACTCCCTCCACCACTGACACTGAGTAGCATCAGTGTGTGCTATCTACAAGATGTACAGCAGCAATTTACCAAAGATTCTTCGACAGCACCTTCCAAACCCATAACTACTTCCATTTAGAAGGACAAGGGCAACAGACACATGGGAACATCACCAACCTTCCGTCCAGGGCACTCACCATCCTGACTTGGAAATATATCGCCATTCCTTTGCAGTCGCTGGGTCAAAATCCTGGAATTCCCTCCCTAATGGCATTGTGGGTCAATCCACACCATATGGTCTGCAGCATTTCAAGAAGTGGAGATGCCGGCGGTGGACTGGGGTGAACATAGTAAGAAGTCGCACAACACCAGGTTAAAGTCCAATAGGTTTATTTGGTAGCAAATACCATGAGCTTTCGGAGCACTGCTCCTTCGTCAGATGGAGTGGAAATCTGCTCTCAAACAGTGCACAAAATCAAGTTACAGAATGCTGATTAGAATGTGAATCCCTACAACCAGCCAGGTCTTAAAGGTACAGACAATGTGGGTGGAGGGAGCATTAAACACAGGTTAAAGAGATGTGTATTGTCTCCAGACAGAACAGGTAGTGAGATTCTGCATGTCCAGGGGGCAAGCTGTGGGGGTTACTGATAATGTGACATAAATCCAACATCCCGGTTTAGGCCGTCCTCATGTGTGCGGAACTTGGCTATCAGTTTCTGCTCAGCGACTCTGCGCTGTCGTGTGTCGTGAAGGCCGCCTTGGAGAACGCTTACCCGAAGATCAGAGGCTGAATGCCCATGACTGCTGAAGTTCCCCCCCACAGGAAGAGAACAGTCTTGCCTGGTGATTGTCGAGCGGTGTTCATTCATCCGTTGTCGTAGCGTCTGCATGGTTTCCCCAATGTACCATGCCTCGGGACATCCTTTCCTGCAGCGTATCAGGTAGACAATGTTGGCCGAGTTGCAAGAGTATGTACCGTGTACCTGGTAGATGGTGTTCTCACGTGAGATTATGGCATCCGTGTCGATGATCCTGCACGTCTTGCAGAGGTTGCTGTGGCAGGGTTGTGTGGTGTCGTGGTCACTGTTCTCCTGAAGGCTGGGTAGTTTGTTGCGGACAATGGTCTGTTTGAGGTTGCGTGGTTGTTTGAAGGCAAGAAGTGGGGGTGTGGGGATGACCTTGGCGAGATGTTCGTCTTCATCAATGACATGTTGAAGGCTCCGGAGGAGATGCCGTAGCTTCTCCGCTCCGAGGAATTACTGGACGACGAAGGGTACTCTGTCCACCGTGTCCCGTGTTTGTCTTCTGAGGAGGTCGGTGCGGTTTTTCGCTGTGGCGCATCGGAACTGTTGATCGATGAGTCGAGCGCCATATCCTGTTCTTATGAGGGCATCTTTCAGCGTCTGGAGGTGTCTGTTGCGATCCTCCTCATCCGAGCAGATCCTGTGTATTTGGAGGGCTTGTCCGTAGGGGATGGCTTCTTTAACGTATTTAGGGTGGAAGCTGGAGAAGTGGAGCATCATGAGGTTATCCGTGGGCTTGCAGTACAGTGAGGTGCTGAGGTGACCGTCCTTAATGGAGATGCGTGTGTCCAAGAATGCAACCGATTCCGGAGAGTAGTCCATGGTGAGTCTGATGGTGGGATGGAACTTGTTGATGTCATCATATAGTTGTTTCAGTGATTGCTCACCATGACTCCAAAGGAAGAAAATATCCTCCGAAAGCTTATGGTATTTGCTACCAAATAAACCTGTTGGACTTTAACCTGGTGTTGTGAGACTTCTTACTGCATTTCAAGAAGGCAGCTCACCAGCACCTTCTCAAGGGCAACTAGGGATGGGCAATAAATGCTGACCAGTCAGCAATACCCATTTCCCACGAATGAATTTAAAAAAAAACATGCTTGCTAAGGAAGACCGTTACCTTCAAAAACTGACGCATCACTGACGCATACGTCAAACCACCTATACTGACTGACATCTTGGAATCTGTACTGTTGTTGCAGGTTGCTGACTTCAGGTAATGTGATTCAACTGCTCCTGGGAAACATAATCCCTTCAGAGGCCACATCTTTCTCCATGTCCCAAGACTGATGCAGTCCATATCCAAAAGCAGCAAGACATGGACAACATCCAGGCTTGGGCTGACAAGTGGCAAGTACCATTCATGCAACACAAGTGCCAGTCAATGCTCATCTCCAACGAGAGAGAATCTAACCATCACTACTAGGCATTCAATAGCATTACCATCACTGAATCCCCCACGATCAATAACTGGGGGTTATCATTGACCATGATTCATAAATTTATAACATGGAACAAAGAAATGGCTCAGGAACTAAATTTGTACTTTCCTTCTGTCTTCACAAAGGAAGACAATAAATAATGGACCAAAAGTTCTGAATAACACAAGTTTTAGTGAGGAGCTGAAGGAAATCAACATTAGTAGAGAAATGGTTTTGGGGTTATGAAGGGTTGCAAAAACAATTTGACCAAATTGTAGAATGAATGGAGGTGGATGTGGGATCTATGGCCTTGATGCAGAACCTACCTGCCTTGCTATTTTATAACCTGCCCAGACCTGTTGAACTGTCAAGGAGCAGCAAGCTCCAAAAGCTTATGGTATTTGCTACCAAATAAACCTGTTGGACTTTAACCTGGTGTTGTGAGACTTCTTACTGTGTTTACCCCAGTCCAACGCCGGCATCTCCACATCATAACTGTCACCAGACAGTGGAATCTTGAAAGGAAACCTTACCCCTGCCATGCATTTACATGTGTTTCATTTGCCTGCTGCCGGCCCATTAAATTTTCATATAAAATACATGGGGTTCTCAACACTGAAGCACAAGTGACATCTTCCGTTTCTGCAACTGATTAAATTCCTAAACGTTTTTTCATTGATGGTATCAATAAGGCAAGCTTGCCATATTGCAGTCTAGGTCCTATTTACAGCTCGATAAATTCTGTGAAGCATCATCAAGTTTCTAGGTTTTACCTGATTATCTTAAAATGATAAAAGCCTTCATTAAAAATAAAAGACAGAGGAATATCATACAAACTAGTTATGTTTTTGCATGCCAATCCTGAGACAGTGATTTCTAGGCAATGATAATTAAATCATATTGCGTGACTTACCCTTGATGTGTTATGCTGGAGAGGTGCATCAGTTTTAGAATTCCCTCATGATTGTATGTACTTGCATTCAAACTGCAATGGTTTTCCAAAGGCATGGCAAAAGAGAATAGAGCAATATTATTGGATTTACTGCTAACATTCCTCAGGGAGGGAAACTCACATGTTGACATCTCACTTGCCTTAATTAATGAAAAAGACCAAAATTACTCTCCAGAAAATCACAGAAAAGTAATATGAATCCATCAGATGATTACTTGTATGCATCTGGAGGAGTGGATTCCTTTAGGCTAAAGAAGAAAATGAACTGGCAATACGATAGATGTATAAGTGCATAAGCCATGACACTTAAATTGCATCATAAAATGCTTTCAGCTATTTATTTCGGAAACATATTAGAAAGCACAATAAAAGTGGCAGTTTAGAAGCAGGAGCTTCTGGTAATATCTTAAAATTCTGACTTTACTGATGTGGATACATTGTAATGAAATTATGCGTTGATGTTAGCATAATTAGTTTTCTAGTATTGTTTAGTGAAAGACTCATTTTTAACGAGGAAATGTGTTCATAAGTATACTGTGAGGCCTATAATGGCTAACAATTGGAATGAGTTTTTCCAACTTTAGTCTATTTCCATTGAAAATAAATCTACAGAATTAAACTGCCCGAGTGCTCAGAGCCTACTTTATAACCTCAGTTTTGATTTAGAAGTGTTCTGTTGCAATGGTCTTCATTCCACAGTTGACCTCACAAAAGGTGTTGCTTAATATCCATGAAACAGAATCATATGTAGCATTTTCAATCTGAGGTTGAAATATGCAAACTGACGATCAATTGAATATCCTTGTGAATGTGTTTCACACAGAATGCTTATTTTCAGATCACAGAAGGTGGATTTTCTCCAAATAAGTAACAACGCTGTTGCATTATTTTTAAAATAATGAACCCACTGGTGTCTTAGAGTTAGTAAGAGTTTTAACAACACCAGGTTAAAGTCCAACAGGTTTATTTGGTAGCAAATACCATTGGCCTTCGGAGCGCTGCTCCTTCGTCAGATGGAGTGGAAATCTGCTTAGAGTTACACATGAGTTTCCTGGATCTGCTCAATTTGTACTCTACATGGGTTGGTCATTTGGTGTAAAAAAAATAGGTCAATAGATAGGAGTAGCTGAGCTGCAGTCCAGAAGCATGAGCTTCTTGTAATATGAAACATTAACCAAATTGTCCCAAACATCACTACTCATTTCAGCACAGAAATTGCAATATACATTTAACAATTTTCTGGTAAATTTTGTAGATTTTTAGGTAATTACTGTCATGTGTGTTATAATGATATAAAGCCATCAATTACTTACAAGTGATCGCACAAAGACATTGTGGGTTATTTTATCAATTCATAGACACATGCTAACAGATATAAATAGACAGAAATCTTGATGAACCAGAGCTGCAGAGCTGTGTGTGCGCTCTCTGCTGAAAGCAAAAGTGAGACTAAAACTGGATTGCATGACATGTTTCCTTTTGGTGATGTCATGCTGCAACCCCTTAAAATATATTATAACAATTACCATATTATGTATGTTATTTACTGCTGCAAATGCTCTGAAAGATGATGGCCCAAAGGATTTTCTGAAACATTTGTAGCAACTTTATTGGTTTTGCTTCTCTTTCCATTGTTTCAGCAGTTCACGCTTGATCTTGTTTTCAGATCTCTTTAATTGCTCCTTAGCAGTGCTGGGTATTTTAAAGAGCTCCCCTGATCTGCCATTATTATGGAAATTCAGCAGCAGGCCAGAATAAACAGTACAAAAGGGAAGTCTACGCTGGTCTTCAGCCAAAGGTGGATGTAATTTCTAATATAGGCATATTTATCAATCTAAAATTAAAATTAATTTGTGCATTTCCTGCAACATTTAAACTCATCAGAAAGGTACAGTACCCAAGGTCCTTTCATGTGTGATGACATTGGCATACATTTTCATAGATGAATGGACAGACCAGTCAATGGGTATATGGATAGGAGCTTGTTATTTTGCTTAAAAAGCTGATAAAAATAAATGTTGTTTGGTAATAGAGATAAAAGTGAACATTGCCAATTAATGATATGTGCAAAGTTATTTTGGATAAATCACTTAGGAAAGGAATGAACCAAGGTCAAAAATACGACAAGAATCACCACGTTGAAAGCACCAAGATGCCTCTGTTTAGATGTAGGGGTAATAGTCTTTGTGGGACTTAATAAGCATTGCTTATTCAATATTCTTAATGGATAGCAAATAAGAGAAACATTTGTCGCATCTGTGAATTTGGGTTGTAGCTAACCTGACTCAGCATTGGGTCTAAATGCTGCTAAAGATATAATCAGCTGAGGCTTCTACAGCATTGTTATCTGCAGCTAAAACTGAATAAGCCATTTAATTTGGGCTTTTAATGAAGGTAATGGTTTCAAATGTAGCAGAGACCTATATAGTTTTTCTTTGAAGGTAAATAACAGTAATTTTAAAGCAGCTGTAGAAGGACTTGTGGCGCTGAAGTCTAACCATAGATTGACTGCTCATGTGGGTGGGTGAGCATGAATACTAGCAGCAGATGGAAAACTGCAGGGCGTCCGTTCCATTGTACACTACTGGTGTAATTATCACACATAGCACAATAAATACAGCTCTAAAACTTTTGCCCCATTGGAAAATACATCCTCTTGTCTATTCAATGATTGCATAAATAGCTGTAAAAGTGGAACAGTGTATGGTGGAACATTCATCCATTTGCTTCACTCTGAAATAAATTCCTTGCCTCGTGAAAACATGGCAAAGAATAGTCAACAATTTCAAAGAAGTGGTTTGTTTCTTGTTAAGACCTTGTTACGGGCGGCACAGTGGCACAGTGGGTAGCACTGCTGCCCCACAGCGCCAGAGACCCGGGTTCAATTCCCAGCATGGGTGACTGCTGACTGTGCGGAGTCTGCATGTTTTCCCCGTGTCTGCGTGGGTTTCCTCCAGGTGCTCCGGTTTCCTCCCAGTCTGAAAGGTGTGCTGGTTAGGTGCATTGGCCGTGCTAAATTCTCCCTCAATGTACCCGAGCAGGCGCCGGAGTGCGGCGACCAGGGGATTTTCACAGAAATTTCATTGCAGTGTTAACACAAGCCTACTTGTGTCACTAATAAATAAACTTAAACTTAAAGACTTAAAGGCAATGTGAATACTTGAAAATTTCCACATCAATAGACTTCTGATAGCAAATGTTTTCCAAACTGTTTTTCAGTATTTTTAACGGGCAGAGCGAGCAATAAGCCTAGTGAATGGCGAGATGCGGCAGGTAAACTGAAAAAAGAGAGAATATTTGAGACAGTAAAGAATTAGTGATGAAGACATATGGTCACCCAGAGTGTGGAGAAAATTCTAAGCTGTTTGATGGTACGTGTAGCAAAGAGTATACCGGAGTTAGAGCAAGTGCTTCGAATAATGTTAATCCCATCAATTAAAATGATGTACAACTGGATATCTTGACTTGAGAAGGAAGAACTAAAGAGGATAAAAACATTAACATGAGGGTAGGATTTGGTAGGAGGCCCAGAAATCATTTTACATCACGTGAATTTCCCGTGGGATCTTTCATTGGTCCCCACGATGGCAGATCAGGAAACCCACTGGCAGCCGGCATGAACTTCATTCAGGACTGAGATGAGAAGAAATTTATTAACTCAACGGGGTGTGAATTTTTGAAATTTTCTACCCTGCAAGGCTACGGATTCTCCAACTGGTAATTAAGGCCGAGTTAGACGGATTTTGGTTCCTCAGGGAATCAAGGGATATGGGAAGCAGGCAAGAAATTGGGAGTTCACGTCCAAAATCAGTCATGTGTTGAATGATGGCGTAAGCGTTACAGACTTTATTCTGCTGCTTCTATTTCTTATGCATGGTGGCACAGTAGTTAGCACTGCCGCCTCACAGCAGCAGAGACCCAGTTTCGATTCCCAGCTTGGGTCACTGTCTGTGCGGAGTCTGCACGTTCTCCCAGTGTTTGTGTGGGTTTCCTCCGGGTGCTCTGGTTTCCTCCCACAGTCAAAAGATGTGCAGGTTAGGTGGATTGGCCATGTTAAAGTGCCCCTTAGTATCATGGGGACTAGCTAGGGTAAATGCATGGGATTATGGGGATAGGGCCTGGATATGATTGTGGTCAGTGCAGACTCGATGGGCCGAATAGCCTCCTTCTGCACTGTAGGATTGTCACTTGAGGCCTGCAGCCAACAAGGCAAATCTGCCAAAATGATTTTTTCCACTATGTATATGCTGATTACAGAGGTGACTGGGCAAAATGTAATCCAGTGAGGGGGTGGGGGTGTCTCACTCATCAGCTGAGAACCAGCCAGAACTCAGAGGTCAACAGAGGTCTTCATTACAGGCAGGGCCACTGGTGGCAGCTGTCAGAAATGCAGCACACCCAGAACAAAACAAACACAGGAAAATGGGGAAACAGAAAGGTTAAGAATACCAGTCTGAACTGGTCTTGTATATTTTAAAATGGAACAGCAGTAAAATGGGGAAATAAGAACATTGGTCTCCAGACCCCAAGGAACAGCCGGGCATCCAGACCACAGGTGAGTGAAGTGGGGGAGGGGTTGTTGGGTGGAAACCATTGGCTAGAGGTTGAGGGGCAACAGAAAACCAGTGGGGTGGAGGGGAGGTGGCTCTTGGTACCAATTGAGACCCTATAAGGGCATCAATTGGTGGCACAGCTGGCCACAGACTTAAGCTGGATGAAGGCCGGAAGATGGGCAGGATCCCCATCTGGTGCCCTCCCACCCGATTAAATGCCATCCTGCCTCGAAACTCACCCTGAGGGTAGGTATTAAATTCCATCCTGTGCCCCGGTGAATTTCTACTCTGATGTTTTAGATGAGATTTGCACCACTTCATAATAAGTTACGACTGACACACAGAGGTAAATGCCTGACCCAGAATTTTATTACTAGTTTCCAGCCACATATAATCATAGAATCATAGAAACCCTACAGTGCAGAAGGAGGAGGCCATTCGGCCCATCGAGTCTGCACCGACCACAATCCCACCCAGGCCCTACCCCCACATATTTTACCCACTAATCCCTCTAACCTACGCATCCCAGGACTCTAAGGGGCAATTTCTTTAACTTGGCCAATCAACCTAACCCGCACATCTTTGGACTGTGGGAGGAAACCGGAGCACCCGGAGGAAACCCACGCAGACACGAGGAGAATGTGCAAACTCCACACAGACAGTGACCCGAGCCGGGAATCGAACCCAGGACCCTGGAGCTGTGAAGCAGCAGTGCTAACCACTGTGCTACCGTGCCGCCCCCACTTCACTCACCTGTGGTCTAGATGCCCGGCTGTTCCTTGGGGTCTGGAGACCAATGTTCTTATTTCCCAATAACCAATTTTAAAAATTCCAGGCAAAACCCTCTTTAACCGTGCAGTACTAAATGTTCATTATGTTTTCCCACTGAACTACACATAGATTTTGGTGCAGATTTTCTCCTCATGAGTTAATTACAGTTTCAATTATGCGAGAAATTAATTAATTGCAAAAACATAATGAACATTTTGCTTGCATGAGATGCGTGATAAAGCAATATTTCAAAAACTACATTCACATAAGTCACTGAGGATGGTGTTAAATGAAATGATAGAACTCATGGCTACCATTAAAGAGAATACTTCTACTTGTGTCTAAAATTACTCGTCAAATCCTCTGTTTCTGATCAAAAATTTGAATAAAGTTAAACAAAATTCAAGAAGATTGTGGAAGTTAAATAAATAGCAATACACTTTTCCCCAGTCAAATATTAGTTTATACAAATGGATTAAGGAATGCACCATAACACACAGTTTATGAAAATGGTGAATGCATGAATTATATTCAATCACACCACAAAGTTCTGCAGCTGTTAGTATCCCCAGTGCTTCACATGATTATTGTAAAAATGGAAATCTCTCCAAACTGCACTGTATATTTACCCATCTTAACATGTTTCAAGTTTCTATTTATTTTCTTGTCACAGTGAAAGTAGTTTTAGATATGTGGATGGAAAGTAGGATGATCAACTAATGTTTAACATATAGGGCGGGGTTTTTCGGCCTCGCTCACCCCAAAATCGGAAAATCCTGCCCAAGGTCAACGGACCTTTCCATGGTCTGCCCCTTGCCCGCTCTGACTCCCATAAAAGGGCGGGACAGTAAAACTCCCACTCCCTGTCCCCCCCCCCCCCCCCCCCCCCTCCGTCCACCTCCGTCCACCCCCGCCCCCCCCCCCCCCCCCCCCCCCACCAACCCACCCCATAGTTTTAAACTAAAGAAAATAAGGTTTATAAAGTTGAAGACTAAATTATGACTTAACTCAGCCTGCCGTTACTTCAGTAGCTTGGATTCAAGTTGAGCCTTGGCTGATGAAATTAAAGGCCCCATTTTTAAATGGGGGCAAGAGATAAGTGTGGATGCCAATTTATTTTCATCTCTTGAAAAAAAATTTTTTTTCATCGATGGGGGTGAATAAGAAAATGCAGCAAGACAGTATGCATTCCTTTTTCAGAATTTGGGCTTGAAGCTGGTCCATTTAGAAGGGATTATATTTTTTTACTACATTACAGCTTTTGAGGGTCATAAATGATAGTTAATTTGATAAGTATCAGATTAGTTCAAGGTGCATAGGAGCCCATAGCAATAAATTGTGCAGAATCTGATATTAGTTGGACAATCTTATTCATTATCTGATAAAGGTGACTGTTGTGCGAAATACAAATCTCATTTTTAGTGCAGTCGGCTTAGTCTTTTATTATATCTTTGGCATAGTCTTTGTAAGACTTTAAAAATACTGCTGTGATAATGTAGAGGAAACTTGACTGCTGATGAATCATACTATAATTGACAGCAGTAATGGGTGAAAACAGCAGCAACTACTTAATTGCACAGTAGTGATATTGTTCATCTTCATGGAATTATCATCATACAGAACAGAAGGATGCCATTTCACCCATTGTATGCAGTGAAAGATCCATCCAATTAATTCCACTCTTCCCCCTTAGCCTTGAACATTTTCCCTTTTCAAGTACATATCTAATTGCATCAATGGAAGAAAATTACTGTTGAATCTGCTTCCATTAGCTTTTCAGTCAATGTATTTCAGAGCAGAACAACTCACTGCATAAACAAAGTTCTGTTCGTCTTGCTGGTTCTACTGTTGATTAGTTTGGGGGCGATTCTCCCAAAAACATTCTAAGTGTTGAATTTGTGGGTAAACTGGAATAATTCACGCTGTTTTTTTCAGTGGGAGTTCACATTAGACTCTCCCACACTCTGTGCGCACTGCAGAGACCAGAATGAATATCATTAAATTTCAGGGGGTGGGGCCTATGCAAACTGGAGAAGCTGAAACCAGCGGGCCTCTGCGCAAGCGCAGTGGCCCCGAAACGTCAGGCTCTGGTTTGTAGGCAGCTTGATCGCTGGCCAGCTCAAGACCCCCACACTCCTGCCTCCCCAGCCTCCCGCACTCCCCGTCCATTCGCAGACCAGCCCCGAACACCATCTCCCTGTCCTGGCCCACCCCAATCTCCAGCCACACCCCTCCCCCGCAGACACCCCACCCCCCAGCAGACCCCCACCCCAACCCGCCCTAATCACTGGCATCCCTCCAGCCCCCATCGATCCCCATGCAGCCCCCCCCATTGGCCCCATCCCCTTGGCAGTGCCCCATACCCGGTGGGCAATGTCAAAGTACCCGCTAGGCATGGGCATTTTGCCCCTTGGACAGTGCCAGAGGGCACAGGCTGGCACTGCCAGGGTGCCCATGCCCAGGGGACACCCTCCCCCCTCCTCCCGACCCCCTGGGGGGGCCCCATGATTGCCCCCCCCCCTTCACTCCAGCAGAGTCGGGCCGAATGTGGGGAGCTATTCTGAACTCCGCTGGAGTGAAATACTCCGAGTGGGGTGGGAGATGCTAATGAGCCCGGAGAATTCAGTCCCAGGCCCACTAATAGCATTTAAACAGTAAACATCTTAAATGAATAAAATACCATTTAAATGCTAGTCCTGCCTCCCAGCCGCTTTCTGGCGCCACTAAGACGCAGCTGGAAATCTGGGCCAGGGAGATGCAAGCGCAGTGCGAACACTCGTGGGAATCCCACAAATCAACCGATGCGCAATTCTCCCAGCCCGCTGCGCTAAACAATTAGCACAGCAGGATGGGAAAACCGCCCCCTTCAAACCTGTGAGTTCTTGTCTCTGACCTTCCAATTAGGGATAACAATTTCTCCATATTTACTCTGTAAATAAATGATTTGAACGCCGCAATTAAATCACCTCTTAACCTATCTACTCTAAGATGAACAATGCAGTTTCTCTAGTGAAAGGTTAGAGTAATGTACATAAAATAGTTACATTTTCCCCAAAAGAATGGTTATTTAAATTCAAAATATCTAGATTATTTTCCACTGCTGCAGAATTTTTTTTTTCTTTTCTGTGATTAGGAAACCATTGTCATAAAAATTCATTTGGTTCACTAATGTCCTTTAGGGAAGGAAATCTGCCGTCCTTACCTGGTCTGACCTACATCTGACTCTGGACTCTCAGCAATGCATTTAACTCTTAAATGTCCTTTAAAATGACCCCAGAAAGCCACTCAGTCATATCAAATTGCTACAAAGTCTTCAAAAAGAAATGAAACCAATCAGATGACTTGGCATCAAATTAGACATTGGAAATGACAATGGCAACTATCACACCCAACCTTATTGACCCTGCAAAGTCCTCCTTACTAACATATGAGGTTTTGTGCCAAAATTGGGAGAGCTGTCTCACAGATTGTCAAGCATCAATCTGACATACTCACAGCAAGATACCTTTCAGATAATGTTCCAAACATCACAATCACCACCCAGGGTATGCCCTGTCCCACCAGCAAACATACCAGAGGTAGCGAACAGCACAGTGGTAAACTGCCCTGAGAGTCCTCAACATCTACTCGGGACCCCATGAAGTTTCATGGCATCAAGTCAAATGTTGGCAAGGAAATCTCCTACAGGTTACCACCTACCACCATCCCAACTCCAAACCCCCATCCCCACTCCCCTCAGCTGATGAATCAGACCTCCGCCATCCTGAACACCACTTGAAGGAAGCACTGAAGATGGCTAGGGCATTGAATGTACTCTGGGATGGGGAAATTCAATGTCCATCACCAAGACTGGCTCAGTTGCACCACTATTGATCGGAGTCCTCAAGGACATAGCTACTAGACTGAATGTGCAGCAGATGAGGAGAGTCTGGCAGATAGAGTACAATGTTAGTAAGTGTGAGGTCACCCATTTTGGTAGGAATAACAGCAAAATGGACTATTATTTAAATGGTTAAAATATTGCAGCATGCTGCTGTGCAGAGGGACCTGGGTGTTCCTTGTGCATGAATCGCAAAAAGTTGGTTTGCAGGTGCAGCAGGTAATTAAGAAGGCAAATGGAATTTTGTCCTTCATTGCTAGAGGGACGGAGTTTAAAAACAGCGAGGTTATGTTGCAGCTATATAAGGTGCTGGTGTGGCTAAACCTGGAGTACTGTGTACAGTTTTGGTCTCCTTACTTGAGAAAGGATATACTGGCACTGGAGGGGGTGCAGAGGAGATTCACTAGGTTGATTCCGGAGTTGAGAGGGTTGGCTTATGAGGAGAGACCGAATAGATTGGAGCTATACTCATTGGAATTCAGAAGAATGAGGGGAGATCTTATAGAAACATAAGATAGGAGCAGGGAAGTTGTTTCCACTGGCGGGTGAAACTAGAACTAGGGGGCATAGCCTCAAAATAAGGGGAAGTAGATTTAGGACTGAGTTGAGGAGGAACTTCTTCACACAAAGGGTTGTGAATCTGTGGAATTCCCTGCCCAGTGAAGCAGTTGAGGCTACCTCACTGAATGGTTTTAAGGCAAGGATAGATAAATTTTTGAACAGTAACGGAATTAAAGGTTATAGTGAGTGGGCGGGTAAGTGGAGCCGAGTCCACAAAAAAGATCAACCATGATCTTATTGAATGGCGGAGCAGGCTCAAGGGGCCAGATGGCCTACTCCTGCTCCTAGTTCTTATGTTCTTATGTTCTTATTATGAACCACAGGTTGTGGTTGTTGGATGTCAATCATCTCCGTTCCAGGATATCACTGTAGGAATTGCTCAGGGCAATGACCTAGGCACAACCATCTTCAGCTGCTTCGCCAATGACCTTCCTTCCATCATAAGGTCAGAAGTGGGGGTGTTTGTTGATGACTGCCCAGCGTTCAGTACCATTCACTACTGCTCAGATAATGAAGCAGTTCATTCCCATATGCAGCAAAACCTAGACAACATCAGGCTTGAACTGAATGTTGACCTAGGCAGCAATGCCCACATCCCATGAACAAATTTTTAAAAAGCTAAGTGGCACCACACAAGTGCCAGGCAATGACCTTCTGCAACAGGAGAGAATTCAACCATCTTCCTTGACATTCACTGGCATTACCATTGCTAAATCCCCCACTATCAACATTCTGGGGGGTTATCATTGACCAGAAACCTAGATGGACCAGCCAGAGAGTAACTCACCTTTGAGTCCCAAAAACCTGTTCATCTACAAGGCCCAACACTCAAAAAGCTCACCACAATCCAGGAAAGAAGCAGTTTGCTTGGTTGACATACATGCACCATCTTCAACACCCAATCTGTCCACCACTGACACACAGTGGCAGCAGTATGAACCATCTACAAAATGTACTGCAGCAACTCAGCAAGGCTCCTTTACAAGCACCTTCCAAACCCATGACCTCTACCACCTAGAAGGACAAGGACAACTGATGCATAGGAACACCGCCACCTGAAAGTTCCCCTCCAAGTTCCTCACCATGCTGACTTGGAACTATGAGTGCAATATTCCCAAATGAGTGCTGGATCAGGCGAGAAAAGCTGTGTGAAACTTGCCAGCTTCCCCGATATCTTTTCTTGTCTGATTTAACGGCACTCTGTGCAATTTCAAAATGCTGGCGAGGATCACACAGCCAACTGGGGGGGCAGAGCCTAAACATACCAGGATTCTGAGATTGGGCTGTCCTTATTAAACCGTGCCCCAATTTCGAAGTTAAATTTAAGGGCCTCCCCCTCCACCCCCCGCCCCCCACACACACAACGATCATTGTGAATGCCCACCATGGAAACTGGAACCTCCCCCCCCAGCCCCCGGCAGAGATTGGGATACCCCTTCATGGAGATCTCACACCCCCCCTCAGGCAGACAAAGGGAACATCCGCCCAACTCCCACATGCAGAAGGGTAGCCCCCTCTCACCCCAACCACAGAAACATTGGGGCACAACCCCCACATGCAAACATCAGCACACCCGCCCATAACAAACATTGGGCCCCCCACTCTCAGATGAGGAATAAATCCAGCTATTTTTTTTCAATGTAATTTCCAGACTGAATCCCCCACACTCTGTTCTTCAGAGTTCCCCAGCGTGATTCACTCTGAATATCTGGGGGAGGGGCCTATTCCCACCCGAGCGGCCTGCAATATAGTGCTGAGCAGGCCACTGCACGTGCGCTGATCTGTTAGTGCAGAGATCGGTACACGTGCAATGGAGTCCCCATTGTCGGCCTTCAGATTGCTGGCCAGCCCCACAACCTCCTCATCGCTGGCCTTCCGACCACCCACCCATTAATCACTGACCTCCCCAGGCCTCTGCTGACGTCCCCCCACTCGCCAGCCAGCCCTGATCTCCCTACCCGCCCCCCCACCCCCTACACAGCCGGCCCCGACACCCCTGCCTCCCTCCTTCTGCCTGCAATCCCAGAGTGCAGAGTGGCAGCGGGGCACTCCACACCCACTGATCACCCACAATAGGCCATGCCCCCCAAATAGGCCACACCTCTGGCCCCAACCCTTGTCACTGCCCGATGACCAGTGGGCAGTGCCAACGTGCCTGGTGAGCAGTGCCAGTTTGCCCAGCTGGCGCTACCCATACAGCACCCCCCATTACCACCAACCTTCTGTGGGGCCTCAGCGGCCTCTCTTCCCTCCAACAGGATTGGGCCGCCTATTCCCCCTTAGTGGGGAGCAGGAGTAAACCCCGTTGGAGTGAACCATGCCTGCTGGGGAGGGAGGTGGTGGGGGCGGGGGTGGGGGGGGGGGGGGGGGGGGGTGGGGAGGGAGACAGGGGGGAGAGACGCTGGCAGGCCTGGATACTTCACTCCCGTTCTTTCATCTTTTATGCTGCAGTGTTCCAAATGTGCAGTGCTATGAATGAATATACTAAAGTATATGAATACATATATGAATATATTACATATATGAATATATTAAAAGACAGGACTCATTTTTAAAACTAATTTATAGATTTCTAACACACAACTAAAATCTCCCAAATTTGTTATTATGCTGCATGAACCTAACAAGGTTAATATAGTCTGATTAAGCTGATTCCAATCTGAAACTAATGGTTTCTTTTATACGTGTGTTTTTGGAAGATTTCAATTATTGTCGGAATAAAATACAAGCAGGCTACATTTCTTTGACACTCTTCTTGATTACCGAGCCATGATTTACTGGAGTTTTTTTTAAAGTAGGAGCTGCACAGCAAATGATTTTGAATAAAAGAAATTACATGCAGTGCTGTCAACCAATAATTATGATTTAGGTGCGAGGCAGTACCACCTCTTGAATAAAGATTTTCCTTTTTATCTAGTTCATTCTCAGAATATGGGCACCACTGACAACGATGGCATTTGCTGCTCAGGTTTTGATATAACCGAATACCTTGGGAAAGCCATTTCAGAGGACAGTTTAGAGTCAAACACAGCCAGGTGCCATAAGGACAGCAAGTTTGACAAAGGACACTAGTGAACCTGTTAAGATGCTAAACAATCCAAGGTCTTCAGGATCACTTCTGTTAATGCCAGGTTTTTGAAAATGAATTCAATTTCTCAAGTTGACAAGCCAGGATTTCTACTCACTGAATTGTTAGTTCAGGCCTGACATTTGAAAGTCATGAGGTGGAGATGCCGGCGTTGGACTGGGGTAAGCACAGTAAGAAGTCTCACAACACCAGGTTAAAGTCCAACAGGTTTATTTGGTAGCAAATACCATAAGCTTTCGGAGCACTGCTCCTTCGTCAGATGGAGTGGATATCTGCTCTCAAACAGTGCACAGACACAGAAATCAAGTTACAGAATACTAATTAGAATGCGAATCTCTAAAGCCAGCCAGGTCTTAAAGGTACAGACAATGTGGGTGGAGGGAGCATTCAACACAGGTTAAAGAGATGTGTATTGTCTCCAGACAGAACAGCTAGTGAGATTCTGCAAGTCCAGGAGGCAAGCTGTGGGGGTTACTGATGATGTGACATAAATCCAACATCCCGGTTTAGGCCGTCCTCATGTGTGCGGAACTTGGCTATCAGTTTCTGCTCAGCGACTCTGCGCTGTCGTGTGTCGTGAAGGCCGCCTTGGAGAACGCTTACCTGAAGATCCAAGGCTGAATGCCCGTGACTGCTGAAGTGCTCCCCCACAGGAAGAGAACAGTCTTGCCTGGTGATTGTCGAGCGGTGTTCATTCATCCGTTGTCGTAGCGTCTGCATGGTTTCCCCAATGTACCATGCCTCGGGACATCCTTTCCTGCAGCGTATCAGGTAGACAACGTTGGCCGAGTTGAAAGAGTAGGTACCGTGTACCTGGTAGATGGTGTTCTCACGTGAGATGATGGCATCCGTGTCGATGATCCTGCACGTCTTGCAGAGGTTGCTGTGGCAGGGTTGTGTGGTGTCGTGGTCACTGTTCTCCTGAAGGCTGGGTAGTTTGCTGCGGACAATGGTCTGTTTGAGGTTGCGTGGTTGTTTGAAGGCAAGAAGTGGGGGTGTGGGGATGGCCTTGGCGAGATGTTCGTCTTCATCAATGACATGTTGAAGGCTCCGGAGGAGATGCCGTAGCTTCTCCGCTCCGGGAAAGTACTGGACGACGAAGGGTACTCTGTCCACTGTGTCCCGTGTTTGTCTTCTGAGGAGGTCGGTGCGGTTTTTCACTGTGGCGCGTCAGAACTGTTGATCGATGAGTCGAGCGCCATATCCTGTTCTTATGAGGGCATCTTTCAGCGTCTGGGGGTGTCTGTTGCGATCCTCCTCATCCGAGCAGATCCTGTGTATTTGGAGGGCTTGTCCGTAGGCGATGGCTTCTTTTACGAAGCTGGAGAAGTGGAGCATCACGACACATGACAGCGCAGAGTCGCTGAGCAGAAACTGATAGCCAAGTTCCGCACACATGACGACGGGTAAACCGGGATGTTGGATTTATGTCACATTATCAGTAACCCCCACAGCTTGCCTCCTGGGCTTGTAGAATCTCACTAGCTGTTCTGTCTGGAGACAATACACATCTCTTTAACCTGTGTTGAATGCTCCCTCCACCCACATTGTCTGTACCTTTAAGACCTGGCTGGCTTTAGAGATTCGCATTCTAATTAGTATTCTGTAACTTGATTTCTGTGTCTGTGCACTGTTTGAGAGCAGATATCCACTCCATCTGATGAAGGAGCAGTGCTCCGAAAGCTTATGGTATTTGCTACCAAATAAACCTGTTGGACTTTAACCTGGTGTTGTGAGACTTCTTAATTTGAAATCACACAAGAATGTGAAAGGACAGATGTGTCACACTTAAGAGATTCTGCCTGTAACAAAAAGCAGTCCTCCCTCCTCCTGTGGTCCCTAAGGTGTCCCACACAATCGATAACATTTCAATGAAAACCCTTTTAAGCACTGGGTGAGGTTCTCTCAGAAATCGGCAAAGGTTGAAACTTTAAAGTTTATTTGTTAACGTCACAAGTAAGCTTACATTAACACTGCAATGAAGTTCGTGTGAAAATCCCCTTAGTCGCCACACTCCGGCAGCTGTTTGGGTGCACTGAGGGAGAATTTAGCATGGCCAATGCACTTAACCAGCACGTCTTTCCGACTATGGGAGGAAACCGGAGCACCCGGAGGAAACCCACACAGACACCGGGAGAATGTGCTGACTCGGCACAGTCAGTGGCCGAAGCCAAGAATTGAACCCGGATCCCTGGCACTGTGAGGCAGCAGTGCTAACCACTGTGCTGCTCAGAGGTCGATAGAGGGCAGAAAAAAAAACAATGTTTAGCCCACCAGCAGAAATAGTGGCTTTTCCCGCCATATAGCGCGGCACTTGGTTCTAAACATTATTAACGGGTTCCATACCATATTGGGTGACCTCTGATTCGCCTGCTCTGTCATCACCTCAGCACTGCTATATTGGGGCGCCACATTTAAAGGCTGCCCCTGCATACTTCGCAGGTCACCAGGAAGTGATGGTTGCCTGGAAATCTGCTCTGAAATTCTCCAATGCCTGCCTGGAGAGACTCCTCCATGCTGTAGAGGCTCACAATGACATCATCTACCCATTCGCAGGCAGAAACATAGCAGCAAGGTGATGAACGCAGCATGGCAGACGGTGGCAATGGTGGCAATGTCAATGCCCTGCAGAAGAGGACAGTGCAGTGCAAGAGGATGATGAATGATCTCTTTTGTTCTGCCAGTGTAAGTCACTCTTCGCACATACACACCCATCTACAGGGATCTCACTCACTGCCAGTTCAAGGGACATCACCACCCACTTTCCCACACATATTGTCATCACCCCTGTGGGGCATGTCATCAACACCTCACTTATCCCATTCACCATCCACACATGCCAGGCATCCTTATCATCTGGCCTGGCAGGCGTCCTGCTTAAACTGTCTCCATTTGTTTTTGTGTTGGAGAAGCTGGCACACAATAAGAGGAAGAGATCTCTGATAGGCGGAGGGTGAAAGTCCTAATGGATTTTGAGGAGAGAGACATCCACCTGGCCAGGAAGGTCACGACCCCTCCTATGCTGAGGTCGGCAGTGATAAACCATGCGAGAATCCAGCACTGCATCATCCATCAGACAACAATGCTGTTCGTCAAGTCTCCTATTTCGCAGGTCCCTGCCATGCACTAATGAACTCTCCTTTCTTTCATAGGCACATCTGGAAAGCAGCGCAGAGAAGGGATTCACGGACCCTGAAATACAAGAACCAACACAGCACCCACCCACACCATCCAGAAGTGCAGGGATACACACACCTCAGTGGGACCTAGATCTAGAGCAGCCTCAGGTTACAATCTGGTGAGCACATCGCACTGTTGGATCTACAGTAATTAGAGGCAGGGATATCCCAAGGTGCCAGCACTTGGAGGATTACTGGAGGCCAGGAATCTGCTGAGTGTCAGTCAGATGATGAGCCTCTGGACTCAGTCATGTCTCAGTTACTGGATCTTCAAAGGCAAAGTCAGAAAAATCAGGAAGGGATATCTGGTACACTCCTTGGATTGAAAGGCTGCATGAAGGAATCCATCTCCCTTATGCCTAAGGTGATTGTGTCAACACTGCAATGCAATGCACTCCATGGTTCAGGCACTTGTGGACATCCATGAGGATGGCAACAGCCTTCCAGAGGACACTGCCATGATTGTGGCAGACCGCAGGGGATGCGGCAGACCGCGGGGGGCACGGCAGACCGTGGGCTGCCTCCACCTCCTCTGTGGATGCTGGGGACGCACCAAGATAAAATGGCAGGGTTAGAAAGGTTAAGAAGCTTTAGTTGGACATTAAGAACATAAGAACATAAGAAATAGGAGCAGGAGTAGGCCATCTGGCCCTTCGAGCCTGCCCCGCCATTCAACAAGATCATGGCTGATCTGAAGCAAATCAGTTCCACTTACCCGCCTGCTCCCCATAACCCCTAATTCCCTTATCGATCAGAAAACTATCTACCCGTGATTTAAACATATTCAACGAGGAAGCCTCCACCACTTCAATGGGCAGAGAATTCCAGAGATTCACTACCCTCTGAGAGAAGAATTTCTCCCTCAACTCTGTCCTGAACCGGCCCCCCCTTATTTTGAGGCTGTGCCCTCTCGTTCTGGTTTCCCTTCTAAGTGGAAAGAATCTCTCCACCTCTACCCTATCCAGCCCCTTCATTATCTTATATGTCTCTATAAGATCACCCCTCATCCTTTTAAACTCCAACGAGTACAGACCCAAACTGTTTAATCTCTCCTCATAAGCTACACCCCTCATCTCCGGTATCAACCTGGTGAACCTTTTCTGCACTCCCTCCAAGGCCAATATATCCTTTCGCAAATAAGGGGACCAAAACTGCACACAGTACTCCAGTTGCGGCCTCACCAGTGCCTTGTACAGTTGCAGCAAGACCTCCCTGCTTTTATATTCTATCCCCCTCGCGATAAAGGCCAACATTCCATTCGCCTTCTTGATCACCTGCTGCACCTGCAGACTGAGTTTTTGCGATTCGTGCACAAGGACCCCCAGGTCCCTCTGCACAGTCGGACGATGTAATTTTTCTCCATTTAAATAATATTCCAATTTACTATTATTTCTTCCAAAGTGGATAACCTCACATTTGCTAACGTTATATTACGGGCATAAGTGTTAAGCACTTGTACATAACATTCACCTCTATACATAAACTCCCACTAATTGCACCCTTTCTAAGGCTCCTTGTTCCGATGAGCAGTGTTCCTATAGTCCTGACCTGAAAATCCGATTCCTGCACAAGATAAGGGAGGGGTGCTCTGTCCAGATTTCTTCCCTGTTCTTTGTGCAAGGTTTCCAGCACATTGGTGCGTCCCTTCACAGTGACTGAACACATCAATCATGCCTGCTTCTTGTAAGGAATGAGGATGTCTCTCACAGTGTACAGGGCTAGTGTCACTCATTCCAATCATTGTCCATGCATGCTTTCTGCACCTTTTGAGTGTGGCTGCCATCCCATTTGCTTTAACCTCCGGTGTTGTTCCTCAAGGGTAGAGCCTGTCTTTTGAAGCTAATTTTGATTCGAGACATTCTGACAGCACGCTGCCATGGATGGACTGTTTGATGGTGGGGTAAGATTAGAGTGTATGGGCCCAATAATGAAACACAAATGTATTATAATGATGTTCCTGATGTTGAACGGTGGGAAACGCAACCTGCCACTGATGGAAGGATGGGAAGATTGTGGCAAGCTTTCACGCCGACATAAAACACGACTTTGGACTTCCAGCAAATTTTTCTGCTCACAGTGCCGAACCAGCCCAACGTGAATGGGAGCAGAAAGTTGCCACCATTGTATTTGTACATGGATCAGTGCCCCTTTTAAGTCACAGCAGAGCTCTTTCCTGCTGCTGTAGCAGATGTTGTAATAAACAAGACCTCCATATTTGGAGCACACACAACAGTCTAAACCAGTAAGATTGCATAAAATCACAGATATTTCAGAAATACTGAGAGGTGCCTTTAATGTGAAATACATTAACACACCTTCACCACTGATGCACCCAAATGGAAAATTTCCCCTATAAATTCTGAAATGGAAATGTATCTGGCACAAATTCCAAATCAAGACCCCAAACAACACAGTGACTGGTATTTACATTGTGGTGCTACCAATATTATTATGTATGATTAGTAAGAGCAATGCAAATTATCACATCCATATTGATTAAAAGTGATAAATTGATGTACAGAAATTGTATTCACTTGAGCAGTCCCTAGTAGTACGTGGGCACAGTTACTCCTCAAGCAGGAAGCTAGTAATTCGCACTATCCATGGCTTAATTATGTTGCCATAAATTTGGAGGAATGTGCAAGGTTACAAGGAGAAGATGGGAGAATAGCACCAAGTGGATTGCCCATTCAGCGAGCTGGTGCAGACACGTTGGGCTGAATGGCATCCTTCTGCGCTGTAACAATTCTGTGATTCTATGACATGCATCAATGATAGGCAATAACAATAGCATTGTATACTCAATTCTGCTCTAGTACCGTATAACAATAACAGACAAAATTGCCTTTTAGCCTTTCACAAAGTTGGCTCATTGAGCTAATAACAGAGCAGACATTGCTTAAATCCTCAGATTCTTCAATTATCATTACTTTTACAAATACAAGTTCTTAACTATTTAAGAACATGCTAATTTGTTCAAAGGAAAACCAATCAAAGACCAAAGGGTCGTGAATGAAGCCCAGTCCATCACTCAAACCAGCCTCCCATCCATTGACTCTGTCTACACTTCCCGCTGCCTCGGCACAGCAGCCAGCATAATTAAGGATCCCACACACCCTGGACATATTCTCTTCCATCTTCTTCCATCAGGATAAAGATGCAAAAGTCTGAAGTCACACACCAACTGACTCAAAAACAGCTTCTTCCCTGCTGCCATCAGACTTTTGAATGGACCTACCTTGCATTAAGTTGATTTTTCTCTATATCCTAGCTATGACTGTAACACTACATTCTGCACTCTCTCCTTTCCTTCCCTATCTACGGTATGCTTTGTCTGTGTAGCGTACAAGAAAAAATACTTTTCACTGTATACTAATCCATGTGATAATAAATCAAATCAAAATCAATCTCAATTTTGTGATACCTTTACAGCAATGTCCCCTAATACATATTGCTTGTTTTAGTACTGAGTCAGCGATCTCAGGACACGTTTTAGCTCCATTAAACTATATAGACTCTCATAGAATACAAACTTAAAATGCTAAAATTAAACATTGCTGTGGTATAAAACAGGATTTGTACTTGGTTAAGTAGTGTTGACATAAACCCTTCATATCAGGGAGTTGCAGACTTAGCACTGCAGAATGAATCTGGCAAGTGAGCACTAGATCTGCAACCTGGCCAAATGAGAAATGCAACATCTACTGCTTTCCAATTCTTACCATGTCTCCTATTTTGTTAGCATTCTCCTTCCATGAATCATAGTTGATTCAGGTTCTATTTGAGTCCAGCGGCCCCTATTATTTTAATAATTAATCTGTTCAGAAGCGCAGTGACAATCAATAACCTCCAGAGATGAATAGAAATGGCTCATGTGATAGCAGCAGCAGTAATAGAGGACCTACTGCAGTCATAATAGCTTCTATTAAAAACAATTAGAGACAACATTAAAAATATTTGAAGAAGAAAATGAGTATAAATGGAATGTACAAGCTTTATTCCTGAAGCACAATTAAGTTATGCATGTTTAGCTCGAATAGAGATAACTATTGCCCTTAAACATTAATTGGAAAGAGTAATTAGTTTCAATAAGTAATCCCTGAGATGGTGATATTCACCTTTAAGTGTGTAGTTCAGAGAAAACTCTTCCAAAAGACTTTACTGATTTCTTCTTTGTTCTTTAGCCACGAATAGATTTGTTCTCACTCACCTTTTAATTTCCATTTACTAACATGCCATGTTTCACTTTTATTACAACTGATAAATATGTGCCAGTGCTCTGAATATCATGCAAATTCCAGATTAATATGCAGCTTCAGAGTTTTTAGCTTATATAACCATTCATTACAAATGTTAGTATAACCCAATACTTGAAGAAACAGAAAAGGCTTGAACCAGACTGCAAATGTCCTCACTTAGGATTAGCAGATAAGAAAGCAAACACATCCTTAATTTAGAGCAACTTCTGAGTAAACACACAATTCAGCTTCCATGTTAGCACAGAATTATCATTTTAATTACATTGACCAGCTGCTACACAGCTATGCATCTCAATTGCTCATTGGGTTTCAATCATCATAATTCTATTATTGCAGTTTTATTGACAGTTCTCCAGCTGCATCCCAATTAGGAGAGCAAAGGTAGAGGTGAGGGCTGGTCAGATCAGTAGCTACAGAAATGCCGTAGCCAAGTGAGAACCAAAGGCTCGATAACTCGAATTTTGAAAGTGAATTGTGGAATAGCTTTTTTTTTTCCCCAGGACAGAGACAAGAGGTAGGATTGGGGCATGGGAAGGGGATGTGGGCGGTGAGTCATGCAAGGAAATGATCAAGGGATGGTCAATATATGTCCAATGTATGTGTTAGTTCTTGCGTGTCTGACTTGCTAATCTAATAAATTGGAGATACACTATGGTCCAGAGTTCAAATGATCCACATTCACATCAGTTGGAATTGTGATCTAGTGATGCACATCAAGATTGTGTTAGGTAGGCTCATTTCATGAAAATAGAGGAAAATACTCTCAACTTCCTCTTGTTTTATTGCAATGGTATTTATATTAATTGGGGTGACATGCATGTTAGTCTCTAAACCATTCAATAGCTAGGTAGACATAGTTGACAAAAATCATCATCGCTTCGGATGTGTCAACTCAGCCTTCGGCCGACTGAGGAAAAGAGCATTTATGGACCAGAATTCTAAATCTGAGATTATGGTTTGTAGGGCAGCAGTTATCTCCATGCTTCTAAATACTTCAAAGACTTGCACAACTACAGGAGGCATCTCAAAGAACCACAGGTGTGCCTTCACAGGATTCTCCAAATCCAATGGCTTGAAAGGCAGCCCAACAGCAACATCCTGTCCAAAGCCAACATGACCAGCATCAAAGGCTGTTTTTAGAACCTGTTCCGCTGAATGGGACATGTCATTTGTATGCCTGACGCCAAGTACTGAAGCAATTGCTTTACTCTGAACTTGGTTGCAGCAGGAGATACCCAGCAGAACAGCAGGAAAGTTTTAGGGATGTCCTCAAATCATCCTTGAACAGGTCAAACACACCCACAGACTCATGGGAGCCCCTGGCTAGCAAATAATCAAAATGGAGAAGGCTCATTCGGGAAGGCGCCAAACACATCGAGAGACTTCATCGGAAATGTGCAGAGCAACGTCAAGGCATCAGAGGAAGTGCACAAAGCTCTAAACAGCCTATGTAGCCAACCCCTTCAAGAGCCACCTCCCGCACAGAATCTGCAGATTGCCCATTGGATTTATCGGTCATCTCAGAACCCATCAAAACGGAGTTGGAGCGAGTCATCCTCGATCCCAAGAGATTGCATAAGAAGAGCTAAGGCCATTGTACAAGTTCATTCGGGAATGAGACAGTCTTTCCTGATGATGAAGCATGCAAGTATGCAACCTATTTTGCAACTGGCTACAGCATTCAAGTTGGAGGACACGATTACCCACAGATGGTGTAGGATATTAAAACTAGGGACTAGACTGTTGGATATAACTAACAGAAGCGTAATTATGTTAGAAATTTGTTCTTTGTCATCTAGTACATCGTTCTGAGGTGCTATCTAGAATGCTTAGGAGAATTGTCCACACAGGGTAGCATGAGCAAAGACAGTGGCTCAGTTAATTGAACATACCTTTGAACAAGGGTAAAAGTTATATATCTTGAATCTTAAAGAGCAGAGTCTGCAAGGTGTTCTGTTGCATGATGACAGAAGGGTCACCATTGAACAGGAGAGGCAGTAATGCAAGGCTGAGGGGCCACGTGGTACATACGCCTGGTTTCATTTAGCTGAGTATCTATTAGAGTTGTGTGAGAAGAACTAAGCTACCATTCTCTGCTTCAGAATAATATATGGTAAGCCCAGAGTGCCTTCGTGTCTGTGCATTCGTTCCTGAGGGTGAACCATCCTCATTTTCAGAGGCATGATGTGTTCCTTAAAGTTAAGATACAATGCAATGTGACATCCAGATACACAGGCTCTGTATCATCATCCAACATGTACTCATTCAGGAAGATGCTGAACTGTTTCTTGGCCTGCTTTGTGGTTTAGATGGAAAGCAGCTGAAAACAGTCTTTTTGGCACTTGGTTTGAGTTGCCATCATTTGAACTAATGGAATATCTCTCTCAAGCTTGCATTCAGACCATTGTTTAGGTGACTATCAGACAGATATTGTAAGATTTTTTGTGAAAAGGATGAAACGTGTCAGTGTTGGAATCAAGTTCTCAAGCAGACCATTGGTTTTGGGCCTACAGGAGTTGTATTGTTGTCAAAGTGAAATTTGGAAGCAGAGGTCTCTCAACAATAGTTGCACAAACATAAAAACTCACTGAAGTGGGACCAACGATGGCTTGTTCATTAGAGCTATATGCCAGATCACGCCACTACACCAGTAACATCCAGGAATACTCTACCTTCTTCTGCCAAGTCTGAAAACTATTCTTGTCCTAAGTGCTGAGTGTTAATTGGATCACAGTTGTGGCAGTTTATCTGAAACCGGCTGGATCTACACTCAGTATGCCATCAAAAGGTGACTTGATGGTATCTTTATAGAAAGCTCTTAGGAAATAGAATGGAAACTATATCCAATATTTCAATAAATCCTCACTACAGAAAGTGATGGAACATCATATTAGGCTTTGGTTTAAGTTTGAAATATCTAGAAAATTTATCTTACATAATATGTGCAGGCAAATAAGATAGTCATATAATAGTTATTTATCTATAGCAGACATCCTTCCTTCAAACTCCTTAAGTGGACAGAATATTAGCTAGAGAGAACTCCCCTGCCACTCTCCGAAATAGCGTTATGGAATCTTTAACATCTACCCAACAGGGCAGTCGGACCTTATTAACATCTCAAACAGAAGACATCACCTCTATATTGCAGCAATCCCTCAGTATTGCACTGCTGTGCCAGCATAGATTTTGAACCCATGGCCAAGCAAGCTATTCAATCAGTCACTGTTGATAACATAACTCTTGGACTTGTGTGTGAGGGTGACATGAAGAATGTGGTAGCTGTTAGGAACCATCTCCTTCGCCAAAACAGATTGAATAATCATGGTTTCACTGCCAGTAATTTTCCAACAAACGCAGGTGACAATGTACATAATTCCTTGCTGACAATGCGTATTTAAAAAACGGTGACCTTTCTATGCATATTTTAACACTTTTGTGAGGCCATTGCGCTCACATCAGCATGAATAGCACAAGAGTCACTGATTACATTACCATATTGATCAGAGTATTACGTGCCAACTACTGATTACAGCAATTAAGCTTTGAATAGAAAAATCAGCCTCATTGTCCATTTAGGGATAGATTAACTATCACTTTTCTTGGATGTCCTGTAATTACATCCATATCCTCCCTACTTCTCTTATATTCTCTAATATTGCTTGGTAGAAATCCTGGAAAAACTGCATCCAGCCATTTTCCAGGGCTTCTGCAAATTTCCCATCAGAGAACCTCTGCCAAATTGTAGATATATGCTTCCACATCAATAAGGAAAGAAGCATTAATTGATGCAGTTCGGAGAAATGAAATGCGCCAAATATCTGATATGAGAATAAAAGAACAATTGGGAAATAGCAACCACAACCTTAATACTCATCTCACATAGAATAGAATAAAATCATAGAATCCCTACAGTGCAGAAGGCACTGACAATAATCCCACCCAGGCTGTGTCCCCATAACACCACGTATTTACCCTGCTAATCCCCCTGACACTAAGGGGCAATTTAGCATGGCCAACCCACCTAACTTGCACATCTTTGGACTCACTTAAAGTTCACATTGAACTTCATTAAGAAACGAAAGTGAGGTTGCTGAACATGACCTTAGTTAAAGCTCAGTGAAGTAAGAATGTATCTGAAAAGTTTTGAAGCAGGATGATGGATCAGTTGGAGAGAATCTTAAAATGTGGGACATTAATTACTTTGATAGCAATGTTAATCATGAAGAATTTTGACAGGGTAAATGAGGAGAAACTGTTTCCAGCGGCCGAAGAATAGAGGACATTGATCCAAGGAGATCGACAAAAGTACTAGAGGTGACCTGAGGCAAAAGTAACTCTGATGGCAAGTTGTTGTGATCTTGAATGCATGCCCTGAAAGGCTGGATGTGGCAGATTCAATAATAACTTTCAAAAGGATAAATACTTGGAGGAATAAAATGCAGGGATATGCCGAAAGGGCAAGGGAATGGGATTAATTGGATAGCTCGAACAAAGGGCTATATACCAGTCTTGACCATCTGAATGATTTTCTTTAACGATGTATCATTCTTTGATTCTTTAGTTTTCTCTCCCCACCCAATAAAAAATACTTAATCTAAACAAACCGCAAAAAAGGCATATAGTAACATTTGTATTGAAAATGCAAATAAAGATCAGGAGGAATATAGGAGAATATAGGGGAATTGACAAGAGCTTCAAAGGAAAGTAAAGAGAAAAAACTAAGATAATATGAAAGAAAATAATCATCTCATAATCATATTAAAAATATACAACAGCTCAGAAACATGGGGAATTCTAGCTGTGGAAGCTAAAAGTGAATTATTTTGCCAGATTTTACAAATAGAAATTGGAAGCGTGAACAAAGGGATATTAGAAAAAGAAAAAGGAACAATTCCATTAATTCCTCATTAGCAGGGCTCCTAACTACAATTTTTCAACCCTCCTCAGATATGCAAGTTGTGCTGGAGAGCTCAAGGCTAGTAAGTATAGTAGAATCATAGAACTCCTACAGTGCAGAAGGAGGTCAGTCGTCCCATCAAGCTTGCACCGACAACAGTCCCACCCAGGCCCTATCCCGTAACTCCACATATTGACCCTGCTAGTCCCCCTGACCCTAAGGGGCAATTTAGCATGGACAATCAACCTAACCTGCACACATTTGGAGTGTGGAGGAAACCGGAGCAACCCAGAGGAAACCCACGCAGACACAGGGAGAATGTGCAAACTCCACAGTCACCCGAGGACAGAATTAAACCCAGGTCTGTGGCGCTATGAGACAGCAGTGCTAACTTGTACTTAGTACAAGAAGTGAGAGAAGTATAAACTGCAGAAAAAATAGTCCATAATTGGACATCAAATTAGTGAGCATGTAAAGCTACATGGGAAACACTCAACAACAACAAATGCTGAGATAAAAGCTGAATACCACAGATGCTGGAATCTGAAACAAAAACAGAAAATGCTGGAAATGAAGAGTCCTCCAGGCTTGACACATTAACTCTCCACAGATGCTGTCGGACCTGATGAGATTTTCTGTCTTTTAGACAAATACTAATTCATTCAAAGAAACTCAATGAACAAGTTCAAAGGCTGTCTAAAGAGGTGACTGAAAAAGGACTATAGTGGTTGTAATGAGCTTGTTTCAAAACTTTAGATTTGCATTAGGCAAAATATGGCAGCTTGGTTAAAATGATGAACAGGGAGCAAAGGACTGAGTTTAACAAGTCATCCACAATCAAATTTGAGCAGGGGGCCTGTAAATTAGAGCAGAGTGCCATCAGCTGCATTCCAATTACCATCGCCCTTGCCCCTGGCTTGGTTTTATGGGGGTGGCGGGGAGATGTCGGATAGTTTGCCTGCCCAAGGCCCAAAAGAAGTCCTTAAGTGGGCAATCAATTAAGGGCCTCATCCTGCTGCCACTTTGATATAACAGGCAGCAGGAGAGGCCTGTGCCTGTTGTGCATCCCTGCAAGTTTAAATCTGCTCTCTGCTGGTCAGTACAAAGGGGTGGAGGGGGGTCTTCTTCCCAGGCCCCCTGCGCCAGAGGCCCAACCCTACAGTTTTACTTTCCTACATTTACTCTCCCCCCGCTGTTGCCCTGTTGAATATACCCCTCCTCATTCTCACTTGGGCATGTCAGGCTAACTCCAGAGGGATCTCGGACTTTTCTGGAATGTCCAGGTCCATCACTGAGTGCCAATTCCTTGGCCTATCTGAGACTGCCCAACAGCTTGGTTCAGCTTTCTTGTTCAGCTTTCCCCTATATTCCTCCTGATCTTTATTTGCATTTTCAATACAAATGTTACTATATGCCTTTCTTGCGGTTTGTTTAGATTAAGTATTTTTTATGAGGTGGAACATCCTCATGGAATCAGCAGGAAGTCCTGCCTCATACTAACCAGTTTACCAGACTGATTCCTGGGGTGGCACGACTGACGTATGAGGAAAGATTGAGTTGGTTAGGGTTATGTTCGCTGGAGTTCAGAAGAATGAGAGGGGATTCGCATAGAACCCTATAAATTTCTAACAGGACTAAACAGGGTAGATGCAAGAAGAATGTTCCCAATGGTGTGGGTGTCCAGAACCAGGAGTCACAGTCTGAGGATACAGGGTAGATCATTTAAGACCGAGATGAGGAGAAACTTCTTTATCCAGGGAGTGGTCACCCTGTGGAATTTACTACCATAGAAAGTAGTTTAGAGCAAAATATTGTATGTTTTCAAGAAGCAGTTAGATACAGAATTTATTTTGGGGGGAGGGGGTCAAAGGATATGTGGGGGAGGCGAGATCAGGCTATTGAGTTGGATGATCAGCTATGTTCATAAATGAATGGCGGAGCAGGCTCGAAGGGCTGAATGGCCTCCTCCTGCTTCTATTTTCTATGTTTCTACGTTCTATATAATTAAGGGGCCATCACCTGAAAAATTTAAGTGAGATGAGCTAGCTAAGGGTCTTGCTCCTAAAATTTACATCGGAGTGCAGGAATCTGCCCTCAGCATAAAATGCAGCCCAAAGAGTAAGGGTGTTATTCAGATTGGAGAAGAGTTAGGAATCAGAAAAATTGGTTCAGCCTGTGTTCTCAATTTGGTTTTTACTTTTGGAACATTTGGATTTTGGTAGAGAACATATTGCTAAGAGTTTTTATGCTAAAAGAAAAGGGATTAGAAAAAGAGGGGTGAGGAGCACCGCAAAATATTTTGACAGGACATGATCAGCTTTGCTGAATGAGCAAATTCATGACAATTGTTGTTTAACATGGTAAAAAAGTGGGGAATCCACTTTGGGAAAAAAATGAGGAATGGGAGGTCACACTGGTGGAGATTAACATGATTTGTTAATAATGCAAGAGTCTGGCATCTGCCAGCCTTAAGCCATTCCCAGCGAAGAGGAAAAACAGGTTTGCTGTTCCATTGCTCTGCTAATGTTGTTCAATACCTGGGAAAGCAGGTGTGTGAGAGAATGGCCCAGAGTTCTGATCTATCTCAACAGCTAATTTTTGCATTCATGGGTTGGCATAGTGGCACAGGGGTTAGCACTGCTGCCTCACAGTGCCAGGGACCCAGGTTCAATTCTGGCCTCGGGTGACTGTCTGTGTGGAGTTTGCACATTCTCTCCATGTCTGCTTGGGTTTCCTTCGGGTGCTCCGGTTTCTTCCCACAGTCCAAAGATGTGCGAGTTGGGTTGATTGAACATGATAAATTGCCCTCGAGTGTCAGGGGGATGAGCAGGGTAAATACGTGGGGTCATGGGGAAAGGGCCTGGGTGGGATTGTTGTCGGTGCAGACTCGAAGGGCCGAATGGCCTCCTTCTGTATTATAGGGATTCTATGGTATTATGATTTAAACAGAGCTATTTTCAGTTAGATGGAAGATTAAGGAAAAGCACACAGAATATTGGAAGGGTCTTTTAAGAGACTCCTGGATGAGTATATGGGACTTAATAGGATGGAGGGTTATAGGTAGGCCTAAAAGGTAGGGATATGTTCGGCACAACTTGTGGGGCCGAAGGGCCTGTTTTGTGCTGTAGTTTTTCTATGTTTCTATGTTTCACTCAGAGGGTAGTAAGGGCGTGGAATGCCCTGCCTGCAGCAGTAGTGGATTCGCCAACATTAAGGGCACTTAAATGGTCATTGGATAAACATATGGATGATATTGGAATAGTGTAGGTTAGATGGGCTTTAGATTGGTTTCACTGGTCGGCGCAACATCGAGGGCCGAAGGGCCTGTACTGCGCTGTAATGTTCTATGTTCTATGATAATGGCTGCAAAATTGTGTTGCGTATTGCCTGCCATTTCAGTGCAATGGGTGCTGTTTTGGGTCAGAAATGGCTCAGCATCCAGATGCTGTGTGTGCAAATTTCAGGTGTGGGCTATGCCAAAAGCTATTTTGGGTAGCTGGGTGCTGGGAGCCTTTGTCAGAAGTATGCAGAGTAGGTAGAGATCAGTAGGTTTGTGTCACTGATTTGACTGTATGCTGCCACTTTTGACTTTGATACTCCAGCTCACTCCCTCTTTTAATCTTACGTAGCTGAACGTGCATTCAGCATCAGAAAGGATCCTGCCAGCACTAACTCAGAGATCTCTCAGGTTAGTTATTGATTGATTTCTGCTGGCTATTGCTGCGTTAGTGGAAGTGCCTGGAGGACAACATGCATATATAAAGAGCTATGGTGTCTCATAAAATATCAAGTAAATTATTTGGGTGTTTAAATGACAAGTTTGCTTCCGGAATCACGATGGACAATTCCTGCAGTATTCACTGGAGCACATATCACAAGTTGCCATGACCTGCTACAGGCTGTGCAACCTTGTCATTATGAGGGCTCCACCCCTGTTTGGAGATGTACAGTGAGAGGTTGAGGAGGAAAAGGAAGAGGAAAAGAAAGGACAGAACCATCACATCCTCCTTTCCCATCAGGCTGTCCCCCTTTCCATAGAACCATAGAAAATTACAGCTCAGAAACAGGCCTTTTGGCCCTTCTTGTCTGTGCCGAACCATTTTTTGCCTAGTCCCACAGACTTGCACTTGGACCATATCCCTCCACACCCCTCTCATCCATGAACCCGTCCAAGTATTTCTTAAATGTTAATAGTGACCCCGCATTTACCACTTTATCCGGCAGCTCATTCCACACTCCCACCACTCTCTGCGTGAAGAAGCCCCCCCTAAGATTCCCTTTAAACTTTTCTCCTTTCACCCTTAACCCATGCCCTCTGGTTTTTTTCTCCCCTAGCCTCAGCGGAAAAAGCCTGCTTGCATTCACTCTATCTATACCCATCAAAATCTTATACACCTCTATCAAATCTCCCCTCAATCTTCTACGCTCCAGGGAATAAAGTCCCAACCTATTCAATCTCTCTCTGTAACTCAGCTTCTCAAGTCCCGGCAACATCCTTGTGAACCTTCTCTGCACTCTTTCAACCTTATTTACATCCTTCCTGTAACTAGGTGACCAAAACTGCACACAGTACTCCAAATTTGGCCTCACCAATGCCTTATATAACCTTACCATAACACTCCAACTTTTATACTCGATACTCCGATTTATAAACACCAATGTACCAAAGGCACTCTTTATGACCCTATCCACCTGTGACGTCACTTTTAGGGAATTCTGTACCTGTATTCCCAGATCCCTCTGTTCAACTGCACTCTTCAGAGTCCTACCATTTACCCTGTACGTTCTACTTTGGTTTGTCCTTCCAATGTGCAATATCTCACACTTGTCTGCATTAAATTCCATTTGCCATTTTTCAGCCCATTTTTCTAGTTGGTCCAAATCCCTCTGCAAGCTTTGAAAACCTTCCTCACTGTCCACTACACCTCCAATCTTTGTATCATCAGCAAACTTGCTGATCCAATTTACCACATTATCATCCAGATCATTGATATAGATGACAAACAGCAATGGACCCAACACCGATCCCTGCGGCACACCACTAGTCACAGGCCTCCACTCAGAGAAGCAATCCTCCACAACCACTCTCTGGCTTCTTCCATTGAGCCAGTGTCTAATCCAATTTACTACCTCCCCATGTATACCTAGCGACTGAACCTTCCTAACTAACCTCCCATGAGGGACCTTGTCAAAGGCCTTGCTGAAATCCAGGCAGACAACATCCACCGCCTTCCCTTCATCCACTTTCCTGGTAACCTCCTCGAAAAACTCTAATAGATTGGTCAAACATGACCTACCACGCACAAAGCCATGTTGACTCTCCCTAATAAGTCCCTGTCTATCCAAATATTTGTAGATCCTATCCCTTATCACACCTTCCAATAACTTGCCCACCACCGACGTCAAACTTACTGGCCTATAATGTCCCGGATTTCTTTTGGAACTTTTTTTAAACAACGGAACAACATGAGCCACCCTCCAATCATCCGGCACCTCCCCCATGAATACTGACATTTTAAATATGTCTGCCAGGGGCCCTGCAAGTTCAACACTAGCTTCCCTCAAGGTCCGTGGGAATACCCTGTCCAGTCCTGGGGATTTATCCACTCTGATTTGCCTCAAGACAGCGAGCACCTCCTCCCCTTTAATCTGTAAAGGTTCCATGACCTCCCTACCTGTTTGCCCTATTTCCATAGACTCCATGCCCGTTTCCACAGTAAATACCAATGCAAAAAAACCATTTAGTATCTCCCCCATCTCTTTTGGTTCCATACACAGTCTACCACTCTGGTCTTCAAGAGGACCAATTTTATCCCTCACTATCCTTTTGCTCTTAACATACCTATAGAAGCTCTTTGGATTTTCCTTCACTCTGTCTGCCAAAGCAACAACAAAGTCTTCTTTTAGCCCTCCTGATTTCCCTCTTAAGTAGCTTCTTGCACTTTTTATACTCCTCGAGCATCTGATGTGTTCCTTGCTGCCTGTACATTTCATACAACTCTCTCTTCCTCTTAATCAGTGTTACAATCTCCCTCGAGAACCAAGGTTCCTTATTCCTATTTACTTTGCCTTTAATCCTGACAGGAACATACAAACTCTGCACTCTCAAAATTTCTCCTTTGAAGGCCTCCCACTTTCCATTTACATCCTTACCAGAGAACAGCTTGTGCCAATCCACACTTCCCAGATCCCTTCTCATTTCATCAAATTTGGCCTTTTTCCAGTTCAGAACTTCAACCCGAGGACCAGATATATCCTTATCCATGATCAGGTTGAAACTAATGGCATTATGATCACTGGATCCAAAGTGTTCCCTCACACTCACATCCATCACCTGCCCTAACTCATTTCCCAATAGGAGATCCAATATCGCATCCTCTCTAGTTGGCACCTCTATATACTGATGTAGAAAATTCTCCTGAACACATTTTACAAACTCTACCCCATCTAAACCTTTAACAGTATGCGAGTCCCAATCTATATGTGGAAAATTAAAATCCCCTACTATCACAACTTTGTGTTTCTTGCAGTTGTCAGCTATCTCTCCGCTGATTTGCTCCTCCAATTCTCGCTGACTATTGGGTGGTCTATAATACAAGCCCATTAATGTGGTCATACCTTTCTTGTTTCTCAGCTCCACCCATAGGGCCTCTGTAGACAAGCTCCCTAATCTATCCTGCCTGAGTACCGCTGTAACATTTTCCCTGACCAACAATGCCACCCCCCCCCCACCTTTTATCCCTCTGCCTCTATCCCGCCTGAAACATTGTAACCCTGGAACATTGAGCTGCCAGTCCTGCCCCTCCTGTAGCCAAGTTTCACTCATGGCTATAATGTCATATTTCCATGTGTCTATCCACGCCTTCAGCTCATCTGCCTTCCCCACAATACTCCTGGCATTGAAATAGACACACCTCAAAAGATTATTTCCACCACACTCTACCCTTCCATTTGTGATTTTGCTTGAACTAACCTGTCTTTTTACCCCTGCTCCACTATCTGCTCTGGCACTCTGGTTCCCATCCCCCTGCAAATCTAGTTTAAACGCTCCCCAATAACACTAGCAAACCTCCCTGCAAGTATATTGGTCCCCTTGTAGTTTAGGTGTAACCCGTCTCTCTTGTACAGGTCCCATCTGCCCCAGAAGAAGTCCCAATGATCCAAGAATTGGAAACCCTGCCCCCTGCATCAGTTCCTCAGCCACGTGTTCATCCGCCCAAGCATCCTACTCCTGCCCTCACTGGTATGTGGCTCAGGTAGCAATCCTGAGATTATTACCCTCGGAGTCCTGCTTTTCAACTTCCTTCCAAGCTCTTTGTACTCACTCTTTAGGACCTCCTCACTCTTCCTTCCCACGTCATTGGTACCGATGTGTACCACGACATCTGGCTGATCACCTTCCCACTTTAGAACGCTGTGCACGTGATCAGAGACATCGCTGACCTTTCCACTCAAGATGTCCATGATCAGCTTCCTAGACTGTGGTACCAATAAATGCAATCCCAGTCCATCATCAAGAATAGTGCCACACCTCTTACCATCTATATGAAAGATAGCAAATCACCCTTATGCATTCCCTTAGTGCCTGTCTTTCGTGTTATTTTGTTGGTCCTAGTACCCCTACGAGTGTGATCCCAGTGGCTGTGAGTGCAGATGAACTTGCAGGACAACCTCAAAGTGAGGCCTCAAATTGACTCAACTGAGCTGGGAGGCGGCTGTCTGGGCTGACCAGCTGACAGACAACTAGGGCACTGGTGGAGAGGCAGTGATGTGAGGACAAATGCTATCATTCTGATACCGAACAATAGGTTAATTCTCCAGAATGACACTGTCACAGCCACTCCCACAGGACTGCACCTCTGTAATCCTAATAATCTATTGGACAAAAGATTGCTGGAATGCTGGGAGACCCTGAAAGCCCCTTTGAACCTGGATGCCAGGGTGGCAGCAGCCTGAGCCTGCACAACTTCAGTCTGAACCTCCAGTGCGGCTCTCAGGCATTACACAGCTTCCGCTCTGCTGCAATGGCCACTCTGGGCGGCATGGAAGCACAGTGGTTAGCACGACTGCCTCACAGTGCCAGGGACCCGGGTTCAATTCCGGCCTCAGGTCACTGTCTGTCTGGAATTTGCGCTTTCTCCCCATGTCTGCGTGGGTTTCCTTCGGGTGCTCCAGTTTCCTCCCACAGTCCAAAGATGTGTGGGTTAGGTTGATTGGCCCTGCTAAATTGACCCTAGTGTCAGGGGCATTCGCAAGTAAATATGAGGGGTTATGGGAATTGGGCATGGGTGGGATTGTGGTCGGTGCAGACTCGATGGGCTGAATGGACTCCTTCTGCACTGAAGGGATTCTATGATTCAATAAAGATGTAATCTGCGATGTCGGCCATTAGATGCTACTTGCTTCATGTTTGGATCTGAGCGTGTTTTCACTGAGTTGCCCACCACTTCTATACTGGAAAGGGTAGGTTCCAATTTCAATGAAAAACCCTGAATACTAAACTCTTACATGCTTCTTGACAGTGACCACAGGTTTTCTGGCAAGCCTGTGAAAGCACCAAACTTTTCTATGAGCCACTCATTAGCCTTTATCTGACCACCCTACTGAAGTCCTCTTCTGATTCCTCTGCAACAGAACTCGTGTGCATCCTGATCCTCAAGGGTGCCAGCAGCAGTGTAACTCTTTCTTCCTGTCTCACCAGACGTCACTTGTGCCCAGGGACCCATCACAAGCAGAAACAATCTCTCAGTTACCTTATAAATCACGCACAATGTTAGTAGCTGAGTTGGTGGTTATGAATGACAATATTTCTTCATTATCACTGTATTCTTCCTTTTCCACTTCTTGTTCCAGAATGACTGCCCAGCTCAGTTGCAGTTCTTATGTATCTGAAAATAGAAAGGCACAAGCGTAGCGTCTGCAGCTTGTAACTCAGAAGAGATTGCGTGATTAGAGAGAAGTGGCACGTGAGAAAGAGGATTAAGTATGAGGACATATATACACAGAAAATGCTGGAAATCCTCAACAGGTCAGGCAGTGTCTGTGACAAGAGAAACAGTTAACGGTGCAGGTTGTGACATTCCATCTATGATAGCATGGTCCCTTTAAGGGGGTGATCCCTGAGGGCCACATGATCAGGCTGGACCCTATAGAGTGGCTGCACAGGAAGCCAAGCCAATCAGATGCATCCTGGGTTGGGGAGGATCCTCAGTTGGAGCCAGGGAGGAGTGGGGAATAGTTGTCTATTCTGTTCTGTTTGTATATATCTATTTATTATTGGTAATCAACCCTTTATAACTTTATACCACAACAAGTCACCTTCAAAGTTATTACACATCAAAACTGGGAGATTTCCAGTTTCCTATAGCACTGAAATGTCTCATCACAACCTGAAATGTTGGGCTGGAATCTCCGATCTTGCCCACAGCTGGGATTCTCCAGTCCCGCTGCAATGAACAGAGATTTTGCTGAATGCCAAATTCTCCATTCTCACTGGCAGCGGTGGCGGGGCGTGAGGAATTCTCTACCACAGGGACATGTGGAATTCTCTGCCACAGGAAGCTGTTGGGGCCAGTTTGTTAGATATGTTCAAGAGGGAGCTGGATGTGGCCCTTGCGACTAAAGGGATCAAGGTGTATGGAGAGAAAGCAGGAGTAGGATACTGAAAGTGCATGATCAGCCATCATATTGAATGGTGGTACAGGATCGAAGGGTCGAATGGCCTACTCCTACACCTATTTTCTATGTGAACGGGAGGAGAATTCCGGCTGTTAACTGTTTCTCTCTCCACCGATGCTGCCTGACCTGCTGAGTATTTCCAGCATTTCTTGTTTTCATTTCAGATTTCCCGCAACTGCAATTGGTTTGGGTTAGGTATGAGCACAGCCTCAGTGACGGCAGCTGCAATGATGGCGAGCACCTCTATTAGCAGCTGTGCTGCATTGGAATATCTTGGAGCTTGCTCTCTGCCATGTTGTGCCATCCCCAGAATGAAACTCACACTTAAAATGATTTCCAGCACATTCCTCCATTAAAATGTGCCTCCCCTTTAAGCAGTATATACTTCTGCTCAGGTGTGCAGCCACTTGACATTGTGCTTAGCAGGAATCACTGAAATGAGTAATCGCAAGGGCCACATCCAGCTCCCTCTTGAACATATCTAACAAACTGGCCCCAAACAGCTTTCTGTGGCAGCAAATTCCACATGTCCCTGTGGTAGAGAATTCCTCACGCCCCGCCACCGCTGCCAGCGAGAATGGAGAATTTGGCACTCAGCAAAGTCTCTGTTCACTGCAGCGGGACTGGAGGATCCTGAAGTTTGCTTGCCGTCTGCATCCGAAGCAATAGGCACTGGTTAATCGCACAATGCAAACACACCTCTTTAGCAGCCCTATCGAAGTTCACAGCCACTGTACCACCACCCATAATTAGAACATTTATAAAACCATTTCCACTTTAAAATTACCAAATTATTCTTTTTTGCAAAGAACAAAGAACAAAGAACAATACAGCACAGGAACAGGCCCTTCGGCCCTCCAAGCCCGCGCCGCTCCCCGGTCCAGGATTGAATCCTGAATCCAGGATCCCCGCCCAATTTTCCAGCCTATCTACATACCAATATCCTATCCACCGAGCTGTCCCCACAGCTACGATGCTTTGTTCATTACAACCTATTAACTCACCCCCACCCCCCCCTTTTAGACCATGTGATCTCCAGGGAGAGGCAAAAACCCAGAGTGAAAAACCCCAGGGCCAATATGGGGAAAAAAAAATCTGGGAAATTCCTCTCCGACCCCGTGAGGCGATCGAAACGAGTCCAGGAGATCACAATGGCCCTGATCGGAAAATGCTTCCCAACCCTAGTCATTTCCACTTCCACGAGAAACAAGGAACAATTAGCCCGCGCCGCTCCCTGGTCCAAACTAGACCACTCTTTTGTATCCCTCCATTCCCACTCCGTTCATATAGCTGTCTCGATAAGTCTTAAACGTTCCCAGTGTGTCCGCCTCCACCACCTTGCCCGGCAACACATTCCAGGCCCCCACGACCCTCTGTGTAAAATATGTCCTTCTGATATCTGTGTTAAACCTCCCCCCCTTCACCTTGAACCTATGACCCCTCGTGAACGTCACCACCGACCCGGGGAAAAGCTTCCCACCGTTCACCCTATCTATGCCTTTCATAATTTTATACACCTCTATTAAGTCTCCCCTCATCCTCCGTCTTTCCAAGGAGAACAACCCCAGTTTCCCCAATCTCTCCTCATAACCAAGCCCCTCCATACCAGGCAACATCCTGGTAAACCTCCTCTGTACTCTCTCCAAAGCCTCCACGTCCTTCTGGTAGTGTGGCGACCAGAACTGGACGCAGTATTGCAAATGCGGCCGAACCAACGTTCTATACATCTGCAACATCAGACCCCAACTTTTATACTCTATGCCCCGTCCTATAAAGGCAAGCATGCCATATGCCTTCTTCACCACCTTCTCCACCTGTGACGTCACCTTCAAAGATCTGTGGACTTGCACACCCAGGTCCCTCTGCGTCTCTACACCCTTTATGGTTCTTCCATTTATCGTGTAGCTCCTCCTTACATTATTCCCACCAAAATGCATCACTTCGCATTTATCAGGATTGAACTCCATCTGCCATTTCCTTGCCCAAATTTCCAGCCTACCTATATCCTTCTGTAGCCTCTGACAATGTTCCTCACTATCTGCAAGTCCTGCCAGTTTTGTGTCGTCCGCAAACTTACAGATCACCCCAGTTACTCCTTCTTCCAGATCATTTATATAAATCACAAACAGCAGAGGTCCCAATACAGAGCCCTGCGGTACACCACTAGTCACAGGCCTCCAGCCGGAAAAAGACCCTTCCACTACCACCCTCTGTCTTCTATGACCAAGCCAGTTCTCCACCCATCTAGCCACCTCCCCCTTTATCCCATGGGATCCAACTTTTTTCACTAGCCTACCATGAGGGACTTTGTCAAACGCTTTACTAAAGTCCATATAGACAACATCCACGGCCCTTCCTTCGTCAACCATTTTGGTCACTTCTTCAAAAAACACCACCAGGTTAGTGAGGCATGACCTCCCTCTCACAAAACCATGTTGACTATCGTTAATGAGTTTATTCCTTTCTAAATGCGCATACATCCTATCTTTAAGAATCTTCTCCAACAACTTCCCCACCACGGACGTCAAGCTCACCGGCCTATAATTACCCGGGTTATCCTTCCTACCCTTCTTAAATAACGGGACAACATTGGCTATCCTCCAATCCTCTGGGACCTCACCTGTGTCCAGTGACGAGACAAAGATTTGCGTCAGAGGCCCAACGATTTCACCTCTCGTCTCCCTGAGCAGCCTTGGATAGATTGCATCAGGCCCTGGGGATTTGTCAGTCTTTATATTCTCTAACAAACCTAACACTTCCTCCTTTGTAATGGAGATTTTCTCCAACGGTTCAACACTCCCCTCCGAGACACTCCCAGTCAACACATCCCTCTCCTTTGTGAATACCGACGCAAAGTATTCATTTAGGATCTCCCCTACCTCTTTGGGCTCCAAGCATAAGTCCCCACTTTTGTCCCTGAGAGGTCCGATTTTTTCCCTAACAACCCTTTTGTTCCTAACGTATGAATAAAATGCCTTGGGATTCTCCTTAATCCTGTCTGCCAAGAACATTTCGTGACCCCTTTTTGCTCTTCTAATTCCCCGTTTGAGTATTTTCCTACTTTCATTGTACTCCTCCAGAGCTCCCTCCGTTTTTAGCTGCTTGGACCTAACATACGCCTCTCTTTTCCTTTTGACCAGTCCCTCAATTTCCCTGGTTATCCACGGTTCCCTAATCCTACCCTTCCTATCCTTCTTTTTTACAGGCACATGCTTGTCCTGTAGCCCTAACAACCGTTTCTTAAAAGACTGCCACATACCAGATCTGGATTTACCCTCAAACAGCCTCTCCCAATCAAGAGCTGCCAATTTCTGCCTGATCCCAATAAAGTTAGCCTTCCCCCAATCCAACACCTTACCCTTGGGACACCACTCATCCTTTTCCATCACTAGCCTAAAGCTAACAGAATTGTGGTCACTATTTGCCACATGTTCCCCAACCAAAACTTTGAAGACCTGACCGGGCTCATTCCCCAGTACCAGGTCCAGTATAGCCCCCTCTCTAGTTGGGCTGTCCACATATTGTTCCAACGAACCCTCCTGTACACATTTTACAAATTCCTCCCCATCCAGAGTCCCTGCCCTCAGCGATTTCCAGTCTATACCAGGGAAATTGAAGTCTCCCACTAGAACAACCCTATATTTCCTGCACCTATCCAGTATCTCCTGACATATCCATTCTTCCACTTCCCTTGGGCTGTTGGGGGGCCTGTAGTACACCCCCAACATAGTGACTGCGCCTTTCCTGTTTCTAAGCTCCACCCAGAGTGACTCGCTACACGACTCCTCCGAATTGTCCTCCCTCTGCACCGCTGTAATATGCCCTCCAACCAATACCGCTACTCCCCCACCTCTTTTGGCCCCTCCTCTGTCTCGCCTAAAACACTTGTACCCTGGAATATTCAGCTGCCAGTCCTGTCCCTCTTTCAACCAAGTCTCTGGCACCGCAACCACATCCAAATTCCTCGTGCGCATTAAGGCCCCAAGTTTGTCTGTTTTACCTGCTACGCTCCTTGCATTGAAGTATAAGCACTCCAGACCCCCAGGCTCAGTGAGGTCGTCCTCCCCCAGAGTGCTCTTCTTCTTTGCCAGCCTTGTCCCAGCCCCAAGCTCGTCCCCAGCCACCATACTTATAGACCTAATAGTTTGATCCCCACCCCCCTGCCATACTAGTTTAAACCCCCCCGAACTGCACTAGCAAAGCTCCCAGCCAGGATATTTGTGCCCTTCCAACTTAGTTGTGGCCCCTCCCTCTTGTACAGGTGCCATCCCCTCCTGAAAACCTCCCATTGGTCTATGAAAATAAAGCCCTCCCTCCTGGACCAGTCCTTTAGCCAGGCATTCATTTGAACCAACTCCCTATTCTTAGCCTCACTGGCACGAGGCATTGGGAGCAATGCTAAGAGAATATTGTTCCAGTATTATTTTATCAGTACGACTTACATAGAGCCGTCATATTTTGACAAGTAATGCCTTTATCTTTTCATTTAACTTTTCCATAGACTGTCAGTAAATCAATAATGTACTTTAGTGTCTCATTATACCTATTTTGAAAAATAGTAACACCCAGATATGGAATGAGTATTATTGATTTTAAAATTTGCTGACTGCAAAAGTACTGAGAAAAGTCTAATCAATCTAAAATGCTACCTTCATCTTTTTCTCTGAGCAGCATTTAATTAAATTATCACTTACATCAAACTGCTATGAATATTTTAGTATTTAAAGAAAAATGTTCTTGCCAATTTTCTTCCCGCTCTTCCTGCCCTGAACACGTTAGGCAGGAATTTCCCTTCGTGGGAAGGAAAGAAAGATCGGGCGACCATTTCTGGGCCTCAACCTCACCCCGGGGAGGGAAATGGTCCATGGCCCCAACTTTCATAGAACATGAAGCTACAGCACAAACAGGCCCTTCGGCCCACAATTTGTGCCGAACATGTCCCTACCTACTAGGCTTACCTATACCCTTCTATCTTATTAACTTCCATGAACTTATCCAAAAGTCTCTTAAAAGACCTTATCGAATCCGCCTCCACCACAACTACCGCAGCTGATTCCACGCACCCACCACCCTCTGAGTGAAAAACTTACCCCTAACATCTTCTCTGTACCTACTCCCCAGCACCATAAACCTGTGACCTCTTGTGGCAACCATTTCAGCCCTGGGTAAAAGCCTCTGAGAATCCACTCTATCAATACCCCTCAACATCTTATACACCTCTATCAGGTCACCCCTCATCCTTCGCCTCTCCAAGGAGAAAAGACCTAGCTCTCTCAACCTATCCTCATAAGGCATGCCACTTAATCCAGGCAGCATCCTTGTAAATCTCCTCTGCACCCTTTCTATGGCTTCCACATCCTTTCTGTAATGAGGCGACCAGAACTGGGCACAGTACTCCAGGTGGGGTCTAACCAGGGTCCTATACAGCTGCAGCATTATCTCCCGATTTCTAAACTCAATTCCTCTATTGATGAAGGCCAGTATTCCATACACCTTCTTAACCACAGCCTCCACCTGCGACGTTGCTTTGAGCGTCCTATGAACCCGGACCCCAAGAATTGGTCTGGAGGTGGGCTTGCCATCCAATTAAGGATGGCTGGCAGGCTCTGGACGTTGGAAGGCAGATCATCGGCCTTCCAGCTTCAAAAGAGCAGCAGCCTGCAATAGAGGGCAAGCAAGGAGAGGGCACTTCAAAATGGAGGCGCCCTGTCTCCAACTTTGTTACATTTAAGTTAAAAATGGCTTTTGTAGCAAGCTCAAACTACTAAGCAAGTAGGCAGCCTGTAAAGCTGGTTCCCCCAATCTGCCACTACACCCAGACACCTAAACTGGACCCCACCACCTGAGGAGTAGAAAATCCCAGTTGGTCTCCTTTATGAGTCGTAATAAGCCATGTTGGCTGCCATGCCACACCTGCCCCACCCATTCATGCCTTTGCATAAAATGGCCTGAAGGGGAAACAGTGCTGTGTAACTGGCTGGAGGGGCTTCCCATTTGACTTCAATCCCGTTCTCCACAGGGCCTCAAAACCCTGCTGATTATCTCTATGCTGGTCACAGATCCCCAGTAATCAAGCACCTTCTCAAGCTTCATAAAATGGCTATTATTTGTGTGTGACCCTTGACAAGGTGTCAGTAAGGTACACTACCTTGAGAAGACACCATAGCCAAATCCTGCCCTTACCCAGGATCCAGACACATGTATTTTCAACAGATGCCATTATTTTTTAAAAATCATTTCCCGATTATGGGTGCTTCTGGCCAGACCAGTATTAATTGCTCATTCCTAAAACTGGCCAGGGTTTTCATTCCCGATTTCCTTGCTACCGTGTTCCGGGACAGGTAAAGAAGCAGACACGAGAGTAATCAGCTATCATCATATCTCCAGTATCAATCCTGCCCTGCTGTCCTCCACAGATAACAATCTAAGTCCCTTATATCACTGTCCCCTACTCCTGTTAACAATTTTGTCTTCTCAGTCTACAATAGTTTCTCTTCAAGTTGGTAATAATACATCAACTGTCTCTTCAGGAACTGATTTCACTTGTGTCCCTATTCCACAAGGAACACAATGATCTGAACTCTTGTTTTCAAGGTGCAAAACCAGGAAATTTTCTGACTCATGACACCCGCCTGAGGAAAATGTGCCCCAAATAATAGGGTCTTCGTCCAGGGGTGGGGTTGGTGCGGTTACATGTGGGAGTCAGGCCCACCAACCTTAAAAACAATTCAGAAGCAGCCAAAGGGGTTGCCTAGTGCCAAGGCAAGCTGGTTGAAAGGCCCATGTTGGTGGGATTTCGTCCTGGTTGTGGTGGTTAAAGATTAGATCCTGTAGCGCTCACCCTTCACACTGTTTCAACTCCCAACCACTTCCACCTCATCCATACCAACTCATGCCCCCACCCACCCCAATGGCCCTTCATACCTTCCATGCTGGTTTCTAGTCCAGTGACATTACCACTACTACACTGCCACTCCCAATCCTCAAACATGCTACTTACTATTCTTTGCAACATTACAAGACCCTTAATTTATCTTTAAATTTCTGAGTAAGCCACAGATGTACTTTTCTTGCTTTCCTTTTGCTTTACAACGGAATGTATTTTTGTTGAACATTTTGAATTTGTTCTTTAAATGTTTCTCACTGTTCATTTACCTCCATATCTTTTAGTCTATTTATCCAATCAAGTTCTCCCCTCAAACTATGTAATTGTCTTTGTTTAAAAGTTTAAGGTTCTTGCTCGTGATTGGTGTATGTCACTTGTGTTGGGGAATGGGAAGAGGAATCCAAGGGATTGTCATGACAGGGTGAAGGGCAAGTTAGAGATTAAATGACAAATGAGTTGGTGTTTCAAGGCCAAAGGGAATAGTAATGGGTTCTGATAAAAGATCTGTAGTGAACCATCGTTGGTTCCCACTGGATAGTACTGAGCCAGGGCTGGCCAGCACTACAGGAATGTATATAGGTTACTGTGGGATTGTACTAATGTTGCTGTTGGGTTAGGGTGGGATTGATACACCTGTGTTTGTTACTGTTGTGGCACATCCCAGTCGGGCTCCGCCTCCTGGGAGAGGTATAAGACTCCCTGCTCGGACGGGACCCCTTCAGTCTGGGATAGTGTGTTAAAGTTCTGATAGTTCCATTGTTAGTTAATAAAAGCCTTCTTTTACTGAAGCTTCGAGCCTCGTGTCCAATTGATGCGCATCAAGGTCCCAAACCTAAAACTTGAACTTTGTTTCTTTCTGACAGTTGCTGCCAGACCTGCTGAGTATTTCCAGCATTTTCTGTTTTATTTTTCAGATTTCCAGCATCTGCAATATTTTGCTTTTGTATTAGTGTTGACTAAATCGTTTGGCTAACCAGACTGCTGCATAATGTCTGATACCATTAAAAGAAATGTAATAGTTTCTTTCCAGAATACACTTGAGCTATGTGCCCAATCATAAGAACATGACGTCCAAAACAGTCCAAAGATGTGCGGGTTAGGTTGATTGGCCAGGTTAAAAATTGCCCCTTACAGTCCTGAGATGCATAGGTTAGAGGGATTAGCGGGTAAATATGTGGGGGTAGGGCCTGGGCGGGATTGTGGTCGGTGCAGACTCGATGGGCCGAATGGCCTCCTTCTGCACTGTAGGGTTTCTATGATTTCTATGAACATATGAACTAGGAGCAGGAGTAGGCCATCTGGCCCCTCGAGCCTGCTCCACCATTCAATAAGATCATGGCTGATCTTTCATGGGCTCAGCTCCACTTACCCACCTGCTAACCCTTAATTCCTTTATTATTCAAAAATCTATTCATCTTTGCCTTAAAAACATTCAATAAGGTAGCCTCAACAGCTTCACTGGGCAGGGAATTCCACAGATTCACAACCATGAAGTTCCTCTTCAACTCAGTCCTAAATCTGTTCCCCCTTATTTTGAGGCCATGCCCCCTAGTTCCAGTTTCACCCGCCAGTTGAAACAAACTCCTTGCTTCTATCTTATCTATTCCCTTCATAATGTTATATGTTTCTGTAAGATCCCTCCTCATTCTTCTAAATTCCAATGAGTATAGCCCCAGTTTACTCAGTCTCTCCTCATAAGCCAACCCTCTCAACTCTGGAATCAACCCAGTGAATCTCCTCTGCACCCCCTCCAATGCCAGTGCATCCTTATGTTATGATGATCATAACTTCAAATATTATTTTGTTACTGTTGGAGATGGTTGAAAGGAGCTGGGTGGACTGAACAAAGAACAAAGAACTATACAGCACAGGAACAGGCCCTTCGGCCCTCCAAGCCGTGCCGCTCCCTGGTCCAAACTAGACCATTCTTTTGTATCCCTCCATTCCCACTCCGTTCATATGACTATCTAGATAAGTCTTAAACATTCCCAGTGTGTCCGCCTCCACCACCTTGCCGGGCAGCGCATTCCAGGCCCCCACCACCCTCTGTGTAAAATATGTCCTTCTGATATTCGTGTTAAACCTCCCCCCCTTCACATTGAACCTATGACCCCTCGTGAACGTCACCACTGACCTGGGGAAAGGCTTCCCACCGTTCCCCCTATCTATGCCTTTCATAATTTTATACACCTCTATTAAGTCTCCCCTCATCCTCCGTCTTTCCAGGGAGAACAACCCCAGTTTCCCCAATCTCTCCTCATAACTAAGCCCCTCCATACCAGGCAACATCCTGGTAAACCTCCTCTGTACTCTCTCCAAAGCCTCCACGTCCTTCTGGTAGTGTGGCGACCAGAACTGGACGCAGTATTCCAAATGCGGCCGAACCAACGTTCTATACATCTGCAACATCAGACCCCAACTTTTATACTCTATGCCCCGTCCTATAAAGGCAAGCATGCCATATGCCTTCTTCACCACCTTCTCCACCTGTGACGTTACCTTCAAGGATCTGTGGACTTGCACACCCAGGTCCCTCTGCGTATCTACACCCTTTATGGTTCTGCCATTTATCGTATCGCTCCTCCCTACATTATTTCTACCAAAATGCATTACTTTGCATTTATCTGGATTGAACTCCATCTGCCATTTCTTTGCCCAAATTTCCAGCCTATCTATATCCTTCTGTAGCCTCTGACAATGCTCCTCACTATCTGCAAGTCCTGCCAATTTTGTGTCGTCCGCAAACTTACTGATCACCCCAGTTACACCTTCTTCCAGATCGTTTATATAAATCACAAATAGCAGAGGTCCCAATACAGAGCCCTGCGGAACACCACTAGTCACAGGCCTCCAGCCGGAAAAAGACCCTTCCACTACCACCCTCTGTCTTCTGTGACCAAGCCAGTTCTCCACCCATCTAGCCACCTCCCCCTTTATCCCATGAGATCCAACCTTTTTCACCAGCCTACCATGAGGGACTTTGTCAAACGCTTTACTAAAGTCCATATAGACAACATCCACGGCCCTTCCTTCGTCAACCATTTTGGTCACTTCTTCAAAAAACACCACCAGGTTAGTGAGGCATGACCTCCCTCTCACAAAACCATGCTGACTATCGTGAATGAGTTTATTCCTTTCTAAATGCGCATACATCCTATCTCTAAGAATCCTCTCCAACAACTTCCCCACCACGGACGTCAAGCTCACCGGCCTATAATTTGCCGGGTTATCCTTCCTACCCTTCTTAAATAACGGGACCACATTAGCTATCCTCCAATCCTCTGGAACCTCACCAGTGTCCAGTGACGAGACAAAGATTTGCGTCAGAGGCACAGCGATTTCATCTCTCGTCTCCCTGAGCAGCCTTGGATAGATTGCATCAGGCCCTGGGGATTTGTCAGTCTTTATATTCTCTAACAAACCTAACACTTCCTCCTTTGTAATGGAGATTTTCTCCAACGGTTCAGCACTCCCCTCCGAGACACTCCCAGTCAACACATCCCTCTCCTTTGTGAATACCGACGCAAAGTATTCATTTAGGATCTGCCCTACTTCTTTGGGCTCCAAGCATAATTCCCCACTTTTGTCCCTGAGAGGTCCGATTTTTTCTCTGACAACCCTTTTGTTCCTAACATATGAATAAAATGCCTTGGGATTCTCCTTAATCTTGTCTGCCAAGGACATTTCGTGACCCCATTTGAGTTCTTTCCTACTTTCTTTGTACTCCTCCAGAGCTCCCTCCGTTTTTAGCTGCCTGGACCTAACATACGCCTCTCTTTTCTTTTTGACCGGTCCCTCAATTTCCCTGGTTATCCACGGTTCTCGAATCCTACCCTTCCTATCCTTCTTTTTTACAGGCACATGCCTGTCCTGTAGCCCTAACAACTGTTCCTTAAAAGACTCCCACATGCCGGATGTGGATTTACCCTCAAACAGCCTCTCCCAATCAAGAGCTGCCAATTTCTGCCTAATCCCAATAAAGTTAGCCTTCCCCCAATCCAACACCTTACCCTTGGGACACCACTCATCCTTTTCCATCACTATCCTAAAGCTAACAGAATTGTGGTCACTATTTGCCACATGTTCCCCTACCGAAACTTTGAAGACCTGACCGGGCTCATTCCCCAGTACTAGGTCCAGTATAGCCCCCTCTCTAGTCGGGCTATCTACATATTGTTCCAAAGAACCCTCCTGTACGCATTTTACAAATTCCTCCCCATTCAGAGTCCCAGCTCTCAGTGATTTCCAGTCTATACCAGGGAAATTGAAGTCTCCCACTACAACAACCCTATTTTTCCTGCACCTATCCAGTATCTCCTGACATATCCGTTCTTCCACTTCCCTTGGGCTGTTGGGGGGCCTGTAGTATACCCCCAACATAGTGACTGCGCCCTTCCTGTTTCTAAACTCCACCCAGAGTGACTCGTTACACAACCCCTCTGAATTGTCCTCCCTCTGCACCGCTGTAATATGCTCTCCAACCAATACTGCTACTCCCCCACCTCTTTTGGCCCCTCCTCTATCTCGCCTAAAACACTTGTACCCCGGAATATTCAGCTGCCAGTCCTGTCCCTCTTTCAACCAAATCTCTGTCACCGCAACCACATCCAAATTCCTCATGAGCATTAAGGCCCTAAGTTTGTCTGTCTTACCTGCTACGCTCCTTGCATTGAAGTATAAGCACTCCAGACCTCCAGGCCCAGTGAGGTCATCCTCCCCCAGAGTGCTCTTCTTCTTTGCCAGCCTTGTCCCAGCCCCAAGCTCGTCCCCAGCCTCTACACTTGTAGACCTAATATTTTGATCCCCACCCTCCTGCCATACTAGTTTAAACCCCCCCAAACTGCACTAGCAAAACTCCCAGCCAGGATATTCGTGCCCTTCCAACTTAGTTGTGACCCGTCCTTCTTGTACAGGTGCCATCCTCTCCTGAAAACTTCCCATTGATCTAGGAAAATGAAGCCCTCCCTCCTGGACCAGTCCTTTAGCCAAGCATTCAATTGTACTAACTCCCTATTCTTAGCCTCACTGGCACAAGGCATTGGGAGCAGCCCAGAGATGGCCACCCTGGAGGCCCTACTTTTTAGTCTATTTTCCAACTCCCTGAATTGCTCTCGTAGGATCTCCCTGCTCTTCCTATCTACGTAATTTGCACCAATGTGTACAATGACATCCGTTTCTTTATCTTCCCCTTTTAAGATGCCTCCTATCCGCTTGGAGACATCCATTACCCCAGCCCCAGGTAGGCAGACTACCATCCTGGAATCCCGTTCGCATCCACAGAATCGCCTGTCCGTGCCCCTGACCGACGCATCCCCCACCACTATTACTCTCCTAACCCCTCTCTTTCCTTTCCGGGCCACAGAGCCTGTCACTGTGGCTTACCCCTGGAGAGTCATCCTCCTCCACACTATCCAAAACAATATACTTGTGTAGGAGTGGGACAACCACAGGTGACCCCTCCACTAATTCCTCACTCCCTTCCCCTCTCACACCTGTCACCGAGCCCTTCCTATTATGAGAGACAGCCACTGGAATACTCTCTGGTACGTTACCCTTCTGTCCTTTACTCCTCCTAACTGTGACCCACGTGTCTTCCTCCCGATGCCCCGGTGTAACTAGTTGCCTATAACTCATGTCAATTATTCTCTCATTCTCCCTGACTAGACCAAGGTCAGCAATCTGCAGCTCCAGTTCCGTGACGCGGTCCCTCAGGAGCTGCAGTTCCACGCACCTGGCGCAAATGTGGTCCTCCGGGAGGCTAGCTGTTTCCAGGAACTCCCACATCCCACACCGGAAGCACCGAACTGGCCTATCATTCATAGTTACCCTTATCCTATATAAGTTTGGATAAAAATAACTTACCCTGCTTCACCCTTACTGCCTAAGCTCTGTGAGCCAAAGCCCTGACGGCTTTCACTCAGCTTCCCACTCACTCCGCGGCCCGCTCCCGACGCCGCCCGCTGTATAGAGTGACTTTTATACTAAAAAACACAATCTCCCAGAATCCCCTGCAGCCTACTCCCACTTCCTCAGAGTTTAAACCCTTGAAAAAAGCCTGCGAAAAAACGGATTAAATAAATAAATCACAGCACTTTACTCACCCTCAGTGCTCCTGCTGAGAATCTCTCCCTCTGTGCTGCACCACTTTGAACAAATGACTGCTGTAGAGTTGAAGAAAAACTTTATGAGGAGATGTATGGAAGCCTACAACTAGAGTTTCCGTTGGGTTTCGTTGTTTTTTTTCTTAGTGCCATTCATCCAGAATCGACCAAACTAATGGAAAAGAACAAGAAATCTCGAGCACTCAATACAAATTGACTTTCTGTGGTCTGTTTCTCTAGATTAAAAAAATATTGAACTAGAAGCCAGTCCACCCACAAGCCTGACCACAGCCATACATCAAATGTATGCTAATTGCATTAATTTGCAAGCCTTCGAAGAAACTCTTAAAATTAAACCTTTTTTAGGTCCAAGAACATTAATTATATTTAAAATCAAGTTACTCACAAGTACTGGACTGAACATTGATTGCAAATGCTTATGTTTTTGGTACAAATCTGTTTTCAGTTGTGTTAATAAAAGTATAAAATATACCAAAGAATACTTTAAATGCAGTTTTTTTTTCAAATTAAATGCTAAGGAGTTGCCTGATAATGCTGATTCATCACAGAGTTTATGCTCAGTGATACAGAACATAGAACATAGAAAAACGACAGCACAAACAGGCCCTTCGACCCACAAGTTGTGCCGAACACATCCCTACCTTCTAGACCTACCTATAACCCTCCATCCTATTACGCTCCATGTACTCATCCAGGAGTCTCTTAAAAGACCCTATTGAGTTTGCCTCCACCACCACTGACGGCAGCCGATTCCACTCGCCCACCACCCTCTGTGTGAAAAACTTACCCCTAACATCTCCCCTGTACCTACCCCCTAGCACCCTAAACCTGTGTCCTCTCGTAGCAGACATTTCCACCCTGGGAAAAAGCTTCTGAGAGTCCACCCAATCTATGCCTCTCAACATCTTATACACCTCTATTAGGTCTCCTCTCATCCTTCGTCTCTCCAAGGAGAAAAGACCGAGCTCCCTCAGCCTATCCTGATAAGGCATGCCACTGCCTTAATATGCTCATTATTTTGAGCAAAGGCCTGAGGAAAATAAAAGTTGCTTAAAACGAATGCAATTGTCAGTGCAGTTCGCAGATTGCTGATTGTTCCCAAAATGGAGATTCTTGGCCTAAACGTGCAAGGTTTAGGACAAAGAGCAAAAGAGAATTTTTTACATAACAGGTTCTTAAGGCTGTGAAGTGCACCACCAGAAATAGGAAGTTAAGTGAAAGCGAGGGTTGGAAACAGAGTTGAATTTGAGAGACTGAGAATGGATTGAGAGAGAGGATGAAGAGGCAGCATCCAATTCGGAGAAGACATGGGCCAGAATTTTATGTGCAAAGCGTGGGCCTTTGTGTGATATTTTGGTCGGCTGAATCACCCAAAGTTAATGATTTTAATTGCTTTTTCACTTGTTTCAAAGTACTTCTGGTTAATTGCCACGCAAGTGCTTACCTGGGAAATTCCGAGAGGGATTCCCCAGTGCATTTATGAGGTAACCCCAAAATCTAACAGTGGGGAAGCTGGGAAGCACAGCGCAATGTTGGTAAAGAGAAGCAGGTAGCTGCTCCTTCTCACATGCTGCTCTCTTTTGGGGAAAATTTACTTTCTTAATTTGTCTGAATTTATGATACCAAAACATGTTCACATTTTTCTTATAATTAGTTACTTAAGTAGAACAAAGAAAATTACAGCACAGGAACAGGCTCTTCGGTTCTCCAAGCCTGCACCGACCATCCTGCCCGACTGAACTAAAGCCCCCTACCCTTCCAGGAACCATATCCCTCAATTCCCATCCTATTCATGTATTTGTCCAGACACCCCTTAAAAGTCAAAGAAATGATAGCATTGCAATAATACTTTGAGAGATAATTAAGATTTACTGGCATCGGAATAATAAACAATGACAAAGCCTTTGGCATTGCTGTGTCAAGCTCCAGCTTGTGGATTACCCATTGTCCCCTTGTTATTCTGTGATGTTATCGGATTAACTAAATATATCTGAAGAAAAAGATTGCGTTTAAGGTTGAATACTTTAATGCGATATGGTCCTTTTGTGATACTTTACTTCACAGGGAGGCGGTGGTGCAGTGGTATTGTCGTTGGACGAGTGATCCAGAGATATTTCTGGGGATCTGTGTTCAAATCCCACAATAGTGGAATTTGAATACAATTTTTAAAAATCTGGGTCAGGGGATCGTATCCATCTGTGAGAAGGAATGAGTCAGGTAGGGGTGGATGATGACGTTGAAACCGTTGTTGATTGTCGTAAAAACCTATCTGGTTCACAAACATCCTTTAGGGAAAGAAATCTGTCATTCTTATTCGATCTGGCCTGCAAGTCCACAGCAATGTGGTTGACTCTTAAATGTACTCAGGGATGGGCAATAAATGCTGGCCCAGCCAACAACGCCCACATCCCAGGATTGAATTTAAAAAAAACTCCTCCCATCAATATTTCAGTTCAGGTTATAAGGCTCAAAACATTCCCTCAAGGCAGTGTTGATCAAACAAGATGTGAGGAGAGAGGTTTAAGAAACAAAGTGGAGGGAGTCCAAGAGGAGACTGAGTGAGAGGAAAGTAAAATCTTTAAATATAGATTTATAAATCTGTAATCTATTTTCAGTGTTTTTCCCAGTTCTGACGGATATGATGTGAATTCTTCAGCAACCATTACAGATTGTTTACATTCCAGACATAACATTGTAATACTCAGTTTTCCACATGTGCCAATTTGTATTTACTGAAATGAGATATGAGCAAACATTTTACATCATTGTTTATTGTACTTACCTATGCTTTCATTATTACAGGCTTTTGGAACACTTTGCTTTGGAACACTATGTTACATCACTCACTGCCACCTGAATTTTAGGATTTTAAAACATTGATAGCATCAATCACCTGCTCCGGCTATTATAACACACTAAGCAATTTAAGTTTGTCTGATGGGTATTTCCCATGTGGTAATGTTTCTTGCTTAAACAGTTCGCTGGTGAGATTATTTCCTCAGTCTGGCAGGCATCCAGAATGAGATTAATCATTGTATGAAAAACAAATTAAAGTCACCGGGGTCAATCTTGACCTGCTGAAATTGACGGTAATTACTTCAGGGAATCAGTGGACTTCCTACCCATTAACCCCAGTGATCATTTTGCTGATCCCTTCACTGGGGACACCTTTTGGGTGGCAGAAGCAGCTGCCTGCTTCAGGCAAGGAGGCCGTTGTAATTTGCAAATCAGGATTCCGTGATGTACACAGGACTCCAATTGGATGCAGTGTGCACCGTGCACTGTCTAACTGGTGATGGAGCAGAAGAGGCCTTGGGAGGTAAATTTTAAATTATTTTTGTGGGACGAGAAGCAGCAAGGTTGCTCCTCCACACCCGAGTACCGTAGGCAACAATATAGTTAAGGAGTCTCACAACACCAGGTTAAAGTCCAACAGGTTTATTTGGTAGCAAACGCCACTAGCTTTCGGAGCGCTGCTCCTGCAGATATATTTAGTTAATCCAATAACATCACAGAATAACAAGGGGACAATGGGTAATCCACAAGCTGGAGCTTGACACAGCAATGCCGAAGGCTTTGTCATTGTTTATTATTCCGATGCCAGTAGATCTTAATTATCTCTCAAAGGATTCTCAGAGGATTCCTAGAGACAGGATGTATGCACATTTAGAACGGAACAATCTCATTAGTGACAGACAGCATGGTTTTGTAAGAGGGAGGTCGTGCCTTTCATAGTTGGTGGAGTTTTTTGCGAAAGTAACAAAAACGGTTGATGAAGGAAGGGCCGTGGATGTCGTCTATATGGATTTCAGTAAGGCATTTGACAAAGTCCCTCATGGCAGGTCGGTTAAGAAGGTTAAGGCTCATGGGATACAAGGAAAGGTGGCGAGATGGGTAGAGAACTGGCTTGGCCACAGGAGACAGAGGGTAGCGGTCGAAGGGTCTTTTTCCGGCTGGAGGTCTGTGACCAGTGGTGTTCCGCAGGGCTCTGTACTGGGACCTCTGCTATTTGTGATATATATAAATGATTTGGAAGAAGGTGTAACTGGTGTTATCAGCAAGTTTGCGGATGACACGAAGATGGCTGGACTTGCGGATAGCAATGAACATTGTCGGACAATACAGCAGGATATAGATAGGCTGGAAAATTGAGCGGAGAAATGGCAGATGGAATTTAATCCAGATAAATGCGAAGTGATGCATTTTGGAAGAACTAATGTAGGGGGAGTTATACAATAAATGGCAGAGCCATCAAGAGTATAGAAACACAGAGGGACCTAGGTGTGCAAGTCTACAAATCCTTGAAGGTGGCAGCACAGGTGGAGAAGGTGGTGAAGAAGGCATATGGTATGCTTGCCTTTATGGGATGGGGTATAGAGTATAAAAGCTGGTGTCTGATGTTGCAGCTGTATAGAACGCTGGTTAGGCCACATTTGGAGTACTGCATCCAGTTCTGGTCGCCGCACTACCAGAAGGACGTGAAGGCTTTAGAGAGAGTGCAGAGAAGGTTTACCAGGATGTTGCCTGGTATGGAGGGTCTTCGCTACGACGAGAGATTGGGTAGACTGGGCTTGTTCTCCCTGGAAAGACGGAGAATGAGGGGAGACCTAATAGAGGTGTACAAAATTATGAAGGGTATAGATAGGGTGAACAGTGGGAAGCTTTTTCCCAGGTCGGAGGTGACGATCACGAGGGGTCACGGGTTCAAGTTGAGAGGGGCGAGGTATAACTCAGATATCAGAGGGACGTTTTTTTACACAGAGAGTGGTGGGGGCCTGGAATGCGCTGCCAAGTAGGGTGGTGGAGGCAGACACGCTGGCATCGTTTAAGACTTACCTGGATAGTCACATGAGCAGTCTGGGAATGGAGGGATACAAACGAATGGTCTAGTTGGACCAATGAGCAGCACAGGCTTGGACGGCTGAAGGGCCTGTTTCCTGTGCTGTACTGTTCTTTGTTCAAAGTATTAATGCAATGCCATCATTTCTTTGACTTTTAAGGGGCGTCTGGACAAATACATGAATAGGATGGGAATGGAGGGATATGGTTCCTGGAAGGGTAGGGGGCTTTAGTTCAGTTGGGCAGCATGGTTGGTGCAGGCTTGGAGGGCTGAAGAGCCTGTTCCTGTGCTGTAATTTTCTTTGTTCTTCTTAAGTAACTAATTATAAGAAAAATGTGAAGGAGCAGCGCTCCGAAAGCTAGTGGCATTTGCTACCAAATAAACCTGTTGGACTTTAACCTGGTGTTGTTAGACTCCTTACTGTGCTTACCCCAGTCCAACGCTGGCATCTTCACATCATAACAATATAGTTGACAGCCTGGGTTCAATCCCCTCTGTTTGCCTCACCTTCATCTCAATCTACCCAGCCTGACCAGGATTAAGTGGTAGCTGCCATCAGCATCACACCTGGCAACAATCCTGTGGCCCAAATCAGGATGCCCAGTTGGCTGACGCAGTTCACCAGTCTAATGCAAATGAAGGATGGGCCTGTCCCCCAATGGGCTGGGTAGCCAGCCATGCACTCCATTAGTCAGCATGCCAACAAATGAAATCTACACAAATTGATGAAAAAATGTACTCATATTTTCTAATGATCAACAGCTTAGAATTGATTGGTGTAACTGTATGTAATTCATCTAATCAGAAACTTCATCCAAAGCACTGAGGCTAATATAACGGTCCTTAATGCTCATATATATAAAATAAGTAAAGTTAATTTCACTAGGTTCACTTGGATGATCCCCGATGTGGACGGATTGTCTTATGAGGACTTTACTCATTGGAATTTAGAAGAATGAGAGGTGATCTCATTAAAACAAGTTCTTAAGGAGCTTGACAGGGTAAATGCTGAAAGGATGTTTCCCCTTATGGGAGAGTCTGGGACCAAACTCTATCTCCGTAACCGTACATATTTACACTGCTCATCCCCCTGATACTAAGGGGCAATTTACTGTGGCCAATCAACCTAACCCACACATTTTGGACTGTGGGAGGAAACCCACGCAGACATGGGGAGAATGTGCAAACTCCACACAGACAGTCATCTGAGGCTGGAATCAAACCCGGGTCCCTGGCGCTGTGAGGCAGCAGTGCTAACCACTGTGCCACCATGCCGCCCTCGCCCTAGTCTCAGAATAAAGGAGTGCCAATTTAAGACTGAGATGAGGAGGAATTGCCACAGAGAGCTGTTAGCGACTGAGTTCTTGTGTGTATTTAAGGCTGAGATAGATAGATTCTTGATCAGTAGGGGAATCAAAGGTTATGGGGAAAGGGCAGGAAAGTGAATGTGAGAAATGTTGGATCAGCCATGATCCTATTGAGTGGTGGAGGAGGCTCGAGGGGCCGAATGGCCTACTCCTGTTCCCATTTCTTATGTTCTTCTTGACCTGATTTTTCAAAATAATTTATTTCAAAACACAGAAATCCAAGATTTGCTGTTTATTAAAATTAAACTATATTGCATCTAATTGTTAAGCAATATATTAATATTGATTGCGTGATCCTATTGTGTTAATTATTTATGATTACATTAAAACAAGCCAACAGAATATATAGTAGTTAAAATAATTTTCTGTTATTTTCTCATTTGAAGGTCAGGAGCATTGACTGGTCAAAAATAAATTAATGATCTGTTTGACTTTTAAGTTTAGTTCCTGCTAGTGGGTATTATAGTCCATACCTAAACCATTGGCCACGTGTGAATAAAAGTATTTCTTATTAGTAAGGAATAACTAATAGTTTCTGTCATTGTGGCTGTGTATATTCTCACATAGTACACATGTATGCTTCAACGTTTTTTTCTGCCTTTGGTGGTAAAATGTTCCGGTAAAATGCAGAGTTTGAAGTGATTTTTTTAATCATTGTACGTGCTTCACTTTCTTGGTTACGGAATAGTGGTAGATATTTCTTTTCCAAATAGACATGTGAAGTATATTTACCTGAATTGTATGATACATGGAAGGCATTTTCTACTAAAATTACTGCAATTAGTTAAAGTGGCATTGTTGCTGAAGGAACAAATGTGGAAGGGATTATAATACATTCCAAATACAATAGTATCTAGAAGCATAAGTGCATGACCATAAACTAAACATAATATTCCATACAATATATTGTAAAGCTTCCAGCCCTATTATCTCACAAGTAGAAAAAATACTGAACCATCAAGTTTTTTTTTGGCAAGCTGTAATAGCTACAGAGATAAATGCGAGAGATTCCAAAAATAAAGCAATCCGGATTGCTTTAACAACATTTATTATCAGCAAGTAGGAGCTACGAAGTGTTGTCTCTCTCCATTTGCTTCTTCCGCTCCTGAGACTGGAACATTCCCAGACAATTAACTCTGGTGCTCCCCCAACAATTTATCTTTGGCCTCCTCCTATTTCTCATTCCATGCTGTCCCTTGACAACATCATCCAAAAGAACATCAATTTCCACATGTGTGCTGATGACACCCAGCTCTATCTCACGACTACCTCTCTCGACACCTCCCCGTCTCTAAATTGATTGACTGTTTTGTCCTGGATAAGCAGAAACTTCCTCCAATTAAGCACAGAGAAGATCAAAGCAGAATTTAATGCCCTCCCTGTCGAGAGCTGCCCGTTCTGCTGCCAAGTGGCCGTGTCTCCGCAGTGGAGTCCAGCCCTGTAACTCAGAGGGCTAAGGAAAAGAGGAGGAAGGCGGTATTAATCGGGGACTCGATGGTGAAGGGGACAGACAGGCGTTTCTGCGGAGGTAGGCGGGATTCTCGCATGGTGGTCTGCCTCCCTGGGGCCGGGATCCAGGATGTCGCTAGTCGCGTCCCGGAAATCCTGAGATGGGAGGGAGAGGAGCCTGAGGTAGCGGTACATATTGGTACCGCTGATGTGGGTAGGAAGGGAGAAGGGGTCATGAAAAGGGAGTACAGGGAATTAGGGAGACAGCTGAGAAAGAGGAAAGCAAAGGTAGTAATCTCAGGATTACTGCCTGTGCCACGGGAAGGTGAGGGCAGGAATGGAGTGAGGTGGAGGATGAATGTGTGGCTGAGGGACTGGTGCAGGGGGCAGGGATTCAGGTTCCTGGACCATTGGGACCTCTTTAGGGGCAGGGGTGATCTGTATACAAAAAACGGGTGGAACTTGAATCACACGGGGACCAATATCCTGGCCGGTAGGTTGGCTAAGGCTACTGGGGAGAATTTAAACTAGATAGGTTGGGGGGAGGGGAGCTAGAAGAGTTGACTAGGATCAAGGAACTAATTGATGGGGGGGGAGGATGCAGGGGTAAGGGGAATTACAAAATTAATGGTAGAGGAGAGGGTGCAAGTGAATGAAGGCGGTAATTTAGATAAGGGAGTAGAGGGAGACGGTGTTCGCGACTCATCAAAGCGGGTTCAGATAAAAGCTGGAATAAGGACACTTTGCCTGAATGCACGAAGCATTCGGAACAAGGTGAATGAGTTGATGGTGCAAATCAGCACAAGTGGGTACGATCTAGTGGCCATTACAGAAACGTGGCTGAAAGGTGATCAGGACTGGGAGATGAATATCCAGGGGTATCAGGCGTTTAGGAAGAATAGACAGGAAGGAAAAGGTGGTGGGGTCGCGCTATTAATAAGAGATAATATCAGGGTAGTACTGAGGGATGACATAGGCTCTGAGGAACAAAACGTGGAATCATTATGGGTAGAGATGAGGAATAGTAGAGGGAGAAAGACACTAGTAGGTGTGGTATATAGGCCCCCAAATAATAATGTTGAGGTAGGGAGGGCTGTAAACAAGCAGATAAGGGATGCGTGTAAAAACGGAACGGCAATAATCATGGGGGACTTCAACATGCACATTGACTGGCAGACTCAAGTCGGTAAGGGTGGAATGGAGGAAGAGTTCTTAGAATGCTGTCGGGATAGTTTCCTTGAACAGCATGTTACGGAACCGACGAGGGAACGAGCTATTTTGGATCTGGTATTGTGTAACGAGGTAGGTAGAATTAAGGATCTTATTGTGAAGGACCCTCTTGGGTCCAGTGACCACAATATGGTCGAATTTCTGATTCAGATGGAAGAGGAGAAAGTTTGGTCTCAAACCAGTGTCCTCTGTTTGAACAGAGGGAAATATGATAGGATGAGGGATGAATTGGCTAAGGTAGACTGGGAGAGCAGGCTGGCAGGTAGGATAGCTGAGGAACAGTGGAGGATTTTTAAGGAGATCCTTTTCAGTTCTCAGCAAAAGTATATTCCAGCAAAAAACAAGGATTGTAAGAAAAGGGAGAACCAGCCGTGGATAACGAAGGAAATAAAGGAGAGTATTAAAATAAAAACAGCTGCGTACAGAGTGGCCAAAAATAGTGGAGAAACAAGTGAATGGGAAAAATTTAAGAAACAACAAAGAGAGACTAAGAAAGCGATAAAGAAAGGAAGGATAGACTATGAAGCTAGGCTAGCAATTAATATAAAAAATGATAGTAAAAGTTTTTATAAATATATAAAAAGGAATAGAGTGGCTAGAGTGAATGTTGGACCCTTGGAGGACGAGAGGGGGGAGTTAATAGTGGGAAATGAGGATATGGCTGAGTCTTTAAATACGTTTTTTGTGTCGGTCTTCACGGTGGAGGACACAAATAGTTTGCCAAATATTAACGATAGAGGATTGGCAGCAGGAGAAATACTTAATACGATTAATGTTACCAGAGAGGCAGTGCTGGGTAGACTAATGGGACTGAAGGTGGACAAGTCCCCGGGTCCGGATGGAATGCATCCCAGGGTATTGAAAGAAATGTCAGAGGTAATAGTGGATGCGTTAGTGATTATTTATCAAAACTCGTTGCATTCTGGGGTAGTGCCGGTTGATTGGAAAACGGCTAATGTTACGCCGCTGTTTAAAAAAGGAAGGAGACAAAAGGCGGGTAACTATAGGCCGGTCAGCTTAACGTCTGTAGTAGGGAAAATGCTGGAATCCATTATTAAAGAGGAGATAGCAGGGCATCTGGATAGAAATGGTTCGATCAATCAGACGCAGCATGGATTCATGAGGGGAAAGTCGTGCTTGACGAACATGTTGGATTTTTATGAAGATGTGACGAGGGCGGTTGATGGAGGAGAACCGGTGGATGCGGTGTTTTTGGATTTCCAAAAGGCGTTTGATAAGGTGCCCCATAAAAGGCTGCTGAAGAAGATTAGGGCACATGGAGTTGGGGGTAGTGTGTTAAAGTGGATTGGGGACTGGCTATCCGACAGGAAGCAAAGAGTCGGAATAAATGGGTGTTTTTCCGGTTGGAGGAAGGTAACTAGTGGCGTGCCGCAGGGATCGGTACTCGGGCCGCAACTGTTTACCATTTATATAGATGATCTGGAGGAGGGGACGGAGTGTAGGGTAACGAAGTTTGCAGACGACACAAAGATAAGTGGAAAAGTGAATCGTGTGGAGGACGGAGAAGATCTGCAGAGAGATTTGGACAGGCTGAGTGAGTGGGCGAGGATATGGCAAATGGAGTATAACGTTGATAAATGCGAGGTTATACACTTTGGAGGAAATAATAACAAATGGGATTACTATCTCAATGGAAACAAATTAAAACATGCTACCGTGCAAAGGGACCTGGGGGTCCTTGTGCATGAGACGCAAAAGCCCAGTCTGCAGGTACAACAGGTGATCAAGAAGGCAAATGGGATGTTGGCCTATATTGCGAGGGGGATAGAATATAAAAGCAGGGATGTCTTGATGCACCTGTACAGGGCATTGGTGAGGCCACAGCTGGAATACTGTGTGCAGTATTGGTCCCCTTATATGAGGAAGGATATATTGGCATTGGAGGGAGTGCAGAGAAGGTTCACCAGGTTGATACCGGAGATGAGGGGTTTGGATTATGAGGAGAGGCTGAGGAGATTGGGTTTGTACTCGTTGGAGTTTAGAAGGATGAGGGGGGATCTTATGGAGACTTATAAGATAATGCGGGGGCTGGATAGGGTGGAGGCGGAGAGATTCTTTCCACTTAGTAAGGAAGTTAAATCTAGAGGACACAGCCTCAAAATAAAGGGGGGTCGGTTTAAGACAGAGTTGAGGAGGAACTTCTTCTCCCAGAGGGTGGTGAATCTCTGGAATTCTCTGCCCACTGAGGTGGTGGAGGCTACCTCGCTGAATATGTTTAAAGCGCGGATGGATGGATTCCTGATCGGTAAGGGAATTAAGGGTTATGGGGATCAGGCGGGTAAGTGGTACTGATCCACGTCAGATCAGCCATGATCTTATTGAATGGCGGGGCAGACTCGAGGGGCTAGATGGCCTACTCCTGCTCCTATTTCTTATGTTCTTATGTTCTTAATTGAAGCCCTTAAGTGGACAGTTAATTTGGAGGTTGGGTTTTGTGTAGATCCTCGCTTATAAAGAAGATCCTAGCCATTTGCTTACCTTGCAAGCTTGATGCAGAAATAATGCATATCAAAGCTACCCTGTGGGACAATAGCTAACCTGATCATATCATTGTTCACTGCATATCATGTAATTGGGCCTGAAAAGTGCCCGATCTACCTCAAATTACCATGGAAAGGCTATGTATTTGATTAACAGGCCATTTCATGCTGCTACTATGTATCTGCTATACAACTGGCATTTTACACTAACATGCTGCTGTCTGCCCAAAAGACATTCTGCCTCCCATACAATTGAGCAATGTACTATATGAATTTCAGTGGCTGTGCAAAGCCAGATAAGTAGGTTGTACATGCCTGGTTGTATATACCTGCACGGAGTGCCAGCCTTGTATCTTGTGCTCAAGTGTCGGAGTGAGATTTGAAATCAGAACCTCGTGACTCAGAGATGAGACTGCAAACATCCGAGTCACAAGCCAACAAAGCAAAATACCGTGTCTCTATGTTGGTTGTCCTGGGCCTACCCACCTGGCTCCTCTTCCTGGGAGTCCAGGCTTTTTATAGTTAATTCATGGTAATTTCAGAAGATGGATCTTATTTCACTCCCAGTGTCTTATCTCAACTTTTTATCACACTACACATTTGTTCTTCAGTTAAGCCATTGGCTGCTTCAAGAATGAGGTCCCTGACTTGCCACTGAGCTCATTACACTGAAGCTGGATCAAAAAGTAGTGTCACTGGCAATGCCCACAAATCACTTGACAGCATGAATCTCTCACCTACAGCATAATTTAAGATTGCAACCACAGTGCTTTATTTTTAGGTACTAGTTGTGCCCATTGGGCACTACACTAGCGCAACAGGCAGAAGATACCTAACTTCCTTCTAAGTTGAAGACCTCCAAGCCTTCCTACAAGAGGTACAAAACAGGAGCCTCTTCCTTTCACCAAACTGGACTTTAGCAGTGTGCCTGAAGGAAGTCAGCACTCTCATATGTTCCCACCTCACTCATACTTTAGGGGAAGTGATGGTGTAGTGATTAGTAATCCAAAGACCAGGGTATTGCTCTGGGGACCCAGATTCAAATTCCACCATGGCAGATCGTAAAACTTGAATTCAATTAAAAAAATGGATTCAATGATGACCATGAAACCATTGCTGATTAGTGAACCAGATGGGTTTTAACAATGTCCTTCAGAGGAGGCAATCTGCCATCCTTACCTGATCTGGCCTACATGTGACTCACTCTTAAATGCCTTCTGAAATGGTCTGGCAAGCCACTCAGTTCAAGGGCAAATTGGGAATGAACAATAAATGTTGGCCCAGCCAGTGGCACTCATCTCAGGAATGAATTTTTAAATCATCAGGTACTTCACAAGATCACAGGGAAAAGGGTGCCCTGCACAACCTGAAAAGCCTTCTTCTACTCTAACACATTCATACCCCATATCTCTCCCATTACATTTGCTGCACATTCAATCAATCCTGAATTTAGACTTTGGAACATGTCTAAACTGTACCTTAGAAGAGTTTTCTTGAATATTAAGTAGAATCTCAAACCAGCTCAATTTGCTGCAAAAAAAGTAAACAAAAACCTATAAGCGTTGGAAATTTCAAAATAAACATAACATAACACGAGTGGATATAATTAGGAACTCATTCAATATCCGTAAAGAGAAGAGGCACATTCTGGTGTAATTACCACTCATTGAAATGAAATGCTGGGAGATAAACAAGCATTTTAATATGTTTAGGAAAGCTTGCTAAAGTGCTTGTTTATCTCTTAGTCTTCAGTTCTGAAAGATACACATCAACACCAAATAACATGCGTTTTCTTGATTACAGAGGCTGACTGGCCTGCTGTGTACTTGCAGCATTTTCTGTCTTTATTTTAGACTATCAGCTTTATTTCAGTTTGCTGAGCCTGCCACCACATTGCCTGATCAACTGCAATGCTTATTTCCTTCCTCCCTTGAAGAGGACACAGTTCCTAAAATTGTAACTATTTCACAAACAAGTTCATGTCATTTCACATTAGGGCCATTTGGCTTTCTCCGAAGCAATTGCTAGATGTTTTCTTTGATATATGTTATATTTTTAAAATATTGGCAATGGTGTTACAGTATTCATTCCAAACCTCTTCTAGCCATACCTGACCAACAAGCTTTGTGGAACATATTTAGCAATATTAACAACTAGGCCTAAAAATATCTATACTTTAAGCTTGGCATCTTTTTATGACATTGTTTTAGGATGTGGTTCACAGTCTGTAATATTTCAGATCAATTACAAATGTCAGGCTGAGAGAATTGGGAAAGCTGATATTAAAGGGGGCTCTTAGTTCAGACTAACTACAAACAACACAGGGTACAAGTATTTTGTCACAAGCTTCACAGGATATATTAATTAATCATGATAAGCACAAAATGTATCACTCAGAAAAGGCAGTAAGCTGTTGGTTCACTCTGGAACACCAGCTTGCAATTCTCCAGTTGACTGTGGTGCAGTCTCTTGTTTTTTTTAAAATCTGATCATTATCATAGAATCCTACAGTGCAGAAGGAAGCCATTCGGCCCATCGAGTCTGCACCGATCACCCAGACCTTATCCCCATAACCCCATGCATTTACCCTAGCTAGTCCCCCGACACTAAGGGGCAATTTAACGTGGCTAATCCACCTAACCTGCACATCTTTGGACTGTGGGAGGAAACCGGGGCACCCGGAAGAAACCCACGCAGACACGAGGAGAATGTTCAAACTCCACACAGACAGTGACCCAAGCCGGGAATCGAACCCGGGTCCCTGGCGCTGTGAGGCAGCAGTGCTAACCACTGTGCCACCGTGCAGCCCTGTTCCATGTCTGAAGTCTTGCTTCTCCACTTCTTGATGTGCACTTTGGGGTCTTACAAGTTTTCACTTGTGCATCCTTTTCCAGCCCTAGCTCTGTCCTCTATTCAGTAAAACTCATTTTCTAAATACTTGATTGGTTGGTAATTACCACATTGTTTTACCAAGGCTAGTATGTATTTCTAAACCCTCATAACCATTTCACATATGGCCTGCCTCTGCTGTTTTGAGGGGCTTCACAGTCTCACACTTCCTTGATACTGTTAACTCTGTGTAATTCATGTATTTTGCCTGTCGCAGCTCTTAGATCAAAAGGTCACGCCTCCTGCCACTGTGGTTCTGTGGTCATATCTGTGATGTATGTTGGGGGTATGCCCCTTTAAAAGAATGGGTCAAGTGACCTGGGACACAAGCTCCACCCTGGGTGGGAACTTGCCTAGGCAGTCTTGAGCTGACTGTGCTAGGATTAACAGTTGTTAATAAATTGTTCCAGTTAGTTTACGACCACTGACCTCGTAGTTTATTAGTCTCAATAGCAGACCACATACATAACAATGTCATGTATCTATTATGACAGCTTAAAAGGGTTAATATGTGCAGAGCCTGTTTTTACAGCTCTTTACCAGCTAGGGTATATTTCACAGTCTTTTACTTGACAAAGGGTTAGAGGTTTCCCTGAGGCCGTCCACAGTTTAACGCATTTCCAGTTAAGTTTTATATCAACTGAATTAACCATTTTACATCGCTTCTCGGCATTTCATATCACTTCTACAACATAGGAACAGGTGTAGGCCATTCAGCCCCCCCAAGCACACTCCATCATTCAATAAAATCATGGCTGATCTGTGGCCTAACTTCCGACAATTGAACCAGCATCCACCGCCGCTTGAGGAAGAGAGTTCCAAACGTCTACCACCTGTGTATCTAACAGTTAGCTAGCATTGCCTATCATGCTTTGCAGTGGCATTACATTCAGACTAAGATGCTAGCAAGTGTACCTAAGAATACAATTAAACACTATCAGTACTATAACCATAAAAATAAACTCAATCCTACAATTTTTCAGTATATGTAGAATAATCATGTTGGAACAAACTCTTTTTATGGTCCAGTTTGAGTTTCAGTTATAAACTGTCTTCTTATTTAGTTCTCTGTCTGAAGGCAGCTCCTTGGTGATTATTTGCTGATCCATGGCTAAGTACCATAATGTTTCAATACAGGTAGTGACGAGACAGGTCCTGAGTCTATTGCAGCCTTAACAGAAAATGAACCATGTGTTGTTAGTCTTAATCTGATCTACACGCTAGCTGCCTGGCCAACTGAGCTAACTGCTACCCGTGCCACGCCATCCCCCTATGCAGAGTCCCATCCACCCCCCCACTCATTGACTGTAGAAAAGGTCACATTTCACTAAAATAGACCCTTCATAATATGGAAGATCTTGTCAATCTTGTTCTATTTGCTTCTCGAATCTTGAATAGTGAATGTTAGCATGAAAATGGTTAATGAATTCATATGCAGTTCCGTTGTTCCCTCTTTATTATTTTAAGAGAGGTTCTTATCTCTTTAAACTACCAAAGGATTTTCATGTGATTGCATGCAGCCTTTTGTACACTAATGCTCACACAGTGCAATTTCAAGATCGTGAACTCGGATAGTACCCTTTTTAAAAGTTAAAATAATTCAGCCTTATTTCTTCACTATTAATCTTACATTATTCATAACAACAGCTTTTCTAATGTGATAAAAAAATGCAACACTTTAAGCTGCAAGGAACTTAGATATTCCAATCTATACTCATAAAGAAATCCATCAGTCACATTGGTAAAGGTCAAAATCCTAAGCTGCTTTATCTGCCTGTGGCATGATAATGAAATCGAGCTTTGCATTTTGGAATAATTCAGGTACAAATTTAAAAAATAAAATTGCAACAGATTTTGATAGTTCAAATGACATTTCTGATTGTTTAAATTCAATGTCATTATGCTGTTTTGGTGAATCTACATAAAGACAGTTTAACTGCATACCAACATTGTGGAAAAGATGATGTTTAATTTCTGATAAACAGCAATGAATGCGGACTGACTGAAAAATATTGTTTTTCTACAGATTGGAGTCAGAGATATATTTATTTGTACATTAGTCAAATCTGTCAACAGAACAAATTAGATGGAATTGGACTTTTAATGGTAACTGCATTTTCTTAGTTTTACATAGGAATGTCCACATATCCATAAGCATCACAACAAGTAGACACACCACCCCTCAAGAAAATAACTAGCAAATTTATGTTCAACTTCATTCTGTCAAGGAAATACATAAATTTAAAGTCAGCTGCTCAGGGACAGAACTGTTTTGAAAAGGGTCAACTCAAATGGGTTTTTCCATCAACCTTAAAGTGTGCCAGAAAGATAATCATGGAAACAGGAAAAAGGAACAACAAATGACCCATTCAGCTACTCCTAGCAATGGAACAAACAAGGTAGCTCTGGCAGTAAAAGTTTGCAAAATATCCCTTTTGCAAAATTTAGTCCTGAATATTTCTGCTGTTTGAACTCCCCAGAAAAAAAATTGTTTGTCTGCTAAAAGGATTCTGTCCCTGACCTGATATAATTAGTCACCCTTAGTGTTTGCCTTTCCTTTCCAACTGCTCACAGCTGGATCATGCGCCCTTCCATTTTCCAAGTAAACCATTAAGCAGCGTTAGTTTTTGTTTTCAATCATTTGTTTCATCTGCACCTTAACAGGAGGGCCACTTGAAGGGGTGCTATCTCCCTCCCAGAGAGGAGCCTGGGAGCAGCCATGCAACAACCAACCAGTGACCCAGAATCAGTGCTGATGCCACCTCTTCACAGCTCTAAACTCAAAGATACCTACCAGCAGGGAAGATAAGCAGATGAACGAAACAGACCTCACGCGGTATCTCATGACTTGCCCTCGAGCAGAGAGGTTTCTCCTTGCAGAAAGGAGGAAGTGGACATTGCCTTAACAACAACTAAGTCAGGCAAAGCAGCAGGAGATGATGAGATGTACCCAGAATTCCTGAAGAACATCGGATCACAGGGAAGAAAATGGCTAGCAAAGATATTGACCATTATTCCCAATGTATGCACCATTCTCAACACCTGTCCAATCCAAGATAGTGGTCACTGCCAAGCCAGGGGAACCACTCAAAGACCAATGAAGTTACCACCCCATCATCCTGCTCTCAATAACATACAAGGTTCTGGAACACCTCCAATTAAGCAGACTGATTCTCAGCCTGGAAGCAACAGGCAAGCTTTTGTATTGGCTATAACTGCTCCAAGCAGGTATTGATGCAGACCCCACACATTGAGCCCAGTTTACAGAAAGGCCTGAAGAAAGGAACCACATTTGTTGATTTATCTTGTGTCTATAAGACATGCTGCTGAAACTCTCCAAAATTATCTGCTGTGTGAAAACTCTACAATTAAGTCAACTCCCTGATCAGTAACCAACAGTTCCATGTGCATCTTGGAGATCAAATCAGCTGCCCACGCATAACCAACAACAGACTGTCATAGGGATCAGTCCTCTACCAGATTGTTTCATTACCATTGATCTCCTTCCCACAAAATCACAGCCTTCACACATGCTGCTGACTTGTCCCTGGCTTTCCAGGTTAAAGAACTTCAGGACATGGAGAAAATACCCAATGAAGATTTATGTTCTCTGGAAGTTCTCCTATTTCAGAAAATAGACTTCACCCAAACACAGCCAAGATTGTGCTTTCAGCCTTCTGCCTGAACAACAACTCAAAGGCCAGGAAAGAATTTTATGACCAATTCTGTGGCCGACAACTCACCCACAACCCAATGCCAAAATACCTTGGCATCACTTCTGACCATACATTCATCTACCAGTACTACCTCCAGAACAAGGTCAAGACAAAAATGAGTCTCACGTGGAAACTGTCAGGTGCCACCCTGGGTCAGAAAAGCCAACGTGCTACGCATTGCTTCATGCTTCCTGGTCTACCCAACAGAATCTTTGGGTCTTCTGCAAGTTTGGAGATATTAGTTTTAGTTCCCTCATCTAAATCATGATTCTCAACCTGTTCGAGGCCAAAACATTGTATGTTTTCAGGTGGGAGTTAGATATAGCTCTTGAAGGGATCAAAGGATATGGGGAGAGGACGGGATCAGGTTATTGAGTTGGATGATCAGCCATGATCACATTGAATATATCAAAGGGCCAATGGTCTCCTTCTGCTCCTATGTTCGATAGGTTTTTAATCAATAGCACAAATTAAGGGCTATGGAGAGAAGGCAGGAAAGTGAACTTAGTGAGTGTTAGATCATTATATGATCTATTATTATATCTATCACTTTATGATATATTATATTATTAAATGACAGAGTAGGCTCAAGGGCTGAATGGCCTACTCTTGTTCCTTTTTCTTATGGTGTTACATCTAGACAGGCCAGACAAAGGGCGTAGTACTCACCTGTTGGCTTTAAGATGGAGGAAAACCAATAAAGGACATGCTCACATACTATATCACTTCAATTCATTCACGCATCCCCCAAGGTGTTGATGATTCGGGCTGCAGGCAACCCTGCCTCTGCAATAGCTCTCATCCAAATAAGGAGAAGGAGAGTCTATTGGAGGTTGACACCAGGCCTCGAGAAGCAAGGGCCTAAGCTGCCTGAGCAGAGCTGCGAGAAGGTCAAAATGCTGGTGGGCTGGGGAAACTGCAATGGCGAGCATTAGTCTGACTGGGAGAAATCACAGATGATGCTCTTATTTAGAAATGAGCAAAAAGCAATGCCAGAGGTGCCCTTGCATGTTCTGGGATGTGGTTGCTCACATCTGCCAGCTTCTCCAGTGCGAGCTACGGCCACAAGGTCTCTGGAGGAGTAGCGTGGAGTTCCTGCCCTGCATTGAGTGAATGGCTGTGTGGGTGCCGTTTAAATATGGCACCAAGACCTTCAGCCCCATGAGGTCACGACGGGGCAGAGGACTTCCTGCCCACCCGCCAGGAGGTTAACTGTGCTCCTCATGGATGCATAATGAATGAGTCGAACAGCAGAAGATCACATGTAATCAGCTGTCCTGTTGTGCAATGATAATCACACTGACTTTGCCACCCATCACAGAACATAGATTCCAGAACGGAAGATTCCATAATGTGTTTTAAAACCTCCAGGGCAATTGTGGAAATAATAGATAGCTCTCTTCATTTTTAAAACTCACAAAACGGTTTGTTGCTGGGATCATTTAAATTGGGAGAACCGCTTTGAGGGTGAAAATACATACAGCTCACAGACAAAGCACTTTATCATGGACATTAATAAAACACAAATGTAGTCAGTGACAGATCCATTCCTGGTGGCATCACAACCATTCACATTGCATCAACTGAAGCCACTGAGCAGATTGTTAACCTCGACATCAAACTGTAACTGCTTCCCCAGTCACACAGTAGAGTCCACGGCAACAGCACACTACAACTGAGGCAATGCCATTAAACTCCCAGCTCCATTATAATTTGACACAATACTCCAGATCATCTCTCCCTGTCAATTAATCTAATCCTGTTTTAATAATAACAGAGAATGCTTGTTGTAACTTCAGAAAACCTCTCAAACTGTCGTGTGATGTTCTTAAAAATGTCCATTGGAGACGGTTCTCATAAGAAATGTAATATTGGCAATAAGATGAAGATGATAAAAATGTTTTTGAGCTAATGTGGATAGGGAGGTTATATTCCTGCCTGTCACTGGTGCAGGTTTAGATAGTTTGGTAGATAAATTGAATGCACATATTCTAGAATCCACCCCAAAAATCCCTCTTGATGAAAGGTGAATGTACCACATATTTAGAATCATAGAATCCCTACAGTGCAGAAGGAGGACATTCAGCCCATCGAGTCTGCACCGACCACAATCCCACCCAGGCCCCATCCCCATAACCCCATGCAATTACCCTGATAGTTCCCCTGACGTTAAGGGGCAATTTAGCATGGCCAATTCACCTAACCCGCACATCTTTGGACTGTGGGAGGAAATGAGAGCACCTGGAGGAAACCCACGCAGACATGGGGAGAACATGCAAACTCCACACAGACAGTGAACCAAGCAGGGAATTGAATCCAGGTCTCTGGCACTGTGAGGCAGCAGTGCTAACAACTGTGCCACTGTACTGCCCCACTTGTGGAGGGTATGTCTATGTATAGCAAATGCTTTGATACTTTATTACCGCTCTTTTCAATGTAGCTCAGCTATAGTGCTGGGATAAGCTGTGGTGTGCTTCTTTCTTGATAAAAGCCCTGAGCAAACCACTGTTCAGAACTATCGCTTTATTTTTTTTGATGGAAAGAATAATATCTGTGCTATGTCATGTTTCAAGGGAGTTTGTGTCCATGGCTACTGGGCACTGCAATCAGAGGTTTTCTCAAATACTTTTTGTCACTCAGGGTTTGAATTATCCTGAACATTAGCTTCAGTGTGTCTTTAATCCTAAAATAACCAAATGTAGAATGACCATATGTAAGGAATGAATTAAATACACTGCACACAGTTGTCACTCCAGACTTCCTCACCATCTTTTGAATTGCTTCACTGATTCAAGTCCAAAACATCTCAAGTTCGTCTATTTGAACATCGGAACATTTATCATTTCTCTATGCATGTTTCTTCTGCAGGGAATAACTTTTCAACTTGAATGGGGGCAGATTACTAGTGGTAATGGTTCACCACCCGTTATACACATCATCCAATTTTCCCTTTCACTGACTTCTTCAGGTATGTGTCACAGTATCGCTGCCCTTTTCACACCCGTGATCAGGTGTTAACCAATTTCTCCTCCAAGGTCATCAGTTTAAACATACGTCACAGAGTTGAAACTGTGACAATTTAATTGTGATCATTAGGTCACAATGATAGTAATTAGAAGTTATTTTACATATGAGGTTGGTCTTCATCAACAGTACACTAAATGGATCATAGGGAATTGATAGGCCATTTTACATGCTATCTAATTTTCTTTTCTATTCATAGAATTATACATTACAGGAGTAGGACACTCAGCCCATCATAATTATGTCAACCCTTTCCTCAGCTATCCAATTATTTCTATCCGTCTCCTCTTCAGCCACAAAACTCTACATTTTCCTGATATCCTCTATCAAAGCCATCGTGGTTTTGAGCGCCTTTATCAAATCTCCTCTTCGGCTTTTCTGCTCTGAGGAAAGCAAGCTATGCTTCGCGAGACTCTCCACATAACTGAAGTCCCTCACCAATAGAACCATACAATAGAATCTCTTCTGTGCCCTCTCCAAGGCCTTGACATCCTTCATAAAGTGTATTGATCAGAATTGAGAACAATACTCCAGCTAAGGTCAAGCGAGTGATCATTAATGGTTTTGCATTGCTTCTTTGCTTTTGTGCTCTATTCCTCCAATAATAAAGTCAAAGATCCCATTTTTAAAAAATAATCTTCTCAACTTGTTCTGCCAACTTCAAAGCTTTGCAGTCTCTTTTTGCTTGCATCCACCTTGAAAATTGAACTATTTAGTTCATATTATGTCTCCTCATTGTCCCTACCAAAATATCACTTCATACTTTTCTGTGTTAAATTACATCTGCCTTGTGTTTATACATTTCACCATTCTGCATACATCCTCATGAAGTCTGCTGCTATCTTCCTATATTTCCAAATTTTGTACCACCGGCAAACTTTGAAATTATGTCATGTATATCCATGATCTTGATATATATGTAGGGATTCTGTGTTCCATGTGTATGTTTTTTTTTAAATGGGCAGCACGGTGGCACATGGCTAGCCTGGGAAGGTGATTTTATGGAGAGTCAGTGTAGACTCAATGGGCCGAATGGCCTGCTTCTGCACTATAGGAATTCTACGAATTCTATAAGTCCTGATATTGAGCACTGGGGGAAACCACTGTACGCATCCCTCCTGTCTGAAAAATAACTACTCTGCTTTCTCTCTTCACCAATTTGCACCCATGTTACTATTGTCCTTCCAATTGCGTGGGCTTTAATCTTGCTAAGAAAATATTGTATGGTGCACTGTCATACAATTTTTGAAAGTACGTATTCACAACTTCAACCCAGTCCATTATTTTATCAAAACATTCAACCAAGTTAGTCAAACATGATTTTTCTTTTAACAAATTAATGCTGACTTTTATTTATTAGTGCACACTTTTTCAAATACTTATTCATTTTATTCTGGATTATTGTCTCTCAAAAGTTTCTCATCATGGGCTTTATTGACTTCATTGGGAAAGAATTAGGGGGTGGGAACGAAATTAAAATGACCACCTAATCAGCACTGTTCATTTTGTATTAATACCCAAGAAAAATCCCCATCAACCCAATACACCAACCTTATTGTCTGTTTAAAAAAATCTGAGAATGTAATTTTTTTTAAAAACAGCTCACTAAACTGACAGCGGAAAGTTATACAACCATTTCCCCAAAGGAGAAATTTCACCGTATGTTCTTCAATTTGTACTAAAAGTGTGAAAAACTGAAGCACACATTAATATCTTTCCTTACGGATTTGTACATTCATTATTCACACAGACCGCCACATACATTTACTGGATACAATTAAATTGTTATGGTTTCAACTGTGCAATGAAATATTAAACTAATGACGCTGAAGTCTACAAATAAACAGGATGTATAATTTCATGGAATTAAATTTCAAGTAGTTTTTTTGCCTCGTTCATCATTATAGAGGAACACTCTTACTCATGGCATCCATTGTTTCTTGCGATACAGGTTAATTGATTCTTACAGTTTAGCAATACCAAAACTACAAATGAGTATCGATTTTTTAAAAAACAGATCATTATTTGCTGTATGTGTGAAAATCTTGAAGGAGTTACAATTTTTACTTAGCACTGCACTCCTGTTGCTTGAAAATGCTTCATTGCTTTCACATTTAGCTAGATCACTAGAGCAAGTGACAGTTTACCTCATCAGCACTGCACAGCATTTTGCATTGCTTGCGCTGGTGACAGTGATATATACGGTATCATTTTAGTTAAGGTGCCATCAGCGAAAGGAACAAGTCAATTTGCCTCAGCTGACAGGAAGCACAGACCAGGCAATTAACTGTCAGCTTCAGTCATTACATTCAACTCACTGTGTCACGAAAAAAATGGTCAAATCAAAACTATTCATAATGAGAATGCTGAGTGATGTATTTTATTTAAAGCACAAAGCGAATAATAATTTTACACAACATGTTTGAGTATATTTTACTTCATAATGCACATGTGCAAGTATGAACATTGTCACATGCATAAATGGTATAATGCTGCATACAAACAGAATGCTCCCAGGTGCCAGGTTCCTGCCACTGGGCATAACTTTTATATTTTGTAAATCCCAAATGAAAATTCTCTGTATATTGAGAGAGTATCATATTACTATCCGTAGGGCTGGAATTTTCCAGCTATACACAATGGTGGGATCTTCGGGTTCTGCTGATGGGCACACCCCCACTGCGATTTTCTTGGTGGTGTGGGATAAATTTAAACAGGAAATCCCATTGATAGCAGCAGGACCAGAAGATCTTACCATCAGCAAATGGCACGCCATTTCCCACTGCGAGAAACACACCACGGGGAGGCTGAATATATAAATATTATCAATCTATTTTCCACTCTCTCAACTGGCCTTTTCACTATCTTTGCTGGCATCAGCTTAATGCAGCTTAATCAACCTAAACCAAGATTAGAAAGTAAAATGTACAGGAAGGTACAAAGATGTGGGCTTTATAGAAGGCTTTAAAGGAGAAGAGGGTGATTGAGAGGCAGAGGGACATAAGAGAGTTCCAGAGTACTGAACCCAAGCACAAATTTCAATGCTGGGAAAAAAGTCATGGGCAGTGGGTTTCCCTCCAGATATTCCCCCAAGGAAACTCACTGCACTTGCCTGAACTTTATTGCCCAGGACTAGATCTAGCACAGCTCCATTCCTTGTTTTGGCTGGAAACAAATTTAAAAATATCTACTGTACCTATTTTAGAATTCTCCATTCTCCTTGACTTTTGCTCTGATTTTTTCCAAGTCTGTATTAGGATAATTGAAATCTCTTCCTATTGGTGCTTTTTTTTTAATTCTCTGAAATTTGTCTATGGATTTGGACTCTATCTCCTTCTCATTGTTTTAGAGTCTATTTGATGTAATTTGTCACTAGATTTTGATTGTTACTTCTTAGTCCTCTCTATGATCAACATTCATAAAGATCACCAACGAGCTGAGATATCTTTTGAGCTTCTCGAAATGTTATAAGAACTTGTAACCCACATTTTACTACTTCCCTTTAATTGTCCACATGCCTTAAAATTTCACAACACAGAATTTTCCATTCTCAATATTGTTGTGTTCCCAGCACATGTTCAAGACTTGAGCTAGAGCTGTAAATAATTATAACAGCCTTTAAAATCAAAGTGTTATTAGTGCATAACCATTTTGATGAGATTTGTTCTTAACCTTTTGGACCTGATTTACCCCAGTGCATACATGAAATTGAGCTTCAATGATTCAGTTACTGACTTGTCCATTAAGGGAGAGAAAATACTCAACAGTTGGCATGCTAAACGTTTGAGCATCATAAAATGAATTAATTTGTAAAGAGACACTTAAAACAGGCAGTCAAGCTAAACAAATAGTGAAGAAATATAAATTTCCAGCCTAACGATCCCAAATGTTACAACAGAGGATTGGATAGCTTGACTCGTCACACATTATTCAGACATCCAGAAAGGGCATGAGAAGGTGAACCAATGGTGTTGCCATGAAAAGAGAACCTCGCAATCTGGCAAATAATCTGACAAATTTTACGTGGTACTGGGCGCATCCTTACTATCCATGTTAAAGCTTCAAGTCAATTTTCCTGATGATCCCCAGCAAGGAGAGGAAGAAAATGTTCATCCCACCAGCCTGAGCTGTAAATTGAAAGGACTGTGAACATACTTTGAATATCCCTGATGTGATTCTCTTAGTTATTCAGCCTTCAACATTTGCAGCTTAATATACCTGTGCTTTCATAAATGGCGCCCAGGAAATACCTCAACAAGCACCTGATTTAGTTTTGCTGTAATGCAATTTATAATTGACAATTGTTTTGACTCAGTTATGTAGGCTGCCGGGTTAATTTTACAAATGCAGAGTTTCATGTACTGGTACATGTACGTGGTGGAAATCCATGATTTTTCAGTCTCTGCCCAATCCATTGACCTTGGCACCCAAATTTGAGATTTCCACAGAACATCTGTTCAAACATTAATAAGATGGAAAACCCTCCGTGACACCAAGAATTTGTAATGAATGCGTTCAGACATTACTAATAAGCAAGGTTGATCTATGAACTGAATGATGATTCAAATAGACTCCAACTGGGATCATTCAGATCTGTTTAGAGAAATTGGAAATCTGGTGGTGACTTAAAATTGTGACCCCATCTCATTCATGCTGGAAGCTGGGATGATGGATTGTTGAAAATTGAATAAAAGTCTTGCTCTATAGGACTTTTGAGCAGACTTCAAAAAGAGCAGCTAACTACCTGAAACAGATAGAAGCCCTTGTCTGGAGGGCCAGATGTCAGTTGTTGAAGTGACAACTAGAGTTTGCTCAGAAAATGATTGGCAGCTTGATTACAGGAGATGCCCAACCCAACTATGAGAAAGGTTCCGGATTCTCCTAGGAGCCATCAGGTAGCTGGTGCAAAGCGGGCTTCAGGTGAAAGTTGTCCCTTCTTGTCCCTGACTGACCAAGAGCATTATATGCCTCCATTCAAAAGTAGTCTGAAAAGCAGAATAACAAAGCCAAAGATCATTTATCCTGATTTAGTTTGGGGAGAAGGGTAGTGCCCTGCATGGCTTGTTAAACCAGGGAGTGGTTGAGTTCACAGGCTTTGAATCGCCACATGCACAGTAGTAATCTTCATATGTCCAAGATTATATTGGCAGTGACATCAAGTCTCTCCCAGGACTTCTTATGCTGCCAGCTAGAAGGAAGCAACAAGTGGTTTGCAATTTTCAGATTTACTTTGTAATGCTGCACATACATACAGTCATTCAAAACTCATGGTGGTTTTGTGGCTGTAACTCTGATATCTCATTTCCAGGAAACCCACTATATCCAACATCTTTAATATTTAATCAATGGTTTCAGTTTGGATCCAATTCAAGTAATATCCATTTGGAGCAGAGTGACTCTGTAATCAGGAGGGAAAAATGTCTCTGTGCTTTTAGCTTGCTTGTCATTCTCTTGTCTCATTGATAATTTCTTGTCACTGTCCAGTGTCTACCTGAGTTTACAGGAACATCAGGAACAGGAGAAACAGAGGAAAAATCCAAGACGTTGGAGTTGAACAATGTAAGAGCGAGGTGTGTCATTCCCAATCAACAATTGTGCCCCTCTCAGTCCACACAATGATAGACAGTGCACCAGGAGAATAAATAAGTGAGATGTCTGATTTACTAATATGAAGAATAGCTTCATGTGCAGAATTAACCAGGACTGGGTCTTTTCAAAAATAAATTTCAATCAATTTAGACTAAATCTTGAAAAATATAAGCACATGATTATTGTGATTTATTTTTAAATAGAAAAATCATCTAATTAAATAACTTGACAGATTATATTACACACTTTTCCTGTCCACTGTATAATAACAAATATTTTTATTATAGATATTTTTATTGACAGTACCGATTGGATATTCATAGTTTTGAATTTTAAGTATATCAAGGTATGTCAGGAAGAGTTGAATACTTTTTGGGTTGTCTTGAGGAAGATATGTTTGGGTGATGTAAGCTAAGGATGTGTGTTTTTTAGGTAATATAATAGACACTTCATTGCATTGTTTAGTTTGAATCTTATTTATCTTTAAGGCAGCCAATGTTAGAGTAATACCAGCAAAATCTTCCTGTTTATTTATTAGTCACAAGTAGGCTTACATTAACACTGCAATGAAGTTACTGTGAAAATCCCCTAGTTGCCACACTCCAGCGCATGTTCGGGTACACTGAGGGAGAATTTAGCATGGCCAATTCACCTAACCTGCACATCTTTGGACTGTGAGAGGAAACCAGAGCATCCAGAGGAAATCCACACAGACACGGGGAGAATGTGTAAACTCCACACAAACAGTGACCCAAGTCAGGAATCGAACCGGGGTCCTGGTGCTGTGAGGCAGCAGTGCTAACCACTGTGCCACATTTCAGAGTGATACAATAGCAAGTAAACATCAAGGAGTTAACCAGATTCTGAAATGGCAAATCAGCAACGAAACTGCAAGATCTGTATGATCCCTTTAAATAACACAATAGAGGGGGGGTCTTCTTGATAGTTAAAGACATGTTGGGAATTGCAAGAAACACAGCAACCTAATTTAAATGGTCTCTCCTGCTTTTTGCTGATGCCGGTGGGGTTGCTAATACAATATAGGCAGTGGTGCACTTCCAGCACCTAATGAGCATGCACTTCCTGCCTATCATTATGCTTATGAAAATAGGCCCTGTTGTGGTGAACCATCGTTGGTTCCCACTGTGGGGTTGTTCTAATGTTGTTGTTGGGCTAGGGTGTTCACACTGTGGGATTGTTCTAATGTTGTTGTTGGGCTAGGGTGGGATTAATACACCTGTGGTTGTTACTGTTGTGGCACATCCCAGTCGGGCTCCGCCTCCTGGGAGAGGTATAAGACCCCCTGCTCGGGCGGGACCTCGTCAGTCTGGGGTGGTGTACTTACGTTCTAGTAGTTCCATTGTTAGGCAATAAAAGCCTTCAGTTACCGAAGCCTTGTGTCTTGAGTTCAATTGACGTGCATCAATTTTATTGCCTAACACTAAGCTCTCGACGGAAAGGCGAGTATGGAACAAATCTTAAAGCCAGAGCGTCTGACGCTGGATCCACGTGCGGTGGGCGCCTCTAACACCTTCGAACACTGGCTGAAGTGTTTTGAGGACTACCTGGCAGCCTCCGCAGCGGTCATCACAGATGACGACAGACTCCGGGTCCTCCATGCGAGGGTAAGCGACACTGTCTACCTCGCGATCCGTGCGGTCACCACTTACCCGAGGGCCCTCGAGCTTTTGAAAAAGCGCTACACGAAACCTCCCAATGAGATCCACGCTCGTTACCTCCTCACTACACGACGTCGGCAGTTGGGCGAAACCATGGAGGATTACGCCAATGAGCTCTTGCAGCTTGCCAGGGGCTGCAACTGCAAAGCTGTGTCGGCTGGGCAGTATATGTATGACCTCGCCCGAGATGCGTTTGTGGCAGGGGTAGGGTCTTCGTACATCCGTCTCAAGCTGCTAGAAAAGGGGAATCTCAACCTGACCCAAGCTATGGAAATGGCTGAAATGCTTGAGGCGGCGTCGAAGAGCTTGGTCCTGTACCCGGAGGACCACGTGGAGACAACGTGGCAGGAGCAGTCACAAATCCCTCCTCGCCCCACGGGCTCAAAGTGCAGTGTTATGGCGTGCTCCCATGTAGACCCGACGACGGCGGCAGCCCCATGCGGCCCGCGGTGCTACTTCTGCGGAGGAGCCAAGCATCCACGACAAAAGTGTCCTGCTAAAGCGGTGGTCTGTAATCAATGCGGTAAAAAGGGGCACTATGCGAAAGTGTGCAGATCAAAGCCCAAGAACGGCAGTGCAGCCTGTGACCCTTCAGAACAGGGATCATCACCATCGACGTCGAAGTACCCACGGGGTTCGTCCACGTGCGAGTCCAGGACGACGCCATTGTGGTCGACGGAGTCGGAGGAGGATGACCACCAGGAGTCGCTACACTTGGCGCCCTCAACCATGTGCGATTAATGGGGGTGGCCATTTTGGTCGACGACGACCAGGAGCGACCAGCAGGGGTCCTCAGCATCGACCTCAGCTGCCTGCAGTGACGTTCAAGGGCCAACGGTGGCGTCGATCACCCTGAACCAGGCTAAGCACCACAGGCTTGACTGTTCAATGATGGACATAAAGGTAAATGGTCGTGCAATTTATTGTCTGTTTGACAGCGGGAGCACTGAGAGCTTTATTCACCCTGACACTGTAAAGAGGTGTGGACTCCAGGTTCAACCTGCCAAACAGACAATCTCTATGGCATCACGGTCCTGGTCTGTCCCTGTTCAAGGACGTTGTGTGGTAACTCTGAAAGTGCAGGGCACAATTTACGAGCGATTCAGGCTCCTTGTGTTGCCGCATCTTTGCGCACCAATTCTCCTCGGACTAAACTTTATGGTCCACATGAAGAGTGTGATCCTACAGTACGGTGGGCCACTCCCTTCGCTGACAGTAGGGGACCAGCTGCAGTCTCCAAATTGTCCAAAGCGCCCCGCATGCAATCTTTCTACATTAAAGATCACCACACCCTCTTTATTCAAGAATCTGGTACCAGGCTGCAAGCCCATCGCTACTAAAAGTAGGCGTTACAGCGCTGAAGATCGGATCTTCATCAGATCTGAGGTTCAGCGGCTCCTCAAAGAAGGGATCATACAGCCCAGTGTTAGTCCGTGGAGAGCACAGGTTGTGGTGGTTAAGAGCGGGAACAAACCCCGGATGGTCATTGATTACAGTCAGACCATTAATCGATATACGCAGCTGGATGCGTATCCTCTCCCGCGCATATCTGATATGGTCAATCAGATTGCGCAGTACCGGGTGTTCTCCACCATAGACCTTAAGTCCGCCTACCACCAACTCCTCATCCGCCCAGAGGACCGACACTACACGGCTTTTGAGGCGGATGGTCGTCTGTATCAGTTTCTTAGGGTTCCATTTGGTGTCACCAATGGGGTCTCGGTCTTCCAGCATGCTATGGACCGAATGGTGGACCAGAACGGGCTGCGGGCTACCTTCCCGTACCTGGATAATGTCACCATCTGCGGCCGTGATCAGCAGGACCATGACACAAATCTCCAGAACTTTTTACGCACTGCATCTCGCCTGAATTTGACCTACAACAGGGAGAAGTGTGTATTCCGTACGCGCCGGTTAGCCATCCTGGGATACGTAGTGGAAAACGGGGTCATTGGCCCTGATCCCGACCGTATGCGCCCCCTTGCTGAACTACCTTTGCCCGCTAACGCAAAAGCACTGAGGAGATGCCTAGGCTTCTTCTCCTATTATGCGCAGTGGGTCCCCAACTACGCGGACAAAGCCCGTCCGCTTATTAAGTCCACGACTTTTCCACTCACGCCAGAGGCCCAATTGGCCTTCAAGGCATTGAAACACGACATTGCGAAAGCCACGATGCACGCGGTAGACGAATCCATCCCTTTTCAGGTGGAAAGCGATGCATCTGATTTCGCCCTGGCCGCCACACTAAACCAGGCAGGCAGGCCCGTCGCGTTTTTTTCCCGCACCCTCCAAGGTCCCGAAATTCAGCATTCAGCGGTGGAAAAGGAGGCCCAGGCCATTGTGGAGGCCGTCAGACACTGGCGCCATTACCTGGCGGGGAAGCGGTTCACCCTGATCACGGACCAGCGGTCCGTGGCGTTCATGTTCAATAACACGCAGAGGGGCAAGATCAAGAATGACAAGATCTTGCGGTGGAGAATTGAGCTCTCCACCTATAATTACGATATCATGTATCGTCCAGGGAAACTCAATGAGCCCTCGGATGCCCTCTCGCGCGGAACATGCGCTACTATGCAGGAGGATCGCTTGAACGCCCTCCATAATGACCTGTGCCATCCTGGGGTCACTCGGCTCTACCACTTTATCAAAGCCCGCAACCTGCCTTACTCGGTGGAGGACGTCAGGTCAGTGACAAGGAGCTGTCAGATTTGCGCGGAATGCAAACCGCACTTTTACCGACCTGACCGGACACATTTGGTCAAGGCCACTCGCCCCTTCGAGAGGCTGAGTGTGGATTTTAAGGGCCCCCTTCCCTCAACAGATCGGAACGTGTACTTTCTTAACATCATAGACGAGTACTCCCGGTTCCTGTTTGTTGTCCCCTGCGCGGACACGTCGACTGCCACGGTGATCAAGGCATTCCGTGATCTTTTTACCCTGTTCGGGTACCCCAGCTATATACATAGCGACAGGGGCTCGTCGTTCATGAGTAATGACTTGAGGCAATTCCTGCTCTCATACGGGATTGCCTCTAGTAGGACCACGAGTTACAACCCTAGGGGCAATGGACAGGTGGAAAGAGAGAATGCTACAGTCTGGAAGGCTGTCCTATTGGCGCTGAAGTCCAAAGGCCTTCCAGTCTCCCATTGGCAGGAGGTCCTCCCAAATGCGCTTCACTCCATTCGCTCCCTCCTGTGTACGGCAACCAATGCTACTCCCCACGAGAGGATGTTCTCATTCCCTCGGAAGTCGTCCTCAGGGATATCTTTACCAGCCTGGTTGACGTACCCAGGACCCGTCCTTCTGCGGCGACATGTAAGGGCCCGCAAGTCCGACCCCTTGGTCGAACAGGTCCACCTCCTCCACGCCCACCCTCAGTATGCCTATGTGGCATATCCTGACGGGCGGGAGGACACAGTCTCGATCCGAGACCTGGCGCCCGCAGGGGACGTAGCAACTCCTGTCGCTCCCATACCCCCAGTGACGAATCCCTTATCCCTTATTTCTCCCCCGGACGTGGCGCGGTCAGCACCGGGACCAGTGCATAACAGTTATACTCCAATGTACAGCTTGCCTGAGGCCCGGAGATCGGCGCCATCGCAGAATGTACCGGGATCCCCTGCACTACCACTTCATCAGGGTCGACCGGCCTGTGAGTCCGCGAGAGGACAGCCGGACGCTGTTTTGGAGAGAACGCCACCGCAAGCACCTACTCCGGTGTCACCGCCGGTATTGAGGAGGTCACAACGACGGTGCGGTCCTCCAGACCGTCTGGACTTATAATCTGTTGACTTTTATTTTAGTCTGTTTTCGCACCCCGCCGGCCTTTGTTCTCAAAGGAGGGGTGAATGTGGTGAACCATCGTTGGTTCCCACTGTGGGGTTGTTCTAATGTTGTTGTTGGGCTAGGGTGTTCACACTGTGGGATTGTTCTAATGTTGTTGTTGGGCTAGGGTGGGATTAATACACCTGTGGTTGTTACTGTTGTGGCACATCCCAGTCGGGCTCCGCCTCTTGGGAGAGGTATAAGACCCCCTGCTCGGGCGGGACCTCGTCAATCTGGGGTGGTGTACTTACGTTCTAGTAGTTCCATTGTTAGGCAATAAAAGCCTTCAGTTACCGAAGCCTTGTGTCTTGAGTTCAATTGACGTGCATCACCTGTGTAGGCAGATTATTGGACCATGATGTGGGCTGAGTGGCTGAAGGTAGTTTGTAGTTTCACAGCAAAAAAAAAACACATTTTTAATGGCTTTTATCGAAGCAGACATCTCAGCCAATGTTTATGGAAATTCAAAGCCTGTGAACTCACCCACTTGCTGGTTTGATAAGACATAGGCACGGTCTTGCTCTTCACATCCCCATGCTTAACATGTCAGCTGCAATTCTGATGTAAATTGTGAGATGACAACTTGTTATCCTGATTTTTACACCACTGTGGGTGGATGCATATCATACCATCAGTCAGTTCCACCAGAATTTAGTGTACATTTTCAAATTGGGTGTAATTATTCCTGTTCTGACTAAAATTCTAGTCAACTATTACAAATTAGAAAAACTTCGTACCAAAATTCCTTTCTCAATATTTGTTAACTTGGTTTGAAAATTATTGCCTGCCTGATAGGGGGCCGAGAATCTCCCCTTTTCTGATGTAACACAAATTGGAGAAAATTGTTTGATTTACTTCATTGTGTATTTTATGCTGAATATAACCAATTTTGTTCTGAAAAGCAACATGATGGTTAATTTTATTTCCTAGGGACATTCCCACATTCTTTATGAATCTGCTTCAAAATTAGTCCCGAATATCACTGGTTAAGTTTTGACTTTATAACAGGCTATTGAATGAAATTGACCCGTGCAATATTCATTACAAACGCGAGCATATTTATACAAAATTCCTTCGCCAGCTTTAATATTTTATTCAGGCAGACAAATTGCAAAGAATACATCAATACACACAGTAACAATAATCCACAGTAATGCTTCAACCTATTTATATCTAAACACTAATGTATGCTCCTGGAAATAGGTTTAGTTGTCTGATATATTTCCAGCTAAACTACAATGCCAGCAAGTTTGGTTTTGTCTTTTCCCATGAGAAATAGTTTCCCAAAGAGAATTCAAAGGCTACTTCTTACCCGAAACCTTCTTAACATGACAAATGGGCATGAAATGGGAAGAAAAGAAAGAACAATATGTTCATATTGTCTGGATCGTTAGATTCTGATGTTGTCACACAACTGACCTCTAACTATCCAGACAATTTGTGTCCTTCCAACGCCGTCTAATGTGAAAAAGTTGGCATCGTTCCTCAGTGCTGCCAACTTTTTATTCAGAAATCTGTTCTTAAGTATGAAGAGATCATCGTCTCTTTGGAAGCTACTTGGCTGGGATACACGATGGGAATGGACAACACAACAATCAGCATTTGAAATGCATTTCCATCAAGCCATGCAAATTTTAACCCACATGGTGAAATGTATGTCACAACCGATGTGTCAGGAAATTTAAATGGAGCTGTACTCAGTACATTGAAGGAAGTGATTGGCTAATCACTTATGCATCATGTTGTCTCAAACTGAATGCAAATGCTCTACTGGAGAGCAGGAAGCACTAGCTGGCATCTACACATGTGAACATTGGCATATGTATTTCTATAGTAAGAAGTTCACTCTCCGCACTGATCACCAAGCACTGACTAACATTGTTAGCTACATCAGGGTCAAGTCAGCAACATCTACACATCAACAGATGGTCAAGTCATCAAGGTTGAGTAACTTGTGTTTTCAAACAATCAAGCTGATTGTACAGAACTACAATCTCAAATTCATAGATCTAATTGTAGATCTCAGAGACCTTTGTATCTCAAAGACTTCCTGACTTAAGAGAAAACAGACAAGTTGAACTCTAAGATATGACTTGATATTATATTTGTAGTTTAGGATGGGGCAGCTTTTCAGTCGGCATATATCCCAGTTTTTGTATATTCTTGGAAGGCAAAATCCTCAAATCTGCCTGGACATAAAGCACAAAACATCACTTCGTGAGATGATGCTCATCTCCTATAATATCCCATTGTCACCACCAGAGATGACAATTAGTTTCTGTCTGCTTTAGAATATCTTTGTCTGAAAGCAGGGTGGTTCAAGTACTCTGAGTATCACCCCCCAGCAATTTAACCAGCGACTGTCTTTATATCCTCAGCTATCTCTGGTTTATACGTCCATTTAAAAAAAAACTCAGCTCTTATTCAAAGTTCAATATTTCTGTTGTTTTTCCTTCATTATCACAACAATGAAAAAAATTACACATTTTTCTAGTTTTAAGTAAAATTCACTTCCCTTTAAACCTGCTCCCCCTCTTTGAATCATAGAATGAATAGCACAGAAGGAAGCCATACAACTTATCATGTCCTCTGCCAGATCTTCAAAAAGCTACCAATTAATCCCCTAGCCTGCCTTTTCCCCATTGTCCTGCAATTTTTCCTCTTCAAATATTGATCCAATTCCTTTTCAAATTTGCTATTGAATCTGTTTCCACCATCCTCTCAGGCAGAGCTTTCCAAATAACATCATGCTATGTGAAAAAAAAAAGGATTCCTCACCTCAATTGCCAATTACCTCAAATCTGTGTCCCATGGGTACTGACTATTCTGCCACTGGAAAGTTTCTCGGGGGAATTTTACAAACCCTGCCTATGTAATTGCAGGTAAGCTGTACAGAAAATAGAACAGGTGACTACACCTACACCTACACCTACACCTACACCTACACCTACACCTACACCTACACCTACACCTACACCTACACCTACACCTACACCTACACCTACACCTACACCTACACCTTCCCACCAACTCCCGACCTATCCTCCATAATATAGTGGGAGAGAAAGGCATTAGCCAGCCTGCCTACCCTTAACCCTACTTAGGCCTTAACTGGCCAATTAATGGCCAGTTAAGGGACTGTTCCTTCCTCAGCTCTCACATTAAGCAATTTAATAATGAGCAGATAATCCACTACAATAAAACATTCAGTTGGGAAGCCAGAGTATTGGAAAACAGCCAGATAACAGGTGGGAAGGAAGGAGGGGGAACCTCCATTGAGGGGTCTCCTGCCCCCATTAAGGGCAACTCCCAAACTTATACCCCCCTCACCTTTGTGCTTCCAAAGCTGGTCTCTGGAAATTGACCCCCACACTCCTCCTCAATAGGGTTCTGATCCCTCCCTGGCCTAAGAGTCCGGCATCTACAATCTTCTCCTCAGGACTGTTTGTAGTCCCAGCAGTGGCCACTATTGAGGTCTGGCACTGCTGGGACGCTGGGACTACTCAGCTCCATTTCTCAAGAACAGGACTTACTTTTCCTGAGGGGCAGAATTCCCATTCTCAGTTTATTAAGGCTGCCCCCAGTGTATTATTGCTGCAGGGCTGACTTTGAGTCTGCTCAAGATTAACTTTTCCACTCGCCACCCCCTTCGCACTGCCTGCCTCATGCACCCCCCCCCCCGCCAAACCTTGTAAAAATTCATCCCTCCATTTTGTTTCACTGTATCAAGGCAGTTCATGATTTTGAACATCTCCATCAAATCCTCCTTTAACCTTCTCTGTTCCAAGGAAACCAATTTCAGCTTCTCTAGTTATGGCAGTGTTGCAATAGGACTTTTATGATATATTACCAAAAGAGAAAATGCTGGAAAATCTCAGCAGGTCTGGCAGCATCTGTAAGGAGAGAAAAGAGCTGACGTTTCGAGTCTAGATGACCCTTTCAAAGGGTTATCTGGACTCGAAACGTCAGGTCTTTTCTCTCCTTACAGATGCTGCCAAACCTGCTGAGATTTTCCAGTATTTTCTCTTTTGGTTTCAGATTCCAGCATCCGCAGTAATTTGCTTTTATTTTATGATATATTGTTGCTTAGTTGCTTTGTTGAAAACAGCTTGAAAAACAAAAGACTTTTACTTGTGTTGGAATCTGTCAAGTGTGTGAGAAATAGGAACCCGTGAGCTTTTCTCCAAGTATTGATTCTTTGTTACTGGGAATGACTCATGTTGTTGCTCAGACGGTTAAATCGATAAGCTCAGCTGCTGAACCCTCACTTTAGTTAATGTTTTACTAATTCTGCTTTATGTGTTTTCTGTGGAAAGCTCGAACAAATACAAATATTTTTGTGGAAAAATATAAAAATTACAATTTTCCAGTTATTAAAAAGTTGGGTACGAGGGTTGTGTTTTGTTCTTTTTATTTATTTCTCTGATATTCCAGCTGAACATTATTTAAAAAAAAACAAGACTTGCATTTATATCATGCCTTTCATGACCTCAAGCTAACCCAAAATCCATCATCAACGTAGACACTTTTAATCTAAGAAACGTGGCAGCTAATTTGTGCACTGCAAGCTCCCATATAAAGCAATTTGATAATCACAGAATACGTAGAGTGCAGGGAGCAGCCATTCAGCCCATTGACCCTGCACCAACAACAATCTCACCCAGGCCCTACCCCTGTAACCCTACGTATTTACCCTACTAATTCTCCTGACACCAAGGGAAAATTTAGCATAGCCAATCAACCTCACCCACACATCTTTGGACTGTGGAAGGAAACTGTAGCGCCCACTGGAAACCCACGCAGAAACGGGGAGAATTTTCAAACTCCACACGTAGATCAATTTGTGTACCATGCACAAGAGTTTTAATGCTGCACTGCAAGTTTAATTTTATTTATTAATGTCACAAGTAAGCTTACAGTAACACTGCAATGAAGCTACTGTGAAAATCTCCCAGTCGCCACACTCCGGCGCCTGTTCGGGTACACTGAAGGATAATTTAGCATAGTCAATACACCTAACCAGCACGTCTTTCAGACTGTGGGAGAAACCGGAGCACCTGGAGGAAACCCACACAGACACGGGGAGAACGTGTAGACTGCACACAGACAGTGATCCAAGCCTGGAATCGAACCTGCGTCCCTGGCGCTGTGAGACAACAGTGCTAACCACTGTGCCACCCTGCAGACTTCAAATTTAAAACATGAGAAACAAAGGGATCACTCATTCACTGAAGACTAGCCCAATAGCTTTGGAAACAGAGCACTTGATTCCCCAGCATAACTATAAAGCTGTGGGAGTTAAGATTGCCTATCATTCAATGCGAGAATAGTCATTATGTTGATGATGATGATACTGATTATTTTCATTCTTATCATATTCTCCCCTTTTCACCTCATTGCTTTCCACAATTGAGAGGACAAATGGGAGGTGTGCTCTTTAGCTTTCACTAATGTTGCTCAATTTCAGCACTTAAAAGATGTGCGAGAATGTTAAAAGCAGAACAAGAGAGTGGGATAGATTCTCATCACCATTATTTGGAAAGCAATCAAGTCAAGCAAATTGCCCCATCTACTTTTTATTAGTGGATGAAATTTAGGCAACACTCAAATGCTCCATCGGATTACCAGCATATAGTTCAGGCCAAATTCTACCTCTGTCTAATTTTCCCACACTCCCTGCACACAATGGCCTTCGTTCAATGTCTCCTTTAAGTAGTACATGGGGAAATCGGATGCATATACCCTGCTTAGCCAGATATCTGATGCACTAAGCACCAAACATTAAGAATTTTAAACAGTTCCTAGCAGAGACATCAGATGGGAATATTCTGGCAGGCAATCCTGACACTTATTCATTTCCTGCTCTGGGATTGTAAATCAAGAGAGCGTATTTCCTACATCACAATAGTGACTTCACTTCACAAAGCACTTTGAAATATCCTAAGGTCATGGAAGCAATATGTAAATGTGAATCTGTGTTTTAATCTCCAACTGTTTCTAGGCATTTTGACCTTCAATCTTTTGCAGGTCTTTATGCCTAATCATGATCTGTCAAGATATTATTACCTTAAGATATGATAAATCGCAAAATGCCCTCTAAACTCTTATTGTTAAGTAGGCATCACCTAAAAATAAAGTCTGGCAGTGGTCTTAATTTAATGAATGTGCTTGCATCTGTTAAAAAATGATTGTCTGGATTTTTTAAGTATTTGCCTATTTTCTCGTTTCATCCACACCATTTCTGAAGGCACTGAGGGATAATTTTAACATTCAGCAGGTCAGCTGCTCACCATACAACTCCATTTTATATTTCTTCCATTGATCACTGACCATCAACCAGTAAAAGTTAAAATCATCCAACTGACTCCTACTAAAATACATCATCACACTCAAAGGCCACTTTTCATTTGTGAATGTGATTCCATATTCTAGGGTAGTCAGTAGGATGAAGGAAAAACCAAAACTTTTACCAGGTATTTTCCAATGGTTTTTACAAAGAACAAAAATTGTGGATCAAGTTGTAATTAAAATGACGAAAGTAGTTGTGTGGTGAAAAAAAAACTAGACTGGTGCTATGGATAGATATGTTAAGGTCTTGCAGTATTGTGGGGAGGCAGTGGTGTAGTGTTGTCAAGCCAATAAATTATTGGATTGCACTTATCCCAAAGGTAGAAACAGTTCTACAGAAAAAGTTACCTCTAACATATTGGGGAATTTTGTTCCTGAGGTTTTCAGGCCTCTACCCTGCCATCTGAAAAAAGTCAAATCAGGACCTGACAACCCTGGTCAATGAGCCCATGTCAGATTCCAGCAGATTGGGGTGGCACGGTGGCTCAGTAGTTAGCACTGCTGCTTCACACCGCCACGGACCCTGCTTCAATTCTGGCCTCAGGTGTGTGTGGAGTTTGCACATTCCATGTGTCTGCGTGGGTTTCCTCCAGATGTTCCAGTTTCCTCCCACAGTCCAAAGATGTTCAGGTTAAGTTGATTGGCCATAGTAAATTGTTCCTTAGTATCCCAAGATGTATAGGTTAGGGGAATTAGCGGGGTACGTATGTGGGGCTACGGGGATAGGGCTTGGGTGTGGTGTTTTGTTGGAGAGTTGGTGGGCCTTCTTCTGCACTGTAGGGATTCAATTCTACCACATGATCAAGCCGAGTGCATCATTAACATAAGGCAACGTACTGAATGCCTGTACTGACCTACTGGTAAGAGGAGGAAGCAGGACATAGATGTTCCATTGGAATACTTGGTGATGCTGATCTGACCAAAGGAAAAGCAGTTCCATGTGATATTCACCTCAAATGACAACCATATCTTTGGTACAACAGGTTAATTTACCCATGTTTATTTTCTTCTACAACGTCTGCAGCCTTTTTTGCAGCCTTGTGGCACTCACATTCCACTAAGGCTTTCTTAAGGGTGTAAAATATGGGGGCAGCACTGCGCACTGTGGTTAGCACTGCTGCCTCACAGCATCTGGGACGAGGGTTCAATTCCAGCCTCAGGTCACTGTCTGTGTGGAGTTTACTCATTCTCCCCATATCTGCGTGGGTTTCCTCTGGGTGCTCCAGTTTTCTCCCACAGTCCAAAGAGGTGCGGGTTAGGTTGATTGGCCATGCTAAATTGACCAAAGTGTCAGGGGGATTAACAGGGTAAATATGTGGGGTTATGAGAATAGGGCCTGGGTGGGATTGTGGTCGGTGTAGACTCGATGGGCCGAATGGTCTCCTTCTGCACTATGGGGATTCTATGAATTTGCTGGGTAGCCCATGGACACGCATATTTTATTCAGAGAGGCTGTGTGTTTGTGTATGAATGTGTGGAAGAGAAATATTAGTAATTGCATGCCTATCTTAGCTTTTGCTTTTTGTTCTATAAACTTCAGAAAATATATGACCCCACAGTGTCAATATATGACAAGAAATAGTGTTTGTCTTCTTTGTAATTGAGTTTTTTCAAAAGAAACTTATTTGTAAAGCAAACTAATTCTCACCCGCTTATTACCTGCTATGTTGAAAATTAGATGTGTTTTGTAATTCACTCTGAATTTTAAATTGTTATAGATATAATATTGCATGTGGCATGTTGTGAAATGCAACATTAAGAAATGGGAAAAGAGCATTCAGTGTTTTCTGAGCTAACTGTGTAATATGAGGAATCCCCTCAGGCATCATAATGGAACTAAGGGAGACCTGAATTGTACAGGAAATTGGTTTTGATCGATGACGGAGATTTTGTACAATCATTTGTTTTGCCTCATTGATACCATCTCTTTATATTTGAACTAATTGGCCAAGCAATAGAAGCAAATAAACCGTGTTTGCATTTGCTTCACCTGCAAGCCAGCTTACAGCTTCTGTCAGAGTGAATCGTGCAAAGAAAGATTAAAGTGAAAGAGCGATGGATGTTTTCAGAAAAATAGCAACCAAACTCATCAAATAATTTTCAGCTTTCCAATTTTTAGCCTTTACTGTTTTCTGAATGCAGGTTAAAAGTCTCACATGAAATCCGATGTGGAAAAATATCTTAAATATTTAGGTGAAAGTGAAACAAATTGTAATTTGAAAACTTTGGGTTTTAATCAGCAAAACCATTTGGAAAGAAATGAGTGCAATATTTTGCATAAGCAATACACAGTGCCTGCTGTCGACACACATTACAATGCTAAAAGGGGATTGTAAGCATCATTAGCTGCAGTCTCAGTCAATGCTTCCCTCTGGAGCTTTGCTCAGCTGTCTTTGGGCAATACAGGCAGCTAAAGCTATCTTAATATTGGCACACAAAAAGGACAAAGGGGCCAAAAATTGACAATCTCATACTACTATTGTTATTATAACAGAGCGGAATTTCTCCTCAACTGGAAAATAAGCCTAACCACATCAGAATTCCAGCAGTCAAGCAATCTCCGGCTAGTGGTAAGAGACAAAGCAAGGCACCAGCGGTGTTAAATCATCCACTGGCAAAAGAGAATGCATCACTTAAAGAAACAAGGCTATTTTAAGGAAAGCATTCCTTATAGCAGCTGACTGCTTCATGACCAGCTGTTGTAAGGAAATTGCCTTCTCAATCTGAGATTCTAAAGGCCACTATCACTACATCAGTTTTTCTCTGTGGAGACATGATAGCCATCTGCCTTCCATCTTCATGAAGAAGTCAATGGTGGAGCACCTCAAAGGAGCACCAGTATGAGAACATAGAACAGTACAGCACAGAACAGGCCCTTCGGCCCACAATGTTGTGCCGAGCTTTATCTGAAACCAAGATCAAGCTATCCCACTCCCTATCATCCTGATGTGCTCCATGTGCCTATCCAATAACCGCTTAAATGTTCCTGAAGTGTCTGACTCCACTATCACTGCAGGCAGTCCATTCCACACCCCAACCACTCTCTGCGTAAAGAACCTACCTCTGATATCCTTCCTGTATCTCCCACCATGAACCCTATAGTTATGCCCCCTTGTAATAGCTCCATCCACCCGAGGAAATAGTCTTTGAATGTTCACTCTATCTATCCCCTTCATCATTTTATAAACCTCTATTAAGTCTCCCCTCAGCCTCCTCCGCTCCAGAGAGAACAGCCCTAGCTCCCTCAACCTTTCCTCATAAGACCTACCCTCCAAACCAGGCAGCATCCTGGTAAATCTCCTCTGCACTCTTTCCAGCGCTTCCACATCCTTCTTATAGTGAGGTGACCAGAACTGCACACAATATTCCAAATGTGGTCTCACCAAGGTCCTGTACAGTTGCAGCATAACCCCACGGCTCTTAAACTCCAACCCCCTGTTAATAAAAGCTTACACACTATAGGCCTTCTTCACAGCTCTATCCACTTGAGTGGCAACCTTTAGAGATCTGTGGATACGGACCCCAAGATCTCTCTGTTCCTCCACAGTCTTCAGAACCCTACCTTTGACCCTGTAATCCACATTTAAATTAGTCCCACCAAAATGAATCACCTCACATTTATCCGGGTTAAACTCCATTTGCCATTTTTCAGTCCAGCTTTGCATCCTATCTATGTCTCTTTGCAGCCTACAACAGCCCTCCACCTCATCCACTACTCCACCAATCCTGGTGTCATCAGCAAACTCACTGATCCACCCTTCAGCCCCCTCCTCCAAGTCATTAATAAAAATCACAAAGAGCAGAGGACCAAGAAGAGCACATATATTTAAATATTTTTCTGTTAATTGCCAATAGATGAAATGTTTGTCGAACAGGCAATACGATTTGACAAAAATATCCATTCTGGTTTATAGATTGCTGAAGTCTTAAGGGGTATTGAAGGAATGGGACTGATACTGGGGAGGATCTGTGTGCAGGGGAATAGGGATGATTTAATCACTGACCTGCTGTTGGAGAGCTCTTGCAACTGGCAGGATTGGTTGTCTCACTCTTCCTCTGTTTCTTCCTATTCTTCAGATTTTTCCACCTCCACACCCTCCTCCTCAGATGATTTGATGGGTTGGCCCTTTTGCATGATGGAGGTTGGAGGACCCAGCACATAGTGATTCAGGAGATTTTCTGATGCCTATACTGCATGACACCTCTTGGCTCCACATTGGAAGAAAAAAAATCAGCAAGTCTGGCAATATCCATGGAGAGAGAAAAGGAGTTAACACTTCAAGTCCAATATGATTCTTTTTTGGAATTCATATTTTGCATCCCTTAACACCTGAAAGGAAGAAACAAAGATTTGTGTGTTCAGGTGTGGGATGAGATGAAGAATTAAATGAAACTGGAGACCATGACAGAATTGAGATAGGGTGAGTTGGTGCTGCTGGAGAGTGAAGTCGAGTGTGTACATGTGGTGACGCATGGTACTGAGTGTGGATCTCAGGATGTGCTGAGAATAGCAGCCTGAGGATCATTAGATGTCTCGGAGACATTTGTAATCCTGGCTGGATTTGAAAGATGGAGGATGGAACTTCAGTTGGAATCCATCAGAGGCAGAGATAGTCACTGAGGAAGGAGATGTGGCTGTGAAAGCAAGTTTTGGAAAACATCTTTTCCAGGAGGGAAAAGGAAAGCCGTGAAGGTGAACAAGGTGAAAGAAACTCCTGATGAAGAGTTATTGGACTAGAATGTTAATGTTGTTTCTTTCTCCACTGATGCTGCCAGATGGGCGGCACGATGGCACGGTGGTTAGCATTGCTGCCTCACAACACCAGGGACCTGGGTTCGATTCCCGGGTTGGTCACTGTTTGTGTGGAGTTCGCACATTCTCCCCATGTCTGTGTGGGTTTCCTCCGGGTGCTTCAGTTTTCTCCCACAGTCCAAAGATGTGCAGCTTAGGTGCATTGGCCATGCTAAATTCTTCCTCAGTGTATCTGGACAGGTGCCAGAGTGCGTTGGCTAGGGGACTTTCACAGCAACTTCATTGCAGTGTTAACATAAGCCTACTTGTGACTAATAAATAGAAAAAGAGCTGTTTCGTTTTTACCAATCCTTTGTTTTTACTTCAGATTTCCAGCTTCCAAAGCATTCTGCTGTATCTCTCCACAACTGCAAGTCTGTTGACTGTAAACATTGATGTACCAATTTCTTCCTATTGCATACGCAGAACTGCCTTCCAAGCTGTAAACCAAGCCCACTCATTAACGATCAACACAGCATTCAGAGGATCTGTCAATTCCAACTTCAAAATGGATTGACTGCTGCTGACAAAAGGCATAACATCGCTTTAGGGTATAATGAGCTGCTTTGTGATTTTGACCTCATGAAGATAATTATGCAGTAGAGCATACTTCACAAATTTATAGAGGAGCCTCACAGCAGGCAATATTGCACTCCATTACCACTGCAGAATCTACTATCCAATTGGACACATTCTGCTTTGAGGACGGTCATCCAGAAGCACAAAGCATTGGTGGCATCAGCAAGAGTGACCTCAGGCACAAAGGGAATGAGGACAATTGTAGCATCTTGCTGTGTGGAACTTCGATTGATAATGTTGAGGAGCTGTAGTTGGCACTGCATGGTACAATCAGTTTCAACGCACTTGGATAGAGCTACCAGAGAGCCTCAAAGCAGGGCACTGTTCCATGCTCATATTCTAAGTAGCCAATAGTAAGAGTGCGCTTTCATCAGAGTCATGTGACCAGAAGCACAGAAACAAGTGGAAGATTCTTAAGTCATTAAAATTCCCTTGAGTGCAAGCAAATTCCAAAAGCTGGAAAAAACTCTTCCTGGTCTGTAGGCAAGGCCATCTGTTTGTGTCGTGTATCCTGCATTCCCTCTATGGCCAGTATATCCTTTGCTGGAGAAGGAGATTAAAACTGCACACAATACTCCTGGTGTGATCTCACCAAAGGACCTTTAAGCTGCAGTAAGGCATCTTTGCTTCTGTACTCAAGTCCCTTTGCAATGAAAGCCAAAATATCATTTGTCTTCCTGCTTGCTATATACCTGCATGCTTGCTCTCAGTGACTGGTGTACAAGGACACAAGGTCCCTTTATATCTCAACATTTCCCAATCTATCACTAATCTATCAAACAATGCTGTTTCATTCTGTTTCTCAGTCCGAATTGGATAACTTCACATTTATCCACGTTATACTCCATATATTTGCCCACTTACTCAACTTGTCTAAATCACTTTGAAGCTTCTTAACATCCTTCTCACCACTTACATTCCCACTAGGTTTTGTCTCATCAGCAAACTTGGGAATATTATGTTTAGTTCTCTCATCCAAATCATACTGTGATTAGCTGTGGCCTAAGCATTGACCCCACTAGTCAGTGCCTACCAATTCAAAAAGACCCATTTACTCTTACTCTCTGTTTCCTGTCTGCTACCAATTCTCAATCCACAGAAACATAGAAAATAGGTGCAGGAGTGGGCCATTTGGCCCTTCGAGCCTGCACCACCATTCAATATGATCATAGCTGATCATGCACTTTCAGTGTCCCACTCCTGCTTTCTCTCCATAGCCCATGATCCCTTTAACCACAAGGGCAACGTCCAGCTCCGTCTTGAACATATTTAATGAACTGGCCCCAACAGCTTTCTGTGGTAGAGAATTCCACATTTTGACAACTCTCTGAGTGAAGAAGTTCTTCCTCATCTCAGCCCTGAATGCTTACCCCTTATTCTTTGGCTGTGATCCCTAGTTCTGCACTTCCCCAATTCTTCTGCATCTAGCCTGTCCAGTCCCATCAGGATCTTATATGTTTCTATGAGATCCCATCTCATTCTTCTAAATTCCAGTGAGTACAAGTCCAGTCGATCCAGTCTCTCTTCATATGTCTGTTCTGCCATTCCGGGAATCAGTCTGGTGAACCTTCGCTGGACTCTCTCAGTATCAAGAATGTCCTTCCTCAGACTAGGAGACCAAAACTGCATGCAATGCCTAAGGTGTGGCTTCACCAAGGCCCTGTATAACTGTAGCAAGACATTCTTATTCCAATACTCAAATCTTCTTGCCATGAAGGCCAGCATGCCATTAGCTTTCCTCACCACCTGTTGTACTTGCATGCCAACCTTCAGCGACTATTCCACCATGACACCCAGGTCACATTGAACTTCCCCTTTTCCTAAACTGCTACCATTCAGATAATAATCTTCCTTCCTGTTTTTGCCAAAATGGATAACCTCACATTTATCCACATTATATTGCATTTGCCAAGTATTTGCCCACTCAGCCAGCCTACCCAAGTCACCCTGCAGCCTCTTAGCATCCTCCACACAGCACACACTACCACCCAGCTTAGTGTCGTCTGCAAATTTGGAGATATTGCATCCAATTCCTTCATCCAAATCATTAATATATATTGTGAATAGCTGGGGTCCCCGCACTAAACCTTGCAATACTCCACTAACCTCTGCCGGTCACTCTGAAAAGGACCCGTTTATTCCCAATCTCTGCTTCCTGTCTGCCAACCAGTTCTTTATCCACGTCAATACATTACCCCCAATACCATCAGCTTTAAATTTGCTCAGTCGTCTCTTGTGTGGAACCTTGTCAGAAGCCTTTTGAAAGTCCGGATACACAACATCCACTGGTTCACCCTTGTCCACTCTACAGGACACATCCTCAAAAAATTCCAGAAGATTTGTCAAGCACGATTTCCTTATAGTTAATCCATGCTGACTTGAACCGATTCTGTCACCGCTTTCCAAATGCTCAGTTATTACAGCCTTCATAATTGACTACAGCATTTTCCCCACCATGGATGTCAGGCTAACTAGTCTATAATTCCCCATTTTCTCTCTCCCTCCTTTTTTTAAAAAGTGGGGTTACATTTGCTATCCTCCAATCCACTGGAACTCTTCCAGAGTCTATAGAATGCTGGAAAATGATCACCAATGCATTCATTATTTCTGAAGGCCATTTCCTTGAGTACTCTGGGATGCCGAGCATCAGGCCCAGGGGACCTATCGGGTTTTAATCCCAGCAATTTCCCAATTAATCCCAATACAATGTCCTAACTAATAAGGATTTCCTTCAGTTCCTCCTTCATGCTAGACCTTCTGTCCCCTAGTATTTCTAAGGCCATTTGTATTCTCCTTAGTGAAGACAGATCCAAAGTATTTGTTCAGCTGGTCAGCCATCTCTTTGTTGCCCATTATAAATTCACTTGATTCTAACTGCAAGGGTCCTACATTTGCCTTCACAAGTCTCTTTCTCTTCACATATCTATAGAAGCTTTTGCAGTGCCTACACCCGCATTGTATTTTCCTCTTCTGAATTAAACCCTTTGTCCTCCTCTGCTGGATTTTAATTGTCTCCCAGTCCTCAGGTTTGCTGCTTTTTCAGGCCAATTTATATGCCTCTTCTTTGGCTTGAACACTATCCCTGATTTTCCTTGTTAACCATGGATGAGCCACCTTCCCCATTTTACTCTTATGCCAGGCTTATGTACAGTTCTTTAAGTTCATCTATATGTTGTTTAAATATCTGCCATTGCCTACCCACTGTCAACCCCTAAGTATCCTTTGCCAGCTTATACTAGCCAATGTACATCTCATACCATCAAAGTTAGCTTTCCTCAACTTCAGGACCCTAGTCTCAGACTTAACCAGAGGGTGGTTGTTTTTCAAACTGGAGGCCTATAACCAGCAGTGTGCCTCAGGGATCAGTGTTGGGTCCACTGTTTTTTGTCATTTATATTAATGATTTGGATGAGTATATAGGAGGCATGGTTAGTAAGTTTGCAGATGACACCAAGATTGGTGGTATAGTGGACAGTGAAGAAGGTTATCTCCGACTGCAACGGGATCTTGATCTATTGGGCCAGTGGGCTGACGAATGGCAGATGGGGTTTAATTTAGACAAATGCGAGGTGATGCATTTTGGTAGATTGAACCAGGGCAGGACTTACTCAGTTAATGGTAGGGCGTTGGGGAGAGTTACAGAACAAAGAGATCTAGGGGTACATGTTCATAGCTCCTTGAAAGTGGAGTCACAGGTGGACAGACTGGTGAAGAAGGCATTCAGCATGCTTGGTTTCATCAGTCAGAACATTGAATACAGGAGTTGGGACGTCTTGTTGAAGTTGTACAAGACATTGGTAAGGCCACACTTGGAATACTGTGTGCAGTTCTGGTCACCCTATTATAGAAAGGATATTATTAAACTAGAAAGAGTGCAGAAAAGATTTACTAGGATGCTACCGGAACTTGATGGTTTGAGTTATAAGGAGAGGCTGGATAGACTGGGACTTTATTCTCTGGAGCGTAGGAGGCTGAGAGGTGATCTTACAGAGGTCTATAAAATAATGAGGGACACAGATCAGCTAGATACTCAATGTCTTTTCCCAAAGGTAGGGGAGTCTAAAACTAAAGGCATAGTTTAAGGTGAGAGGGCAGAGATACAAAAATGTCCAGAGGGGCAATTTTTTCACACAGAGGGTGATGAGTGTCTGGAACAAGCTGCCAGAGGTAGTAGTAGAGGCGGGTGCAATTTTATCTTTTAAAAAACATTTAGATAGTTACATGGGTAAGATGGGTATAGAGGGATATGGGCCAAATGCAGGCAATTGGGATTAGCTTAGGGGTTTGAAAAAAAAAGGACGGCATGGACAAGTTGGGCCGAAGGGCCTGTTTCCATGCTGTAAACTTCTATGACTCTATGACTTAACTGTGTCACTCTCCACCTTAATGAATTCTACCATGTTATGGTCACACTTCCCCAAAGGATCTTGCACCACAAGCTCGCTAATTAATCCTCTCTTCATGCCAATACATTACTCCAATTCCATGTGCTATAACTTTGTAATCTCTACTCTTGTGTGGGAATTTATTGAAAGCTTTCTGAAAATCCAAATACACCACAGCTACTAGTTCACCTTTATCTATTCCACTGGTTATGTCCTCTAAACAACTCCAGTAGGTTTTTCAAATGTGATTTCCCTTCCATAAATCCATGCTGACTTTGTCAAATCCCGTTGATATTTTCTAAGTGTCCTGTTATCGCATCCTTTATGAATAGACTCTAGCATTTTCCCCACTATTGATGTTAGCTGAAGTGGTCTGTAATTTCTTGTTTTCTTCCTCCTCACATTTGTAAATAACAGGGTTACATTTGCCACCCTCCAACGTCTTGTACAACTTCAACAAGACGTCCCAACTCCTGTATTCAATGTTCTGATCGATGAAACCAAGCATGCCGAATGCCTTCTCCACCATTCTGTCCACCTGTGACTCCACTTTCAAGGAGCTATGAACATGTACCCCTAGATCTCTTTGTTCTGTAACTCTCCCCAACGCCCTACCATTAACTGAGGGCTGTTCCAGAATCTACAGAATTTTGGAAGATGTCAACCAACACATCCACTATTTCCATGGCCACCCTCCTTTATTACCCTGGGGAATCGATTATCACGCTCTGTGGATTTATCTGCTTTTAGTCCCATTAATTTCTCCAGAACTATTTTTCCAGTAATCACAATTTCCTTCAGTTCCTCCTTCTCACTAGACCGTTGAATCCTTAGCATTTCTGGGAAATTATTTTTGTCCTCCTCTGTGAAGACAGAACTGAAGTAGTTGTTTCATTGCTCTGCAATTTCCTGATTCTCAATTATGAATTCTCCAGTTTCAGACTGAAAGGGACCTACGTTTATCTTCACTAATCTTTTTTCTTTGTCTTCCTTTGCTGAATACTGAACTTCTCCCAATCCTCAGGTTTGTGACTTCTTCTAGCAACTTTATACGACTCTTCTTTGGATCTAATACTATTCTTAATTTCTTTTGAAAGCCATGTTTGGACCATAACGACCTTCAGCTACCGCCTTGGTGCTAATGGAAAAATACAAAGGTGAAGGGGATTGTTTAATTAAATAGCTAGAACACATAAATATAGGCTCTTCCATGACCAGTCGGCAATGCAATGGCTGGAATGCTTCATTAGCCCCAAAAATAGTATTTTAATTTAGTTCGATAAGGTTCCTTCAAAGTTCTGGGTTTTTGTTACAGTGCCTCTTTAAGGCTATTATTTTGTTTAATTTAATTATTTTATTGTACTGATATTACCAAAAGAGTATAAATAGAGACTAGAGTTGTAATCATGACCGGGCGGTTAAGGCATTTGGGGGGGGAGCGGTAAGGGTGGGAGGCAGGGCAGAGTGGGGCACGGGCATAATCATGTTGATGATGCTTCTTATCATTCCTCACTTTTGGACATGACATTCTGAGGGAATGTACAACATTACAAGAATTGTGAAAGTTGTCTCCAAGAACTGTAACAACAGGACTGGGTTGAAACCAGGTGAAATTATAAATGGAGAGTGGAATATAACTGAAAAGAGAGGTATGTTGCCAAAGCTTTTTGTCTTTGTACTCAAAGACAAATGCAAAAATGCCAAATTTCAAACAATTGCAACAATTTAGTCCACAGGGGAAAAGGGTGCTGATTGGTTGGCAAGTTGACTCTGGCTGAGGCGTTGCCATGGGGAAGGAATGACTTGATAAGTGTATGATGAAAATCTTCAACAACATGTCCCTCTTTTTAGCATTATTTAAGTTCTGTATTACCAATTGACAGTTGAGCGGGAATCCTACCACTGTTTATGCCAGCGGGAGTGAACGGAGATTTGGCTGGCCACCAAATTCTCCAACCTCACTGCAGTGGGAGCATGGTGGAAACGTGGCATAAGCGGGCAGTAAGATTGCGCCCTTTGTGTAAATACAGACTGCTGGGATCTGGGAGTAATGATGAGGGAGGAGGCAGACATATGTTGCAGTCTATAAATAAGTCTACTTGACCATCAGGTTTTGGAGTGATTTAACACTTCACACCTTCCCCTTCACTCATCGTCTACACCATTTCTTGTAATTGTGCATAGTCTACATACAAATTGCCTTGCACCATGGCTATTTTGTGCAACACACAGCAAAAACACACTCATTTTACCAATTCGTCTCTGGGATATGTTATAGAGAACCTCTCATGTTAGCCCAACATCAATAGTTATTCAGTTTTCCTGGGGACAAAGTGATTCTTGGCTTCTGAGATTAGCTTTCATTCATTTCCTTTTCTAACATGGTGACTTTGAAATATCTTTCACGGTGAAAGATTTTCCTGGCAATTCTCTCTTTAGTGCAAGCTGCAAATCTTCCCTGTTCCTGGCCGACTGACTGTGACTGAGTGTTTCAGGGATAGCAGATCACAGTCAAGCATGGTTTCATGATTTCCAGGAATTGGCAATGAGGACTTAAAGGAATCAAGGTTTCATGAGTTCTACCAGACTGAATACACATTCAACAGTTGCTTCTTGCTAATCGGAAGATTATGTCACTTGTATTATCTTGCAGCAATCAACTGGAAGTTAGAATGTCTAATTTTAAGTTATTGGTCTCTATGGGCTATAACAGTACCAATAAGTACATTTGAAAGACAGGGCCATCATCAATATTTGTTACACTCCAATGACGGCTTTAATATTTGTCTAACATGAGAGGTTCTCTGTAACATTCCCAGAAAAAGTTGGTAAAATGGAAGTGTTGTTGCTGTATGTTACACAATACAGCAAGGCAATATGCACGTGGAGGGTGCACAATTACAAGTATTTTTTGTTGGTGAATGCTATAGAACTATGCAAAAGTTCTTGAATATGCATGTGGTGCAGAGCTTTTGACAAAGGGGCATCTAGACTCAAAACATTAGCTCTATTCTCTCCCCACAGATGCTGTCAGAGCTGCTGAGGTTTTCCAGCATTTTCTGTTTTTGTTTCAGATTCCAGCACCCACAGTATTTTGTTCTTATATTATAGCGCAGTTCATGTTAGCATGTGCCCCAGTGTCTTTCAATACATTGTCAGTTGTGTGCAGGTGCTGATTTTAATGATTTAAATGTTAAGCAGCAAGTCAAAACAGTGTATCAGTGACATGGTAATACAGCAACACATTGCAAACACTCGAATCCTTGCCAAGTCTCCTGCTGATGCCTGGAAGGAGCTTCTGGCAAATATACGATATACCAGTTTGATCCCTGGAGGAATCTAAAGGAGTGTGATCAAAAATGCATTAATGCCCTATTAATGTAAAACAGCAAATCACAACATATCAATATACACTTAGCGGGTGTCTAATCTCTAATGCTTGTGTCATTTGTCCTCACACTGGTTTTGTCACATTTTCAATTACTTTGACATATGGAACCATGTTGGGACTCTGGTTACTGAATTTAGTAGATTATAAACAGATGTGAGGAAACTCTCCAGCTGTTGCATTTTTTAAGGTATGAAATTCACAAGCTAAAATTTCTTCAGCAAATTATAAATTTTTATGCTTGAGAACTATAGGGTTAAAATCTTACAGCTCATGAAACCTAGAAACCATGTTCTGCAGTACATTAATCACTATCATTATACAGATAGTAAGCAAGGAATGATGGCTTTTATTGGGAGGACATCCATGTATTATCCTATCTGTCTGACAATGATTTTTTTTACCCCAATGACAAAAATGGCAACTCAAAGACTGCAAGGTATAACATGAGCAATCGCACAGTGAAATCAGGATGTGATTAGATCAATGTTTAGCTTTCATCGCTTTTTTTTCCCTTTTTCCAACAATTCTCTTAAAGGGGAGATGCATTTTGGTTGTAGCAGTTGCTGGAAGCCATTGTAAAAGAGAGTTTGACCCACAGAAAGGACAAGAATAACATGGGGGGGGTGGGGGGGGGAATCTTCCGCGCAACCCAGCACAAAGGTGACTCATGGTTATCCTGTCGGGCTGTGGTCTCCCCCACTGAAGGACAGCAGCCATCCACCTATCATAGTTTAACCACTGGGATAGCACTGTGTCGGAGCACTGAGAAATGCAAAGGCACCTGCAAGGCAGACACTTATACATGGCTAATTTATTGACTTATTTACGCAATATGGCAATGCCTAATTTCTAATTTTGGGTTGGAATTTTTGTTTTGCGTTGGCTTTTTATTTTGGTATTGTGGCCATGTGAATGCCATGATAATCAGTAGTAGAGAGAAGGTAAAGTGTGGGATTGTTGATGAATGAGGATTGGGGTTGTGACTCCTGATACCACAGATGCTGAAGCAATCACAGGTAACTTCAGTTGATCACCATTTGGCTTGTGGTAAGGGTTATGATGTTGAGACTGTGCAGGGATGCAGGGTGCAACAGACCACGATGAGACATGACATGGGCTCTGCTAACAACTGTTTTAATCTGCTGTCGGTGTGAAGACGGTGGATTCTTCACCCGACTCCAGACACTCCCCTCAAATAATTAATTCACCTGAGCGTGATTGTTATTTTTAAACAAAACATCTTTTAAAAGTCTTGTTTTGCTTAAAGTAAATTTGATATGATAATTATCATCGTCGACCAGGACAAAGATGTCGTGTTCCTCCAGTAGTGAGGCAAAGCTCTTGCTGATCTGAGTCCCCATGTATAGGAATGGGATGACCACAAAGAAGACTTTCACAAGACGAAAGGAAGTCTTGATGGATCTGGGTAAAATGGAACTCTTAAGGGGGTCCAGGCACAGAAGCATTGTTTTAACATCCCGCCAGATTATATTTCATGTAGTAATATGGTTTTCATTAGATGCATGCTGTCCACATGTGCATGAATTGTGTGTTAGAGCCATGAGCTATGCAGTCAACAGATAGTCCTCATCACTCAGGAGACACCCTCTGCCTTGTTATAGTAGTTACAATACAAGTAGTACAATGGACTGCCACAGAACAAAGGCATTCTGATTGCTGTTGGGATCCTAGGCATTGATCTGCATTATACACGGTGTGTGCATGCACACTAGCTGATTATTGAGGGAGTGAATCCTTTTGGGTTGTAGTACATCTCAGAGTTAACACATGGTGCCCACAAAGCAACATATGTGACATCAATGACATCCTGTGCCATGATGAAGTCTGCAATCCTCACAAAGGCTTGGGCTTGCTTTGGCTGACTGGAAAGAGAGAATGAAACATATTTAGCTGTCCTGGAATAAAGAACAATAGTGACTTTCCTTATGTGGCATTGGATGGTGAGCTTCACATTCACTGGCAATGCTGTCTTCAACCTGCCATGAAGCTGTAGTTGTTGCTTCAAAAGGTGGCAGATTTCAATAAGGACCTCCTTGATAAAGCAAAGACGACTGACACAAAGTTTCTCACGGAGTTTTCAGTAGGAGAATTGCTCCCTGAACTTTCCTGCTGGCAGGCCTCCTTCCCCTCCTCCACTCTCTTCCAACAGCCAATTGTCTTGCTCTGTGTAGCCTCCGCTCATTCTCCCTGACATGCTGCAGGCCAAGGATGATACAAACCCCTGACTGGGAGCTAGTAGTCTGTGCAACTGAGCACCTGCCACACCACTCCCTGTACACTTCAACAATTTTAAATAATTATGGTAACTGCCAAACACTTGCAAAATTGTAACAACCAGTATAAATCAACTGGCAACTAATCTGATAATAATTGATAATCCCTTTAAATAACATTGCTGCTGTTGAACATATATCCATCTGTGTAAGCTTAAGAGACAGCTTGAGCTGAAGTGCTGAGCTCCAAAATTGCAGTACTGCTGTCAAATTCGCAGATGACACTGTGGTGAACCATCGTTGGTTACCACTGTGGGGTTATTCTAATGTTACTGTTGGGTTAGGGTGTTGACACTGTGGGGTTGTTATAATGTTGTTGTTGGGCTAGGGTGTTTACACTGTGGGATTAATATACCTGTGGTGGATGCTGTTATGGCACATCCCGGTCGGGCCCCGCCTCCTGGGAGAGGTATAAGACCCTTTGCTCAGGCGGGACCCCTCCAGTCTGGAATGGTGTACTCGTGTTTAGATAGTTCCATTGTTTGTCAATAAAAGCCTTCAATCGCTGAAGCCTTGTACCTCGTGCTTGATTGTCGCACATCAATTTTATTGACAAACACAAAACTCTCGACAGTAAAGAGAGTATGGAGCAAATGCTGAAACCAGAGCGTCTGACGCTGGACCCACGTGCGGTCGGCGCCTCTAACACCTTCGACCACTGGCTGAAGTGTTTCGAGGACTACCTGGCGGCCTCTGCAGCAGTTACTACGGACAACGACAGACTCCAGGTCCTCCATGCGAGGGTAAGCGACACGGTCTATCTTGCGATTCGTGCGGCCACCACTTACCCGAGGGCCATCGAGCTCTTGAAAAAGCGATACACGAGACCACCCAACGAGATTCACGCTCGTTACCTCCTCGCTACACGACGTCGGCAGTCGGGCAAAACCATGGAGGACTACGCCAATGAGCTCTTGCAGCTTGCCAGGGGCTGCGACTGCAAAGCTGTGTCGGCTGAGCAGTACATGTACGACCTCGCCCGAGATGCGTTTGTAGCAGGGGTAGGGTCCTCGTACATCCGGCTCAAGCTATTGGAGAAAGGGAATCTCAACCTGACCCAAGCGATGGAGATGGCTGAGATGCTGGAGGCAGCGTCAAAAAGCTTGGCTCTGTACCCCGAAGACCACGTGGAGACAACGTGGCAGGAGCAGGCACAAATCCCTCTTCGCCCCACGGGCTCGCGCTCCCATATCGACCCGACGACGGCGGCAGCTCCAGGCGGCCAGCGGTGCTATTTTTGCAGAGGAGCCAAGCATCCACGGCAACAGTGTCCAGCTAAAACGGTGATCTGCAGTCAGTGCGGCAAAAAAGGGGCACTACGCGAAAGTCTGCAGGTCGAAGCCCAAGAACGGCAGTGCAGCCTGTGACCCTCCAGAACGGAGACAATCTCCATCGGCGTCGCAGTACCCACGAGGTCCGACCACGTGCGAACCCAGGACGACGCCATTGTGGCTGGCGGAGGAGGAGGATGACCACCAGGAGTCGCTACGCTTGGCGCCCTCACCCACGTGCGATTCATGGGGGCGGCCATCCTGGTCGACGACGACCAGGAGCGACCAGCAGGGGTCCTCAGTATCAACCTCGGCTGCCTGCAGTGACGTCCAAGGGCCAACGGTGGCGTCGATCACTCTGGACCAGACAAAGCATCACAGGCTTGACTGTTCGATGATGAACATCAAGGTAAATGGTCGTACTGTGTATTGTCTGTTTGACAGTGGGAGCACCGAGAGTTTTATTCACCCTGACACTGCAAAGAGGTGTGGACTCCGGGTTCTACCTGCCAAACAGACAATTTCTATGGCATCACGGTCCCGGTCTGTACCGATCCAAGGACGTTGTGTGGTAACTCTGGAGGTGCAGGGCACAATTTACGAGCGATACAGGCTCCTTGTGTTACCGCATCTTTGCGCGCCAATTCTCCTCGGACTAAACTTTATGGTCCACATGAAGAGTGTGATCCTACAGTACGGTGGGCCACTCCCTTCGCTGGCAGTAGGGAATCAGCCGCAGCCTCCAAATTGTCCAAAGCGCCCCGCGTGCAATCTTTCCACACTAAAGATCACCACACCCTCTTTATTTACGAATCTGGTACCAGGCTGCAAGCCCATCGCTACTAAAAGTAGGCGTTACAGCACTGAAGACCGGATCTTCATCAGATCTGAGGCTCAGCGGCTCCTCAAAGAAGGGATCATACAGCCCAGTGCTAGTCCGTGGAGAGCACAGGTCGTGGTGGTTAAAAGCGGGAACAAACCCCGGATGGTCATCGACTACAGTCAGACCATTAACCGTTATACGCAGCTGGATGCGTATCCTCTCCCGCGCATATCTGATATGGTCAATCAGATTGCGCAGTACCGGGAGTTCTCCACCATAGACCTTAAGTCCGCCTACCACCAACTCCCCATCCGCCCAGAGGACCGACAATACACGGCTTTTGAGGCGGATGGTCGTCTGTATCAGTTTCTTAGCGTTCCATTTGGTGTCACCAATGGGGTCTCGGTCTTCCAGCGTGCTATGGACCGAATGGTGGACCAGAACGGGTTGCGGGCTACCTTCCCGTACCTGGATAATGTCACCATCTGCGGCCATGACCAGCAGGACCATGACACAAACCTCCAGATCTTTTTGCGCACTGCATCTCGCCTGAATCTGACCTATAACAGGGAGAAGTGTGTATTCCGTACGCGCAGGTTAGCTATCCTGGGATACGTGGTGGAAAACGGGGTCATCGGCCCTGATCCAGACCGTATGCGCCCCCTTACTGAACTTCCCCTGCCCGCTAGCGCAAAAGCACTGAGGAGATGCCTCGGCTTCTTCTCTTATTATGCGCAGTGGGTCCCCAACTACGCGGACAAAGCCCGTCCGCTCATCAAGTCCACGACTTTCCCACTCACGCCGGAGGCCCAATTGGCCTTCAAGGCTTTGAAAAGCGACATTGCGAAAGCCACGATGCACGCGGTGGATGAATCCATCCCTTTTCAGGTGGAAAGTGATGCATCGGATTTCGCCCTGGCCGCCACACTAAACCAGGCAGGCAGGCCCGTCGCGTTTTTTTCCCGCACCCTTCAAGGTCCCGAAATTCGGCATTCAGCGGTGGAGAAGGAGGCCCAGGCTATTGTGGAGGCCATCAGACACTGGCGCCATTACCTGGCGGGGAAGCGGTTCACCCTGATCACGGATCAACGATCCGTGGCGTTTATGTTCAGTAATACGCAGAGGGGCAAGATCAAGAATGACAAGATCTTGCGGTGGAGAATCGAGGTCTCCACCTATAATTACGATATTATGTATCGTCCAGGGAAACTCAATGAGCCCTCGGATGCCCTCTCGCGCGGAACATGCGCTATCATGCAGGAGGACCGCTTGAACGCCCTCCATAATGACCTGTGCCATCCTGGGGTCACTCGGCTCTACCACTTCATAAAAGCCCGCAACCTGCCCTACTCGGTGGAGGATGTCAGGTCAGTAACGAGAAGCTGTCGGATTTGCGCGGAATGCAAACCGCACTTTTATCGACCTGACCGGGCACAATTGGTCAAGGCCACTCGCCCCTTCGAGAGGCTGAGTGTGGATTTTAAGGGCCCCCTTCCCTCAACGGACCGGAATGTGTACTTTCTCAATATCATAGATGAATACTCCCGGTTCCCGTTTGTTGTCCCCTGTGCGGACACGTCGACTGCCACGGTGATTAAGGCATTCCGTGATCTTTTTACCCTGTTCGGGTACCCCTGCTACATACATAGCGACAGGGGCTCGTCGTTCATGAGTAACGACTTGAGGCAATTCCTGCTCTCATACGGGATTGCCTCTAGTAGAACCACGAGCTACAACCCTAGGGGCAACGGACAGGTGGAGAGAGAGAATGCTACAGTCTGGAAGGCTGTCCTATTGGCGCTGAAGTCCAGGGGCCTTTGAGTCTCCCGTTGGCAGGAGGTCCTTCCAAATGCGCTTCATTCCATTCGCTCCCTCCTGTGTACGGCAACCAATGCTACTCCCCACGAGAGGATGTTCTCATTCCCTCGGAAGTCGTCCTCGGGGATCTCCTTACCAGCCTGGTTGACGTACCCAGGACCCGTCCTTCTGCGGCGACATGTAAGGGCCCGCAAGTCCGACCCCTTGGTCGAACCGGTCCAACTCCTCCACGCCAACCCTCAGTATGCCTATGTGGCATATCCTGACGGGCGAGAGGACATGGTCTCGATTCGAGACCTGGCGCCCGCAGGGGACGTAGCAACTCCTGTCGCTCCCATACCCCCTGTCACGAATCCCCTATCACTTCTTTCTTCCCCGGATGTGGCGCGGTCAGCACCGGGACCAGTGCATAACAGTTATACTCCCATGTACAGCTTGCCTGAGACTCGGAGATCGGCGCCACCACAGAAGGTACCGGGGTCCCCTGCACCACCGCTTCACCAAGGTCAACCGGCCCGTGAGTCCTCGAGGGGACAGCCGGACGCTGTTTTGGAGAGAACGCCACCGCAAGCACCTGCTCCGGTGTCACAACCGGTGTTGAGGAGATCACAGCGACGGTGCGGTCCTCCAGACCGTCTGGACTTGTAGATTTTTTTGTATATATGTAATCTGTTTTCGCACCCCGCCGGCCTTTGTTTTCAAAGGAGGGGTGAATGTGGTGAACCATCGTTGGTTACCACTGTGGGGTTATTCTAATGTTACTGTTGGGTTAGGGTGTTGACACTGTGGGGTTGTTATAATGTTGTTGTTAGGCTAGGGTGTTTACACTGTGGGATTAATATACCTGTGGTGGATGCTGTTATGGCACATCCCGGTCGGGCCCCGCCTCCTGGGAGAGGTATAAGACCCTCTGCTCAGGCGGGACCCCTCCAGTCTGGAATGGTGTACTCGTGTTTAGATAGTTCCATTGTTTGTCAATAAAAGCCTTCAATCGCTGAAGCCTTGTACCTCGTGCTTGATTGTCGCGCATCAGACACCAAGATGAGTGTTAGAGCGAAGTGTGCAGAGGGATATTGATGGTCTAAGTGAGTGGGCAAGGGTCTGGTAGATGGAGTACAATGCTGGTAAATGTGAGGTCATCCACTTTGGTAGGAACAACAGCTAAATAGACTAGTTTTTAATTATAAAAAAATTGCAGCATGCTGCTGTGCAGAGGGACCTGGGTGTCCTTGTGTATGAATCACAAAACGTTGGTTTGCAGGTGCAGTAAGTAATTAAGAAAGCAAATGGAGTTTTGTCCTTCATTGCTAAAGGGATGGAGTTTAAAAACAGGGAGGTTGCGTTGCAGTTGTATAAGGTGCTGGTGAGTCCACACCTGGATACGATATACAGTTTTGGTCTTTGATGCGCGATATAACTCACGAGGCTAGAGATGCTCGAGGAAATATAGGCTTTTATTGACTACTACAATAGAGCTACCATATATAATACACGATCCCAGACTGAAGGGTCCCAGACAGAGCAGTGACCTTTATACCTCTCCCAGGTCCCGACTGGGATGTACCATAATAACTATAATACAGGTAGAACAGCCCAACCCTAACCCCAACAGACCCTGGCTCAGTACTACCTGGTGGGAACCAACGATGGTTCACCACAGTCTTCTTACTTGAGAAAAGATATACTGGCACTGGAAGGGGTGCAGAGGAGATTCACTAGGTTGATTCCGGAGTGTGGAGGGTTGACTTATGAGGAGAGACTGAGTAGACTGGGACTATATTCATTGGAATTCAGAAGAACGAGAGGAGATCTTATAAAAATATATAAAATTATGAAGGGAATATATAAGATAGAAGCAGGGAGGTTGTTTCACTGCCATAGCCTCAAAATAAAGGGGAGCAGATTTAGGACTGAGTTGAGGAAGAACTTCTTCATCCAAGGGATTGTGAATCTGTGGAATTCCCTGCCAAGTGAAGCAGTTGAAACTACCTCATTGTTTTTAAGGCAAGGATAGATACATTTTTGAACAGTAAAGGAATTAAGGGTTATGGTAAGTGGGCGGTAAGTGGAGCTGAGTCCACGAAAAGATCAGCCATGATCTTATTGAATGGCGGAGCAGGCTCGAGGAGCCAGATGGCCTATTCCTGCTCCTAGTTCTTATGTTCTTATAAATCCATGTTGCTTACTAATGGCATCACCAACTTGCTAACTTTCAGAAGGAGCAGGTGCTCCTTGCATGTGCCTTACCAAACTGGCATCAAGTGCAGTCAGAATCAGGAGTGGCTGCGTGCACCACAGATGCCACAGTACAGAAGTGCAGTACATGACCAAACTTTGCATCTTAAAGCCTCCAGCTTCATCATCTGAAGCAGAATTAAACTTTATATTTTCAGCCAACCGAAAGTATCAAAGCATAAGAAGATAGACACTGAACATTCACTAACGGAATTTTCTGCTAGTAATAAACTGTGACAAAGTGCCTGCTTCTGTGATAGAACTACAAAGCTTTTACGTGGTTTAACAGAATAAAAAGCTTGTAAATTAAATGATATGCATTATTAGACATATATTAGATAAATAATGCACAATGGTAGTTCAAAAATCTAAATTAATGGATATTGTTCAACGTGTAAACTTCAGTATTCTATCAGTTCAACAGTTTTCAAACAAAATATTCTGTATTTTTCAAATGTTCGTTTATTCTGAAGCTTGCTGCAATATTTGGTCCACTTTGAACCTGCTGTCCCTTCTTTCAAAAAAGAGCAATCCCAAAAGTGCTACAATGCAGAGAATGCTTTTTATGTACTATATAAATTATGTATGTGCCATCAACTCAACAATTACAAAGAAGAACAGAAAAAAATCCATAACCAGAATTCTTGGGAGATTCTGACAGCAAAGTTAAAATTCAAATGTCCTTGAGAACCCAGTTCCATCAGCCCAAAGGTCTAGGGACCCCCTGAAAACCTATGATTTACGACATTTGTCCACTGAAAAAACTATTTGAAAGAGCAATAAGATTGTTTTCCCTGTCTGAAACAACACCATCTTCCTGAGGTCAGCTACGTGGATGTGCTGTTTGATGCAAGGATCTCAGTGGAGCGTGTGAAGCAGAAAACAACTAAAATTTGTGCTCTAGGATCCACATGGACAAGCAAGGTTAAAGCTACGTGATCATGTTGTTTTCTTTGATTCCAAAATAGCTCTAAAATAATGTCCAAAAAAAATTCAGTCTCAATTCAACAACAAAAGAACAAGGGAAGATTTTCATCCGGTATCTAAAAGCATAGTTTGCAATTTTTCTGCCATTGTGATTAGAAGAAGAACATTCGTCTCACCGGCAGTGGTGGTGGGACATACAACAGCGGAAAATACCGGCCCATGTATCTGGAGTGGCAGAATCCACAATGCCCTAACTCAGAAGATTTTAACCCCTTGAATTAAGGCTTAATTAATTAACTAATTTAATTAATTAAGGTCGCAGAAATTAGCCTAATAATTCAAACACTTTGGGTGGCACGGTGGCACAGTAGTTAGCACTGCTGCCTCACAGCGCCAGGGACCCAGGTTCAATTCTAGCCTCGGATCACTTCTGTATGGAGTTTGCACTTTCTCCCCATGTCTGCGTGGGCTTCCTCCGGGTGCTCCAGTTTCCTCTCACAGTCCAAAGATGTGCGGGTTAGGTTGATTGGCCATGCTAAATTGACCCTAGTGTCAGGGGGATTAGCAGGGTAAATATGTGGGGTAGTGGGAATAGGGCGTGGGTGGTATTGTGATCAGTGCAGATTGATGGGCCAAATGGCCTCCCTCACTAATTCGTAATACGAAGCAATCCATTTTAAGTAATTATTTTTAGGTCTTAATTGACATGCTTTTCAATTGAAGATTGGAACTGAGTCAATCCCCTGTCACAGGCTTTGTAATCTGACATTGAACTGGGCAGCTCCACAGTAGAATCATAGAATCCCTACAATGCATTAAACAGAATGATAATCTATCGAACATTCAATTGCGTTATAGTTTGAATGCAATCATTGTATAACTTTAGTCATGAACAGTGTTTCTGAGTGAACAATGAAAATATATTCTGCACAATGTTGGTAACATATCAGTGCAATATGTACAGTATTTGATAAGAGTATAAGAGTAGTATATAAAAGTTTTAACATATTGGACCATTAAGCCCAATAAGTCCATATTGGAATTTACCTTTTATTGAGTAAACCGCTATATTAGATCATAAGATGGAGGAGCAGAACTAGACCATTCAGCCTATCGAGTTTGCTTTGCCATTCAATCATGGCTGATAAGTTTCTCAACCTTATTCTCCTGTCCTTTCTCCATGGATATTCACACTGATCCACCTGATTCCACATCCCTTCAATCCCATTTCTTTCATACACCTATCCAAACTAATCCTGAATGGCTGGCTACAACCAACAGAATCACTCTCGGGTTAATGGCCCACTTTGTGTTCTGGTGGCAGGATTCTCTAGGCTCAAGTAAAATTCAAACCCTTTAGTTCAGGAAATCCTGATGCCAGAGTCAATACGTCCTGAGCCCGAGGGTGATTGTACAGGCTGTGACCAAGTAAGAATTCACTGCTAGGACTGCTGTCCAGGATGTTATCTGAACTTATACAAGGCACTAGTTAGAGAACTCAGCTGGAGTATTGTGTACAGTTCTGGGCACCACACTATGGCAAGGATGTGACTGCATTGGACAGAGTGTAGAAGAGGTTTAAAGAATGATTTCAAGCTGGAGAAATTCAGCTATGAGGATAGATTGGACAGGTTGAGACTGTTCGCTTTGGAGAGAAGAAGGCTAAGAGGAAGTTTGATAGAGATGTTCAAAATCATGAGGGGGCCAGGCAAAATAGATAGGGAAAAACTTCCTGCTCAGAAAAGGATCGAGAATGAGATTTACAATGGAGACAAATGTGAGAAAAGTAATTTTCACACAACAAGTCGTTCGGGTCTGGAATGCAATGCCTGAAAGTGTGGTGAAGGCAGGTTCAATTGAGGCATTTGAGTACCTTAGATGATTACTTAAATAGAAATAATGTGCAGGGGTACAGGAAAAAGGCAGGAGAATGGCACTAAGTCACAATGTTCATTTGGAGAGTCGGTGCAGACACAATGGGCCAAATGGCCTCCTTCTGCAGCACGGTGGCACAGTGGTTAGCACTGCTGTCTGACAGCGCCAGGGACCTGGGTTCGCTTCCTGGCTTGGGTCACTGTCTGTGTGGAGTTTGCACATTCTCCATGTGTCTGCGTGGGTTTCCTCCAGTGCTCCAGTTTTCTCCCACAGTCCAAAGATGTGCAGATTAGGTGAATTGGCCATGTTAAGTTCTCCTTCAGTGTACCCAAACAGGCGCCGGAGTGTGGCAACTAGGGGATTTTCACAGTAACTTGATTGCAGTGTGAATGTAAGCCTACTTGTGACCAATAAATAAACTTTACTCTTTTACTTTTAATAATTCTGCGATTGTGTGATTCAATTAAAATCTGCAGCCTACAGTTCTCAGAGCTGCCAGCCAAATCTCCATTCACAGCAACAGGACTGGAGAATCCCAGCCATGGGCAAGGTCAGAGAATCCTACATTTGAGCATAAAATCTATGCTGACACTGAGGGTCACGACATTGAGAGGTATCTTTCAGAAAAGATATTAAATTGAGGCATATCTGTCTCCTCAGGTGGACTAAACAATCCTCTTACGTTATGAAGAAAAGCAGGGGAGTTAACCCCAGTGTCCTGGTCAATATTTATGTCATAATCAACATCACCAAAATAGGTCATCTAGTTATTATCATTGTTGTTTGTGTGAAAGGTTTGATAGATACATTCAAAAACATGAGGGGTCTGGACAGGGTAGATAGGGAAAATCTCTTGCCATTCATGAGGGCACAGATTTAAGATAGTCTGCAAAAGAAGCAATGGTTACGTGAGGAAAAACATTTTCATGCAGCGAGTGGTTAGGATCTGGAATGCACAGCCTTGCAAGGTGGTGGAGGTGGGTTCCATCAGAGTATTTAAAGGGAAATTAGATTGTTATCTGAATGGGAAGAATGAACAGGGTTACAGGGAGAACATGAAGATGCTAGGTACCTTTGGAGAACTAGTGTAGACATGATGGGCTGAATGACCTCCTTTGCACTGCAACTATTCAGTAATTCTGTGCATTCTGCTTAGGTCACAGAGAGGTTGGTAAGAGGACACATCTCTTTGATGGAATGAGACTGCCAAATAATAATACTCAATTCCTCTGTGGCAGTTTGAGGAATGAGTTTCTCTCTTGCACTGTCGAACAACCATTGCCACTGCATTGCTTTCCTGATCCTCATTGACCGAGTCAAAGCATCAATGGTGTCAACACTGTCTGGGAGAACTGGAATTCATCCTTTTGTCATTGCAATTCTACAAAGCAGTGTGACAGCAGAAAGTTTTGAACGTATACTGCAAAGTAACTCTAGAATTGGTATATATGTATTCATCGAAGTATTGTGCAACAACCACCACGTATTAGGCCTTGTAAACTTAAACACTGGGAAACTCTTTATTACCAGTGTACAATGTCCTCAGTCCACTACAAACCTCTGTGGAATTTAGGTAGGTTCGCTTTCTCCAGTTGAAACCTGGAGCACATGACCCCACCAGTAATTCCTCACTCCAAAAACACCAAACTTCTCTAATATTCATAGTAACTTCATTGCAGTGTTAATGTAAGCCCACTTGTAACATTAATAAATAAACTTTAAATTGCCAACATATGGTCTCCCTCATTCCAGAAATTACAGGGTCCAGTACATTTCACATATGCATGACAGATCAGGAATGCAGTTAACATTTTCTGTGATACTCAATAAGGACAAGACAAATGAAAGTTTTTATTATTTCACATTTTTGTGGATTTAGCAGGCTGCACCAACATTTGCACACCATTTGTTTGAACTCTACCCATCTAATTTCATTAATGAATAGATATTGAATATACCAGGAAATAAAGGAGGAAACAGAAATGATGAAATGCACCAAGAATAGAAACGACAGCCTAAAATACAATTAAGATGAAAAATAATTGCAAATAATGCTAAGGGGATTGTATTATTAGCAAGTAAAATAGAGGAGATACTACTTGCTTGCAAACAGGGACCAATCTATTAATGTTTCAATGCAATGCAAACTTTGAAATGATTGGGACAATCTATGACTGGATGTTTTTTCCAACCCACCTGCCTGCCTGCCACTGAGCAAAGGAATAAATGTTAAGAGCAAAAATGTGATTTTGATTCATCCTGACCAACCAGATTGCATGAATAAATATTAAGGCACCAAAATCTCTCCCATTGTACAGGTTGTTTTATTTAAATGCAAATGAGAATTGACTGGTTCTGATTATGCACAAAGTCATTAAGCAGCCAGTATTAGTCATTTATATTAGGCTGCAACGTTATGTGTTGACTCAGATTAATATATCTGCTACATATTAGCTTGGACACAACATGTAAAAATAAGCAAAATTGTCAGGACTTAATTACCCACTTTATTTGCTGCACTTTATTGAACGAGTTGTAATAACATCTTGTTTGATAAAAGCAGCAAAAGATATTTCACAGCATTCAAAAAAATTGCCAAATTGAAAGTCATCACACTTATAAAAACAGATTTTTGTAATATTTATATGAAGGGGTGAAAAAAAATGTTGGTACATCCCCCAAGGAATTCGCTTATTTGTAACACAGTTATTACATTGCATTCCAAGTATATTTGGTTTCATTTCTCTTAATAATTTAATCTGCAGGACCATAATCTATAGTTACATTTAAGCCCAAACACTTTAAGAGCAATAAGAGCCAATCATTGTGTTTCTTAGGAACCGGTAAAGTTGTTAACATTGCAAAGAGTGGAAGGTTGGGGTGTAGAGAGGAGATTCAAAGTGCGTTGTGCTTCATTTGTGAGAAGATTGAAAATGTTTTTTTCTTGCTTTTCTTAACAGCAGCTGAGGATGTGAATTCTACAATCAAAGATATTGTTGCAAAGTGAAAGGTGGGTAAATGTACCGACTAACCTTGACCAGTTTGTATTAACCCTTTAACTTGGGTGCGTTATGTAGCGAGATAGACAAAGAGGATAAGAGTCAGGTGACGTTCCAACGCAACCTTATTGGACACTTTATCAAGGAAAACAATATTCAATTTCTTCACAAGACTCTTCAGTAAACAGACTCAAATCTACACTAGCTATCTACTTCTGACACTCGCTTCCGAAGTTTCACTATACCCTATCCACAGCTCGCTATCAACATATTTGAACTGTTTGTCTGAAAGGACTGGTAATACCCATCCAATAAGGCTAGGGCAGGCTGTTCCTTGGTCTTTGAGCATTGGCTGGTGTTTCAGGATCTGCAGTCATTGATTTGGGCTTCCCCTCTCGTTCTAGTCTTCGGGTCGTCTCAACAAGGTGATCTTCTTGGTCTGGTCAGTCTGATGATGCTCGCCATGAGGTACAAGGAGCTGGAGATGCTGTGCTGCTTGGCTGCCAGTTGAAGGTGCTGTCTGGAAACGCCATTGAAGAAGGTGCAAAAAGCAGAGAGAGCTGAGGCCCTAGGCTGCTCCTTTTAATCCCATCTTTGCACCCTTCTCGAAGATTCTGTGGCCTGTGTCCAATACTAGCATTAGGTGGGGGCAGGAAGATCCAGTGATGACTTTCCATATTTGGAGGTCACAGAACACGGTTTTGAACCTTCAACTGTCTGTTCTGGTCACGCTATACCTCTGGCCTCCTACTGATCTGGGTGCCACCATTTAATTCCATTCATGAATAGATATTGAATATACCAGGAATATACTTTGTTCTTCTAACAAAGCAGGTTCACTGGAGATGTAAACATGATTCATTCTGAAACAATGTGGTCATTAGCACCTGGTCAGGCAGTTCCAGGCCTGTCTGCTTTCAATGGGAAGCTGATTGTCCAAGGTCTGGCTGCATGAAAATTGTCTGTTCCAGCTCTGCAGTTTGCAAGTTGCGGACTGGCTAGGTTTAAACTTGGCTTCCACATCTTGAGTTTTTTTCCCATTATCAATATTTCTGTAACAATCTTGGAGGTCATGGGTCACCTGAACAACAATATTGTTACATGCAGGAAAATCTTAGCAATTCTGAGCAGCACTCCAATAAACCTGATTATACAAATTCAGTCATTAAGTAGGTGCATATCTCAGACAGCATATCATTTATATTCAGTTGTAATGTATCATTTGTTGACTCAGATTAATACAACTGCTCTTTATCTACAGACACATGACATTTGAAATAAATAAAATCAGGACTTAATTACCTGCTGCATAAGAAAAGGGTAACATCCAAGGGTAACTTTTGTTCACAGATTCGGCCTGAAATATTAACATTTTTCCTTTCTTGACTGCATGACTTGCTGGGAATTGAACCCGAGTCCCTGGCGCTGTGAGGCAGCAGTGCCTACCACTGTGCCACCCACGTGTTGTGTAACGATTTTTGATGACAACATGCTAGAGTCTGACAGGACACAATGGTAATAAGGAATGGCCAATGTGGTATCTGAGGCAGTGGCTGCCCTCGCTGGAGGAAGATAACAATAAAACTATTTCCGAGGCAGCTTAATATAATAGGTTATTTATTTCCAGAATAAACTGTTTATGTCGAAAAATACATTTCAGGATGAAATACTTTGAAGTTAAATTGAAAACACAGAACGCAATAAAGTGTAAGTTCTAACATTGTAACAAAAACAGAAAAGTTATTTCAATGTGGGGTGGCACAGTGGTGCAGTGGTTAACACTGCTGGCTCTCAGCTCCGGGTTCAATTCTGGTCTCGGGTGACTGTGTGGAGTTTGCACGTTTTCCCTGTGTCTGCATGTGTTTCCTCAAGGTGCTCTGGTTTCCTTCCACAGTCCAAAGATGTGCAGGTTAGGTGGATTGACCATACTAAATTGCCCCTTAGTGTCCCAAGAATGGATTAACCATGCGTGGAGTTACAGGGATAAGGCAGGGGTGAGGGCCTGGAGAAGATGCTCTGTCGGAGGGTCGGTGCAGACTCGATAGGCTGGATGGCCTCTTCTGCACTGTAGGGATTCTATGATCTATGATGTGATCTCCTGTGGCACTGCACGTGGTAAGTCAGGGCATACAGTTTCCCTTACTTCTGGTATCATTGTGTTGATTTTCTTCCTACATTCTATCATCTTAAAGTGCATGTAAAAACTTGACAGTTGTTGACTCATTACAACTGAAAGGATATTGTAAATCCAGACTGTTCATTGACAAATTTACATTTGCTATGTTGATTTTAGTTGTTAACTAGTTGATACCTATTGCTCAGACAACTATAAAAATAACATTGTGTTTCCCTAACTGTAACCATTTCCATTTCACTTTTACTCTAATTCTTCTGATTTTTTGTATGTTTAAGTATAATCTATAGAGCCCTTACACGCTATTGCATTATATCTAATATCTGACCCCGGCTCTCTGAATGAGTAAGACCATTTGTCTTCCTGTCTCGCACTTCTTGTAAATCAATCCCCATCTCTGCCTTTTCTGTTTTTCATGTTTATCAAAGTATGTATTCATCGCACTTTTTCTGGTGATTTAATGAATGTGTATCTATATTTTTAATGGCTAGAGAACATATCAAAACAGTGAGGGCGAAGGGCTTTTTTTCAATCTTTCTCACCACACCAGTGCACAAAGGCATGTCCATCCAGGCCAAAAACCCCAACTTCTGAACCTCTTTTTCCCAAGTCTGGTTCATACAGATAGGAGGTGCCCCAAAGCTACGTGCAAAGGGGGAGTAAAAATCCTGACCCATGGGAGTTGGGAGGAAGCTCTGAATTAGTTGCAATTATACCCAGTTTGAAGAAAAATGCTTGTGGTTGTTGGAAGCCAATCCTCTCAATTCCAGCACATCATTGCAGGGTAATGTCTGAGGCCCAACCATTTTCAAGTACTTTATTGATGATCTGGCTTTAACATGGCCTATGCAGGCCCCGCTGCTATTTTACTTGTAGCAAGGGTTGCCCACGTCAATGGGTAGCCAAGCAGCTTTAGATGTGTGGGCTGGTGTCAGACAAGGGGGAGGGGAAAGTTAATCTTCTTATGGGGTCCTCTGTGCCCATTAGAGGCACCACGCATGGTCCTAGCCCTCCTTGACTCACCCCCCTTCCAGACACTCAAACCTGGCCCCCACCATCCTCATTCCTCTCACTGGGGCCTGCCAGCCAGAACTTGCCAATATCCCGCATTTACCTACAATCCAACCTCTTATTAGCCAGTCCTCTTGGGTTTCTGTAGTTCCAGCAGTGACCACTGCCCACACCTGGCGCTGCTAAGACTATAGAGCTGTCAGCCAACCGATTGGCCGGTCGCTTTCTCAAGTGGAACTTCCTCCGCAGATCGGGACAGAAGTCTCAACCTTAACCAAATTCCCACCAAATCTTTCCTTGAAGAAAGGAACACACATGAGCAGCCAAAGATCTTGGTTAAATGAAATAGAAATATGGGCAATAGTACAAATTATGTTGGAGAGAAAATAAATCACTGTAAAGATAAAGATACTCAACAAAGGAGACAACCCAACAACAAACAGCATGGTGCTGAATATCACCAGCATTTCCAGCACACACCCACTGGGAAACTTGGAGAGTGAGGAAAAAGTGTTCAAACATTGAGCCCAAGTATGTAGACTCTCAGCTTTCCCTACATATTCTCAGTGCCAACTCTTCCTCCATTCCCTTGACTTTGCCCAAGAGTGACTGAAAATCAAGCCCTTTGTTTCAGGAATTTGCTGGTTCATGAATGCAAACATGCCACCCTGATAGCCGTCAGAAGTGCAATGTGACCGGCAGTCCAAAACTCAGTCATGATCTGAACCCTTAAAGATGCTGATTTGGTGAAATGTATTTTCCAACCTCCCCTGCCTTATAAAGTAAATCAATAGGCCTCTCCACATTTCCAGAAGCCCATTCCCCTGTGAGCAGAACATACTAAGAAGTCTCACAACACCAGGTTAAAGTCCAACAGGTTTATTTGGTAGCACAAGCCACTAGCTTTCGGACAACTGCTCCTCCATCAGGTAAGTGGGAGTTCTGTTCACAAACAGGGCATATAAAGACACAAACTCAATTTACAAAATAATGGTTGGAATGCGAATCTTTACAGGTGATCAAGTCTTAAAGGTACAGACAATGTGAGTGGAGAGAGGGTTAAGCACAGGTTAAAGAGATGTGTATTGTCTCCAGACAGGACAGTTAGTGAGATTTTGCAAGCCCAGGCAAGTCGTGGGGGTTACAGATAGTGTGACATGAACCCAAGATCCCTGTTGAGGCCGTCCTCATGTATGTGGAACTTGGCTATCAATCTCTGCTCAGCGACTCTGCATTGTCGTGTGTCGTGAAGGCCGCCTTGGAGAACGCTTACCCGAAGATCAGAGGCCGAATGCCCATGACCGCTGAAGTGTTCCCCAACAGGGAGAGAACACTCTTGCCTGGTGATTGTCAAGAGGTGTTCATTCATCCGTTGTCGTAGCGTCTGCATGGTCTCCCCAATGTACCATGCCTCGGGGCATCCTTTCCTGCAGCGTATCAGGTAGACAACGTTGGCCGAGTTGCAAGTGTATGTACCGTGTACCTGGTGGATGGTGTTCTCACGTGAGATGATGGCATCCGTGCTGATGATCCGGCACGTCTTGCAGAGGTTGCTGTGGCAGGGTTGTGTCGTGTCATGATCACTGTTCTCCTGAAGGCTGGGTAGTTTGCTGCGGACAATGGTCTGTTTGAGGTTGTGCAGTTGTTTGAAGGCAAGAAGTGGGGGTGTGGGGATGGCCTTGGCGAGATGTTCGTCTTCATCAATGACATGTTGAAGGCTCCGGAAAGATGTCGTAGCTTCTCCGCTCCAGGGAAGTACTGGACGACGAAGGGTACTCTATCCGCCGTGTCCCATGTTTGTCTTCTGAGGAGGTCGGTGCGGTTGTTCGCTGTGGCGTGTCGGAACTGTCGATCGATGAGTCGAGCGACATATCCTGTTCTTATGAGGGCATCTTTCAGGGTCTGGAGGTGTCCGTTGCGATCGTCCTCATCCGAGCAGATCCTGTGTATACGGAGGGCATGTCCGTAGGGAATGGCTTCTTTAACGTGTTTAGGATGGAAGCTGAAGAAGTGGAGCATCGTGAGGTTATCTGTGGGCTTGCGGTACAGTGAAGTGCTGAGGTGACCGTGTGTCCAAGAATGCAACCGATTCTGGAGAGTAGTCCATGGTGAGTCTGATGATGGGATGGAACTTGTTGACGTCATCATATAGTTGTTTCAGTGATTGTTCACCATGAGTCCAAAGGAAGAAAATGTCCTTGATGTATCTAGTGTATAGCATCGGTTGAAGGTCCTGTGCGGTGAAGAGGTCTTGTTCAAACCTGTGCATGAAGATGTTGGCATATTGAGGTGCACATTTGGTCCCCATGGCTGTTCCATGTGTCTGGATGAAGGTGAAGACATTGTGGTCCAGGATGAAGCGGATGAGTTGCAAAATTGCGTCTGGAGATTGGCAGTTGTCGTCATTGAGTACTGAGGCAGTTGCAGCAATGCCATCATCGTGGGGGATGCTACCTTGTCTACCTGATATGCTGCATGAAAGGATGTCTCAAGGCATGGTACATTGGGGAGACCATGCAGACGCTGCGACAGTGGATGAATGAACACCGCTCGACAATCACTAGGCAAAAGTGTTCTCTTCCTGTGGGGAATATTTCAGCGGTCACGGGCATTCGGCCTCTGATCTTCAGGTAAGCGTTCTCCAAGGCGGCCTTCATGACACACGACAACGCAGAGTCGCTGAGCAGAGACTGATAGCCAAGTTCCGCACACATGAGGACGGCCTCAACCGGGATCTTGGGTTCATGTCACACTATCTGTTATCCCCACGACTTGCCTGGGCTTGCAAAATCTCACTAACTGTCCTGTCTGGAGACAATACACATCTCTTTAACCTGTGCTTAACCCTCTCTCCACTCACATTATCTGTACCTTTAAGACTTGATTACCTGTAAAGACTCGCATTCCAAACATTATTTTGCAAATTGAGTTTGTGACTTTATATGCCCTGTTTGTGAACAGAACTCCCACTTACCTGATGGAGGAGCAGTGCTCCGAAAGCTAGTGGCTTGTGCTACCAAATAAACCTGTTGGACTTTAACCTGGTGTTGTGAGACTTCTTACTGTGTTTACCCCAGTCCAACGCTGGCATCTCCACATCACAGCAGAACATATGCCAGGACTCCCAACCTCTCCTTCCAGCTCGGTGTTAAAGATGCAGACCTAGTGGCAGAGGCACTTGCCAGAGTTATGTAAAGAAGGGAACTTTCACTGACAGGGTCATCAGTGGAGCAGAGTTTCCCAGTGGGAATATTCCACACTTACTCTGGGATTTCATTTCCATAGACTTTTGTGAATGATTGGCCTAAGCAGCATAGCTAACATGGCCAGACGCCATCCAGCTATGACTACAGAAAAACAAGGGCTAGAAACATCAGAAAATGAATGAATGAATGAATGAATCTTACATAAATATTCGATAAATGTTTATCGAAGCAGGAATTTTTAAATCTTAGATGCTGTAAATTTTCAGCAAAAAATATTTGTAGGCACTGAATTAAAGAAATTTGCATTTAAATGGTGTCTTTCACTCACAATCTCCCAAACTGCTCAACAGCCAATATAGCATTTTGTGAAGTCATTTTTAGAGAAACATGAGATGTGATTCTCCGCTCTTGTCCGCAGGGGAAACATTGCATGCAAGAATGGAAAATTTGGCGTTCCAGCCAAAATTCCATTCATTCCCGCAGCACCAGAAAATCCCAGCTGCAAATGAGGATGGAAAATTCTGGCCATGGTAGTTATTTTGGGCACAAAGGAGGTGGAAGCGTATTGTCACTGGACTAGTAAAGACCGTAAGAGTTTTAACAACACCAGGTTAAAGTCCAACAGGTTTATTTGGTAGCAAATAAACCTGTTGGACTTTAACCTGGTGTTGTTAAAACTCTTACTGTGTTTACTCCAGTCCAACATCGGCATCTCCCACATCATGACTAGGAAAGACCCCCAGGGTAATGCTCTGGGGGGCAATGTTCAAATCCCACCACGGCAGTTGAAATTTAAATACAATACAAATCTGGAATTAAAAGTCCAAAGATGTCCTTTAGGCATGTGACCCCAGATCCACAGCTTTGGTCAAAGATGGACAAAAGAGCTGAATACCAGAAGTGAAGTGAGAGTGACAGACCTTGACATTAAGGCAGCATTTGACCGAGTGTGACATCAAGAAGCCCTAGAAATACTGTAGTCATTGGGAATCAGGGGGGAAACAATCCCTATTGTTTGAAGTCATACCTAGCAGAAAGGAAGATGGTTGTGGTGGTTGAAAAGCAAAGTTTATTTATGAGTGTCACAAATAAGGCTTACATTAACACTGCAATGAAGTTACTGTGAAATTCCCCTAGTCGCCACACTCTGGTGCCTGTTCGGGTCAATGCACCTAACCAGCACACCTTTCAGAATGTGGGAGGAAACAGGAGCACCCAGAGGAAACCCATGCAGACACGAGGAGAACGTGCAGACTCCGCACAGACAGTGACCCAAGCCGGGAATCGAACCCAGGTCCCTGGCGCTGTGAGACAGCAGTGCTAACCACTGTGCTACCGTGCCTTGATCAATCATGTCAGTTCCAGAACATTATTGCCAGAGTTCCTGAGGGTCGTGTCTTCGGTCCAACCATCTTCAGCTTCTTCATCAATGACCTTCCTTCAGAAGGTCAGAGATGGGATGTTCGCTGATGGCTGCACGATGCTCTGCACCATTCGCACTCCTCGGATATTGAAGCAGTCCATGTCCAAATATAGTAAGGTTTGGACATTATCCAGACTTGAGTTGACAAGCAGCAAGTAACATTCATACCACACAAGTGCCAGGCAATGACCATCTCAAACAGAAAAGAATCTAACCTTTGCCCCTTGATATTCAATGGCATTATCATCGCTAAATCACCCAATATCAACAACTTGGGATTTCCAATGACCAGAAACTGAACTGAACCAGCCATACAAATATTTTGGTTACAAGAGTGTGGTGAACCATTGTTGGTTCCCACTAGGTAGTGCTGAGCCATGGTCTGGCCAGTACTATGAGTCTGTAGATATGTTACTGTTGGGGTTAGGGTTGGGCTGTTCTACCTGTTAATATAGTTGTTATGGTACACCCCAGTCGGCTCCGCCTCCTGGGAGTGGTATAAAGGTCACTGCTCTGCCTGGTGACCCTTTAGTCTGGGATCGTGTACTGTATATGGTAGCTCTGTTATTGTTGGCAATAAAAGCCTTTATTTCCCGAGTATATCACGCCTCTCGTGTGTTATATCGCGCATCAAAGAGAAATTCAGAGACTGAGAATTCTGTGGAAGGTAACTCACCTCCTGACTCCCCAAAACCTGTCCACCATCTACAAGATGCAAGTCGGGAGCATTCCTTTTTTCTTCATTCCTTCTTGGGATGTTGATGTCTCTGGCAAGGTCAGCATTTGCTGTCCATCCATAATTGCCATTGAACTAATCTTGCCAGGTAATTTCAGAGGATGGAATACTCTCCAATTGCCTGGATGAATGCAGCTCCCACAACACTCAAGAAGCTCAGCACCATCCAGGACAAAGGAGCCTGCTTGACAGGCAGCACATTCACAATTGTTCTTTCCTTCCACCACCAATGAACAGTAGCAGCTGTGTGTGTACTATCTACAAGATGCACTGCAGGAAGTCACCAAGCCTCCTTAGACCACACCTTCCAAATCATGACCACTACCATCTCATAGGACAAGGGCAACAAACACGTGGGAATACCATCACCTTGAAGGTCCCCTCCAAGCCACTATTATTCTTACTTGGAATGATATCACCATTACTTCAATGTTGTTGGGTCAAAGTCCTGGAGGCCCCTCCCTAACAGCACTGTGGATGTACCCACACCACATGGACTGCGGTAGTTCAAGAAAGCAGCTCACCACCACTTACTCAGGAGCAATGAGCAATAAATGCCAGCCCAGCCAGCAACAACCACACTATAAGAATGAATTTAAAAAAGATCGCACATACAGCAAAGAAATAAATTAAGAGATAATTTAATTTACTGATGTAGATTAAGTGATAATTAAGACCAGGATATCAGATGAACGCCCATGCTTTTCTTCATATAGTTTCATTAATCTGAGAGGGAAAACAGAGTCTTGGTTTAATACTTTATCCAAAGGATTGTCCTTCTAAAGATGCAGCAATCCCTCAGTACTGCCTGAAATAGCAACCCAGATCATGTGCTCAAGTTTCCAGAGCATGACTTGAGCCTTCAAGTTTCTGGCCCTGAGGATAAATTACTACCTTTGAGCCAAAGCTGACATTTATAAAGCTATATTACCATTGGAAGCTGTAACAGCTGGCAAAGTATCAACAGTCATTAAATATTATTTGCATAATACGTGCAACACACAGTTATAGCCAGCCCATAGTTGGACAGATAAGATGTAGTGGGCTACAAACCGACTGGCATAAAAATGAAGAAGAGAGTCAGAAAGAACAAATATTGTTGCAGAATCTGAAAGTGTTCTAAGAAATTATGCAGTACATAAATACAAGTTACATGCATCTGTCACTTATACCAAATATGTATAGGTTTCATGGCTGTTAACTATATTTTGTTGGGTTTCCATAGCTTTAGTTGAATCAACACTCAACCAGAGTGCATAAATCTTTTTTAAAAAGATATAAAAATAAGGGAGAATGTATGTCGCTTGATTGGACAGAGTGAAGAACTTTCATATTTTTACACTCAGTGGGGTAATTTTAACTTGTAGCATGGACATGATAAACAGAGCAGTGGCAGAATTAGAACAGTTAGAGAGGACTTAGCTGGTGATCCAGTTGCCGCCATCTTAACATGAGGTTACCATTGGGCAGTGAGTATGCAACCACATTTCAAGCAATAGGCCCCTTTAATAAGTACACCGAGTACAGCACCCCCATTCCTATTGTAGGACACAACAGTACAGAGCACTCACTGCATCTGTTCCATCCAGTATCAGTGGTACAGCTGAAGGGACCCCAAAAAAGAAAGTTTAAAATTATTTTTAAGGCCCAGAGCAAAAATTAACTGGGTTTACAGCAGCCCCAGGCTGCACGTGTTCTGTGATCACTACCCCCACATTCCAGAACTTACCTAATTGCCAGAGTGCCACCCATTGTTGTGCCAATTTTATTTAGTTGGTTTCCTTGGGATATCCTATCTTATATCCTAACTCAAAGTGACTTGATGTGGTAAAAAAAACTAAAGTATTTATTGATAAGAACTATCTACAACAAAGGGTTCAACAGCATAACTAATACCGATCTACTTCTAATAACGCCCTGACTCCAACTGAAGCCCTCCAGACTCAGGAATGCTTGCTCTCAATTGGTCCCGGTTCACACACTCGCACTCCATTGGCCCCGGCCCAGTCATGTGGCCTGCAAAGGATCACCCCTTAAAGAGGCCACGCTACCACATATCAATTCAGCACACACAACTTGTCGGTACTGTTTAAATGTGCCCTAGGCCTCAAAGTACCTCATATTAGGTCGATCATTCTTTACACCCTAACTATGACTGTGACACTACATTCTGTACCCTCTTCTTTCCTTCTCTATGCTTTTTCTGCATAGCATGCAAGAAACAATACTTTTCACTGCACACTAATGCATGTGACAATAATAAGTCAAATCAAATCAAAAATGGCAGACAGGAAGCTGGTAGGTTGGGCCAATCAGCCACCTGAAAGTTAACATCCATCTAAATGTCAGGAAAAAGCACTTCAGTCAAGTATGAAACATGTTAGTTTTGGATTTGCAAACCTGCATCCATCCTGAGAGTCGAACCATTCCTCTCTTAAAAAAATCGTCAACCCCACAAGACAGACAATGGGAGTTTTCACAGTGGCATGGAATGAATAAGAGTCCTTTCAAAAGAAAATTAGTGGGGCTGCTCCAAATTTGAAATAAAAACAGAAAGCAGTGAAAATACTCAGCAGATCTTACAGCACCTGTGGAGAAAGAGAAACAGTTATCATTTGATGTCAATGGCCTATCTTCAGAACAAAGGCACATCTCTAGTTTTCACGATTTATTGTGAATAGTACATATTTCCTTTCAGATGCAGAGAGTGTATGATAGGCGAGAGGAAAGGATCAAATCTTTCATTCTTCCAGGATATGTTTGGGGAATAAAGCCATCACTTAGGTTAGCCAGGTTTGTGAGACTATTGAACCTCTTTCTGCACTGTGCAGATTTTGTTGGGTGCTTGAAGTTGTCCTGACCGTATCCTCTCTCTATAACGTTTCTCCTACTCCTTTCTGTTCTCAGTTCCCAAGAATCTGTCCCTTCTAGCTTGCACTTCAGAAGAGACATGTATCCGAAAGCTTGGAACATTCCCTCCGAAGCTTGCTGTTGCATTATTTATTCATGCAACTTTTCACTTCTTGTGGTGCAGTTCCAAAATCCATAAACAGCGTGTTTAGTGCTGCAGCAAAACATGACTTTCTTCCTTCTCTGTGTAGTAAACCACTGTAAACCTGTCTCACATAGGCGATTAGAACTATTCCATGAAAAAGCAGTGAATATGTGTGATGCGCGATTGATTCACACGGGAGGCTAGGACGTACCCGGGAATAAAGGCTTTTATTCATGACAAAACAGGAGCACATTACTTAACAATATTATCCCAGACTAAAGGCTACTAGGAAGTAGCAGTGACCTTTATACTCCTGTAAGAAGGCGGAGCCGAATGGAGTGTACCACATAAACAATGATAACAGGTGGAACACCCAAACCCTAACCCCAACAGTAACAAGAGTAACATATGTACAAGTACCCATAGTGGTAACCATCTATGGTTCACCACAAGTGGAATGGCCAAATGGATGGGCAGAAATCCTGCCCGGCTGGATTCCGTCAATCGGAGATGCATAGGGCCGTTGTTTTAAAGCAAAACTGGGTACTCAGTTCCAATCGAGACCAAACCAAAGTCATCTTGATGCTATAATCCTGTTCCCTGGAGTGTGTATGTAATTTAGCATTAGACCTTGCCAAGAGCATAACATGTTCAAGCATGGTTCATTACCAAAATCTATTGGGATCTGTCTACAGTGGTTGTGGATCATCTACAGTCCTAGCCCTTGTACATAACTTGTCAGATCAAACCACAAACCTGCAGATCATCCTCCATCACTCACATCCAAATCATTAATGAAAACAGGAAAGATCCTAACACTGATAATTGCAGTAGAAGTGCAATACACTTGCAATCCAATCAAATACAAATCCATTGATAGCAATTTTATGCCGTTGGGTATTCAGCCAATTCTCAATCCAACACAACAGCTTGCCATTAATTCCACATTGTTCAATTTGGTGGTGTAGCCTCTAGTGAAATCCCTTTTCATATGTTTCTGAAAACTCAAGTATACACCTGTCTTCCTGCTGCTGTACATCTGGCCATGTATAGTGACAGAGGAGGTATCACCGCTGGCCATACAGGAGGTCATGGTAGTGACCACATGTTTCTCACTTGTGAACAAAATCTTGACAGATGGGGTACAATGCCAGAAAATATGAAGTTATTCATGTTGGCAAGAAGAACAAAATGCTAAAATGGATAATGACTGCAGAATCCGGGGTGCAGCGGGATCTGGGTGTTCTAGTTGATGAGTCACAAAAACTTAGTATGCGAGTACAGCAAATAATTAAGAAGGTTAATGGAATGCTATCCTTTGATATCAGAGGAATTGAACATAAAAGTAAGGATGTTATGCTTCACTCATACAAGGCATTAGTGAGACCATATCTTGAATACTGTATGCTGTTTTGATCTCCGTATTTAAGGAACAATGTAAATGGAATGGAGGCAATTCAGAGGACATTTACTTGGTTGATGTTTGGAATGAGTGGGTTGTCTTGTGAGGAAAGATTGGACAGACAGGCTTGTTTCCACTGGAGCTTCAAAGAGTGAGGAGCGATTTGATTGAAGTACACAAGATCCTGAATGATCTTGACAAGGTGAATGCAGAAAGGATGTTTCCTCTTGTGGGCGAGTAACCCTTATAGGACAGAGATGAGGAGATTTTTTTTTCTCTCAGAGGGTTGTCTGACTTTGGAACTCTCTGCCTCAGAAGATGGTGGCGGTGGAGTCAGTGAATATTTTTTAAGGCAGAGGTAGATAGATTCCTGTTAGGCAAGGGATTCAAAGGTTTTTGGGGGGAGATGGGAATGTGGAATTCAAAATACAAACAGATCAGCAATGATTTTATTAAATGGTGGAGCAGGTTTGATGATCGAAATGACCTACTTCTGCTCCTAATTTGTACGTTCTCTTCTGTCACCACACTTTACAGTAACAGTGCAAAGGTAGCTTTTATTTCCAATGTTTTAAAAATATATGGTGCACTTCTTTCCTTCAAAAGCTGCCTCCTACTTTTTCTGGTGCATCGTTTTTTTGTTCCTGAAGATTGGTGGAATTATTATGCGACAGAATCGTTCCAGGAGCCCAACCAAGATCAATAACCATCACTGATCCAGAATATGCATCCGGGCCATGATAGAGGCACTGAAAGCAGCTCCTGCCCTGACCCATAACAGGCAGCAAACTCACACCTGAAGGAAAGTCCAGCTTGTTATGATTCATTCAAATGAAGTTATAACAACATGTGCCTGGGCAGTGCTGGGAGCAGACTCTCTGGGAAACCCAATGGGAGACAGGCTCCCATTATGTGGTGAGTGAGAGAGCACAGAAGTCCTTGAAGGGGGGATTTATTTGGCATAATAAGGGGAGTAAGCAGTGAGAGGGGGACCTGATATTGAGATGGGGGCGGGGGGGGGGGGCTGGCAGTGAGGGGGCGATACTGCTGCAATGGTTGCTACCGTGGGGGTGGTGAGAGCCCTGATAATAGTGGTATGCGTTGGTGGCGGGGGGGGGGGGGGGGGGGGGGGTGGTTGGGTGCAGTTCGAGACTCCCCAATGCCTTTGTGATGGGGAAGGAGGGGGGGAGCTTCACCTCAGTTCTGATTGGAGCACCCTTTATTGATGGCGTCCCCCCTCTCTGTTCAGCCAGCCTTGCCGGCTCTGTCAGGCCCTGCCCACCAGAGTGACAGTGCAAACAAAACCCCCAGATTTTTTTTGTCAGAGTGGCTCAAGATCTGGTCTGAAAATGTGGCAGTACATCTGGAGAGATACTTGTTGGTTTCTAGTCAGAGATTGACATTGATAAATTATGGAAAATTCCATCTTTTTTTTGTTTCTCCAGAGTTTCCACAAATCTTCCTCAAAAAATAACAATGGATGATTCAGAAAACCCCTGTCGACATTCAGCTTTGAGTGTTGGGAAGATACTGAACTGCAGAGAAGCAGAGAAGCATTACAGCAAAACCTAATCTTGTTCTTAGTGGCCATCATTTTAGTGCTCTCTCACTGTCCATTTCGTAGGGCACTGGATAACACTCACCAGAAAAAGTGCTGGGCAATGATTCCACTCCAGGATTGAACAACAATGAGTGGGATTGCTATGGTCTCACATCAATAAAAACAGAGACACTCAGCAGGTCAGGCAGCATCTGTGGAAAGAAGAACAGGGGTAATGTTTCAGGTCAGTGACCTTTCAATAGAAGTGATCTCATTGCTGTCTTTACTTGATGAGCAAATGCAACACAAACCTCCGATTTAACCTAGGATCTTCCTACTTGGACCTTTTAACAGTGCACCACTGATCCATTGGGGAATTTCCTCATAGAATTCCCTCAGTGTGGGGCAGTACAGTGGCACAGTGGTTAGCTGCCTCAGAGCGACAGAGACCTGGGTTCGATTCCTGGCTTGGGTCACTGTCTGTGTGGAGTTTGCACGTTCTCCCTGTGTCTGTGTGGGTTTCCTCCGGGTTAGGTGAATTAGCTATGCTAAATTCTCCCTCAGTATACCCGAATGTGCCAGATTGTGGGGACTAGGGGATTTTCACAGTAACCATTGCAGTGTGAATGTAAGCCTACTTGTGACTAATAAATAAACTTCACTTTAATAGAGCCAATTATTAAGCTCATCTTCACATTTTCATCTTATTGTGCAGTAAGGAGGTAACCTCAGAGAAGATAAATCACTAGATATTTAAGTTCCGCAGCATGAAGATATGGTGAAATGGAGTAAAACATACAATACTAGAAACTGAGTGGTTTTCCACTTTGACTTTCAATGCTCAAGCACAGTCGGTAATTCAGAATGAAGCATGACCCAGGTCAACAGGAGCAGCAGCAGGACGGGGCAAAATCTGCTTTGCCTAAACTCTGATTTCAGAGGGACAGAAATACTTATCATCTGACATATTGGATATTTTTAAGAGGATTTACAGCTTATTTGTTTTCTCTGAATTTTTGTCTAGTGCTGTGGATTATGTGTATATGCAAGATTAATTAATATACAATTTGAATTATTTCCATTCATTTCACCATCTGTTGACCAATGTATAGACTTTCCTTTTCTTATAATGGAAACCTCTTAAGTCGAAACATGCGTCCAAATCAAATTCCCAACCATGCATTTAAATGAAGCAAGGAAGTACTCACATTTTATGATGAGATATCCTATTCAAAAGATAATAAAACTCACGCAGTACCTGTTTTTTAAAATATATTTGATAAGAAAGGGAACACAGTACACATGACTAATATGCCAGGGGGATGGGAACCTATGAAGGAGTCCGAGAAGGAGGGAGCAAGGACAAAATGTGGGGAAAAGGTTCCAACTACATCAAAACTCAGGAAAAAAGTTAAAAGGAAGGAGAACTCAGGAGATGTTATTAATGGAAGTGTTAGAATTCAAAAAGAAGACACAAAAACTAGCATAAGGGCACTTTATCTGAATGCTCGTAGCATTCAAAACAAGGTAAATGAGTTGACAGCAAAAATCATTGCGACTGAGTATGATTTGGTGGCCATTACAGAGACATGGTTGCAGAATGGTCACGACTGGGAGTTGAATATCCAGGGGTATCAAACTGTTCAGAGGGACCGACAGGAAGGTAAGGGAGGTGGTGTAGCTCTGATATTTAAGGATGACATCAGGTCGATAGTGAGAGATGATATAGGTTCTATGGAAAAAAAGGTTGAATCCATTTGGGTGGAAATTAGAAACAGTAAGGAGAAAAAGTCACTGATAGGCGTAGTCTATAGGCCACCAAATAATGACATCATGGTGGGGCGAGCAATAAACAAAGAAATAACTGATGCATGTAAAAATGGTACAGTAATTATCATGGGGGATTTTAATCTACATATCAATTGGTCAAACCAGGTTGGTCAAGGCAGCCTTGAGGAGGAATTCATAGAATGTATCTGCGATAGCTTCCTTGAACAGCATGTATTGGAACCAACAAGGGAGCAAGGTATCCTAGATCTGGTCCTGTGTAATGAGACAGGAATAATTAATGATCTTACAGTTAGGAATCTTCTCGGAAGAAGCGATCACAGTATGGTTGAATTTAAAATACAGATGGAGCGTGAGAAAGTAAAATCCAATACCAGTGTCTTGTGCTTAAACAAAGGAGACTACAAAAGGATGAAGGAGGAGTTGGCTAAGGTAGACTGGAAGCAAAACCTTTATGGTGGGACAATTGAGGAACAGTGGACGACTTTCAAAGCGATCTTTCACAGTGCTCAGCAAAAGTATATACCAGTAATAAGGAAGGAATGTGGAAAAAGAGATAATCAGCCATGGATATCTAAGGAAATAAAGGAGGGTATCAAATTGAAAGAAAATGCATACAAAGTGGCAAAGATTAGTGGGAACTTAGAGGATTGGGAAATCTTTAAAGGTCAGCAGAAAGCCACGAAAAAAGCTATAAAGAAAAGTAAGATGGATTATGAGAGTAAACTAGCTCAGAATATAAAAACAGATAGCAAAAGTTTCTACAAATATATAAAACAAAAAAGAGTGGCTAAAGTAAACATTGATCCTTTAGAGGATGAGAAGGGGGATGTAATAACTGGAAATGAAAAAATGGCTGAGGCATTGAACAGGTATTTTGTGTCGGTCTTCACAGTGGAAGACACAAATAACATGCCAAAAATTGATGACAGGAAGGCTGTGGCAGGTGAGAACCTAGAAACTATCATTATCACGAAAGAGGTAGTGTTGGGCAAGTTAATGGGGCTAAAAGTAGACAAGTCTCCTGGTCCTGATGGAATGCATCCCAAGGTACTAAAAGAGATGGCAGGAGAAATAGCAAATGCATTAGTGGTAATTTACCAAAATTCGCTGGACTCTGGGGTGGTTCCCGCAGATTGGAAAACAACAAATGTGATGCCACCATTTAAAAAAGGAAGTAGACAAAAGGCAGGTAATTATAGGCTGGTTAGCTTAACTTCCGTAGTAGGGAAAATGCTTGAATCTATCATCAAGGAAGAAATAGCGAGACATCTGGATATAAATTGTCCCATTGGTAAGACGCAGCATGGGTTCATGAAGAGAAGGTCATGTTTGACTAATTTGGTGGAATTCTTTGAGAACATTGCATGTGCAGTGGACAGTGGGGAACCTGTGGACATGGTGTATCTGGATTTCCAGAAGGCATTTGATAAAGTCCCACATGGCAGGTTGGTTAAGAAGGTTAAGGCTCATGGGATACAAGGAGAAGTGGCTAGATGGGTGGAGAGCTGGCTTGGCCATAGGAGACAGAGGGTAGTGGTCGAAGGGTCTTTTTCCGGCTGGAGGTCTGTGACCAGTGGTGTTCCGCAGGGCTCTGTACTAGGACCTCTGCTATTTGTGATATATATAAATGATTTGGAAGAAGGTGTAACTGGTGTAATCAGCAAGTTTGCGGATGACACGAAGATAGCTGGAATTGCGGATAGCGAAGAGCATTGTCGGGCAATACAGCAGGATATAGATAGGCTGGAAAATTGGGCGGAGAGGTGGCAGATGGAATTTAATCCGGATAAATGCGAAGTGATGCATTTTGGAAGAAATAATGTAGGGAGGAGTTATACAATAAATGGCAGAGTCATCAGGAGTATAGAAACACAGAGGGACCTAGGTGTGCAAGTCCACAAATCCTTGAAGGTGGCAACACAGGTGGAGAAGGTGGTGAAGAAGGCATATGGCATGCTTGCCTTTATAGGACGGGGTATAGAGTATAAAAGCTGGAGTCTGATGATGCAGCTGTATAGAACGCTGGTTAGGCCACATTTGGAGTACTGCGTCCAGTTCTGGTCGCCGCACTACCAGAAGGACGTGGAGGCATTGGAGAGAGTGCAGAGAAGGTTTACCAGGATGTTGCCTGGTATGGAGGGTCTTAGCTATGAGGAGAGATTGGGTAGACTGGGGTTGTTCTCCTTGGAAAGACGGAGAATGAGGGGAGATCTAATAGAGGTATACAAGATTATGAAGGGTATAGATAGGGTGAACAGTGGGAAGCTTTTTCCCAGGTCAGAGGTGACGATCACGAGGGGTCACAGGCTCAAGCTGAGAGGGGTGAAGTATAACTCAGACATCAGAGGGACGTTTTTTACACAGAGGGTGGTGGGGGCCTGGAATGCGCTGCCGAGTAGGGTGGTGGAGGCAGGCACGCTGACATCGTTTAAGACTTACCTGGATAGTCACATGAGCAGCCTGGGAATGGAGGGATACAAACGATTGGTCTAGTTGGACCAAGGAGCAGCACAGGCTTAGAGGGCCGAAGGGCCTGTTTCCTGTGCTGTACTGTTCTTTGTTCTTTGTTCTAGGTGCACGATGTTACGGGAAATGTATTAGCATAGATAGAGGATTGGTTAATTAACAGAAAGCAAAGAATGGGGGTAAATGGGTGTTTTTCTGGTTGGCGATCAGTGACTAGTGGTGTGCCTCAGGGACCAGTGTTGGGACTGCAATTGTTTACAATTTACATAGATGATTTGGAGTTGGGGACCAAGTGTAGTGTGTCAAAATTCGCAGATGACACTAAGATGGGTGGCAGAGCAAAGTGTGCAGAGGACGCTGAAAGTCTGCAAAGGAATATTGATAGTCTAAGTGAGTGGGCGAGGGTCTGGCAGATGGAGTACAATGTTGGTAAATGTGAGGTCATCCATTTTGGTATGAATAACACAGCAAAATGGACTATTATTTAAATGGTAAAGAATTGCAGCATGCTGCCGTGCAGAGGGACCTGGGTGTCCTTTTGTCGGAATCTCAAGGAGTTGGTTTGCAGGTGCAGCAGCTAATTAAGAAGGCAAATGGAATTTAGTCCTTTATTGCTAGAAGGATGGAGTTTAAAAACAGCGAGGTTATGTTGCAGCTGTATAAGGTGCTGGTGAGGCCACACCTAGAGTACTGTGCACAGTTTTGGTCTCCTTACTTGAGAAAGGATATACTGGCACTGGAGGGGGTGCAGAGGAGATTCACTAGGTTGATTCCAGAGTTGAGAGGGTTGGCTTATGAGGAGAGACTGAGTAGACTGGAGTTATACTCATTGGAATTCAGAAGAATGATGGGAGATCTTATAGAAACATATAAGATTATGAAGGGAATAGGTAAGATAGAAGCAGGGAAGTTGTTTCGACTGGCGGGTGAAACAAGAACTAGGAGCCATAAACTCAAAATAAGGGGGAGCAGATTTAGGACTGAGTTGAGGAGAAACTTCTTCACACAAAGGGTTGTGAATCTGTGGAGTTCCCTGCCCAGTGAAGCAGTTGAGGCTACCTCACTGAATGGTTTTAAGGCAAGGATAGATAAATTTTTGAACAATAAAGGAATTAAGGGTTAGATGAGCAGGCGGGTAAGTGGAGCTGAGTCCACAAAAAGATCAGTCATGATCTTATTGAATGGTGGAGCAGGCTCGAGGGGCCAGATGGCCTACTCCTGCTCCTAGTTCTTATGTTCTTATGTAAAGCAAATACGTGCCATTTTAACCATGGAATCTTCTTTGCAAACAGTGCACATGTTCCCACTTTGTCCTCAATGTGCCACAGCCACAATGGCAAGTACAAAACAGGAAGGGCTTCTTCAGGGAAATTGATAATCTGAGAAGGCTTTGGTCAGTGAAGCTGAAGACCTCCAGTCATGGCCATTTGGGAGACTGCTGTTCAAAGCACTTCTCTTCAAGAGAGCTATCACTGCTTGAAAGATGAGTACCACCTTCATGGAAGGCACTTCATCCAACTTCATGGGGACATACGGTGACACACTGGGTAGCACTGCTGCCTCACAGTGCCAGAGACCTGTGTTCAATTCCGGCCTCAGGTGACTGTGTGGAGTTTGCATATTCTCCTCGTGTCTGCATGGGTTTCCTCCAGGTACTCCAGTTTCCTCCCACAGTCCAAAGATGTGCGAGTTAGGTTGATTGGCCTCTTAGTGTCAGGGGGATTAACAAGGCAAATACGTGGGGCTACAGGGATAGAGTCAGGGTGCGATTGTTGTCGGTGCAGGCTCAATGGGCTAAATGCCTCCTTCTGCACTGCAGGGATTCTATGATTCTATCTGCATATCACTCAACTCACCTTCAGATTAACCATGATCTTATTGAATGGCTGAGCAGGTTCGAGGAGCCAAGTGGCCTATTCCTGCTCCTAGTTGTATGTTTGTATATTCATATGGACCTTCATGCTACCAACCTGCACTACAGCTTGGGAGTAACTTATGCAGCCCCAGCTTCCACCTCCGCATCAAGTCTCTCAACTAATCTGAGCACCGGGTAACACTCATGATTTGATTTGATTTGATTTATTATTGTCACATGTATTAACATACAGTGAAAAGTATTGTTTCTTGCACGCTATACAGACAAAGCATACCATTCATAGAGAAGGAAACAAGAGAGTGCAGAATGTAGTGTTACAGTCATAGCTAGGGTGTAGAGAAAGATCAGCTTAATTCAAGGTAAGTCCATTCAAAAGTCTGGCAGCAGCAGGAAAGAAGCTGTTCTTGAGTCAGTTGGTACGTGACCTCAGACTTTTGTACCTTTTTCCCGAAGGAAGAAGGTGGAAGAGAGAATGTCCAGGGTGCATGGGGTCCTTAATTATGCTGGCTACTTTGCCGAGGCAGCAGGAAGTGTAGACAGAGTCAATAGATGGGAGGCTGGTTTGCGTGATGGATTGGGCTACATTCACGACCTTTTGTAGTTCCTTGTGGTCCTGGGCAGAGCAGGAGCCATACCAAGTTGTGATGCAACCAGAAATAATGCTTTCTATGGTGCATCTGTAAAAGTTGGTGATTTTCGTAGCTGACATGCCAAATTTCCTTAGTCTTCTGAGAAAGTAGAGGCGTTGGTGGGCTTTCTTAACTATAGTGTCGGCATGGCAGGACCAGGACAAGTTGTTGGTGATCTGGACACCTAAATATTTGAAGCTCTCGACCCTTTCTACTTCGTCCCCGTTGATGGAGACAGGGGCATGTTCTCCTTTATGCTTCCTGAAGTCGATGATAATCTCTTTTGTTTTGTTGACATTGAGGGAGAGATTATTGTTGCCGCACCAGTTCACCAGATTCTCTATCTCATTCCTGTACTCTGTCTCGTCATTGTTTGAGATCCGACCCACTACGGTGGTGTCATCAGCAAACTTGAAAATCGAATTGGAGGGGAATTTGGCCGCACAGTCATAGGTGTATAAGGAGTATAGTAGGGAGCTGAGAACACAGCCTTGTGGGGCACCGCTGTTCAGGATGATCATGGAGGAGGTGTTGTTGCCTATCCTTACTGACTGTGGTCTGTGAGTTAGGAAGTTCAGGATTCAGTCGCAGAGGGAGGTGCCGAGGCCCAGGCCACGGAGTTTGGAGATGAGTTTCATGGGCATAATAGTGTTGAAGGCTGAGCTGTAGTCAACAAATAGCAGTCTGACATAGGTGTCCTTGTTATCTAGGTGTTCCAGGGTTGAGTGCAGGGCCAGGGAGATGGCATCTGCTGTGGACCTGTTGCGGTGATAGGCAAACTGTAGTGGATTCAGGTAGTCTGGGAGGCTGGAATTGATTTGTGCCATGACTACCCTTTCGAAGCACTTCATAATGATGGATGTCAGAGCCACTGGCCGATAGTCATTAAGTTTTTCTTTGGTAGCGGGATGATTGTCATCTTCTTGAAGCTTTTAGGGACCTCAAATTGTTGTAAAGAGAGGTTGAAGATGCCTGTGAATATCCCCGCCAGCTGATCCGCAAGGATCTGAGTGCTCGTCCGGGTACCCCATCCGAGCCAGTCGCTTTCCGTGGGTTGACCTTCGAGAAAGCTGCTCTGACATCTGCAATGGTGGCCCCAGATGCAGGTTCATCCAGGGCTTCCAGGGTAGAGGGCATGCTCTCGCTGATGTCTTGCTCAAAATGGGTATAGAATGCATTGAGCTTATCAGGGAGGGGTGCGTTGGAGACGGCGATTTTACATGCCTTCATCTTGTAGCCTGTTATGTCTTGCAGACCTTGCCAAAGTTGGTGGGGCCGGTGTGGCTAGCCTGGGGCTCTAGCTTGGTCTGGTTTGGCATCTTTGATGGATCTCCTTAGATCGTATCTGGCTTTCTTGCATAGGTTAGTATCGTCTGACTTGAACACTTCGGACCTGGACTTCAGCAAGAGTGGATATCCCTGTTCATCCATGGTTTCCGGTTGGGGAACACACGGATTTGTTTCTTTGGCACACAGTCTTCTACACACTCACTAACGAAGTCAGTTACTGTAGTGGCGTACTCGTTCAGGCTGGTCGCAGAGTTTTTAAATACTGACCAGTCCACTGACACCAAACAGCCCCGTAGGTGATCATCCGATTCCTCAGCCCAACATTACACGACTCTCTTTGATGGATTCTCCCACTTCAGTTTTTGCTTGTAAGCTGGGAGCAGGAGCACAGGCTTGTGGTCTGATTTGCCAAAGTGTGGGCAGGCAATAGATCGTAGGCATGCAATATTCAGCAGTAGAAATGATTACCTCAGTTGCTGCAAACATCTTCAGACTCATGGAACAGGACTTTCTTCTCACTGGGGCAAGTGGGCATACATTGCAGATAGCCGACAAGGTATCGTTGGGGAGCCATGCCAGGGGCAGTCCACTCCCAATCATTCCATCTCTCAGCAAGTTGCAGGCATTCTTCTCCATTCAACAGAAAACATAGAGAGTAATGAGTGTTCGTAATGGTTTGTTTAATGAGGAGACTTAGAGCTTGCCCATGCCTCATGACACAGAAGGCAGACAAACACACGATTATGCATGCTTGCAAAGGTAGGTTTTTCTGCAACAGGTCCCCAGCCCATCACAGAGACTATTGCAAGTGGTTATAGCTTCAGGGATGCCACTTTACATCAAACTGAGCAGGAGACTCTCTCTTATCATCTACCATTGGCAAATTAGAAGGATTTACAGGTTGGTAGTCAACGCTTTTGGCTACATTATGAACAGACCTTATCCAAGGTGGGACTCAAACCCGGAACTTCTGGTTCAGAGGTAGGGACACTACCCACTGCACCACAAAACCTCCCATGTCAAAAGGAGAGAAAGACATTATTTGTGGAGGGTGACTGTGAAGCATGATTATGAAAGGGCAATAGGATAAGTGTTAGAAGTGTTGACTGCTCAAATAGTGATTTAAGGGACCTGGACAGAAAGGAATGAGTGGTGTTGCCAGGTGTGTTGACCTGAGAAGTATTGTGCAGGAGAATGCTGGGAATGTGAGAGTATGAGGGCTCAAAATGTCATGTCAATCACCTGTCATGCCACCTGAGTTCCCATACACTTGGGCCACTGTCTCCAGGCTGGAGGGCTACACTTCTACTGTTGACTTCCTCAGCCACTTCCAAACTTACTTTTCCTTTATTTTCTTCATTTATGAATGATGGCGCTGACTTGGGTTGAAATACAGTTCAACATGCAACAGCAACCATCAGGTATTAGTGCAGAAAAACATTTCTCAAGTTTAAACCTAAAAATTGAGAGATAGTATTTTCATGGAAATTCCCCCAATCATCTGCCATAACATTGGTGCAAGATCCTTGGAAACCCAGGAGAATTGCATCAACAATGATTTGGTTGTTTTTCAAGAGTTTACACAAATTTTCCTCAAAGTGACAGTGGATAATTTGAAAAATTTCTGTCAGAATTCAGTCTTAGTGTCAGAAAGCTATTGTACTGCAGAGAGCATCACAACCAAGCCTAATCCTGTTCATAAGTCATCTTCATCTATGTGTTCACCAAATACTTAGGGCACTGGATTCACCAGAGAAAATGCTGTGCAATGATTCCATTCCAAAGTTGGCCATCACTGAGACCAACTGTAGTGTTCTCACACAAATAAAAATAGAAAATGCTGGAAATACTCAGCAGGTCAGGCAGCATCTGTGAAGAGAGAACCAGAGTTAACATTTCAAGTCAATGGAATTTCATTAGAAGTGATCTCACTGTTGTCTAAGCATGGTGAGCAAATTAACACGGACCATCAATTAAACCAAGGATCTTCCTATTTGGACATTTTAACAGCACACCACCAATCCATTGGGCAATTTCCTCTGTCATGTCCTTAAGACATGAAAGAAATTATAAACTGATTAAATAAAACTTCAGTTTCTGGTTATTTAAATTGACATTCCTGGACCAAAACATGGCTGCTACAGGTCACATGATTTGAAAGTTGGCCATGGTTCTGGACAAAGCTCAATCCTCATCCTTGTGGAACCTGACACCCATCATTGTGCGGATCCAATACAATCAATTAAACAAACAGTTGGGCTGGGATTCTCTTAAAAACATTCTAAGTCCCCAGTTTGCTGAAAAACGGGAATAACTGCCACTGGTTTTTTCAATGTGATTTCCAGAATGAATATCCAACAGTCTGTGCATCACAGAGTACCCGAGCGGGATTTCCTCTACAATCAGGGGGCGAGGTCATTTCCCGCCCAAGAGGCCGACAGCATAGCACTGAGCGGGGCCACTGCTCATGCACCGATCTGTCAGCGCTGACAACCCAGCCACCCACCCTTCCCCCTGCCCCATTACTGGCGTTGCAGACCACCTCACTCCTCGATCGCTGGTCTCCCAGACCTCCCCTGGCCAGCCCCTATGTGTCTCCCTCTCACCCCTCCCCCCCCCACGCCCCCCACCCCGGCCAGCCCTGATCTCCCTGAGCCTCCCCACCCCACCCGACCCCCACCACAACAATCTGGATTTCCCAAACCCAGCCCCCAGCCCGACAGTCCCGACCACTCCCCGGCAGCCCCGACCTCCAGGCAGCCCTGACCCCCTCCCCACTTGGGCACTGCCCAAGCGGCACCCCCCTTATTCACGACTTCCTGAGGTGACTCAGTGGCCTCTGTTCCCTCAAGCGGGGTCGGCCCCCTGTTCCCCGTTAGTTGGGGGGAGACAATAGCGGGCCCGAAGTCTTCAGTCCCGGGCCCACTAATGACATGGAAATGAAGATTTCAATATTGTCATCAGCTCCACACTGATTTAAGTTTATTTATTAGTGTCACAAGTAGACTTACATTAACACTGCAATGAAGTTACTGTGAAAATCCCCTAGCTGCCACACTCCGGCGCCTATTCGGATACACTGAGGGAGACTTTAGCATGGCCAACGCACCTAACTAGCACGGCTTTCGGACTGTGGGAGGAAACCAGAGCATCCAGAGGAAACCCACGCAGACACAGGGAGAACGTGCAGACTCCACATAGACAGTGAGCCAAGCCGGGAATCAAACCCAGGTCCCTGGCATTGTGAGGCAGCAGTGCTAACCACTGTGCCACCGTGCCACTTGATGCTGGAAATCTTGGCTGGGCGACGCATGGAGGCCATGGTGCCCAGCGGGAAGCCCGTGAAATGGCCTCCTTGATGTCTCCCATCCTGCTGCGCTGAGAGACTTGCCCCCTTGGTCTCTCTCCTCAGCAAGGATGTCTCACAACAGATAGAACCATCAAAACACATTATACCTGCAAAGGTTCTAATGGCCACCATTTATCTCCTGAAATGAACAATGGATTATAACCAGAGACGATAGAAAGAATTTGTTAACCTGAAACTGATCCATCAGTGGGCCACATGACCTAAACTCCTTTGGCTTTAGGAATTTTTAAAAGTTACATTCCTGAATTCCCAAGGCAGTCTGCTGAATATGGTGCTAATGTCACTAGTCCAGGCTATGCTCTTGGGAAGTGGGAGCTAATCCCACCATGACTGCTGGTGCAATTTAAATTCAATTGATAAAATCTGAAATTGATAACTTGTTTCAGTAGTAATGACCATGAAACTATCATTGATTGTTGTAAAATTCCATCTGATTCACCTTTCAGGAAGGAAATCTGCATCTTTCCCTGGTCTGACCTACATGTGACTCCAGAGCCAAAGCAATATAGTTGACTCTTAATTGCCCTCTGAAATGGCCCAGCAAACTACTCAGTTCAAGGGCAATTAGGATGGGCAACACATGTTGGCCAAGACAGCAATGCCCACATCCAGGCTGACAACAAATCCTGCCTCAAGTCTAAACCTCCTTGAAGTCTGGCTCTTTAGAAGATTCCTGCCATCACATGTTGACAGGTCAAATGTCTGTATACCAATCTCATTTTGCCTCATCATCATCAAATTTGAAGAAATTTGGCAACTCCTGCTTTCCCACCCAAACATTAGCTCCGACATGAAAGAACCATCATTGGACTCTGACACCCTGGACTCGTAACATTCATGTGAATTAATATTCTTACCTTTGCTTTTTTTCTGGTCTGTTATTCTTAGTTGGAAAACTCTTTTCTTTCCTATCTCCTTCTCAAGTGATTTTGTGTGTATATGTCATTGCAATGACCATCCCCCAGGTTTGAATATGTGAACAAAGGATAATTCCAATTTGATCCAAAAGAGAATTTGCTGTGAGTCACTTTAAAATTGACTTCACAAAGAGAGAGTTTGAAGAAATACGCCACAGTTTATTTCAAAAATTAAAACACCTCTGCTGGCAGACAGACAGACAACAACAAAGAGTTCTATTTGCCTCTCTCTCCTGTCCATAACAGCTGATAGAACCTCTTATTCAGCTTGTGTTTATATATTTTACATATCATTGTAGAGTAAATAGGTAACCTCAGAAGATAAATCACTGAATATTTAGGTTCTACAGAGTGAGGATATTGTGAAGTGGGACAAAACATTCAATACTGGAGATTGAGTGTTTTTCTATTTTGACTTTCGATGCTCAGTCGGTAATTCAGAATGAAGCATGACCCAGGTCAGCAGGAGCAGCAGCAGGACAGGGCAAAATCTGCTTTGCCTAAAGTCTGACTTCATAGGGTTAGAAATAATTATCATCTGACACAACGGATATTTTTAAGAGGATTTTGTTTATCTGAACTTTTATCTGGTGCTTTGGATTATGTGGATATGCAAGATTAATTAATGTACCATTTGAATTATTTACATTGTTTTAATTTACAGACTACTCTCTTTTTTAAGATGGGCATTTTTTAAAGTCTATATACATATCCAAGTCAATTCTTTGTCATGCATAGATATTATAAATTTAGTTGACGTAGCAATTATAATAAACCAGTGTTAAATTCAAGTAGTGACATCAAGACACACAAGGATGTATTAAGACACCAGGTTGGTCAAAGAGGTAGGTTTTAAGGAACAAAGAACAAAGAACAGTACAGCACAGGAAACAGGCCCTTCGGCCCTCCAAGCCTGTGCCGCTCCTTGGTCCAACTAGACCAATCGTTTGTATCCCTCCATTCCCAGGCTGCTCATGTGACTATCCAGGTAAGTCTTAAACGATGTCAGCGTGCCTGCCTCCACCACCCTACTTGGCAGCGCATTCCAGGCCCCCACCACCCTCTGTGTAAAAAACGTCCCTCTGATGTCTGAGTTATACTTCGCCCCTCTCAGCTTGAGCCCGTGACGCCCCGTGATCGTCACCTCCGACCTGGGAAAAAGCTTCCCACTGTTCACCCTATCTATACCCTTCATAATCTTGTATACCTCTATTAGATCTCCCCTCATTCTCCGTCTTTCCAAGGAGAACAACCCCAGTCTACCCAATCTCTCCTCATAGCTAAGACCCTCCATACCAGGCAACATCCTGGTAAACCTTCTCTGCACTCTCTCCAATGCCTCAACGTCCTTCTGGTAGTGCGGCGACCAGAACTGGACGCAGTACTCCAAATGCGGCCTAACCAGCGTTCTATACAGCTGCATCATCAGACTCCAGCTTTTATACTCTATACCCCGTCCTATAAAGGCAAGCATACCATATGCCTTCTTCACCACCTTCTCCACCTGTGTTGCCACCTTCAAGGATTTGTGGACTTGCACACCTAGGTCCCTCTGTGTTTCTATACTCCTGATGACTCTGCCATTTATTGCATTACTCCTCCCTACATTATTTCTTCCAAAATGCATCACTTCGCATTTATCCGGATTAAATTCCATCTGCCACCTCTCCGCCCAATTTTCCAGCCTATCTATATCCTGCTGTATTGCCCGACAATGCTCTTCGCTATCCGCAATTCCAGCCATCTTTGTGTCATCCGCAAACTTGCTGATTACACCAGTTACACCTTCTTCCAAACACTAAAGGAGGAGAGGAAAGGTAATACGCTTAAGGGGCAAATTCCAGAGATTAGGGCTTAATCGCCTGAAAGCACAGCTGCCAATATAGCAAAGAAAGTAAGGGTGTGCAAGGAATCCATATTGAAGGCACATAGCCTTGGTTAACTACTTCTCCACTCAGGTCTCAGGTTTAAATGGTAATCCAGCCAATGTTACTATATTGAACACTCAGATCCCAGAGTGGAAACCGGCTCGCAAGTCCCAACTTTTACTTTTTATTTAGAGATGTGGATAAATAGAGTCACAGGACTGCCGATTAACTTTTAACAAAAGAATGTCTCATTTGGTAAACAAGAAAAGATTAACTATAATACATTCCTTCTTCACCCCCAGCTATACCTTCACAGATGGAAGTCTCACAACACCAGGTTAAAGTCCAACAGGTTTATTTGGTATCACGAGCTTTCGGAGAGCTGCTCCTTCATCAGGTGAGCGAAGAGTTCGGTTCACAAACAGGGCATATATAGACACAGACTTGATTGCAAGATAATGTTTGGAATGCGAGCCTTAACAGGTAATTAAGTCTCTACAGATGCAGACAATGTGAGTGGAGAGAGGATTAAGCACAGGTTAGAGAGGTGTGAATTGTCTCAAGCCAGGACAGTTCGTAGGATTTTGCAAGTCCAGGCCAAATGATGGGGGTTACATGTAGTGTGACATGAACCCAAGATCCCGGTTGAGGTCGTCCTCATGTATGCGGAACTTGGCTATCAGTTTCTGCTCAGCGATTCTGCGCTGTCGTGTGTCGTGAAGGCCGCCTTGGAGAACGCTTACCCGAAAATCGGAGGCTGAATGCCTGCTGAACATCTGCTGAAGTGTTCCCCGACAGGAAGGGAACACTCCTGCTTGATGATTGTCGAGTGGTGTCCATCCATCCATTGTCGTAGTGTCTACATGGTTTCATCTATGTACCAGGCCTCGGGACATCCTTTCCTGCAGCGTATCAAGTAGACAATGTTGGCCGAGTTGCAAGAGTATGTACTGTGTACCTGGTGGATGGTGTTCTCACGTGAGATGATTGCATCCGTGTCGATGATCCAGCATGTCTTGCAGAGGTTGCTGTGGCAGGGTTGTGTGGTGTCGTGGTCACTGTTCTCCTGAAGGCTGGGTAGTTTGCTGCGGACAATGGTCTGTTTGAGGTTGCGCAGTTGTTTGAAGGCAAGTAGTGGGGTGTGGGGATGCCCTTGGTGAGATGTTCATCTTCATCGATGACATGTTGAAGGCTCTGAAGAAGATGTCATAGTTTCTCCGCTCCGGTGAAGTGATGGATGACGGAGGGTACTCTGTCCACCCGTGTCCCATGTTTGTTTTCTGAGGAACATTTCATGTGTTCTCCACATCATGGCCTTCACAGATGTACAGCGACCTATTAGGATAACACAACTTACAGAAGATATCTTATACACTAATGTTCTCAATAAGTACACAGTCCATGTAAAGGCAGTGGTACGATCAAAGTCAGCATGGATTTGCAACAGGGAAATTATGCTTGGTGAATCTATTGGAATTTTTTGAGGATGTAACGAGTAGAGTTGACTGAGGAGAACTAGTGGATGTGGTTTATTTAGACTTTTAGAAGGCTTTCGACAAGATCTCAAATAACAGACTACGATGTAAAGTTAAAGCACATAGGATTGCAGGTAATGTCTTGAGATGGACAGAAAGCTGGTCAACAGATAGGAAGCAAAGAATTGGCATAATTGGGTCATTTTCTGATTGGCAGTCAGTGACTAGTGGGATTCCGCAGGGATCTGTGCTAGAACCCCAACAGTTCACATTATATATTAATGATTTGGAAGTGGGAACTGAATGTATTATCTCCAAATTTGCAGATGATACAAAGTTGAGTGGGAGGGTGAGCTGTGAGGAGGATGCAGAGATGCTTCAGCGTGATTTGGACAGGCATGTACATGGCAGATGCAGTACAATGTGGATGAATGTGAGGTTATACGCTTTGGTAACAGTAATAGGAGGACAGATTATTACTTGAATGGGTGTAAATTGAGAGAGAGTCCTCGTGCACCAGTCGCTGAAAATAAGCATGCAGTAGAGCAGGCAGTAAAGAAGGCAAATGGTTTGTTGGCCTTCATAGTGAAAGGATTTGAGTATAGGGATAGGGATGTTTTGCTGCAATTGTATAGGGCGTTGGTGAGGCCACACCTGGAGTATTGTGTGCAGTTTTGGTGTCCTCATCTGAGGAAGGATGTTCTTGCTATAGAGGGAGTACAGCGAAGGTTTACCAGGCTGATTGCTGGGATGGTAGGTCTGTCATATGAGGAGAGACTAAGTCGGTTAGGATTATATTCACTGGAGTTTAGAAGAGTGAGAGGGGATCTCATAGAAACTGATAAAATTCGAACAGAGTTAGACAGGGTAAATTCAGAAAGAATGTGCCCAATGATGGGGGAGTCCAGAACTAGTTTAGAAGAAGGGGTAAAACTTTGAGAACTGAGAAGAGGAAAAATTTCTTCATCAAGAGGGTGGTGAACGTATGAATGTATGTACTACCACAGAATGTAGTTGAGGCCAAAACATTGTCTGATTTCAAGAGGGGATCAGGATATTGAATTTGATGATCAGCCATGATCAAAATGAATGGCGGAGCAGGCTCAAAGGGCCGAATGGCCTACTCCTGCTTCTAGTTTCTATGTTTCTATGAAATCTTCTCTCAACAAGGCTGTCTGTTGGATACCTTCACCAAGACATCCATGGTTTCAACCTTTCATTTTGGTATTCCTCTGCCCTGGATAGCCATGTGCATTCAAGCTTCCACACAATCTCTCAGGTACCCAGACATACCAACAGTGCACGAGGTGCATCATAGACTGTATTAAAGTACCACCAACATGAGGATAACTTTGAATGTCTAACTTCTCACCAGCCAACTTCTCCAGGTCTGTACTTTGTTGCTCTGCCTTTAACTGGGAGCCTCACTATGCCCCTTTCTTTAATTTCAGTGAATAGTACTTTTTTCAACTTCCTGTTCTTTATCCCTTTGACTTCAGTTTTCCTGTGACCTTCCTCTTTTTATTTCCTGGTCTCTGGAACTATCTGTTCTTTAGCTTCTGAGACTTACTTTCTGCCCCTTACTCTATAGTCATGCCCGTGCCGGCAATTTTTGTGAAAAATGTCTTGTTTCTGGTTGATCTGGTTCCAAATTGAAAACAATTGCTTCTGCTTTTAAGTTTGTATTATGAGCCTCTGGTTGCTAAGCAACAGCTTAGTTTATTCAAACATCTGTAAATGCTTTTACATCATAAACCATGAATTACAATGCAGGCAAAGTTTAAAGTGAAACTAAATGCCACAGACTAGTAAGCGCCCATGTTTAATGTGAAGCAAAATTAAAGTTTTAACCTTTTCTTAGCACACAAATACAAAAAAAACTGAACACTATACCTTATTTTTAATACACAAGATACAAATATAAATTATTCAAACAATCTCTATTGCCCAACACAGTTGGCAGGAATGAGATGGTTCAAAGTGGGTAACCCCCACATCCACTTTGTCAGTCCAAGATCTAGTTTCCACCAAGCTGGAGAGTTAACATCTACTTCATAAGGACAGTTGCCAAATTTATGTAAAATCTGTAACATTGATTAAGTAACTGCGTGACAGACAAATGCAAATTCTTTGCCAATGTTGGCAGTCATATTGACCTGGTGGTCTCTGGTCCCGATTTATTTGCAATGAAAGTGATCAAGACTGATAGTTTCTAAGAAAATGTTATAAAATATGGAAGTAAATCATCTATCTGTCTGAAAGCAAAGTCTTACCAAAAGATGGCACTGTTGGTCCCAGTGCCAGTGTATTTTCAGGGAATCATGTGCCTCATTAGTAAAAATTTCTTTGCCCACAAGTTTCACGCCACTCCAGCAGCATGTTCCTCTGATTCTCCCGCCATCACTTAACTGCTGCTAATGGGGAGCTCCAGATAAACAGCTCCCTAGCATTCACCCACACTTGTTCCACAGTGACTGCAGGAGATGGCAGGCAAGAAGGCGGCACCCTCAGAGGGTGCTGGCTGCTTGAACGCTCATCTCTGAAATCGCCCTCGGAGGTGAAGGTGCCAGAAGGTTCACGTTTCTGTAGAGCTATTTCAAAGGCACTGCTGTGACTTCATGCCTGCACCCGTTGAATATCCATCCGCTGAAGGGGGAAGTCCCGGAGAGAGTGCTCGCTAATGACATGCAAATGTATTAAAATGAGCTTTCTGTGCTCCACCGGTGAAAGACCAGGAAGATCGCAACTCGGAAACTCGCTGGTGCGAAATTTGCTTTCCGGATTTTGAGCATGCGGGCCATTCCCACAGACGGAGAATGCGGGCCCCAAATCACCCCCAATGAAGGACTTTAATAAGGGAAGCTATGGATAGATTGCCTCCTAAGACAAAGCAAAGCATAGGTTTTAATTTAAAACTGCCGAACATTTTGATTGAAGTGAAGTCCACATGGAGTTTTAAGATGCTGAGAAGAAACAAAGCAAGTTCTACCAAAAGGTGTGTCAGATACCAGAACCAACAAAATGTCTCCACAACTAGGATAGATCCGACAAATCATCCTTGGAACCTCAAGTCTAGCAAATGTTCTACATTTTCAAGGCTGCAGCAAACAGACAGCTCTGCAAAAGACAAAAGGAAAACCCACAGGATACAGATTAAAGTAAAGCACCATTGCTAAGTGGTCCCTATGCTGTTGCAGTTTGGGCTCCTTCACCCTCATTTTACTGGGCCGTTGATACAGCTTTTGACTGAAATAGTGAGGAGTTCTGTCTTGGTATAATAAGTGGAAATACAGTTGAATTACATGAACTCACTTATTTCAGTTTGAATAGCCTCCACTCACAGGCTGTCAATTATAGTCAGGACAAGAACACGGTGGAATGTATGGAGTATAACGTAAACTTTTCAGACCTTAACTAAATGTCATATGCCTGACTAATCAGAACTGATCAAAGTTTATTGACCTGAAAGGTCAACCCTGTTTCTCTGCAGATGCTGGCTAATTTGCAGAGTATTTCTGGCATTTTCTGTTTGATTTCATATTTCCAGCAATGCAGTCGTTTATTTTCATAATCAAAATAGCTTTTTGCTTCAACTCACTGATCTTCATATCAAAGTACCTGACTCAGGTTCTGCAGAATCCCTGCCCCATCACTTAACCCTAACTCAGGCAAATCATGTTTTAATCTAAAGGATGAGGCAGCCACAATCTTAAAGTCATAGAGATCTTCAGTATAGAAAAAGACCCTTCAGCTCATACGTCCGCACCGGTCAAAGGCAAACCAGCCAACTATTCTAATCCCAATTCCCAGCACTTGTTCCACAGCCTTGTATACTTTGGCAACGCAAGTGTCCATCTAAATGCTTCTTAAATTTTATGAGGGTCTCTGCCTCCGCCACATTTTCAGACAGTGCGTTCTAGATTCCAACTACCCCTCTAAACCTCTTACATAAAAGCAAAACACTGCAGATGCTGGATTCTGAAACAAAAACAGAATATGCTGGAAAATTTCAGCAGGTCTGACAGTATCTGTGGAGAGAGAATAGAGCCAATGTTTCGAGTCTGGATGATCCTTCGTCAGAGCTTCGGGTCATCCTGACTCAAAATGTTGGCTCTATTCTCTCTCCAAAGATGCTGTCAGACTTGCTGAGATTTTCCAGCATTTTCTGTTTTTGCCTCTAAACCTCTTGCCCCTGACCTTAAGTCTATGCTGTGGAGATGACGGCGTTGGACTGGGGTAAACACAGTAAGGAGTCTAACAACACCAGGTTAAAGTGCAACAGGTTTATTTGGTAGCAAACGCCACTAGCTTTTGGAGCGCTGCTCCTTCGTCAGATGAGTGGGAGATCTGCTAACAAACAGCAAACAGGGCATATAAAGACACAAACTCAATTTACAGAATAATGAATAATGATTGGAATGCGAGTCTTTACAGCTAATCAAGTCTTAAAGGTACAGACAATGTGAGTGGAGAGAGCATTAAGCACAGGTTATCCTGTGTTATCCTGTGTTTGTTAGCAGATCTCCCACTCACCTAACGAAGGAGCAGTGCTCCGTAAGCTAGTGGCGTTTGCTACCAAATAAACCTGTTGGACTTTAACCTGGTGGTGTTAGACTCCTTAAGTCTATGCCCCATGGTCATTGATCCCTCCACCAAAGGGAAAGGTTTCTTCCTGTCTACTCTATCTATGCCCCTCATACTTTTATACATCTCAATCATGTCCCACCTCAATCTCCTCTGCTCCTAGGAAACAACTCGAGTCTTTGCAATCTCTCTTCATAATTAAAACTCTCCAGCCCAGGCAACATCCTGGTAAATCTGCTCTGCACCCTTTCCTGTGTTACCACATCTATAATGTGGATTCCGGAACTGCACACAATGCTCTGATTGTGGCCTAACAAATGTTTTTTTATATAGTTCCAGCAAAACCTCCCTGCTCTTAAACTCTATGCCTTGGCTAATAAAGGCAAGTATATCACATGCCTTCTTAATCACTTTATCCACCTATCTTACTTCCTTAAGAGACCAGTGTACATGTACACCAAGTTCCCTCTGATCCTCTGTGCTTCCCAGGGTCCTGCCGTTCATCATGTACTCCCTTGTCTTGTCTGTTCTGCCCAAGTGCATCACCTCATACTTATCCAGATTGAATTTCATTTGCCACTGATCAACCCAACTGAACGTAATCTAATCTATGGCTATCCTCCTCACTCCTTACCACCCTATCAATTTCCATATCATCCACGAACCTACTGATCAACCCTTCTACATATAAATCACAACACTGACCCCTGTGGCACCCCATTTGACACAGCCTTCCTGTTTGAAAAACATTCCTTGACTATCACCCTCTGCTTCCTGCCACTCAGTTAATTCTGGATCCAATTTGCCTAATTTGCTTGGATCCCATGGACTCTTACCTCTGCTATCAGTCTCCCATGTTGGACCTTGTCACAGGCTGTGCTGAAGCCCAGGAAGACTACGTCAAATGCACTGTCCTCATCTATACACCTGATCACCTCTACGAAAAATTCAATCAAGTTGGTCAGACATAATCTCCCCTTAACAAAACCATGTTAACTGTTCTTGATTAATCCTTGTCTCTCCAAATGCAGATTAATTCTGTTTCTCAGAATTGCTTCCAATAGTTTCCCCTCCACTGAGGGTAGAGTGACTGGCCTGTAGTTTCCTGGTTTATCCCTTCCTCCCTTCCTGAATAATGGCATCACATCGGCTGTCCTCCAGTACCTCTCCTGTGGCCAGTGAGGAATTGAAAATTATTGCCAGCAGCCCTGCTATTTCCTCCCTTGCCTCACTCAATAGCCTGGAATACATTTCATCCGGCCCTGGAGGTTTATCTACTTTTAAGACTGCCAGACCACTCAGAACCTTCTCTCCGTCTATGTTAATTTCTTTAATTGTATCACATACCTACTCCCTGATTTTTATACCCACTTCTTCTGTCTTACTAGTGAACACTGACACCAAGTATTCACTGAGAATCCTACCTACGTCCTCCAGCTTCACACACAAATTACCACTGTGGTCCTTAATGGTCTCTTTTCTATTCTTTCTCTAGTTATCCTTTTACCCTTAAACAACTTGTTAAACAAACAACTTAAGATTTTCCTTTATTCCACCTGCCAGTATCCTTTCATGTCCCCTTTTTGCTCTCCTAATTTTAAGTTCCCTCTTGAACATTCTATTCTGCTCTTAGGGCTTCTGCTATTTTGAGCCCTCGATGTCTGCCATAAGCCTCTCCTTCTCTCTTTATCCAATGCTATATATCCCTCGATATCCAAGGTTCACTTAATTTGTTGGTCCCACCCTTTTTCTTTATTGGAACATGTTGGCCCTGTACTCTGTCTATTTCCTTCTTGAATGTGACCCAGTGTTCTGACACAGATTTACCTAAGAGTGTCTGCTGCCCACTCTGGCCAAATCATATCTGACCTTGTTAAAATCAGCCTTCCCCCAGTTTAGAACCTTGATTTCTAGCCCCTCCTTGTCCTTTTCCATTACAGGCTTGAATCTAAAGGAGTTATGATCATTTTCTGCAAAATGGCCACCCACTGATACTTCAACAACTCGCACAGCTTCATTACCTAAAATTAAGTTCAGTACCGCCCCCTGTTTTGCAGGACCTTCTAATTACTGACTTGAAAAGTTCTCCTGGATGCATTTTAAGAACTCTGGCCCCTCTAAACCTTTCACACTATGACTACTCCAGTTAATGTTGGGGAAGTTGAAATCCCCCACTATCACTACCCTATTACTTTTGCTCTTCTCTGAAACGTGTAGGGGTTTTTTTTATTGAGGGAGTGTGATTTTTTAAAGCAACAAAGTCCTAAATAGACATTTAGGATTTTATTTTATTTCATCTCAAATGAGTACTGAGGTCTGTCCATAGTGGATAATGGGTGAGTTGGCATGGAAGGTATAAAGGCAAAGGGGGCATGAATTACCATGAGTTAGCACCAAGTTGGCATAGGGGCTAAAAAGGGATGTGGGGATGGGTAAAGAAGCATAGGTTGACATTGAGGATATAAGGGGTCATGGGAGTGTATGGGGAGTATCATATAGCGTGGGTTGGCATGGATGGGGCTTGGGGAATGTGTGGGAGATGGGTGGGATAAGGGGTTGAGGGCTGTTTTTGTTTGCTAGTCTTGTTTACAACTGGGACAAAATGTCAGAGCACTAAGGCTGTCCTTTCAGACAGTTCACCTCTGCACCTGGCACCCTCTGTGGCCGTCACCGCACTATTTCCAAGGTCAGCAGGCATGACTCATGTTAACATCTGACACCCACGGGAATGAAAATCAGATCATCCGGGCCACTTTCTCCCAACTCTGCGCTCCCAACTTGGGGGCAAGGATTCAGCCCACAATCTTCCAAAAAGTCAAATTAACTTTCCAATATCCTGCAATGAACCCAACCCCTGGACATACACCAGATTGGGATTATTAAAAATTGCATTTTCATTGGAACAGTCCCCTTATCAATTTCCTTAAGGAGCTTTTAAGTGATAGAAATTGGAGGTGAGCAGATTTCCTATTTTCTCCCCTCCACTACCTATTTGAAAATTCTAAATTGTTCCAGAAGCATTGGGATCCTGAAACAATCTCCATGGCCAGCCGTAATTTTCAAATTGCTCACGGATCGGGACCTGAACCTGCGAGCATTTGAAAACTCCATAATATTTAAATGGAAGAGAAAGGGTGCCCTTCTAACTGTACTCACCATTCCCCAACAACAACCCACACCAAAACATACACACGAGTTAGTGGGTCTTCTCCAATTAATTTTGGATCTTCCTAATCCAAAGAAATGTATGAAAATGTGCTTTGATATAAATTTTTGGAAATTGTGAAAAAAAATTAAAATAACACACTTAATGCAAAGAATAATAGTGAAGTTGCTGGAGCCAATCTTGTCCCAAATTGATTGGGGGCACACAGCCATCTCTTCTGATCAGATTATCTTACAGGGCAAATAAAGTTTCCTCAAATAACTAAATGATGACCATATCAGCGTGTAACAGTAAACATCTAAATGCATATCTTGCTATGTATTTAGTGCAAAATATTGCATAAAAAATAGTCTCTGGTTCAATCATGCTGAACTATACAATAATAGAAATGTTCTCATTATTCATCAATAGCAGAAGAGCACATATTGAAACTGAAGAGTCAAAATTAAAACAAGGCGGACAATTCAACCTAGTGGACCACATTAAGTGACCAGAGAAAGCTCTGTCCAATCAAGTGAAACAGTGATATTCCATAGTTAGTCCACTCCACATTAGAGTAATTGGATCTCAAAGATAGGAGATTGGCCATGTGAATGCAAACATTTTTATATCAAATACAGTCTAGCTTGTGCTAAGGCAATGGTATTATGTTGGATAGCTAAGTCCCATAGCTTAATGCTGTTGAGATAGTTAAATTAGCAAGATATGTTTGAATTTATGTCTGTAATGTATCTACATGAACTTTACATAATAAAGATGTAGGTTGTCAATCCGCAGCATGTGGACTACAGCGATTCAAGAAGGCAGCTCACCACCAGCTTCTCAAGGGTAACTACGGATGGGCAATAAATGCTGGCTAGCCAGCAACACCCATGTCCCACGAATGAATTAAAAAAAATGTCTGCTGCAATTTGTGTGACTTTCACTATCGGAAATAATGTCATATGAATCAGCAAGAAGCATGAATATAGCAACTGGAGAAAGGCTTGGGAACAATACATGTTAGTTAAATATTTCAGGTGGCAAGAGAATTGTGTGGAAAACATGACTGATATTTGGTGTACCAATTTCTTGGTTTAAAATATCAAGGTGACATTAACCTCTCTGAGGAATCCAGAAATTTATAAACTCTGCTGAACATTTCCATAACGGGAATTACATGGGCGGAGAGTCAAGGAAGGTTGAGACCTTTTAATGTTTTATCATCAGGAGGCAAGTGTGTACATGGGAGAGTTGTTGAAATGGATTTCATTTGTGTAATGGGCCTCAAACCTGAATTTAGACTTTCATAGTTGGTGTTGTATGCAGTGTCAAACAATATTGTCAAACAAATGAGCTCTGTGAAGATGGCGAACTAGAAAGAGAAGTGCAAATATTTTACAATTTTTTTCTGCTTAAAACCCAATAAAACACGATTTGTACTTATAACAAAGCAAACATTATCTTGTGTGGAATTAATACTTTAGTTTTATGTTAAAAAAAGTATGTTGCTTGTTGTTCCTGAAAGAACTGGAGTACGGAACGAGTTCGATATGAACACATGGAATAAAAAACACTGACAAATGCAACACATTTTCTTTACAAAATCTATATTTTAAACTTTGATGAACATCTTAACTAAAATACTATAATTAATATATAAACCATGCAAGGCTTGCACTATTAGCCTTATTATTGCCTGCTCGAGATTTCAAAGGTGAAATTAAATTGTACAGTTACAAGTATACATAGTGACAAGTAAAAGGTTAATCTGTTAGGAGAATCTGATCTTATGATCTGATCGCATGCAGTACCTACCAAATTATGATCACAGTGCTGAGAAACATGAATTGAAATATTGTCCAAAGCGAAAAATAATTTGCATCATCGTTGCTCTAGAAGAAGATATTTAACTTTGAGATTAATTTAATTCGATAGCTTTTAAAGGAGCTCCATGGGAAGCATAAAAAAATGAAACTAACATAATTTGTTTTTCCAGCAACTCCACCAGTCAATGGCTCTATTCTGTTTGTTAGCAGTAAACATTACAGGATATACGCAGCATCTCAATGCTTTCTATCTTTTTTAATGAAAGTACTGGTTTTATTAGTTTGGTGTGTAAAGCGACACTTTTAATTTTAGCCATAAGGGAGCCCGACCTGTTTCTAAAGAAAGCTGATGTATTGAATACCGTGCTGTAACAATGCAGTGATAGATATACTGAAATCATAAATAAGACAACATCAGGACATCCCAAAATGTTTTAAAGCAAGTTGAACTACTTTAAAAGTGTAGTCACTGCAGCAGCCAGTTTGAGCAGAGACGGTCCCACAGATAGTAATGTAATAAATGATCAACAATCTGCTTTCTAAAGATGTTAGTTGAGGGATAAGTATTGGTCAGGACACGAACACTTTCCTCATCATGAAAAAAGAACAAAAAACCTTTTAAAACTGAAGTGCAATGATTCTCTACATGATCAATATTACCATAATAAAATTTAACTTCCATAGCCAAAATAGTATGGTAGTAAAACTGACATGACCTTTACAAATAGAGGATGGATTAAAGGAAAACAATGCAAGTATGGTTTTAGCTCCTTCTTGTGGTTATAAGTAAAAGTCTGCTACTCCAGTTCATTTCACTAAACCTTCCTTTATATCCTCTGGTTCTGAACTAGGTGGGAGCTCCAAAAATACCGAAACAAATGAGTATAATTCATAAGTCAAGATTTCAATGCAGCACTGAAGCACAATGGTTAGATGTCATTGAGAATTATTGTATGTTTTATGTAAATTTGAGTAACAAAATAACGGCGTGAATTTTACATTCAGGCTGCACATGAAGTTGGCGCGGGAGGGGGCAGATATGAAACCCCCTCCCACCTGAGATCACATTGTTAACATGATATTATGCTGGCTGGCCAATTAACAGCCACGCAGTGTGAAATACACTCAGTGAAAGACTCAGCACTGCAAAGGAAGGACGGGAAGCGGGTGTCCAGCAAAGGGAATGTGCGAGCTGGCAATTCCAAAGTGCTCCCTCAGGGGGACTGCCATTGTGGAGCCATCTAAGTGAGCTCTGGATCTATATTTAAAAAATATTCAGGGGGTAAACTACACTACGAGTATCTCGGCAGCACAATCATACATAGACCTCAGTCCCCAGACACATTTGTTAACTTTATTTCAGCCCTGACCTTCATCCCATCCTTAGTCGAGGTTGTAGCTAAAGCAAAAAGGCTGTTTGACCAATAGCCCAACCCCCATCTATAATGACAGACGGGCAACGTAAAATCCCAATCAACTGCTGTTTAATTCATTTAAATTGGTTCTTGCTCATCAGTGGGCGCACTTCCAACTCACACCTGCACCCACCGACAGAAATATTACACGAGGATGCGATGACACCAGGACATACGCGCTACATTTTCTCACGTGATTTAATGCGCTTCCAGATCGGGAACATGCCCACCCGAGCAACATAGAATTCTGGCCCAAGGTAGCAAGATATCTGCTCACTTGTAACCAACAACAAAGAAAAATCCTTTTTTAGCACTTCCCCTGACTCAGTTGGTAGTATTTATGCTTGAGTCAGGGACCCTCTCGAACTTAAAGAAGTAATAAACTGGACCAACATTTCAAGTGGTGTACCAAAGTGCTGTACTGTCATATTTTCAGGTGTGATATTAAATTGGAAATCTATTGTAAACAATCCCAGTGTAGACTTCCCTGCCCGTGCTGTCTGATATGTGGGCAGAGGTGGGGATTTACCGTGTCAGATACCTGCCAAATTCCTGGTGTCGCTACAGATTGGACATCAAAATGCAGATGGGTCATAATGATGTTCAATAATTTGGGCGGAAGTCTCAGCAGAGATGATAAAATGCCAGCACAGAAAATATTAGTTAGTTTAAAGAAAGGAGGGGAATTCTCCCAGTGTCATAACCCACATTTTGAAAAGAGGGAAAATAGGTTAACTGGTCAGTCAGTCATTTAGTTGATGTGAATTTGCTATACAGGTCTGTTGTTGTGTTTGCCTACTCATGTGACAATCATTCAAAAGTAATCAATTGGTTCTGAAATGTTTCGGGGATGGTGAGGTTCTATAAAAATGCAATTGCTTTCAGTACATAGAACATAGAACATAGAAAGCCACAGCACAAACAGGCCCTTTGGCCCACAAGTTGCGCCGATCACATCCCCACCTCTAGGCCTATCTATAGCCCTCAATCCCATTAAATCCCATGTACTCATCCAGAAGTCTCTTAAAAGACCCCAACGAGTTTGCCTCCACCACCACCGACGTCAGCCGATTCCACTCACCCACCACCCTCTGAGTGAAAAACTTACCCCTGACATCTCCTCTGTACCTACCCCCCAGCACCTTAAACCTGTGTCCTCTCGTAGCAACCATTTCAGCCCTTGGAAATAGCCTCTGAGAGTCTACCCTATCCAGACCTCTCAACATCTTGTAAACCTCTATCAGGTCACCTCTCATCCTTCGTCTCTCCAGGGAGAAGAGACCAAGCTCCCTCAACCTATCCTCATAAGGCATGCCCCCCAATCCAGGCAACATCCTTGTAAATCTCCTCTGCACCCTTTCAATGGCTTCAACATCTTTCCTGTAATGAGGTGACCAGAACTGCGCGCAGTACTCCAAGTGGGGTCTAACCAGGGTCCTATAAAGCTGCAGCATTATCTCCCGACTCCTAAACTCAATCCCTCGATTAATGAAGGCCAGTACGCCGTACGCCTTCTTGACCGCATCCTCCACCTGCGAGGCCGATTTAAGAGTCCTATGGACCCGGACCCCAAGGTCCTTCTGATCCTCTACACTGCTAAGAATGGTACCCTTCATATTATACTGCTGCTTCATCCCATTGGATCTGCCAAAATGGATCACCACACACTTATCCGGGTTGAAGTCCATCTGCCACTTCTCCGCCCAGTCTTGCATTCTATCTATGTCTCGCTGCAACTTCTGACATCCCTCCAAACTATCCACAACACCACCTACCTTGGTGTCGTCAGCAAACTTACCAACCCATCCCTCCACTTCCTCATCCAGGTCATTTATGAAAATGACAAACAGCAAGGGTCCCAGAACAGATCCCTGGGGCACTCCACTGGTCACTGACCTCCATGCAGAGAAAGACCCCTCCACAGCCACTCTCTGCCTTCTGCAGGCAAGCCAGTTCTGGATCCACAAGGCAACAGCCCCTTGGATCCCATGCCCTCTCACTTTCTCAAGAAGTCTTGCATGGGGGACCTTATCGAACGCCTTGCTGAAGTCCATATAGACCACATCCACCGCTCTTCCTTCGTCAATGTGTTTGGTCACATTTTCAAAGAACTCAACCAGGCTCGTAAGGCACGACCTGCCCTTGACAAAGCTGTGCTGACTACTTTTGATCATACTAAACTTCTCTAGATGATCATAAATCCTGTCTCTCAGGATCCTCTCCATCAACTTACCAACCACTGAGGTTAGACTCACCGGTCGGTAATTTCCCAGGCTGTCCCTGTTCCCTTTCTTGAATATAGGGACCACATCTGCAATCCTCCAATCCTCCGGAACCTCTCCCGTCTCCATCGACATGAAAATAAATAATACTTCTTCTATTAGCTATCTGCATTAACCGTATTAGTTTCTCTTACTAAAAATCACAAAAGCACTAAGTCATTGAAAGAGGAGTTTAACATATTAGTTAGCTTCACTCCTTGTTGAACCATTAGTCTGTTGCTGGAATTTGTCTATCTGTCTATCTGTCAGTGGAGTTATTGTATTGGGGGGACTTGGGCTGGTTTAGGGATGATTTTCATCTCAGTTCAGAATGTAACAGATCTGTAAAAGGAACAGAGACTTGTAACATGAGCTTCCAATCTTGTCACACAATACCTTCATTTCTGATGATCTTTGGAAAGTTGTAGGCAGGCCAATCCTGAAACAGGTGGGAATTTGATATGATATTTACATTTTGATATTCAAATGCTGAGGGACTGGCATCATAATGCCTCTCATGCCTTTTCCCAGTCTGTGCACCAGTGCCAGGTGAAAGTCATACCCATACATTTTAGTGCAACTGGAGTTGATTGATCAGTTGAAATGTCATTTAAAGGGCATAGTATGGAGATTAAATGAACATTTTTAATGAAACCTCAGTGCAGATTTTCTTATATCTGCTCTTTTGTTTTATTCCTAACGTCTGTTATGATGGGGTGCTAATTGACTAGACTGTATTTGTCCTGCTTTTTGTGGCCAGGACATACCTGGGCAATTTTCTACACTGTCAGCTAGATGCCTGTATTGTGACTGTACTTGAACAGCTTGGCTGGGGGCACCACTAGTTCTAATGCGAATATCTTCAGTAATGCTGCCAGGATGTTGTCAGGGCTCATAACCATAGCAGTATCCAATGCTTTCAGCCATTTCCTGACATCATGTGGAGTGAAGGCTGACATCTGTGAGGTTGGGGACTTCAAGAGGAGGCCAGGGTGGATCATCCATTTGGCACTTCTCACTGAAGTTTGTTGCAAATGGTTCAGCCGTATCTTTTGCATTGATGTTCTGAGTTCCTCCATCATTGAGAATGAGGACATTTGTGGAGCCTCTTCCTACAATTATCTGTTTAATTGTCCAACAGCATTCACAACTGAATGTGACAGGACTGCAGAGCTTTGGTCTGTTCCGTTGCTTGTAGGATTGCTTAGCACTGTCTTTTATATGCTGCTTCTACTGATTCACGTGCAGCATGCATATTGGGGAAAAGGTGAGGGAATGAGACTCAGTGGGCCCGATTTTACCATTTTGATTCTAAGTGCTGGGCGGACTTTAATCTGGGAGTGTTTCAAAATTGACTTTTAGACCCGTTCTCCGGTGCCCCCACACGCACTCTGCCTGAAAAAATATCAGCGATTCTGAATCGCGCTGCACAAGCCTGTGGGTGGGGCTTAACGCAACCAAACTCCTGCAGCTCCGATCGGAGCCTTCAATTGCGCATGCGCAGTTAAAAAAAACAGAAAAACGCTCCCCTGCCACATCACTGCCGGCCCAGATAATGCCTCTCCCTGGCCCCCACAGTCATTGCCCCACCCCCACAACATTACATCCTTATCCCCCAACCCCCCCGCTACCTAGACCAATCGCAGCCCCCTGCACCCCTTCCCCCCACCAGAGAGCCAGCTGACCCGCTTCCCTCACCCCCACCAGAGAGCAATCTGACCAATTTGGCCATGCTAAAGTAAAAAACAAAATGGCCTTAGTGTCCTGAGATGCGTAGGTTAGAGGGATTAGTGGGTAAATCTGTAGGGATATGGGGGAAGGGCCTGGGTGGGATTGTGGTCGGTGCAGACTCGATGGGCCGAATGGCCTCTTTCTGTACTGTAGGGATTCTATGATTTCTATGACCCGCCTCCCTCCCCCCCATCAGAGAGCCATCTGACCCGCCTCGCTCCCCCTCCCCCACCACCAGTCTGAATCAGAGAGCCGCCGGAAGCTCTGAACTTACCTCCTCAGAAGATGGAGCGCCCGAATCGGACCTTTGCGGACCATGTCTGTTTCGTGCCAAATCTGGACGGGCGAACGTGGTGATAAAGGGGGAAGTGCTGGTAAAGTCCAGCCCAGTAATTCAATTTAAATGCATTCAAATGCATTTAAATTTGCCGTCACGACCGTTTCAGGCGCTGTCCCGATTGCTGCCATTTTCAGCCATTGGTAAAGGGGGAATGGCCATGGAGGCGGTCGTGGATCATGCTACTTGCCTCACGTTCGACTTTACCAAATTTTCACGCACAATTTTACCAAGTTTTTACGCCCGCAAATGGGCGCAACTTGATGGTAAAATCAGGCCCATGGTGAGTCACACTTGCAGAGGGCTGACACAGACACGACAGGCCAAATAGTCTCCTTCTGTTCTGTAACTATCAATGATCCTATCATTCTACTCCTGTGTTGAAGCTTCACCAGGATGGCATCAAACTTTTAGGTATGCCTGATCCTGCTCCTAGCATGCTCTCCTGCACTCGTCATTGAATGAGTGTTAAGTACATGGCTTGTTGATAATGGCAGAATGAGGGATATGCTAGGCCATGAGGTTCCGTTTGTAAACAATTCTGCTGCTGTTTTATTTTCATCATAGGACATGGGCGTCGCTGGCTTACCAGTATTTATTGCCCATCCCTAGTTGCCTGAGGGCAGTTGAGAATGAACCACATTGCTGTGGCTCTGGAGTCACATATAGCCAGACCAGGTAAGGATGGCAGATTTCCTTCCCACATTAGTGAACCAGATGGGTTTTTCCGACAATTGGCAATGATTTCGTAGTCATCAGTAGATTCTTAATTCCAGATATTTTTACTGAATCCAATTTCCACCACATGCCATGGTGGGATTCGAACCCGGGTCCCCAGAACATTAGCTGAGTTTCTGGATTAATAGTCAAGTGATATTACACTAGGCCATCACCTCTCTATGTTGGTGACCCACAGTGCCTCATTGATTTCCAGTTTTGAGCTGCTGGATCTGTTCTGAATCTATCCCATTTAGCATGGTAGGAGTGCCACATGACATGATGGAGGGCATCCTCAGCGTAGGGACAGGATGTTATCTCTACAAGGACTGTGCAGTCCTACCAATGATGTGGAGATGCCGGCATTGGACTGGGGTAAGCACAGTAAGAAGTCTCACAACACCAGATTAAAGTCCAACAGGTTTATTTAGCAGCACAAGCCACAAGCTTTTGGAGCACTGCCCCTTCATCAGGTGAGTGGGAGTTGTGTTCACAAACAGGGCATATATAGACACAAACTCAATTTACAAGATAATGGTTGGAATGCGAGTCTTTACAGGTAATCAAGTCTTAAAGTCTTAAACCTTTAAGACTTGATTACCTGTAAAGACTTGCATTCCAACCATTATCTTGTAAATTGAGTTTGTGTCTATATATGCCCTGTTTGTGAACACAACTCCCACTCACCTGATGAAGGGGCAGTGCTCCAAAAGCTTGTGGCTTGTGCTGCTAAATAAACCTGTTGGACTTTAATCTGGTGTTGTGAGACTTATTACAGTCTTACCAATACAGTCATGGACACATTTATGAAGAGTACACTGGAGAGAGTGAAGTCAAGTTGGTTTTTTCCTCTTGTTGATTCACCGGCTGCAAGCCCAGTCTCGGAGATATGCCCTTTAAGCTTCAAACAACTTTGGTAGTATTGCTACTGAGCCACGCTTGGTGATATACATTGAAGTCCCCCACTCAGAGTACATTCTGTGCCCTTTCCTCCCTTAAGCATCACCTGGAAGAGATACTAATACAGGGAACCTATAGTTTACCATTGCTTTCCCATGGCAATGCCTTAGCCAATCAGAGTTGACTTAGCAACCAATTAGCACCCCCTTTCTCCTCTGGTATAAATTGTTGGGATGTTTTGAAATTTGGCATTCATGTGCTTGTCCTGCTGAGTGTAAGGTAATATTAATGATTTGGATGAGAACATAGGAGGCATGGTTAGTACATTTGCAGATGACACCAAGATTGTTGACATAGTGGACAGTGAAGAAGGTTATCTCAGATTACAACGGGACCTTGATCAATTGGGTCAGTGGGCTGATGAATGGCAAATGGAGTTTAATTTAGATAAATGTGAGGTGATGCATTTTGGTAGATTGAACCAGGGCAGGACTTACTCAGTTAATGGTAGGGTATTGGGGAGAGTTACAGAACAAAGAGATCTAGGGGTACAGGTTCATAGCTCCTTGAAAGTGGAGTCACAGGTGGACAGAGTGGTGAAAAAGGCATTCAGCATGCTTGGTTTCATTGGTCAGAACATTTAATACAGGAGTTGGGACATCTTGTTGAAGTTGTACAAGACATTGTAAGGCCACGCTTGGAATACTGTATACAGTTCTGGTCATCCTATTATAGAAAGGATATTATTAAACTAGAAAGAGTGCAGAAGTGATTTACTAGGATGCTACCAGGACTTGATGGTTTGCGTTATAAGGAGAGGCTTGATAGACTGGGACTTTTTCTCTGGAGCGTAGAAGGCTGAGGGATGATCTTATAAGGGTCTATAAAATAATGAGGGGCATAGATCAGCTAGAAAGTCAATATCTTTTCCCAAAGGTAGGGAAGTCTAAAACTAGAGGGCTTAGGTTTAAGGTGAGAGGGGAGAGATACAAAAGTGTCCAGAGGGGCAATTTTTTCACACAAAGGGTGGTGAGTATCTGGAACAAGCTGCCAGAGGTAGTAGTAGAGGAAGGTACAATTTTGTCTTTTAAAAAGTGTTTAGACAGTTACATGGATAAGATAGGTATAGAGGGATATGGGCCAAATGCGGGTAATTGGGACTAGCTTAGGGGTTAAAAAAAAAGGGCGGCATGGACAAGTTGAGCCGAAGGGCCTGTTTCCATGCTGTAAACCTCGATGATTCTATGCTCTGGTTTCCTCCCATATTCCAAGGTATGCAGATTAGGTGGATTGGCCATATTAAATTGTCCCTTAGAGCCCAAAGATGTGTAGGTTAGGTGAATTGTTAAATACAGTAAGAAGTTTAACAACACCAGGTTAAAGTCCAACAGGTTTATTTGGTAGCAAAAGCCACACAAGCTTTCGAGGCTCTAAGCCCCTTCTTCAGGTGAGTGGGAATTCTGTTCACAAACAGAATTTATAAAGACACAGACTCAATTTACATGAATAATGGTTGGAATGCGAATACTTACAACTAATCCAGTCTTTAAGAAACAAAACAATGGGAGTGGAGAGAGCATCAAGACAGGCTAAAAAGATGTGTATTGTCTCCAGACAAGACAGCCAGTGAAACTCTGCAGGTCCACGCAACTGTGGGAGTTACAAATATTGTGACATGAACCCAATATCCCGGTTGAGGCCGTCCTTGTGTGTGCGGAACTTGGCTATCAGTTTCTGCTCAGCGACTCTGCGCTGTCGTGTGTCGCGAAGGCCGCCTTGGAGAACGCTTACCCGAATATCAGAGGCCGAATGCCCGTGACCGCTGAAGTGCTCCCCAACAGGAAGAGAACAGTCTTGCCTGGTGATTGTCGAGCGGTGTTCATTCATCCGTTGTCGCAGCGTCTGCATAGTTTCCCCAATGTACCATGCCTCGGGACATCCTTTCTTGCAGCGTATCAGGTAGACAACGTTGGCCGAGTTGCAAGAGTATGTACCGTGTACCTGGTGGATGGTGTTCTCACGTGAGATGATGGCATCTGTGTCGATGATCCGGCACATCTTGCAGAGGTTGCTGTGGCAGGGTTGTGTGGTGTCTTGGTCACTGTTCTCCTGAAGGCTGGGTAGTTTGCTGCGGACAATGGTCTGTTTGAGGTTGTGCGGTTGTTTGAAGGCAAGAAGTGGGGGTGTGGGGATGGCCTTGTGGCAAGAAGTGGAGGTGTGGGGATGGCGTGACACACGACAGCGCAGAGTCGCTGAGCAGAAACTGATAGCCAAGTTCCGCACACACAAGGACGGCCTCAACCGGGATATTGGGTTCATGTCACAATATTTGTAACTCCCACAGTTGCGTGGACCTGCAGAGTTTCACTGGCTGTCTTGTCTGGAGACAATACACATCTTTTTAGCCTGTCTTGATGCTCTCTCCACTCCCATTGTTTTGTTTCTTAAAGACTGGATTAGTTGTAAGTATTCGCATTCCAACCATTATTCATGTAAATTGAGTCTGTGTCTTTATAAATTCTGTTTGTGAACAGAATTCCCACTCACCTGAAGAAGGGGCTTAGAGCCTCGAAAGCTTGTGTGGCTTTTGCTACCAAATAAACCTGTTGGACTTTAACCTGGTGTTGTTAAACTTCTTACTGTGTTTACCCCAGTCCAACGCCGGCATCTCCACATCATGAATTGTTAAATACCAGGGGTTACGGGGATAGGGGGAGGGAGTGGGCCTGGGTATGTTGTTCTTTTGGAGAGTCAATACAGGCTCGAAAGGCCAAATGGCCTCCTTCTGCACTGTAGGGATTCTATAGTTCTAACATATCTTTCTTTTCAGTAATATTGTCGTTCTGTACTACCAAGCAATTGTTTGTAAATGTTTTTACTTGCCTCTTATTATCTATTTGCTTCAGTTTTATGCTGACTGGTTCGCTAGAAGTCCCCTGATTTCAGCATATTATCCCTTAAGCAATATAGCATGAAAGATATCATCGTCCAGCAAGCTTGATTTGTCACATGCACCAAGATGCTATGAGCCATTGTTGCAGACATGATTGTACCTACCTGATAATAATCACAGGAAACTATCTTTAAAAGATGAGCAAAAAGGCAATTACAGAACTGTGCTTGAAGGACACACTATGGACAATATGACCAATAAAAGTAACCATCAACTAAATCCTCTGCTGTCCAATTCCTTCTAAACCTGTCAGGATGATACACTAAGGAGATTAACAGATCTAACCTCTTTTCAACAACTTGATGCCTCATGCCACGTCAGTTGGAACATGAGCATACATATGAATTAGGAGCTGGAGTAGGCAGTTCGGCCCCTCAAGCCTGCTCCACCATTCAAAAAGATCATGGCTGATCTGACCACAGCCTCAATTCTAATTTCCTGCCTCGTCAAGAACCTATGTGACCCAGCCTTAAACATATTCAATTACCTTTTCTCCACTGCTCTCTGCAGAATAAAATTCCACAGGCTAATAACCTTCTGAGAGAAAAGAAACTCTCCTTTTCTCTGTCTTAAATGGGAGATGCCTTATTTTTAAACTGTGGCCCCCGGTTCCAGTCTCTCCCTGAAGGGAAACACACTCTCAGTGTCCACCCTGACAACTCCCCTCTGGATCTTATATTTTTCCATAAGATTACCTCTCATTTTTATAAACTCTGATTAATAGAGGTCCAAGCTGTCAAACGAAACATTTAAGAGGAAGAATGATACTGTCAAATGTAGAGTGGAACACAGAAAGATAGGACTTAGGAGCAGGAGTAGGCCATTCAGCTTTTTGAGCTTGCTCTGCCATTCAGTATGATCATGGCCGATCTGATTGTGGCCTCAACTCCACTTTCCTGTCTGCACCCACCCCCCCCCACCCTCCCCCACCCCCTCCCTCCATATCACTGACTGTCCAGCAAAATCGATCTAACTCAATCTTGAATAAATCCAATGTTTTCTGAGGAAGAAGATTCCATAAACTAGCAAGCGTCTGATAGAAAAAATTATCATCTCCATCTTGAAATGGAGAGTTCTTATTTTTAAACTATATCCCCTAGCTCATGTCTCCCCCACAAAAGGAAACATCTTCCCAATATCCCCCCTTTCAAGTTCTCTCAGGATCTTGTAAGCTTCAATAAGATCACCCCTCATTCTTCTAAACTCCAAAGGGTAAAGGCCCCAAAATGTTCAACCTTTCTTCATAGCATAACTTCTTCATCCGAGGAATCAGTCAAGCAAACCTTCCTTGAACTGCTTCTAATGTAATTATATCGTTTTTCAAATAAGGAGATGAAAATTGCACTCAGGGCTCCAGATGTGGTCTCACCAATGCCCTACACAGCTGCAGTGAAACTTTCCTAACTTTCTTACTTTTATATTCCATTCCCCTTGCATTAAAAACCAGCACATTGCATTTGTTTTCCTAATCATTTGCTGTACCTGTCATACTAACTTTTTGTGATTCACATGTCAGGACACCCAAATCCCTCAGGACCACTGAGTTCTCCAATTCCACTCTTTTTAAGTAGCATACTCCTTTTCTATTCTTCCTGCCAAAGTGGGCAAATTCATATTTTACCACTCACTTAACTGATCTATATCCCTTTGTAGACTCGTTACCTTCTCTTGACAATTTACTTTCCTATCCTATCTTGGTGTCATTGAAAAAGTTAACAACCATACATTCAGTCCCTTCATGCAGGTTATGGATATAGATTGCACTGATCCCAATGGCACTCCCTTAGTTACATCTTACCAACCCATATAGACCCATTTATCCCTACTCTCTGTTTCCTGTTAGCTAGCCAGTCTTTTATCCATGCTAATATGTTACCCCATATGCAATGAGCTCTGTGTATTACCTTTAATATGGCACCTTGTCAATGAAAATTTTTCACATTTGTCCTGAGTAATCCCCTCTTTTTGATAGACAAGGAAAACATCCACTTTTTAATCATAGTTTACGCCCACTACACACAAGCACAGAAGCCTCAGTTTTGTATTGTAAACCTCCTAAGAATGTGATTGTGTTTGTAGGGAAAATGTTAAAACAGCAACCTTGAGACACCTTCAGTAACGATCCTTTTATGTCCTTAAAAAACTAGCCAGTCAATTCACCAGCATCAATGTTGTAAAACCATCAATACAGTTGTGCATTTCACTGACATAGAAAAACATTAGCAGTAATGTAGTATTGGAGACAGTCGGAGTACAAATTGCATTACACATGTCATGATGGGAAACAGAATGAACTACAGGAAAAAATTCCCTGGGGGCAAATTGCATCACTTGCTGCTCTCACATTAATGGCAAAACTCACACATAACGAGAACACAATTTGAAAAACAATTGTGAATCGTATTACTCAGAAACAAAGCATGATGTTTGAGGAAGAAATAGTTTGTTGAAAGGGTGCACACAGAATTGGAGCTTAGCTGTTTGAACTTGGCACTTTTATTGAGATTTCAGCACTATCTCCAAACCTTCCTCCACCGTCCAGAATCGTTGCAGAATATTCCAGATCTGGCACCTTTGTAACATCCACTTTACCCACAGGAATAACATTAGTGCTGCATGATCGTTGCCACCTGCTAATCATATATTTATGATTATGCAATATCATACATTGATTTTTCCAGCCACAAATAAGCAATTGTACAATACAGTATTCAAAACCATCACGAGGCAAGTTCATGATTGATGGGTGTTCCTTAAAAGGGATATTACATCTGCAGCCAACACGGAGAAGCTCACAACACCTAAGAAGTGAATATTGTGCTGCACTGCAAACCCTTTAAACAATGTGATAAAATTAATTCACTTTTAACACACTGGTTCATTGTACAGAAAAGAAAGTGCTAGAAATCCAAAGGTCAAAAGATAGCTATCTATTCTGCTTTTAGAAACAGAGCAACGTGACCATTAGGCACAAATGTTGCTTTACGAAAAAGGGCAGTCTTTTTGGACCAGCACCGGTGACAACAATCATTACCTGTCAGTAAAAGATGCAGCACTAATGTTTTTCCTGTGGGTAAAGTGGATGTTATCAAGGTTCCTGATCTGGAATATTCTGCAATGATTCTGGACCTGGAGGAAGGTTTGGAGACAGTGCCGGAATCTCAATAAAAGTGCCAAGTTCAAAGAGCTGGATAAGCTCCAATTCTTCACCCTTAAAAGGTGCTTGTATAGAATTGCATAAACTATTAATTTTGAGTAGAAAAGAACGTAGAACACTATCATTTCAAAGGATGTAGGGAAAACCTGAAGTCTTCCAAGTTCATGATTGAAGTTTGAAAACATTTCTTCACACAAAGTGTAATGTTACATAGGGAAATTGTTGGAGAAGATTCTTAAAGATAGGATCTATACACATTTAGAACTGAATAGTCTCATTAGCGATAGACAACATGGTTTTGTACGAGGGAGGTCATGCCTCACAAATTTGGTTGAGTTTTTTGAGGAGGTGACAAAAATGATTGACGAGGGAAGGGCCGTGGATGTCGTCTACGTGGATTTTAGTAAAGCGTTTGACAAGGTCCCTCATGGCAGGCTGGTGCAAAAGGTTAAATCTCACGGGATCAAAGGTGAACTAGCTAGATGGGTACAGAACTGGCTTGGCCATAGAAGACAGAGGGTAGCAGTGGAGGGATCTTTTTTCGGTTGGGGGTCTGTGACTAGTGGTGTTCCGCAGGGCTCAGTACTGGGACCTCTGCTGTTTGTGATATATATAAATGATTTGGAAGAAGATGTAGCTGGTCTGATTAGTAAGTTTGCAGACGACACAAAGATTGTTGGAGTTGCGGATAGTGATGAACATTGTCAGAGAATACAGCAGGATATAGATAGGCTGGAAAATTGGGCGGAGAAATGGCAGATGGAATTTAATCCAGATAAATGCGAAGTGATGCATTTTGGTAGATCTAATGCAGGGGAGAGCGATACAATAAATGGCAGAACCATCAGGAGTATAGACACACAGAGGGATCTGGGTGTGCAAGTCCACAGATCCTTAAAGGTGGCAGCACAGGTGGAAAAGGTGGTGAAGAAGACATATGGCATGCTTGCCTTTATTGGACGGGGCATAGAGTATAAAAGTTGGCATATGATGTTGCAGTTATATAGAATGTTGGTTAGGCCACATTTGGAATACTGCGTCCAGTTCTGGTCGCCACACGACCAGAAGGACGTGGAGGCTTTGGAGAGAGCGCAGAAAAGGTTTACCAGGATGTTGCCTGGTATGGAGGGTATTAGCTATGAAGTGAGATGAGTAAAGTAGGGTTGTTCTCCCTGGAAAGACAGAGGTTGAGGAGCGACCTAATAGAAGTTTATAAAATTATGAAGGCCATAGATAGGGTGAACAGTTGGAAGCTTTTTCCCAGGTCAGAAATAACAAATACAAGTAGTCACAAGTTCAAGGTGAGGGGGGCAAGGTTCAATACAGATATGCAGGGTACGTTTTTTTACACAGAGGGTGGTGGGGGCCTGGAATGCACTACCAAGCAAGGTGGTTGAGGCAGACATGCTAGGATCATTTAAGACTTATCTAGATAGCCACATGAACAGACTGGGAATAGAGGGATACAAACGGATGGTCTAGTTAGGAACACATGATCGGTGCAGGCTTGGAGGGCCAAAGGGCCTGTTCCAGTGCTGTATTGTTCTTTGTTCTTTTGTTCTTTGTTACCATCCCTGGAGCGACTGGTAGCTTTAAAGAAAGAAATTTGAATTTCCAGCTGGAACCTGAAAGGATGACATAACAAGATTTCACATTTTAAGACTTTTAGCATTACAACCAGACCAAAAGCACTATTCATTAAACACCATTTTTGTAGGCAACTTATACTTTAAACGACAGAACTAAACATTGCCCTTTTACTTTTAACACAACTGAAAAATCTACTTCACAGGTATAGTACACTGTCCCTTCAGTAGATATTCAGTTCTTTCAGAATCAGTCCAAAGTGATTCTTAGCTCCTAAGGGTTTACTTCTGCTCCATCCTTTCCCATCTGGTAACTTTTAACCCAGAACTGCCCTTCACAGTGAATGAGTTCCTGGAGATTCTTCCTCCAGTGCAAGTTAAGCAAATCTTCTAACCTTGTTTTAACTCCTCGCAAATTTGGTCTTTTCTATTCAAGTGCAAGCTCCCACATGCTGCACCATGGACCATACAGACTTTCTCTCTCTCCCAGACTCTGACAGGCTGCCCACCTTTATCAATTTTTCAGGGATATCTTAGAAACCATTTCCCTCTCAAATCCATCTCTTTGTCAAAGTGAACCTTACGAATCTTATACCAAGGTAGAAATGCTGATTTCCTATCCTTCTGACTCCAATTCTCTTTTATCTTGGAAATAAACAGATGGCATAAAACATAACTGTATAAGACTAGACATTCTCAAAACCTTCCTGGGACTTTGCAGACCAGCGGTCTAACAACAAAATGCTGCAACTATTGTCTACATGTGTGAATGCATCACAATTTTGTCCAGCAAGATGATTTGGGCCATTTCTTTAATCTTTAAAAGCCCCCTCGTCCACGCTAAGTCATCAGGTAGGCTGCAGAGCATGTCACATGACCCCCTTCACTTTACCATAAATTAGGTCAGGATTTTCCAGCTCCGCTGTGGCGGGACCCACTGCGGGAGATTTGACAGCCCAGCCAAACATTCATTGACTTTTGGCGGAATCGGATGATCCCAGTAGCATGTGGGGCTGGAAAATCCCACCCACAGTCCAAAATCATCACTATCTTATAACCCTCATAATTGTCACAGTAAACAGTAACAGGAATAGTCAGCCAGCTAGGAAATCGAAGATAAAAATTGGAATTATTCAAAGGGAGATTTGGTGCCCTGCTCAACAGTCTGGATGAATCATAACATAGGAATATAGGAACAGGAGCAGACCATTCAGCCCTCAAACCTGTTCCACCATTTTGTCACATTATGGCTGATCTATCCCTTAACTTTATATCCCTGATGCATTTACTTAACAAACATCCATCAATCACAGTCTTGAACGTCTTGATTGATTTTATATCCACAGCCTTTTAGGGGAGAATGGCCTCCTTCCTCTGTACTTGTATTTGTGAAGAGAAGTGTAACTTAATGTTAGATGAATATATGTAACCTTGATTCCCTTCTTAAATAAACAGTAATGAAAATAAGAACAGATGTAGAAAAGGCTGCCAATTCATTATCACTAGTTTTAAACTATCACATAAAGTCAAAATCTACTCCCTTAATTACAGTATTGTTTTCCTGCAGGATTGGTGACAAAAGTACCAACAGGCTTAAAGTGAACCTTTTTTAAATCACTAACATATCACCGCTGAAGTATCGCTCTTGCAACGAATCTGTGCATGAAGTACAAACTAGTTCTATATAAACCTCAGCAGATATAACACTTGCACACTCCATTGTTTCTGTTTATTGGCATTACATGATTGCTATTTCTGTAAGCAAAGAAACAAATCATGTCAGAGTTTAAAGAAAGTCAAGTGCCTTTGAAGAAAAGTAATTAAATAATCATTCTACCATGTCATATGCTTTTATCTTTTCTGCTTTTGGAAATTATCCATGATTCAGCCATTTTGCTGCAGCATTTAATTCATTTCAGCATTGTCCTTGACCTATATTGTGTAAAGGAGGTTTAGTATTGCCAGAAATTTACCTTAAAGGAAAAAAACCTGTTGATAACATGAATTGGTCAATCTACCCATTTCAAAGTTACTGCTATAATTTGAATATAATGAATAAATGGATAATGCATCTACAATACACATACATTCAAATTAGTAGGAGAACAAGAAGTGAATATGTACCTTGTGGTATCAATATAACTTATTGTTCTAATTTGGATCCAATTAAGAAGAAGTAATTTACATTTATGTTGTTACTTTTTTGACCTCAGGATATTTTATAGTCGATGAAATGTAAAGGTGTCATTATGTGGGAAACACAATAGCCAATTAGTACATAACAAGATCCCACAAACCGCAATGAGATATATAGTTTATTTATTAGTTTCACACATCAGCTTACACCAACACTGCGATGAAGTTGCTGTGACAATCCCCCAGTCACCACACTCTGGTGCCTGTTCGGGTACACTGAGGGAGAATTTAGCATGGCCGGTACACCTAACCAGCACGTCTTTCAGACTGTGGGAGGAAACTGGAGCACCCAGAGGAAACCCACATAGACACAGGGAGAGCGTGCAAACTCCACATAGACAGTGATCCAAGCTGGGAATTGAACGCAGGTCCCTGGTGCTGTGAGGCAGCAGTGCTAACCACTGTGCCACCTGTAAGCCCTGTAAGCAGATGATGGGCAGGATTCTCTGAGTTGATCCATTCCCATCCCACTGCCAGCAAGAATGGAGAATTTGATGCTCAGGCAAAACTCCATTCACTGCAGCGGCACTGGAGAATCCCAGCAGCAGATGAGGTGGGAGGTTTTTGGTCAATCTGTTTCAGATATTGGTTGAGAGTCAAATGTTTGTCTCAGTCAACAGCAGAAGTCCTCTGATGTACTTTGATTAAGGATTCTTTACGTCATTCTGAGAAGACAGGCACATCCTTAGTGTAACATGTCATCCAAAAACTTACAAGCATCTAAGGAAAATAGAATTATATAATACTAAAGCCTCCTATAAATATCACAGATCAAGCACATCCAAAAGTCACCTCCAATACTCCAGCAATTCCTGCATACTGCACTGAAGCTTTCGCCCAGATTATGTGCTCAAGTTTCTGTAGTGGCACATGATTACAAATGTTTAATCATGCGTAATCGAGAGTGTTACAACTTATCTGGCACAATTGCACTGCTGACACTGACACTATGGGTGGAATCATCTCAGAAAATGGCAAAGTCTGATTTCAGGCTGGGAAAGCGGCATTTAACCTGCCAACAGCAATGGCAGCATTTTCCACCATATAATGCGGCACTTAGTGAAAACATTTTGCAGACACAGCTTGCACGCCGTATCACTGGAAGGCAGCCTCTAATTCTCCTGCCCTGCCATCACCTTGGTGCTTCAATGACTCGGGTGCCACATTTAAAGGCCACCCTGCACACAGCCCTGGCACAAGTCCTGCTTACTCTCTCTCCATCTGTCCTCATGCAGCATCCATTAGATAGCCACGTTATGAGTCATGTCTCCTGTGTCTCAGGACACTGCCATGTACTAATGACTGCTCTTTTCTGACATTGGCATAATTTGGAAGTAACCGAAAGGATCCACAAGCCAGGTTCTCGTCTCCAGCCCCGACAGCAGCATACATCATGAATTCACAGACCCTAAAGTGGAGAACTGTCACAGAGCTCACCCATACCCTTCATCAGCGCAGAGACTTTGGTGGGACCTACTTCTAGGGTAGTTGGTGAGCGCCTCACTCTCTTAGAGCCTTGGCGGATGGTGGCAGGAACATCCCAAGGTGCTGGCATTTGGAGGATTTGCGGAGGCCAGGAATTTGCTGAGTTTGAGTCAGATGAGGAACAGTCAGTCATGCTGCAGAAACAAGCTTGGGAACATCGGAAAGGGATGTCTGTTGCACACATTGCAAGGCAAGGCAGAAGAGTCCATCCGCCTTGAGATTGAGGTGATTGCATCAAGGTTAACAGTGGCAGGGTGACAACCACTGTAGACACCATGGTCCAAGACTTCCGTCCTGTGCTGTTGCAAGAGCTGCACTCCATGGCAGAGATACTTACTGTCATCCACCTGTGCCAATGCCAGAGTGGCGGCAGAGTGGGGCGGGGGAGGAGGTGGGGGACTGCGGATCTTCTTAAGTTCATTCCAGCTGCTCCTCCCTCTCAACGAGGAAGACAGGAGCCTATGGACATTCATAGGGAGGAGTTTTAGCTGATGCATATCTTGGGGCCAATCACCCGATGATTCTGGGAGAGTCCCACTCATCCAAATCCGCTCATCCTTTAACCTCTTCAGCTCCGGTTCTACAGGTCAATGAGGGTGCAATTGCCAGACAGCAGAACACCAAAAGCAGGCCGGGGCCCCCAGAGGACACCCGCCAAGATCAGACAACAGGGCATAGTAGTGAGCAGGCTGCCTCCACCTTCACTGTGGATGTTGGGGATGCACCTAGATAGAGTAGTAGGGTAAGGAAGGTTGAGGAATTATAGTTGCACAGCATGGGCCCAGGTGTTAAGCATTTGTACATAATGTTCACTACCGTATATAAACTATTGCAGCACTGGGTTGTGTAGGCTGCAGCAACCCTCAATGAATGCGAAACCATGTGGGCGGAATTTTCCTGTCCCACCCACCACAGGAATCATAGTGGATGGGGGCGGACCATGCAAAGGTCCGTTGACCTCAGGCAGGATTTTCCGGTCTTGGGGTGAGCACAGCCAGAAAATCCTGTCCTAGGTGGGTTGAATTGCAGGGCTCCACCAGGCCAGCCCAGGCACCAATCCAACAAAGTGCGAGTTGCAGCATGAGCCTTATTCTATCTTGTCTCAACTACACTGTGTGGCCTCCACACAGGAATCACCAAACACCTCCTCAATGAGTAGCCCTTGTCCCTGAGGAGCCAACCCTGCAGCCTCTGAAAGATGTCAGGGATCTGAGAGCAGCTGAGAATGTAGGAGTTGTACACACTCCCTGGAAATTGAGTACACACCTCATTGAGATCCCTCCTCAGTTTCTCTGCTCTAAGGAAAAAACCCCAGCATATCCAGCCTCTCTTCATAGCTGAAAAGCTCCAGCCCAGGCAACATCCTGGTGAATCTCTTCTGCACCCTCTCATGCAAACACATCCTTCCTATACAGAGTTAGCTGTTTTCAGATAGTAATATAGATACTAAAATACACTTCAGTTTCTGAGCTAGGAATAACAAATCCTGAACACCAGAAAGCGATTCCTGATTGGGAAATGCCATTGTCTGGTTTTTGGGCAAATACAAAACTTGACAAATTTGTGACAGTCCCATGTTTGAATAACCTGCAGTGGTTAATTCATGAGGTTCACGCATAAAAATAGTTGTTTATTGTGGTGTCAGAGTACAAAGAACAAAGAACAATACAGCACAGGAACAGGCCCTTCGGCCCTCCAAGCCCACGCTGCTCCCTGGTCCAAACTAGACCATTCTTTTGTATCCCTCCATTCCCACTCCGTTCATGTGGCTATCTAGATAAGTCTTAAACGTTCCCAGTGTGCCCGCCTCCACCACCTTGCCCGGCAGTGCATTCCAGGCCCCCACCACCCTCTGCATAAAATACGTCCTTCTGATATCCGTGTTAAACCTCCCCCCCCTCACCATGAACCTATGACCCCTTGTGAACGTCACCACCGACCTGGGAAAAAGCTTCCCACCATTCACCCTATCTATGCCTTTCATAATTTTATACACCTCTATTAGGTCACCCCTCATCCTCCGCCTTTCCAGTGAGAACAACCCCAGTTTACCCAGTCTCTCCTCATAACTAAGCCCTTCCATACCAGGCAACATGCTGGTAAACCTCCTCTGCACTCTCTCTAAAGCCTCCACGTCCTTCCGGTAGTGTGGCGACCAGAACTGGACGCAGTATTCCAAATGCGGCCGAACCAACGTTCTATACAACTGCAACATCAGACCCCAACTTTTATACTCTATGCCCCATCCTATAAAGGCAAGCATGCCATATGCCTTCTTCACTACCTTCTCCACCTGTGACGTCACCTTCAAGGATCTGTGGACTTGCACACCCATGTCCCTCTGCGTATCTACACCCTTTATGGTTCTGCCATTTATCGTATAGCTCCCCCCTACGTTAGTTCTACCAAAATGCATCACTTTGCATTTATCTGGATTGAACTCCATCTGCCATTTCTTTGCCCAAATTTCCAGCCTATCTATATCCTTCTGTAGCCTCTGACAATGTTCCTCACTATCTGCAAGTCCAGCCATTTTTGTGTCGTCCGCAAACTTACTGATCACCCCAGTTACACCTTCTTCCAGATCGTTTATGTAAATCACAAACAGCAGAGGTCCCAATACAGAGCCCTGCGGAACACCACTAGTCACAGGCATCCAGCCGGAAAAAGTTCTGACACCTACAGAAACACCTAGCCTCGAACCACCTGTGGGACAGCAGCAGGAAAACAGGAAAGAAATCTGCAGACGGAAAGATTTTAAAGGATCGGCAAAGAGATTTTTGATTTTGATTTGATTTATTATTGTCACATGTATTAGCATACAGTGAAAAATATTGTTTCTTACGTGCTATACAGACAAAGCATACCATTCATAGGGAAGGAAAGGAGAGAGTGCAGAATGTAGTGTTACAGTCATAGCTAGGGTGTAGGAGAAAGTCAACTTAATGCAAGGTAGTTCCATTCAAATGTCTGAAGGCAGCAGGGAAGAAGCTATTCTTGAGTCAGTTAGTACATGTCCTCATACTTCTGTATCTTTTTCCTGACAGAAGAAGGTGGAAGACAGAATGTCCGGGGTGCGTGGGGTCCTTAATTATGCTGGCAGCAGGAAGTGCAGACAGAGTCAATGGCTTGGAGGCTGGTTTGCGTGATGGATTGGGCTACATTCATGATCTTTTGTAGTTTCTTGCGGTCTTGGGCAGAGCAGGAGCCATACCAAGCTGTGATACAACCAGAAAGAATGCTTTCTATGGAGCATCTGTAAAGTTGGTGAGAGTCGTAGCTGACATGCCAAATTTCCTCAGTCTTCTGAGAAAGTAGAGGCGTTGGTGGGCTTTCTTAACTATAGTGTCGGCATGGGGGGGACCAGGACAGGTTGTTGGTGATCTGGACACCTAAAAACTTGAAGCTCTCGACCCTCTCTACTTCATCCCCGTTGATGTAAACAGAGGCATGTTCTCTATGCTTCCTGAAGTCGATGACAATCTCTTTTGTTTTGTTGACATTGAGGGAGAGATTATTGTCATTGCATCAGTTCACCGGATTCTCTATCTCACTCCTGTACTCTGTCTCTGTGTAAATTAAGTATGATTTTCTGAAGAAAAAGATTTTACAGAATGATGGAAAGAATAAAGGGAATTAGAAAATAGCACATGGCACATGCAAAGAAAAGTATATTATGCTGAGCCATTGCACCTTGTGCTCATGCAGTTTTCTGGCATCATGTGATGGTTACATTTTGTCCTTTGGAGTTTGTAGGCTCAGTTGTTTGATTAATTTCATTGAAATCGATTAGTAATTTAAAAATGAACTTTTAATGACTTTAATATGTTTAGTTTACTGAAAACACTTTTAAAGCTTGTGATAAATTTTGTCGTACACTTTCCATTTGGGTCACAATGTATCAGTCTGTGTTTTAACATGCAGAGCACCGGACACAGGCTCAAGCCCACAGTCCTCTGCTTGGCTATTTATTGGCCTTAGTTACATCAGTATACGAAGGCAGCCCATTTGTGAAACCAAACAAGTCACACAGGCCTGCTCTTGCACAATCTTTTGTCTGCTCGAAAGCAGCACTGGCAGACTCTCAGATTCATGTCACCAGCTTCCCTTCTTGACCAAAAAGTCCAACCTAGGGACTGTTAAAGAAAGAAAGAGAAAATAATGCATTTAAAATAATAAAATATTATCATCTCAGTTGGAATCTTATGAGACTAATGATGCAAACATGTATGGGTACATATTAACAAGCGCTATTTCATTTATGAATAGTCTCTTTACTCATCTAGATTTTTACATGGCCAAACTACTCTTAATTTTTCTTGAAGCCTAAACTGATCCATGCATTTTAGTGCAACGCTCATTAAATATAAAGTCTTATTATCCATACACATTAAACATATTTCAATAGGACATTAATGGTCTCAATTCCACCTTTGCGAATAGTGAACCATTAATTATTCATCTCAATCCGTCAGTTTATTAAACATTCATCCCAATCAACCAGTTCGGCATCACACAGTTCATTAAATGCTGGAGTGGGGTCACTGTGTCATTGTAAAACTCATACTTCATATCTTTCCACCAAGCTCATCAAATGACCGAATGTAACCTTCAGTGTGTGTGATTCTCCAATTTATCATACAGATGAATTCAAAGCCTTATACTCCATTAAGCAGAACAGATTGGTCAGCAAAAATGTCGTAGGTCTTGTAGCTTCCATTAAGATCCTTAAGATGACTTAACTTGTCCTTGCCAGCAGAAAAAATGTTTTAAATAAATTTGTATTTGACTAATCAATGTCTGTCTAACATTGATTTAGTCTGATTTTAAAATCATATTATTATAATTTGAAATCAGGCTAAGATAAATGATATATGATTTGGACTTACAGGCTGGATATTCCGGTTCCATCCGTCGCAGGACCGGGAATTCCCACCCATAGTCAATGGATCTTTGGCTGGTCCGTCAAATTTCCATCCCAGCCGCAATGATTTCCACGTGCACAGGACTGGAAAATCCTACTAATGCGTGAGTAACAAAGAAAATCGGGTTGGATCCTACTCTGATATAAAGGAGCAGAGACAAATAGAAAATGGAGCTGAAAAGTCTAGTGTCAGATTCATCCTTGTGACTGTCACTTCACATGTTTCTCCTCATTAGCCAAGCCCCAGTGCTGCAGGAATCTCAGCCACTCTAATTCCAGTATTGGGTGGGAAAGTCAGAGTGATTCTTGCTGGCCGGCAGGACATTGAACATGTGCAATCTTCCGCTGTTCAGCTCATTAATTATGTGGTGGGGTGGGCAGCAACTGCCCCCTCCCCTGCAACCCAGCCATTACCTCGTGAGGTTGAAGGTCCTGCCGCCAAATTTAAACAGCATCCAGACAGCCATTCACTAACTGCAGAGCAGGAACTGATCACTCCTCCACCAGAATCCTTGTGGCCAGCGCACATCCTGGAGGAGTTGGCAGATGTGAGCAACCACAACCCAGGACATGTGAAGGCACCTCCAACATTGCCTTTTGTTCATTTCTAGATAAGAACACCGCCGGTGATGCAGCCATTGTTGCCACGTACCTTCTATGCCAGTATTTTGTCCTTCTTGAGGCCCGATGGCCTCTTTTTGCTGAGGTCCTTTCTCCTCCTGGCTCAGTGCCAACCTGCGATGGATCCTCCTTCTCCTTATCCACATGAGAGCCATTACCAAGGCAGAGTTGCCTGCAGCATCGATGCCTCAGTGGACCTGTGAACAAATTGAGATGATAGGTTAAGTGAATGTGTCCTTTACAGGTTTTCCTCTATATCAAAGCAGCAAACGGGTGCTTTGCCCTTCACCTGATCTCCATCTATACATGGCATCCCTACCCACCCTTTTCAGATGAAGGAGCAAAGCTAGGTATTCCTCCTGTTCATACATTCATGTGCATGGAGACATTGCTCTATGATGCAGGTGATGAAAGCCATGTGAGAAACCTCCCTCTGACACTATTCCACTTGCCTTCACTACCCTCAAGGGCAGAATTTTACGAGATTTTTTTCCAAGTGCCCAGCTAGCGTGAAAACGGGAGAGTTCCTGATCCGTTTCTTGGACAAGTTTTCACGCCAAATCTTATGCACTCAGTCTTTGTAAAGTGGGCTAGACCCACTTTAAAGTCTCACGTTCACATGTTTTTATATAATCGCTTATTTTGAAGGCACTTTTATTGGCACCAATAAATCTTATTTCATTCCACACCTGGGACTAATTTGTCTCTGAGTAGCCTCTAACAAGAGTGTACTTATCGTGACGGTCGCTGGAGAGACCCTGCACGTTGATGATGTCAGTGGGGGAGGCTCCTCAACACACTGCTACTGAGAAAATCAAGGCACTCAAATAATTCACTCACTGGCTACAGTGGGTGGCATGCATTGGCAGCTACTTACAATATCTGCCATGGCATCCTCAGAACCCATGAGAGATTCCCCCCCCACCCCCCCCCACCACACACCAGCCCCGGGGCTATGCATGGGGGTTTAGTGCTCCCTTACCCACACCCAGACATGGGTCCAGTACCAGCGTGCATGCAGAACTCAGGTAGGCGTCAGACTATTTGCACCAGGGCATCATCACAATGGCACACAGCGAGTCGTCATCACCCTCCTGCCTGCCACAGAAACTCACTAACACAGAGTACCCAGGCCCACCACTCTGGTGTGACAATGTTGCAGGAGATTGTAGGACTCCAAGGAGGGGGGGCTTGAAATGGAACCCATGTGTGGCAACACAGGCCTCTTGTGCCCAAAGCTCATGGTGATCAGGGCCTCCCTCACTGCCCTCGCATGCCTGACCCTTGCTGCCGCCAGCCCTCCAGTGCCTGGGTAGTGTTGCTCATCGTCGTCCTCTTCCTCCTCCTCCTCCTGCTGATCAGCCTCCACATCCTCCTCCTGCAAAAAGTCTCCTCGCTACTGAGACAGGTTGTGTAGGGCACAGCACGCCACTACAATGTGGGAGGATATCAGGGGGCTATATTGGAGGGCCCCGCCAGAGCGGTTCAGGAACCTGAGCTGCATTTTGAGGAGCCCTATGCACCTTTCCACTATTGAACGGGTGGCAACGTGGGCCTCATTACGCTGGGTCTCCGCATCAGTCTCAGACCTCCGCACAGGCATCATCAGCCAAGTCTGAAGTGCGTAGCCCATGTCCCCCATGAGTCATCCCTGCACCCTGCGATCCTCCTCAAAGACCTCCGAGACATCTGAACTCCTCAATATAAAACTGTGATGCACACTGTATGGGCGGCTGGTGCAGATGTGCATAATATTGAGTTGATGGTCACACACCAACTGCGCATTTATTGAATGGAAGCCCTTTCTGTTCTGGATTCTTCCTGGATTCTTCACCGGGGCCTTGAGGGTGATGTGGGTGCAGTTTATAGCCTCCTGCTCATTTGGCATCCCTGCAATGGCTGCAAATCCTGCAGCCCAGGCTTCCTGCTGGGCCTGGTCCGGGTCAAATTTAATATACTGGCCAGCCCGGGCATACAGGGCAACCATGACCTCCTTTACACACTTGTGGACAGATGATTGGGAAATGCCACAAAGGTCTCCATTGGCAGTCTGGAAGGACCTGGTCGTGTAAAAGTTTAAGGCGGCCGTCACTTTCACAGCCACCTGGAGTGGGTGCTCCCCCATGCCCTGAGGTGCCAAGTCCTGCAACAAGTGGCACAGGTATCACACTGTCTCCTTTCGGAGCCAGAGCCATCAGCAGCACATGATGTCGAAGGACACTCGCGTGCGGAACTGCCAAGGTCCCTGTTCCCTCCTTCTCCCGCATCCCCCGTTAGGGTGAATGACAGCCATGTCCTGCCTCCAGCGGCCGTCTCCCTCTACTCCTGCGAGTGGTAAGGCCTGGACCTTCTTTGCCCACAATTCATCCTCCCCCTCAGCTCCAGCAGCAGCCAAAAGAACAGCTACATCAATGGTTTGCATCGCAAAAGCTATCTCATCAATCTAAAGTGGGGGTGGGGGGCGGTTTGGGGGAGGGGAGAGACAGATGGAGAGGTTAAAGAACTCTACTCACCCCCAGCCCAGCAACATACTGTTCTTTAGACACTCTAACTCTCATCCCTCACTCCTCAACCTCCACCAACCCCAAGACCCCTTCATGTACCCTATGTTGGCACAAAGGCACAGTGGTTAGAACCACTGCCCACAGCTCCAGGGACCCAGGTTCAATTCTGGCCTTGGATGACTGTCTGTGTGGAGTTTGCACATTCTCCCCTTGTGTCTGTGTGTGTTTCCTCCCACACTCCCAGGATGTGTAGGTTAGACGGAAAGCTATGGGAAATGCATGGAATTACAGGATAGGGTGGGGGAGAGGGCTGGGTAGGATACTCTGTCAGAGAGTCGGTGCAGACTCGATGGGCCGAATGGCCTCTTCTGCACTGTAGGGATTCTTTGATTCTATGATCCCCACCATGCCCCCCTCATATCTCCCATGTCCCTTCAAATTGCCAATGTCCCCTCCATGTCCCCTTATATTCTCTATGTCCCCAAGTCAGGATGGTATGTGGCTTAGTGGGGAACTTCCAGGGTGGTGGTGGTGTTCCATGTGTCAAGTGCCCTTGTCCTTCTAGGTGGTAGCGGTCATGTGTTTGAAAGGTTCTGTTTAAAGAACATTGGTGAGTTGCCGCAGTGCATCTTGTACATGGTGCACATAGTTGCTACTGTGCATCAATGGTGGAGGAATTGAATGTTTGTGAATGGGGTAACAATCAAATTGGCTGCTTTGTCCTGGATTATGTAAAGCTTCTTCAGTGTTGTTGGAGCAAGTGGAGAGTATTTCATTACATTCCTGACTTGTGCCCTGTAGGTAGTAGATATACTTCGGTGAGTTAGCACAGGATTCCTTGCCTCTGATCCACACCATAAGATAGAGGAGCATAATTAGGCGATTTGGCCCATCGAGTCAGCTCCACCATTCAATCATGGCTGATTAGTTTCTCAACCCCATTCTCCTGCCTTTTCCCATAACCTTTGATCCCCTTACCAATCAAAAACATATCTATCTCTGCTTTAAATACACTTAATGACCTGGCCTCAACAGCCTTCTGTGACAATGAATTCCATAGATTCACCACCCTCTGGCTGAAGAAATTCCTCCTCCTCTCGGTTCTGGAGGGTTGTCCCTTTACACTGAGGCTGTGCCCTCGGATCCTAGTCTTTCCTACTAATATGGAAACATTTTCCCCGTGTCTATTCTATCCAGGCCTTTCAGTATTCTGTAAGTTTCAATGAGACCCCTGCCTCATCCTTCGAAACTCCATCGAGTACAGATCCCGAATCCTCAAATGCTCCTCATATGTCAAACTTTTCATTCCCAGGATCATCCTTATGAATCTCCTCTGGACCCTCTCCAGGGCCCTTAGATACAGGGCCCAAAATTGCTCACAATATTCAAAATGATCTGCTTTTGTAGCCACAGTATTTATATAGCTAGTCCAGTTCTGTTTCTGGTCAATGGAAACCCCCAGGTTTGATAGTGGGGGATAAAGCGATGGTAATTCTATTAAATGTCGAGGCGATCCTGCCAACCACTCATCATATAGATAGACCATTGCTTGAAATGTACAATGGCATGGTCTAGGGTAGCTGTGTCCTTGTGGGATCTTTGATACCTTTGATGAACAGCAAACCTCAATTAGCATTTTGTAGCAAGACTAGTAGCACACTGGACCAAGATTGTTCATACCAATGCCATACTCACACTAGCTGACTTCATGAGGTCATTCAGCCTTTTGTGGCACTGGGACCAAGTCCTTCTCAATACACCCACACTGTTGACCTCTTTGGCCACCTCACCGCATGCAGTGCAAGTCTGGGTGGACTTCTTCCTCTTGTCAGCGGTTGGAATGAGCTTATGATCATCTGTGTTGATCATAAACTGTAAGTAGGAGGGCACCTAGGATGGCCTCACTGAATCTGAGGGCCGATTTTGCTCTTTCTAGAATGTTTCTCCTCTTGGTCCGATGACAACATTCATGTCCCAAAAAATGGACAACACCTTAAGGTGGGAGACTTCTGATTTTTAAAGTTTCTCCTACCAATGAAGATTGACCTTGTTTGCAGGGATTAACTGAAATATAAATGCACTTAACTGTCCAGAGCAGAAAATGCTCAAATCTTCTGTCTGTATAATAAATGCACTAGAGATTCCATTCCTATTTGGCCAGTTCATCGCTTCCTATGGTTTATTCCCTCATGCTGCCCATATGCGATTATTTAAACTGTCCCTTCTATTCCTCATCAATGTGTTGCATCTTTATGGCATCATATACAAACATAGGGTCATCTTCTATTTGCTTATCAATGATATCCAATACCACAAGTACACACATTCACTAAACACAATTGTTTTACACGGCAATATCATTGTGTGTGTTTTATTTAATGGCACAAACAGTCAACTGGCTTATTTTGAAAACTTATTTTAATGCGGTTTTGTGCACGGCTGTTTACCAGTATAATGTAAAGCTACTCAGCAGAACCAGGGTTAGCATGGCAGCAACTGGGATCTGTATATAGTTAAGGATTACCAATAAATGGTTGAGGTTTAAACATACAAGCCTCAAGATCTCATCAATAAGACACCAAACAAACCCATTATACAAACAGATATCATGTGAAATCTCTGGATCTGGTTATTGTTATCTTGTTGGTAGAGCAGTAATAAAAAGTATTTTGAAAATACTGTGCTTTACCAGAAATAACGAAACAGAAATTTAAATTGCACCAACACAGTGAACAATGTTGAATTCGCACAAATGCAAAATGGAAAATTACTGCTTTTTAATATAATCTGTTCCATTGAACCTAAATCGGTAAAAAGTTTACAGCAAATATTACGCTGGTCTTCAGGAATGGGAGTTACTCTGAACTATAATTGCATTGAGCACTTTAATTAAAATGTACAAGAGGTAACCAAAAAAACTAATAAATAATGATAATACTTAACATTTAAATGGTTCATTTGCATTTAATTTCATAGTAAAACAATTAACTGATATTAATTATTTTCTCCATTACACTGTGAAGGTCATTGCCTGTTACAGGAAATTACTTTCATGATGCTAGTGACAATATTGAAACTTGAAATGTATTGATTTATGCACTTCTTAGGACAGTCTTTGATAGAAATCCAAATCTCCCATGAAAAGGTTAAGTTCTCGTATGTAAATGCATATTTAAATATCATTAAGTTTTAAGTTTCATTTGTAATTACCCTGAATATGCAACATAATTTTTAAAAGGATCATCTCCATGAAAGCAAAATAGTCTGGTTATCTAATCATTTATATAAAACACATTGGGAAAAGAATTGTCACCTGAGCACCTTGAAAATATACAATTCTATTAAAAATGAACTACCTGCACATTGTTTCCTGCATAAGAAAATTAATTGGTAATAAATTTTATGGTCTGACGGTGTGTATTGAAAATCAAATTTTTCATTGTACGGAGGAGCTGCCATGCTCTGCAGTGATATCAATTGAATCTCCTGGCAATCAAGGTCGGGGTTGTAAAGAACACCTTTCCATGGAAGATGCTTGATAGAAAAGAGAGGCAATATATTGATTCAATAGCAACACTGCCAGCTAGTCAATTAGCCAATTACAAGACTTTTAAATAGATCTTCTTCCATTCACTCACTCGTTCCTTCAGTAAAATACATTAAAATCTATGTCATGAGAAGATAAAAATATTATATCATTCCATGAAAGTTCCTTTTCAGCCGACAGTCACTAGAAGCTATAGCCTGGTATTACAGTGAGTGATGTTATCATGCAAATACTCAATGCATTCATTCTCCTTTGACCTTTTTGCTATTTTAACAAATGTTGCCCTCCCGAATTCATCAGTTTACCATCTCAGATAAAAGACTGGAAAGAGCAATTTACAAAAATGGCTTCAATGTCAATGTTGCTCAGTCATTTTGAACTTTAAAACTTGAATGAGTAGTTCATTATTATTGATGAATAGAAAAGAAACCTGGCCTGAATTTTACATTCGGGGTGTGCACGGAGTCAATACAACCAGAAGCAAATGCAAAACCCGCCTCCAGCCAAGGTTGCATTATTAATACGATATAACGCTGGATGCCTAAGGCCTATCCATTGGCAGGTTGGGTTTACACTGCACAGCGACCTGACTCGGGGTGGGAGGGGGGTTATAAACGGAAGAGAGCACGACCCAAAAGCTGGCAGGAGTCGTGGGGGTACCTGAGGGAGCTGCCTGGAAGGATTCCGATAACTGTCCCTGTTCTGCAGTCATGGCCTCAGTCCTTGATGTTTATGGACGGCAGGAGTGCAGGTCCGGGGGGGGCACTCTGCCTTCCCCTCCCCATTACTCCAATGAGTGCCTGGGTGTCCTGGTGGAGAAGGTCAGTACAGTAAGAAGTCTCACAACACCAGGTTAAAGTCCAGCAGGTTTATTTGGTAGCACAAGCTTTCAGAGTGTCGCTTCTTCTTCAAGTGAGTCCTGAAATCAGACTCACCTGAAGAAGGAGCGACACTCTAAAAGCTTGTGCTGTCAAATAAACCTGTTAGACTTTAACCTGGTGTTGCGAGACCTCTTACTGTGCTTACCCCAGTCCAACGCCTGCATCTCCACATCGAGGAGGTCAGTGCTAAGCAGCAAATTTTCATGGCCAGGGATTGCAAAAAAAGGCCACCCCAGCTGACCAAAAAGCCCTGGGCAAAGGTTGTCACCCAGGTTAGTGGGCATGACACAATGCGCTACACATGGCTTCAGTGCCACAAAAGGTTGAATGATCTTGTGCGGTCAGCAAGGGCAAGTACAGAGAAGGCATGGACCTGTGTGGGGGAAGTGTAGTATCCGTTCCTCTGTGCACTCAGGAATCTGAGTGTGAATGCCAACTAGCACTGAGCCTTACCCTGCCAAGGCTGGACTGTCAGCACACTCGGCCACAGTGCATTGGAGGGTGAGGTGAACCACAGTGAAATGGCCCTTGTCGGGGGAGCTGGAATGGATCTTCAGGGAGATGGAGCACTAATGAGGCTTTCTATTGTTCCCTGCCAGGTCATAATGCTGCAGAGCGCTGCTGAACTGATTGGAGTTTGCCAAATCTCTGGTACTTACACAGCATAAAAGTGATGCACTGGAGCTGGAGTGTCATTATCTTGGTGAGGTGAGGGTCTCAGATGAAGGTAAGAGTGTAGGTCACGCTTTCGTGTGCCATGGGTAATGGAAACATTATGGGATTCTGTCACCAGAAAGTGAGCTGTCATAGCCAGAGTGCCCATTGAAGCTCAAATGCAGATGGCACCATGCAGCAGATCCCCATTGTCTCATCAGCCACCCTAGCCTCCACAGTGTGAGAAATGGATGAGGCACTTAGTTTCTCTGCTAGATGTCTGTCCATCAACAACGAGGAGGGAAGTGCAAATGCTGGCAGACAAGCTGTCAGTCTTCTCTCAAGGTGCTCCAGATAATAGTAGCCACTCCTCTGCCCCTCTGCCAGTGACCGTGGCATTTAACGATGCTGCAACATCTGAGGAGTGTCCAGCCATGGGGCTGAATGCTCCTTCCCAGCCGGAGCCAACTCAGGCACCGGTAGCCAGAGGACATCTGCCATGGTCATCACAGCCGCCACGACAGCAAGGTCAGCAGACTGCTTCCAATGCTGCAGCCAAAGCAGGGGTGGGGGTTGAGGAGGGGGTGGTTCACCAAGCTATAGCACTCACAGGCGTAAGTTTAAGGTACTTTAATCCAAACTGGAGCGTGTCATAAGTGACATTATTTGCATTCATTATTTTGAATTTCCTGTTAGGTTTGGCACATTTGAATGCTGTTTTGTGTTAAGTCAGAAACATTTTCCTGAATTCAATGGGCTGAGTTGGCTGCAGGCTTTGTATGTTGGCCAGTTGTTGCACAGGCTTGTAAACTGAGGGCTTTGTGTGATGCAGCATTCCTGGGTTGAGTCTTAAGGGAAGTTTTATTGCGAGTGAGTCATTGCCATTGGATTGAGTTGGCCTCCATTCTTTGGAAGCCTAGCTGAAAGTTCACTGGATCAATGTGTCCCTCGTGTCCCTGGCCCTCCTGAATGTTCCTGTCATCCACCTTGAAGTCCTCACCCTGTGAGATCCCAGGCTTGGCCTCAGATCCATCAGGGAGTCATCATCTCTCTTGCTCTCTCAACTTCCTCTGGGTCCCCCTCTTGTCAGAGCTAAGGTGTGCAGATTGCAGCATACAGCAACTATGAGGGAGAAATGCTCTCGAGGATACTGCAATGATCCCCTGGATCAGTCAAGGCATCAACAGTGCATCTTGAGCAGCCCGATGGTCCTCTCCACCACCACCCCTACGGGTGCATGACTCCCGTTCTATCTCTCCTCCGCCTCAGTTCCTGGGTGATTGAGTGGGGTCATCAGCCACCTCTTCAAGAGATAGTCCTTGTCACCCAGGAGCCATCCATCCAATCTTGCAGGAGCCACAAACAACCTTGGAGTGCCGCAAGATGGATGAATCGTGTGAGCTCTCTGGAGGCACATCCTTGCAGAATCTGTGTCCTGTGGTCACAGACAATCAGACAACATTCATCGAGTGGTGCCTCTTGCTGCTGATGAAAGCTGAAATGCTGAAACTCATGCTTCAAATGCTAAACAGTAACTAGGAAACTTAAGCTAAACTCTATACTCACACAACTATGAACTCTATCGCAGAGAAATTGTTACTGCTCGAGAGGCTGTTATCCTGTCCTTGGAAAAACAATAATGGACGTCCACCTATTTTGTCCGTATGAGAAGTTAAAAATTGCATGGGCAGTGTAAAATCACTGTTGATTGGACTTTTAATGGCTTTAATTGGCTCTTTAATTGTCAACAGACATGCATCCAACTTATGGGTGGCACGGTGGCACAGTGGTTAGCACTGCTGCCTCACAGCGCCAGGGACCTGGGTTCGGTTCCCTGCTTGGGTCACTATCTGTGCAAAGTTTGCACATTCTCCTCGTGTCTGTGTTAGTTTCCTTAGGATGCTCTGGTTTTCTCCCACAGTCTGAAAGATGTGCTGGTTAGATGCATTGACCATGCTAAATTCTCCCTCGGTGTACCTGAACAGGCTCCGGAGTGTGGCGACGAGGGGATTTTCACAGTAACTTCATTGCAGTGTTAATGTAAACCCACTTGTGACATTAATAAATAAACTTAAACTTAAAGCATGTGCCTACTGGCCTCAAAATCACATGCATGCGTGATGACATCAGGAAACACTCCCACGCCTTGTGAGATTTTACCAATATACGGATTGGACGTGCACCAGGCCCAGCCACATAAAATTATGGTCCTTAAGTTTAGGACAACCCTACAGTGTCGGATATTGCCAAAGCTAAAAACAAAGCAATAAAGCAGTGGTCAGGTGATGCCAAACCTAAGCTCTAAAACAATGATTGTTATAATATAATTGAACAAAATTCAAAAGATACACTACGCATAATGAATTCTTTTGGCAATATCTTAGCTTGGTTAGAAGTGGAAAATGGTGTCCGAGAGGATTCTGTTCCGAGACTTTAAATGTTAACTATGTAATTTGATTCAAGATAGAGGGAGTGTGGTCAAAATTTGCAGATGTTATCAGAATAGGATGAAGAGTTAGTTCTTCAAAAGACTAAAGAAAGATAGGGGAATGGGCTACAATGAGGCAAATTGAATAAAGTATCTGTAAGTAGGAAGTTATCTATTATACAAGGAAATGCAAAAAGGAAAAAATAGTAAGAGCTATGCAGATTACAGGTTATTTGGTAGCAGATAAAATTATAAAAGGATGGGGCAAGGTAAGGAGAAGTAGATTATTTGTGTCGGGGCCTAGAACAAGGGTCCATAGATTAAAGAATATAAGAGATTTAGAAGAGACCAATCTATCACTAAATATTAAAAAGCATTCTGAAGGCCTTCAATAAGGTGTCAAATGTGATTGTTACTTCAAATTAGGGCTGATGAGATTGGGAGTAATGTTAGCAAATATTGAGGATTGGTTCATGCACAAGAAACAGATTTTTGGGTTGCAGCGTGTAACACTGAGATCAGTGCTTGAGCCTCCACTTTTTGTAATTTATATTAATGTCTTAAATGAGGGAGCTGAGTATAAAATATCCAATTCTATTGGTGATTACAAAACTTGATGGGAGAAGCTGTGAAGATGATGCAGAAAGCCTCCAAAAGGATATTGACTGATCAGAAAGTTGCAGCTGGAGTACAATGTAGCGAGGTATGAATTAGCCACTCTGATAGGAAGAATGGAGCAGCAGATTATTTTTAAAGGCAGGAAACTTGTAAATGTTGGTTTTCAAAGGGATTTAGAAATCCTTGTACGCAAATCACAACAAATTAACATACAGATACAACAAGCAATTAGAAAGGCAACTGGCATGTTGACCTTGATTGCAAAGGGATTGGAGTATAAGAGTATGAAGTCTTACTGCAATTATATAAGGATTTGGTAAGATAACAACTGGACAACTGTATATAGTTTACCTAACGAAGGATATACTTGCCTTAGAGAGAGTCTAATGAGTCTAGATCTATTCCAGAGTTAAGAGCTGTACAGGAGAGACTGCATAAAATGGACTTACATTTCCTCTAGTTTAGAAGACTAAGAAGTGATCTTATTGAAATATATAAAATTCTTAGATTGTTTGACAGGGCAAATGCTGAGAACCTGAGAACTGGCCAGAACTTGGGATTAAAGCTTCAGGATAAGGAGTCAGCAATTTGGAGTTGAGATTAGGAGAAATTCCTTCAATTAGGTTGTGAATCTTTGGAATTCTCTACCCGCAAGAGATGTGAATGCTCAGTCAATGAGTATTTTCAAAGTTGAGACTGAAAGACTTTAGGTACTAAGGGAATGAAGGGATAGAAAGTTAGGGTGGGAAAGTGGATTTAATATGGCAGTTCAGTCGTGATCTTATTGAACGTTGGAGCAGGTTGAGGAGTGGATTGTTTACTTCTGCTCCAATTTCTTATGCTCTTCTGTCCTTTACATTTCAAAACAATTTGGCTGCTGCAGTCATATTATTTGTGCCTTTCAGAAAGAAAACAAATCGATCGATTGCTTTCTTCAAAAGTCACACTGTTATGGATTAGATAATAGTAAGCAGAGCAGAAAATGATTGTTGTCTATTTTATTGCATGTTAAAAGTGTATGAGCAATTCTACAATGGTCAAAGTGATACATTTATTCAACTCTATCTTACATTATTCATCCTTGACTGATTGCCTTTCTTGGTGTGATATTTCTGTCATTCCAGGAAATCATTAATCAAATGACAGAGTACCGGATCATTTTTATGAGCGCTTATAATAACTGACAATTCTATTCCTAACTTTTAAGATGTGAATTTGCACAATAGTTGATATAAATTCACAAATCTTTCAACTTGCTTGAGGTTGTTAATGTTACATTTCCACTCACTGACTGCCGTCGGTTAACACTCAATATCCTTGTCCAGATTGGATGCAAAGGACATCAGTAAATCAATTTAATAAGCTGAAGTCTCACTCTTCCCCATCTCCCATAATTTAGCTGAATCACTCACATATCACTATCAAGTCTGCTTGCTGTGATGGTGATTATTAGTGTTTCTGGCTAATTTTAAAGTTATTCAGGTCAAACCTAGACTTGGACTTCATGGGCAGAATTTTAGAGCCCTGTCCTGGAGAGGGTCCATTGATTTTGGCTGGACCATAAAATCTCACCAGCATAAAATTCCAATCGCCTGCTTTTAAGAGCCACGATCCTTGAGTTTCAACAGCAGTGCAATGTGGAGAAGTTTAAACTGAGGGAAAACAATGAGGGTAGATTTAATTTTGAGAATCTTTAGCTATATTAAAAAATTAGCGTATCACTTTTTGCATGACTTAGTCAGTTAAGCAATACAAGCTGTGTGCAGTTCTGGTCGCCACATTATAGGGAGGGCGTGAACACACTGGAAGGGGTGCAGAGGAGATTCACCAGGATATTCCCTGGCATGGAACACATAAGTTATAAAGAGCGGTTGAATAGGCTTGGGTTGTTTTCTCTGGAACAGAGAAGACTGCGGGGCGACCTGATTGAGGTGTTCAAGATTATGAGGGACATGGACAGGGTGGATAGGGAGCAGATGTTGCCCATAGTTGAGGGTCAGTTACTAGGGGACACAAGTTAAAAGTGAGGGGTGGGAGGTTTAGGGGGGATTCGAGGAAAACCTTTTTTACCCAGAGGGTGGTGACGGTCTGTAATGCACTGCCTGGGAGGGTGGTGGAGGCGGGATGCCTCACATCCTTTAAAAAGTACCTGGATGAGTACTTGGCTCACCATAACATTCAAGGCTATGGGCTAAGTGCTGGCAAGTGGGATTAGGTGGGCAGGTCAGGGCCTTTCATGCATCGGTGCAGACTCGATGGGCCAAAGGGCCATTCCTGCACTGTAGGATTCTGTGAAACCAGAAAGACCACAGGTTAAAATGCTACTCACTATTGAGTCAGCTGATCACTCCTTGGTGATAGTAGAGATTCAATTAACCTTAGTTCTCTGCGTTCCTGTTCCTGATTGCTATTTGGTTGACCGGGTAAGGATATGACCAAGGATCTCCCTCCTGGTCAAATAGCTTGGCAGTACCCACTGGTAAAGTTTCGACATGAAGAATGATGATTTGAATATGATACAAACACGCATGATATTTATACTCAACCTCAGAGTTATTGAAAGAAAGTTTAACATGGAGGAGCATGTGGGTTTAGATGTGAATTTGCGATACGGTTCAGCATAAATGCAGGCACAGCTGGAAGCCAACACCAATCGGCGCACTCATTCCTTGCAAGTTCTGAGGAATAGGTCAGCTGTGGTTCAGTTGATATCACTCTTTCCTCTGAGTCAGAAGGTTGTGAGTTCAAGTCACACACCAAAAAGGAAATCCAGCTGGAATTTGACTCACTCCATGCCAACTTACCCCACAGCCATAACACTCTGTGGGTGGGCTAAATTTGTAGAAAGTGGGACTTCTCCCTCACTGAGCAGCACTGTTAGCACTGCTGCTTCACAGAGGCAGGGTCCATAAGACCATAGACCATAAGACATAGGAGCAGTATTAGGCCACTCAGCCCATCGAGTCTGCTCCGCCATTCGATCATGGCTGATATTTCTCTCATTCCCATTCTCCTGCCTTTTCCCCGTAACCCCTGATATCCTTATTGATCAAGAACCTATCTCTCTCTGTCTTAAAGATGCTCAATGACCCATGTTCAATTCCCGGCTTGGGTCACTGTCTGTGCGGAGTCTGCACGTTCTCCCTCTGGATGCTCCCGTTTCCTCCTACAGTCCAAATATGTGCGAGTTAGATGGATTGGCCATGCTAAATTGCCCCATAGTGTCCAAGGTGTGTCGGTTAGGGGATTAGCAGGGTAAATATATGGTGTTACTGATAGGGCCTGGGTCAGATGCTCTGTCAGAGAGTCGATGCAGTCTCAATGGGCTGAATGGCTTCCTTCTGTACTGTAGGGGTTCTAGTGGGATTTCTGAAACACAAGTCTCACCCTCAGGAGCTGCCAGCCAATCAGATTGGCCGGGAGCTCTAGCACTGCCAGCAGTGCCAAGAGCTCATTAGTGGTCTCTGCCAGGACTGCAACCAGTCCCAGTAGGAAGGCCCAATAGATCCTGGAGGGAGGTAAGTCGAGGTATTGTGCAGGGAGGATTTGGTCAGCTTAGGGGTGGGGAGGGGGGCAGGGTGGGTGGGGTTGGTGGGTTTTGGAGAGCAGGTGGGTAGGAAGAAAGGGGACCCACCCACCCTTTTCTTTCCTGACCATTTAAAAACCTTTTTACAAGAATGGCCTGTCCACTCCCACCCCGACTGCCCATGCCAATCATGGGCAGTGTACTATCAGGGCCAATCTGACTTATTAACAAGCTCAATTGACTCTCAATTCTTTACTCATATATGAGCAGTTTCCATTCACCTATTGTGTTATGGGTAGCAGAGGATTGGTACCTAAAGTTAATAATACAAAAAAGGAATAGGAGCAGGGGTAGGCTATTTGGCCCCTCAAGCCTGCTCCATTATTCAACAAGATTGATTGTGGCCTTAATTCTACTTTCCTGCCTGCTCCTTCATTAGCTCTGACTCCCTTGTAGATCTATCTAATTCGACCTTGAATATATTCAGTTGCCTATCATCCACTGCTCTCTAGAGTAGTGAATTTGAAAGATTAATGGCTATCTGAAAATATAAATCCCACTTTATCTCCATCTTAAATGGGAGACCACTTATTTTGAAACTGTGCCCCCTAATTCTAGATTGCCCCATGAGAGGAAATATCCTTTCAACATCTACCCTGTCAAACCCCTTCAGAATCTTATATGTTTTAATAAGACCACCTCTAATTCTTCCAAACCCCAATGAACAAGCCCAACCTGTTCAGCCTTTCCTCATGGGGCAATTGTGAATGTTGGAAGCAAAGAAAAAATACTGAAACAGAAAATGACAAGGCCCAGTAACCATTGCAGAAAATGGCTGAAAGCATGTGTAAATTATTATAATATGATTACTCTTAGATAGTACCATGCAAATGACCAGTAAAAGAATCAAGTGGACATATAGACACAGGTTATATCCCTACTAAAGAGGAAACAGGGTATGCCTTGGCTTTGTCGCTTCCCGTCAGAAGTAAAGTATTTTTTGAACTGGATGCCCGTCAATTTGATAATGATGAATGTTTGGCCCTTTTATTGGAGCTCTTGAATAAAATTTACAAGCATGATGATCTTCTAAGTGCCTATAAGGTATGGTCAAACTCTGATAGACTTTGAAAAAACAGATGGACATTCCCTGAAAGAATATACCATGGACTTAACAGATTGTAGAAAAAATTGCCAAAATTTAATCTGGGGACAGTTGGACCAGTACAAGGACTTAACTTGTTGGATTGTGCTAAGGGCTCTCATATAGACAGGCTATTGGCTCGAATTGGTGTTCCATTCTCGGAAAGGGAGACCTTGTTGGATCAGATGCCTGCTGCCTTGTAAAGAATTCCAGGAGGCGCAGCCATTTCCTTCAGTGTTTGTGGCACAAATGGAACATCCCATGGTGACACAAAGAACAAAAGGCTCAATGATTGCTAGATTCCAAATGGACCAGATACTGGATGCAGGTGTCAATACAGCATAAGGGTTAAAGATAGGCAGAATGAGGGTGAAAATAGCTTTAGCAGAGTTGGCTATTACAACAGCAGACAAATTTGAACCAGCCATACTAGAATAAAATCCCTTGAATGTCCAAGGAGCAGTTAAAAGGTGCTGTAGGCATGATTCAAAGTTCCGTAATATGTTGACTACCCAAAGCAAAAAGGCAGGGTTCTCAAAATGACATGATGAAGAGAATTCTGAGGAAGATGATGAAAATAATGATGAATCCAAACAAATTACACTGGCCAAAAGGAGTTTTAATCCTGTGATAAATGTATTAGTTACTGACTCATTTAACTGCACATGCTAAAGAGTGCTTCTGCTTCAATAGTATGTGGATGAGATTGGTCTAAATGTCATCTAGATTTACTATTCACTGAGAATCGACACAAGGTTAAGGAATATGAAAGTACAACTTGTTTTATATTTGCTGATGATGACACATTGAGTAATGTAGAGTAATTATAAATTCTGATGTAGTCTCTATGGAGATACCTATGCTGCTAAGTGAACTTTCCATGAAAACAACAGAGAAATGAAATTTGATAAGGAACTTCTTTTTGAAAAGTCAGTAGATCTGCAGTTACACAAACAGGATATTATTGTATCCCTTTAGTCAAACCTGAGCCAGGGTTTCCTCTAATATCAGCAAAGGCTGATGTCAGGTGGGAGAAATGTCGTTGAAGCAGTTGACAGCAATAGAGATCAGTGGGAGAAGGTTGTGGACAAGGGGAATCTGGCTGGTTAACCTGCTCGGGTCTCAGACAGGTAAAGCTGAACCACCATGGGCCCCCCTTTCCTGACTGGACCTTCCCATCACCTCATTTGTGTACCTCCTCTTCCCTTAACTTTGGAACTCGCATGCTCTCCCCCCCTCCCAGCCATATTGATCCCACTCCTTTCCCCCATTTCCCTCTGCCCACCACCTCGGGCCTCCTGTCCTGGCCCTGGCAAAAGACCCCCACCAACCCCACTCCACAACCCCCCCTCCCTAGTAATGATCTTCTTCCCCAGCACTGGGTGTAGTCTCAGCAACAGCTATTGCTCCAGGTAGCGCTGCTAGGACTAAAGCACAGCTGGCTAATCAAATGGCTGCTGGGACTTGTAGGCTTGAGGGGCTGAGTAGCCTACTTCTCCTGCTAATTCATATGTCCCTATGTATTTTGGTGGCGAGTGGAAAACTCCACTGTCCAAAACAATCCTTCCCCACAATGTGCCACAATTCTCCTGCTGCTGATCTCCTCAGTCACTTCCAGCCAAGCCCTTATTGTGGCAACCGCAGTTTTCCTCCTCCCACATTTGTTCATTCTCCCTGTGTCTGCGTGTGTTTCCTCTGGGTGCTCTGGTTTCCTCCCACACCCCAAAGATGCGTGGGTTAGGTGAATTGGCCATGCTACATTGCTCCTTAGTGTCAGGGGGATTAACAAGATAAATATGTGGGGTTATGGGGATAAGGCCTGGATGGGATTGTTGTTGGTGCAGGCTTGATGGACCGAATTCACTACTGAGGAAGAATATATCTCTGCCGCTTCTGTATGTGGAAAAGCTCAAGGGAGGAATCGTTAAAAGGGGATGCAACATTTGACTGTCCTGAACCCATTGTCAATGTGTTTCCTCTCATGCTTCCAACTCCTCCAAATTCCGTCATTAGATTGGATCTTTAAACACTGGAGTTGAGATTACAGAATGAGTCTGCAGCATGCCCACTGCAGTGCAGTCAATGCCAACCTGCAAATAAACAGATAGTGGCAGCTGGGTTAATCCCACAAATATGAATGCTGGCAAATTACTGTAAGTGGAGAAAATTGGGCATAATATAGCCACTATTATGACTTTATAATATTCTATTCACTGAGCCTCTTAGTTCACACAGTTAAATTATTTCAAATATATAAAAGAGATATAAAGTGATGAAATCTCTTAAGCCACAATCATAGTTTGCTGACTTTAGTTTTATATTCAGATCACTCTAAGCTGATCAAATATATCCAGATTATTAGCCATGTCTCCTGCATTAAATATTAAAGGACAAGAATGAAAATGCTGTAAAGTGTCAATCTTCCAATTACAAATCTTCTCACACACCAAGTGGTGCACTAAGGCAGACTTTTGCCTGTTTCTATAGCTAGTAATTCCCAGAACAGGTCACTAGTCTGTCACCAGAGGCTTATAGCTTGAGGGACACCTCTCCACATCAAACGTGGCTGACCAGGAGTCTCTCCTGCTGTCACCGCCAGTCATTGGAATGTTGGATGGATTTTCAGGTTGATACACTCAACCTTTTTGACTGTGACATGAACGCATCTTCTTTGGCCATCACATCCTGGGATGGAACTCGAACCCAGAACTTCTGGCTCAGAGGCTGGAATGTTACCAACTGCGTCACAAGACCTCCAGTGTCAATCTTGCTGCTGTCATATTTAAAGAAAATCAGCACCGGGGACAAGAGAGAAATTGCAAATCTTATTCCAACTGACAGGAAAAGATGGGCAATATTCCTTTCAGAGGAGAACATCACTATCTGGAGACATTACAAAATATCATTTACACTTAAATAAGTTTAAAACACAAGAAAATGTGATGTGATCTGTACTATTTCAAAGATTTTTAGAAACAATTAGCTAGATAACTATAGTTGGAACAGGTCATGGCTTTGTTTGATAATATGAATTAGGTATAAAATGTGACAATATAGAATAACAACACCAGCAAGTTGCATTTCTATGGTGCCTTTAGCAAAGTCACATGTCCCGTGGCTCTTTTGAATAGAGTTTTCTGTTGTAATATGCAAATTGTAAATCGGCAACCCACTTTACATCTCTCCTGTGAAACAAGCTGCCAATTTTCTTTCATGCAATTGAAACTATGGTCAAGAACCACTTGAAATTCATCAGCTGTGCATGAGAACGCTCCCCCAATCTGAACACGGATTTTCATCCATAGTTTCATGATGCCAATCCAAAATAACATCAAAATATTCAATACAATTTATAGGATCAAAAATGCTCTGAAGATCAGCTTCTTATCTCCATCTTTATTCAGACTATAGTATTGCTGTGTCCTAATTGCCTATTAGTAAGTAAAACTTACAAAGTCTTACCTATCTGGCTGCATGACAACACTGACAAGCCGTGATAATTAGAGCATCTCCAAGACTGTTGTTGTACCAAGTTATCATCGTGGGATCTGGAGCTGCAGAGCCTGGTTTGCAGCTGCTAACAGCTGAACTTAATTGTCTGGCTACCAATCAGACGCTGGTTGTCACAAGAGGTCTGTGTTCAGTTTGTAAGCACACACAGAACTCCACTCTCAAACATTAGATTTTGAACGTTTCATGAACTGGGGCAGGAATATCCACTTTCTCAAAAGGCTGAACCACGTTTTTAAACCCAGTCTAACACCATACTGGAGTTCTCCTATGTATAGTATCAAATGTTAGTGGCGATAATTATCGTGCAACATGCATAAGGTTGAAACCTAAGTTACGTTTACAACACATACCCGCAAAATCTTTTTAACAGAAGCTGTGAGTTCTTATCTTGCTCTTGCTGAGTTCTGGCCTAAATCTACACTTAACATCCTCATTTTTTTAATAGTCAGACAAATAAAACTTTAGTGACATTTTCTAATTACTTTAGTACACTCTGAAGACAATACTTCAATCTGTTGCAATGACTTTCTGTCATGTGCTCATTTTTCCTGTTTTATACTCTACAGAGTCTAAGCAGGTTGCATTTAATATTATGATTTACATTTTGCGGCAGTATTGAAGTTCTAGGTCATGATATTTGTGACAGTTTCTTCCAAATGTATAGTGTGCACGTAAGAGCCAAAATCCAACAGGTGGACAGGAACTGATGAAAATCAGTCACTTGTTCCTCCGTTTAGATATCAAGCTGACTTATCACTGCCTGTAGAATCTAGATCCAATTTTTTTTTTGTTAAAAAGGAATATAACATGCCAGATGGCCTCACAGGTGCCACTATATATTGTGCAAAACCGACTGAACCTTGAAATTAAACAAACACTTATCTAGCACTAATTCATTCTATAAACACTACATCAAGGTTAGTTAATCAATGGTGCTTTTGCATCAAGAATTACCTGTAACAAGCAGATCTGCTTGCGAGCACTTGAAGCTTCTTATTGATTCCGTTTACATCAGTAACAAGACTAGAAATATTAGGTTATAAACCCTATATTATTTCTCCATCCCTCTCAGAAATGGAGTTAATTAAATAAAATTAAACCCATTAATTATCACATGCAGAAGGTTAAATAATAAAGCTTCTCATAAGAAGGCCAAGTCAAAATCTATTACCCAAACGTCTGAATAGGGGGTGGCCCTGCTTACTCATCATCATAATTTACCTCAACCCAAGATCCATAATGCTCTCAGTCAAAGCAAGGTTATGCCTAGAAATCCTGACGTATCTATAAACTCTTCCAGCAAACATCGTGCTTTAAAATGTTCAATAGATTCATAAAATTTAGATGGTTTTTATAATATTAATTTATGCTTTTGAAAATTCAATAAAAGAATGAAATATCAAACAAGAGTATTAGCAATATCTTATTGAAAATATTGGTCAAATTTCCAGCCAGGGTTTGTTATCATGACCTGGTGTTTAAGTGATTTGAAAAAGAGTGTATCCATTCTTTCATTAAGTATTAGCCATTGCCTATCCACCAGTTTCCCAATCTACCTTAGCTAACCCACGCCTCATAACTTTCATAGCTTCCTTTCTTTATATTTAGGATCCTAGTTTCAGATTGAACTTCTTTACTTTCCATCCTAATGAAAAATTCTATTATTTTATGGTACTGTTCCCTAAAAGACTCCGCACAACATTATTATTAATTAATCCATTCTCATTGCACAATTCCAAATCTAGAATAGCATGTTTCTTCGTTGGTTCCTTAATATAGTGGTGTAAAAAAACCATCTCATACACAGTCCATTTATTCGGCATGGTATAATTGCTAACGACAGTCTATATGTCAATTAAATTCACCCATGATTACTATAGCACCCATGTTACATGCATCACAAACTTTCTGTTTAATGCCATCCCCTACATTACCACAACTGTATTAAGGCCTACAGACAACTCCCACTAATCTTTTCTTCCTCTTATTCTGCCGCAGTCATTTACTCATTCACTCTCTCTCACTCACATCCAAACGCACAGACAGCCACACACTGACACTCACACCCAGAGAGAGAGTCTCTCACTCTCAAACACATGCTCAGGGTCGAATTCTCCCACACCATTCGTGGCAGGCTGGATCGGATAATCCAGCAGGAATCAAAAATGTGGAAACCCACCAACATGAAAACAGTTTGAAATTCTCCCAATGGTGGGATAATAGTGGGTTGGTTTTCCAATTGCCTGGTGGCATGAAGGCAATTTGCATCTCGCACATGCTCATTAAAACAGCTGGCCGCTGGAATCTCGTCAGGTTTCCAGCATTGCGTTAAATCAGTGGGAAATAATGTCAGCCTCAAATCTGTTTGAAAAAGAATGAGTGCACAAGGCAGACCACAGTTTGCAAGACACTTTGAGGCGAGTACAACAAATACTATCTGCCATAGTGCTGTGCTCCTCCTGTTGTACTGAACACCACTCTGCTGGGACAGACCAGTTCATGCTCTCCAGCTCCATGCCAAGCTGGTCTTTATGGTCAACATTATGCTGCTGGACCCGGAGCCCCCCCTGTTTCACTGACTCTGATTGGTTCTGTTCCCACGGTTAGGGAGTGCAGGGGATCTTCTGTTCCCCATGCCACACACTGTTGCCTATCTGAACAGCACTATGCTGTGGGACTCACGCAGCCTTCACTTCAATATACTGAAGTTCACTGGGCATGGGATGCTAGGTGAGGGGGAGATGCTGACAAAGACAAGGGGGGCAATGTGGAAGGAGAGCTGTGCTGTGGGGGAAGGAATAGGGGGCACAATGGAAAGCAGAAGGACAAGGAGGTGGATGAGGATAATGAACAATGGAAGGCAGAGGGAAGATTGAGGGCAGAGAAGCTGGACCCCGACATGGTTGCATGAAAAACTGACAAACAAGGGGTTAAAATGGATACCTCATTGTTTACGGGGAGGGGATGCAAGCAGACTCCAGAGTATGGGGTGGGGCCTTGTTACTGTGGCACATGAGTGATGGTTCACACCAGCCCTCAGAAGTTGGGGCTGTCATGATTTGGGAGTATCACTGTCCGTAGTCTGCTTTGGAAACAGAAATTATGTCAAGGTTCCTGTGTTAGTTGAGGAGCTTTCAGACAGGAGTCACAGAATGAAGACATTCTTCCTGTGAAATGGAAAGGAGTCACAGATGATAGGCATTCAACAGACTAAGTGGACCTCACAGTCAGAAGTCAAAGGTATAAGACATTGCAGCAGTGCAAGTGGACATGCAGCAGGAGCAATCATTGGAAGAATGGTGTACCCCAGCTGCATTCACACTTGTATGTTCTGACCTCATGACTCACTAGGATTAGGCCTTAGGTGTGGTTACTGGTGACCATAATGTTCTCACTCTGCCAACTTAAAGCCCATATGAAATGATAGCAGTGAGACAATCTAGAGCTACACCCCACTGAGGTGTGTGATGTTGCTAGGTGAACGCTGTGAACGCCCTTCATGAGCCCCCTCATCCTCAGACGTACTCTGGGGGCTCAAAGTGCTACTTAGCTGTCTGGTTGACCGCAATCTGCTCAAGTCTGCAGGAAGTAAATGACAGTTTCAGTGATGAGCCTAAACTATTTCAGAATACATTTGACTCACTTCGACTGACTGTCAGGATTTGATGAAGTGATGAAGCTGAGATCCATACTAGGTTGATGGGAGAGGCCAAGCTCCCCTTTCCCACAGGAGCAATCCCCAGCAAGCTCAGCTGCAGCCCCCTCAAATTCAGTGAGGGCAAGTATCTCTGCTGTCCCACCCCCCCAAAGAACAAAGAACAAAGAACAGTACAGCACAGGAAACAGGCCCTTCGGCCCTCCAAGCCTGTGCCGCTCCTTCGTCCAACTAGACCAATCGTTTGTATCCCTCCATTCCCAGGCTGCTCATGTGACTATCCAGGTAAGTCTTAAACGATGTCAGCGTGCCTGCCTCCACCACCCTACTTGGCAGTGCATTCCAGGCCCCCACCACCCTCTGTGTAAAAAACGTCCCTCTGATGTCTGAGTTATACTTCGCCCCTCTCAGCTTGAGCCCGTGACCCCTCGTGATCGTCACCTCCGACCTGGGAAAAAGCTTCCCACTGTTCACCCTATCTATACCCTTCATAATCTTGTATACCTCTATTAGATCTCCCCTCATTCTCCGTCTTTCCAAGGAGAACAACCCCAGTCTACCCAATCTCTCCTCATAGCTAAGACCCTCCATACCAGGCAACATCCTGGTAAACCTTCTCTGCACTCTCTCCAATGCCTCCACGTCCTTCTGGTAGTGCGGCGACCAGAACTGGACGCAGTACTCCAAATGCGGCCTAACCAGCGTTCTATACAGCTGCATCATCAGACTCCAGCTTTTATACTCTATACCCCGTCCTATAAAGGCAAGCATACCATATGCCTTCTTCACCACCTTCTCCACCTGTGTTGCCACCTTCAAGGATTTGTGGACTTGCACACCTAGGTCCCTCTGTGTTTCTATACTCCTGATGACTCTGCCATTTATTGTATAACTCCTCCCTACATTATTTCTTCCAAAATGCATCACTTCGCATTTATCCGGATTAAATTCCATCTGCCACCTCTCCGCCCAATTTTCCAGCCTATCTATATCCTGCTGTATTGCCCGACAATGCTCTTCGCTATCCGCAATTCCAGCCATCTTCGTGTCATCCGCAAACTTGCTGATTACACCAGTTACACCTTCTTCCAAATCATTTATATATATCACAAATAGCAGAGGTCCCAGTACAGAGCCCTGCGGAACACCACTGGTCACAGACCTCCAGCCGGAAAAAGACCCTTCGACCACTACCCTCTGTCTCCTATGGCCAAGCCAGTTCTCCACCCATCGAGCCACTTCTCCTTGTATCCCATGAGCCTTAACCTTCTTAACCAACCTGCCATGTGGGACTTTGTCAAATGCCTTACTGAAATCCATATAGACGACATCCACGGCCCTTCCTTCAACAACCGTTTTTGTCACTTCCTCAAAAAACTCCACCAAATTTGTAAGGCACGACCTCCCTCTTACAAAACCATGCTGTCTGTCACTAATGAGATTGTTCCGTTCTAAATGCACATTCATCCTGTCTCTAAGAATCCTCTCCAACAACTTCCCTACCACGGACATCAAGCTCACCGACCTACAATTTCCTGGGTTATCCCTGCTACCCTTCTTAAACAACGGGACCACATTCGCTATCCTCCAATCCTCAGGGACCTCACCCGTGTCCAAAGAAGCGACAAAGATTTCCGTCAGAGGCCCAGCAATTTCACCTCTCGTCTCCCTGAGCAGTCGAGGATAGATGCCATCAGGCCCTGGGGCTTTGTCAGTTTTAATGTTCCCTAAAAAACCTAACACTTCCTCTCTTGTAATGGAGATTTTCTCTAACGGGTCAACACCTCCCTCCGAGACACTCCCGGTTAACACGCCCCTCTCCTTCGTGAATACCGATGCAAAGTATTCATTTAGGATCTCCCCTATTCCCTTGGGTTCTAAGCATAATTCCCCTCCTTTGTCCCTGAGAGGTCCGATTTTCTCCCTGACAACTCTTTTGTTCCTAACGTATGAATAGAATGCCTTAGGATTCTCCTTAATCCTGCCTGCCAAGAACATCTCGTGCCCTCTTTTTGCCCTTCTAACTCCCCGTTTGAGATCTTTCCTACTCTCTCTGTATTCCTCCAGAGCTCCATCTGTTTTCAGTTGCCTGGACTTAACGTACGCCTCCCTTTTCATTTTAATCAGATCCTCAATTTCCCTGGTTATCCACGGCTCTCGAATCCTACCTTTCCTATCTTTCCTTTTTACAGGCACATGCCTATCCTGCAGCCTTATCAATAGTTCCTTAAAAGACTCCCACATGCCAGACGCGGACTTACCCTCGAACATCCTCTCCCAATCAACATCCACCAATTCCTGCCTAATCCGGCTATAGTCAGCCTTCCCCCAATTTAGCACCCTGCCCGTAGGACAGCACTCATCCTTGTCCATTACTATCCTAAAGTTAACAGAGTTGTGGTCACTATTTGCCACATGTTCCCCTACCGAAACTTTGACGACCTGACTGGGCTCATTTCCCAGAACTAGGTCCAGTATAGCCCCCTCTCTAGTCGGGCTATCTACATACTGTTCCAAAGAACCTTCCAGTACGCATTTTACAAATTCCTCCCCGTCCGGTCCCCCAGCTCTAAGCACTTTCCAGTCTGTGCCAGGGAAATTAAAGTCCCCCACTACAACAACCCTATTTTTTCTGCACCTATCCAGAATCTCCTGACATATCCTTTCCTCCACTTCCCGTGGGCTGTTGGGTGGTCTGTAGTACACCCCCAGCATAGTGACTGCACCCTTCCTGTTTCTGAGTTCCACCCACAGCAACTCAGTACATGACCCCTCTAAGTTGTCTACCCTCTGCACCGCGGTAATATGCTCCTTAACTAATATCGCTACTCCCCCACCTTTTTTAGCCCCTCCTCTGTCTCGCCTAAAACACTGATACCCCGGAATATTCAGCTGCCAGTCCTGTCCTTCTTTTAACCAAGTTTCCGTCACCGCAACCACATCCAAATTCCGCACAAGCATTAAGGCCCTAAGTTCGTCTGTTTTACCCGTTACACTCCTCGCATTGAAGCAGATGCACTCCAGACCTCCAGGCCCAGTCAGGTCCTCCTCCTCCAGAGTGCTCCTCTTCTTAGCTAGCCTTGCCCTGGCCCCCAGCTCGACCCCAGCCTCAGTATTTACTGACCTCCTGTTTTGTTCCCCACCCCCCTGCCACACTAGTTTAAATCCTGCCGAAACACTCGAGCAAAACTCCCAGCCAGGATATTTGCTCCCTTCCAGTTAAGGTGTAACCCATCCTTTCTGTACAGTTGCCATCCTGACTTGAAGATTTCCCAGTTATCTATGAATTTAAAACCCTCCCTCTTGCACCAGTCCTTTAGCCACGCGTTCAACTGTAGAATCTCCCTGTTCCGAGCCTCACTTGCACTAGGCACCGGGAGCAGTCCAGATATTGCTACCCTGGAGGTCTTACTTTTTAGCCTAGCACCCAACTCCCTGAATTTCTCTCGTATGACCCCCCTGCTCTTCCTACCTACATCATTTCCCCCAATGTGTACAATCACATCCGTTTGACTACCTTCCTTTTTAAATATGCTTCCTACCCTCTCGGAGACATCCAGTACCCCGGCACCAGGGAGGCAGACTACCATCCTGGATTCTCGTTCAGTCCCACAGAAGCGCCTGTCCGTGCCTCTAACTATTGCGTCCCCCACAACTATCGCTCTCCTAAACCCCTTCTTTCCCTTCCGGACCCCTGAGCCTGTCTCCGTGGAGGCGATCTGGTCCTCGTGGCTTACCCCTGGAGGGTCATCCCCCTCCACAGAATCCAAAACAATATACCTATTGTGGAGGGGGACAACCACAGGGGATCCCTCCACAGACTGCTCACTCCCTTCCCTTCTCCCATCTGTTGCCCATCCCTTTCTCTTATGGGAGACTGCCACTGGGGTGCTTTCTGGCACATCACCCTTCTGACTATTACCCCTCCTAACCGTGACCCACGTGTCTTCCTTCCGAGACCCTGGTGTCACTACCTGACTATAACTTTTATCTATGACTCTCTCATTTTCCCTAACTAAACTGAGTTCATCGAGCCTCAGCTCCAGCTCCCTTACGCGATCCTTCAGGAGATGCAGTTCCACACATCTGGCACAGATATGGACTTCCGGGAGGCAAGTTGTCTCCAGGAACTCCCACATCCCACACCGAATGCAGTATACTGGCCTCCCACTCATACCAGCCATGTCCTTTTTAGTTTTGGGGATAAAACAAAAAGGGGGTGTAACCGAAGAAAAACAAACAAACAACCTTCCCCGGGTATGGGCTCACTCCCCCTTGTTGTGTGACAGCTTGGGCTGTGTGAAGACAGAAGAAAGTCCTGTGATCAGAGAGGATGGAGCAGAGTTGGGTGAACTCATGTGCCCTGTGCGTGGTGAGTCATCGCTAGAAGTGCCAGTGGATGGAATGTGAGCAACGTTATAAATGGGATGGTGGAAATTTGGAAGTGTCTGTGAGAGAGAGAGTGTTGATGTGTCCCCTGCTAATGGGTGTGTGAGATCCGTGAAGCGAGTCGCCATTTACATACATGGCGCCATGATAAGGGTTTGACAATGGAGGGATCTGAGAGAAGACTAACCCTGATAGAACGGATGGGATCATTCATCCATTCCGGCACTGTGCAGTGCTTCTGGTATGGCTACCAGTCACACTGACCTCTTAGGCAACAGCCTCCCTGGGGGGGTGCAGTTTGGTGTGTCTCCTGGAGCCAGCTCTTGAGTGGAGGATATGCCCTGCACCTGGACTCCTCGAATCAAGGTTTCGAGGGCCTGGAAGTTGAATCAGAGTGCTAATTTATTCTAAGGCTACCAGCCTTTTGCCGCAACTGAGTTCTGCCAAGGCTAGATCAGAGTGTAGACCAGCAGAAGTGAAAGCAAGTCAGTGTTAATCAAAATCAATTCTTTGGCCCTCGCCTCCCTCCCCCTTCTCTGGTGACCAGGACTTGGGAACTAGTTTGTCCCTCGTCCTTCTTCTTAAGCAAAAAGGCAAAAATGTTTCTATTAGTTAGCCCTGCTGCTTGACACTTCTAAATGGTTGTTTTTATTAATTACTCTTTGATGCGCGATCAATAAGGCGAAAGACTACCGATATGCCAATATAAGTGTCGGCTTTTATTCACAACAGAATCAGGAGCAGATCCCAACAAATAACCGACCTGGACTGAACAAGGGGGAGGAGACAGCCACCTTTATACTAGGTGCTGAGGGGAGGACCCAAACTGGAAGGGGATGTGTCCAGGTATGACAAGCACACACAACGGTGGTCCATATAGGACAAAGGCACAACTGAGGTCCACCACACTCTTTTTTTTGCTAAGCAATTGTTTATGTTTTCTTGTTACCTTACGTTTGATGTCATGCCAATCCAGGACCTGAATCTTTCATTCTGGAGTCTAAGTTTGTTGTTGGGCATGGAAATGAGAGTGAGTTCAGCTGGGAGACAAGATGGCTAAACATGCACAATCTTGTGCATTTCAGTTCATTATATATGTACCTGCGAGGAGTTCATCGATTCTCACAGCGGAGGCTGACAGGGACGTGCCATCCCTCCTCGTGTCAAAAGTTCGAGCACCATAATTAGAGTGCACCCAAACAGCCTGCACTATCGCTTCCACCTTTGGCCCACCCTCTGCACCCTCCTTCTCCGCTAACCTGTCCTCGGTCATCCTCCATGCAATTTGGCACTGACACCACCTAGTCTGAAGCATAGGCTGGCATTTACAGACTTTCCCCAAAGAGGAAATGCAGCATCAATCACCGTTAATCATGCAAGAAGTCGATACCTCACCACGTGCATGCCACTTGTGTGCAATTGTGAATGGAGACATTCTAATTTTGCACTGGCTGGGAACTTAATTTGGAGGAGGGGGATTCAAGTCCAGTGAGGTGACCTTAAATTAAGTTCCCTCGTCCACCAAGCTTCCCATTGCTGGTTGGACCTATAGATTGGTTTGAGCTATTCTCATTTGTACATGAGATTGTCGTTTGTGGTGCTTGTGAGGTTCAACCGTTTTGATGCTGCTGCTTGGATATTGCATCGGGGCAAATTCAAAGAAGCAGAGCTGATTCCATAATACGAATAACCAGGTTTTGTGTAAATGTCTGACAAAACCATGGTACCATACTGAAAGAAAAGCTTTAGATGGACCTTATGAATAGAAGTATAGACTACAAAAGCCAAGAAACTTTGCTAAACTGTTGAAACAGTTCAACCCTACTGTGATTAAGGTATCACAAAATATTAATATGCAGATATGGGCTCCTGTTTTTTGGGATGATATATGAGCATGTGTGGTAGGTTTATTAATGAACAGGACAGAAAGAGTAAGGATAAATGGGACACATTCAATTTGGCAGGTTGTAACAATTGGAGTGCTACATGGAGTGTTCTTGGGACATCAGTTAGTTACAATCTTATATTAATGACTTAAAAGAGACCAAGAGTCATGTACCTAAGATAATTGACAAAGGTAGATTGGAATGCAAGCTGTGAGGAGCTCACAAGGAGGCTGAAAAGGGGTATAGACAGTTAAATTACAGTTGGAGTATAATGGGAGAAAGTGTAAGATTATTCTCTTTGGTAGCAGGAATTGAAAAGTAATTTTTAAAAACTTTTTGAAACTTATAGACGAGGGTGTTCAGAGGGATTTGCGTTAACTCCTGCAAGAAACACAGAAAGTTAGCATGCAGATGTGACATGAAATTAGGAATGCAAATGATATGTTGGCCTTTATTGCAAGAAAATAAGGAAGTCTTGTTACAACTTTGGTGAGACCACACCTGCGTAGTTTTGGTTTCCTTATTTAAGGATAGATAAAGTTGCATTGGAGACAGTACGATGACGATTCACTAGATTGATTCCTGGGGTGAGAGGACTATCCAATGATGAGAGGCTGAGTAAATTGGTCATACACTCTGAAGTTTAGAAGAATAAGAGTTGATCTCACTTAAACACACAAAATTTAGAAGAAATTCAAAAGGGGTTAACACTGTGAAGTTGCTTCCTGGGCTGGGGATTCTAGAACACGGAGCCACGGTCTCAAGATAAGGAATATATCATTTAAATCTGAGATTAAATTTCTTCACTCAAAGGATTATGAATCTTTGGAAGCACCAGTGAGGATGGGTGCTCCATCATTGAAGGCAATTAAGGCTGAGGTAGACAGCTTTTTGGTCTGTCACAGAATAAAGGGGTATGGGGAACAGGAAAGTTGATTTGGCTTTTATGGGGCGCCATATTCCTTGCCCCCAACTCCAACCCCCACTACCTCTCTGAAAATTCAGACATCAGCCCACCCACCTGAAGTCTGGCTGCCCCACAGCAATATCACACTGGGAGCAACCTTAATTGTTTCAGAGGGAAACTTCCACCCCACTGGGAGAATGTCCTGGACCATAGAGCTGTCAGACAATCTGATTGGCTGTAGTGCCAGCGGTGCCAGTTTCCAGTGGTAGTCACTGCTGTGGCTACATTCAGTCCCGAACAAAGAAAGGATTGGTGAGAATATTTCCAGGGATGAGGAACTTCAATTATGAAAATAAGTTGAAGAAGTTAGGACTGTTTTCTTTGGGAAAAAAAGAAGGTTGAGTGAGGACCTGATAGAGATATTCAAAGCCATGAGGGGGCTGAACAGAGTAGATAGGGAAAAACTATCACTCATGGAAGGATCAAGAACAATAAGATTCAGATTTAAATTAATTCGTAAAAAAAGCAAAACTGATACGAGGAAATTTTTTTCACACAGCAGGTGTTTAGGGTCTGGGAAACACTGCCTGAGAATGTAGTGGAAGCAGATTAAATTGAGGCAATCAAAAAGGAACTGGACTGTGCAGGGTTACGAGGAGAGGTTGAGGAAAATGGGACTTGGTGAGTGCTCAATCGGAGCGCCTGTGCGGACCTGATGGACCAAATGGCCTCCTGCTGCACCATAACAATTCTGTGAAGAAGAGTCATAGAGGAGAGGGTTAAAAGGGGGTGAGATCTTAGTGGGGAGAGTGCCCCCGATCAGGGGAACCTCCCAAGTACGCACACCCTTTCCTGCCTGGCAGCAGTACACCCAGTGAAAGCTGCCAGCCTGCCTGCCTTGCCTTGCTTTCTCTGCCACACATAGAATAGCATTGGAGGTCTAAGGGCAGCCAGGTTGCCTGATGCCTTCCCTATCCATTGTAACATGGGAGGCAGGTTTTGCGGGAAGACCTTTATCTTATCTTACGAGATCTGTCCCTCTTCCCCCTGGCTTCAAATATACTGTTGAGTTGAGCTTGTTGAGTTGAAGTCTAAGATGAACCATGATTATTTTTGAATGGCAGAGTAGGTTTGAGGGGCCATCGATCAATTCCTGCCCTTATTTTTTATCACATGTTCTTACACCTCAAGTGTTAAAATTCCCAACTCTGCATTCAGTTCAATTTAAACCTTTCCTCCCTGATACTGCAAGGTAATGTTCTCTAAATTAAGCAATTTATATATCATCAGCTTTTTAAAAAAGTTATAGTATAACATATAAATAGAAAAGGAATACTCATAAAGTAATTGCCACTTATTAATGGTTTCCACAGAATAATGAACAGATTCACAGAATTAATTCCCTGAAGTTCTCATAAAAATCCAAGAACACCATGTAATGAAAACAGAGCATGAATGAATCAAACCCTACTTATCTGTGTCCCTAATGTTTTGCATTATATTGAATAGCACTTCTGTTCCTATAAAAACATATATATATTCTGGCACACTGTAATCAGAGCTGAAGGAAATCTGCCCATAATGTATTCCAACAAACATGACAATTAATTTTGTAATTCAGGCATCATTGTTGATGTAATTTCTGAACAGCTTTCAATCTCTGTACTACACCCAGATTGGAATGGCTAAATATTAAGTATTCATTAAGGAGCAACATGAGTAAAGCAGTAAAGGAATGTACGAAAAAATATAAAAGAAAGAGGCAGGTAAAATTCCAGTGAGGAACCAGTATAAATCTGAAAACATCAGATTAAGAATGGACAATCATGAAAACAAAAATAAAGAGGGAGATAAAATACAAAAAATTGTTCCAAATAATTTTTTAAAAATTCTTTCCATCTTGTTTGCTTTTTAATTGAAGTATGTACCATGGAAAATAAAGCTTTTGCTGAATAAATGTATAAAATATTGATCACAGTAACACATTATCTGACATAAAGAATAGTGCTTTGGGCCTTTAAATTCCTGTTTTTGAAAGTTTGAAGGTTTATTTATTAGTGTCACAAGTAGGCTTACATTGACACTGCAATGAAGTTGCTGTGAAAATCCCCTAGTCACCACATCCTAGCACCTGTTCGGTTACACTGAGGGAGAATTTAGCATGGCTAATGCACCTAACCAGCATGTCTTTCAGATTGTGGGAGGAAACCGGAGCACCCGGAGGAAACCCATGCAAACACGGGGAGAACGTGCAGACTCCCCACAGACAGTGACCCAAGCTGGGAATCGAACCCGGGTCCCTGTTGCTGTAAAGCAGCAGTGCTAACCTCTGTGCCACCGTACTGTCCTCACTGTGCCACCGTGCCGCCCATTTTGAAGACCAACAAGTTTAGGAGAAGTCTGGTTTATAGTATGAGGCGACATTGGAGGTCCTTTCCCTAGGGATTTCTAATCTTTTACTTAGCTAGTGGTTTTAACACATGTATATCACCCAAGATTGTTCAGCTTATACATAATAACATTTTATATTCTGGTGCCTGTGCTAGTTTGTTTTTGGGACCTTGTGTTGCTCTTAAATCACCTTTAATTGGTTTCAGCACACAATCATGTATTTGGCCAATTCACTATGGCTTTACTGTACTGAGATTATTTTCACTTGCAGCTTATGTCGCTCTGCCATCAGAAACATTATGCCCTTTTGGTGAACCCCATCCACAGTTTCACAGAAAATGTATCATGATTTCCCTTGACTGACCCAATTAAATTAAACTGCAGTATTTTTGCACTTGCATGTTCCAACAAAAGACAGCAATATAATTACCATGCCAAGAGAACACAGTGAAACATTTCTCACTTTGTTCCTGCAGCAATACTCAGTGTTCTCACCATTCAGTCGGTCACTACATTTTATAATCAATTTATTCCTGCCTATTGAGGTGCATTTTGTACGTAGCCTTCAAAAGTCAAGAAGCAAGACCTATCTTGGAAGGAAAGAGTCTAAAGCTCAAAATTGTAACAAAATTACTCACTGAATTTTATAAAATTGCCGACTTAATATTACAATTTGCATAATTACTCAAAATAGATCATAATTCAATCAGCAGATATAATTAATTCACTGAATGTAAATTTAATTAAGTAAATAATTCATTAAATAACTATTTATTGCCACCTTAATAATTGATTCAATTCGTCACAAACTTTAAATCATTATACCAAATGAACCTAACAATTCATCAGTTCATCACTAAAATTAAGAATAACATTTGTGTTTGAACTCACTTAACAGACTTAAATTCTAACTTTAACAATTTTGATGAATAAAAATCCATCTATTTGCTCCAGGAGATGCAATATGACATGAACTAATATCAATCTAACTAAATATCTGTCATACGGGTGAGGTGAATGTGACAGCCCTTAACATCAAAGCAGCATTTGACCAAGTATGGCATCAAGGAACCCTAGAAAAAATTGAGTCAATGGAAATTGGGAAAAAGCTCCTTTGGTTGCTGTCATACCTAGCACAAAGGTAGATGGTTATGGTTGTTAGAGGTAAGTCATCTCAGTTTTGATTTGATTTGTTTATTATTGTCACATGTATTAGTATGCAGTGAAAAGTGTTGTTTCTTGTGCACTGTACAGACAAAGCATACCGTTCATAGAGAAGGAAAGGAGAGAGTGCAGAACATAGTGTTACAGTCATAGCTACGGTGTAGAGAAAGATCAACTTAATGCAAGGTAGGTCCATTCAAAAGTCTGATGGCAGCAGGGAAGAAGCTGTTCGTGAGTCGGTTGACATGTGACCTCAGACTTTTGTATCTTTTTGCTGACGGGAGAAGGTGGAAGAGAGTATGTCCAGGATGTGTGGGGTCCTTAATTATGCTGGCTGCTTTTCCGAGGCAGAGGGAAGTGTAGACAGTGTCAATGGGTGGGAGATTGGCTTGAGTGATAGACTTGTTCCAGGCCAACACTGCAGATGTTTCAAATGCAGCAAGATCGGGACAATATCCAGGCCTGGGCTGGCACGTGACAAGTAACATTCATGCCACACAAATGCCAGGCAATGGCCATCTCCAACAAGAGAGAATCGAACCATCATCCCTTCACATTCAATGACATTACCATCACTAAATCCCCCACTACCAATGTCTTGGCGGTTGCCATCAACCAGCAAACTGAACTGGACTAACCATATAAATACTGTGGCTACAAGAGCAGGTCGGAGGCTCGGAATCCTGCAATGGATAACTCACCTCATGGTCCCCCAAATTCTGTCCACCACCTACAAGGCACAAGTCAGGAATGTGATGGAATGCTCTCCACTTGCATAGATGAGTGCAGCTCCCTAAAAGCTCAAGAAGCTTGAAATCATTCACCGCAAAGCAATCAGCTTGATTGACACTCCATGCACAAACATTCACTCCCTCCACCACCAACGCACAGTGGCAGGGGTGTATGTAATCCACCAAATGTACTGCTGGAACTCACCAAGCCTCCTGAGACATCACCTTCCAAACACACAACTGCTCCCATCTCGGTGGACAAGGGCAGCACGCACATGGGAACACCACCACCTGGTGGCCCCTCCAAGTCACTCACCATCCCGACATGGAAATGTATCACTGTTCCTTCACTGTCACTGGGTCAAAATCCCGGAATTCCCTTCCAAACAGAACTGTGAGTGCACCTACACCACGTGGAATGCAGAAATTCAAGAAGGCAGGTCACCACCACCTTCTCAATGACAATTAGGGGTGGGCAATAAATGTTGGTCTAGCCAATGACACCTACAATTCATGAATGATTCTTTTTTTAAAAAGCATCTGAAACAGTTCAGCTGTATTACATCCTGTGTGTCGCATTTTGGGCATCACACTTCTTGTGTCCTACTTCAAATGTCAAATACCAACATGGTTTTAGTTTTGCCAATATTTAATTGAGGGAACTGTCTGCTAATCTAATACTGAATGTCGGAGAAGCAGTCGGACCATTTAGAAACCGTGAAGGGTCAGGAGTGATGAGGTAGAGATGGGTTGCATCAGAGGGATCCAAGCTTGGACTTTCAGGAAAGATGGACACAAATTTGGCAGGTGACTGCATATTCAAGGGCTTTAGAGCAGATCGGGAGGCTGGAATTGGCGCATTAGATGGAAAGGATGGGGTAGGGTTGGAAAGAGCGAGTCCAGAGCTGAAATCCAAGGTCCAATAGTAGGATAAAGTCCATGTAAGAATGGTGTAGGCGGCATAGAGTATCGACAATATCTTGTCAAGACTGGGAGACATAAACGACAGGCGAGTAAAGTTGAGAAATCTTTTGAGGAGTAGTGTCAGAGGATGTACTGACAGAGGTATTTCCATCGGAATGAAGTCCCAGAGGGTGCACAAAATTGGTTATAGGCAGAAAAAAACGCAGCAAAGTTAGAGGTCACAGTAAGATCCAGAAACAGTGTAGAAATGTACTTTAGCCCAGTGATTCACTGATACAAAAGCAAAATACAGTGGATGCTGGAAATCTGGATTAATAATAGAAAATGCTGAAAAAACTCTGCAGGTCAGGTAGCAATTGCTTTTGCTCACATTTGACTCTGTCTATCTATATCTCTTGACATATCTTTTACTTGTCCCATTACTATCTCTTTTCATCTGTGCTATCAGTCCCCTTGCCCTTTAATCTCTCCTGCCTTATACAACATCAAAGATTTTATCTTGTTTTCTCCAACCTTCCTCCGCCTTTCCCCTGCCTCCGCATTCACTTAAAACCCGTTAGGTCTCTAACTTGGTTGGGGAATGGGCAGTAGCAGTTAACCTAATATAGTTGGGGCTCTATTGCATCCATTAGTAATGCCTGCAGAGGAACTTAAGCTGTGGAAGAGAGAAGAGTAGGAAATGAAAGATCAAATGGATGAGCAAGAAGTGCACAGTAAGGAGCTCAGTCAGGAGCTGATGTCTGGACGCCATCTTGAATAAATGCTCTCACTAAAGCAAGGATCATTATGAAAAGCCTATGCATTAGTCACTAGTAAACTGTTAAGCTACAAAGCGCAGTTAAACATTACCAAATGCAGTAAATATTTTTCTTTTTTCAAATTGATGTTATGAGTCCTCAGCACTTATTAAAGGACATATTTTATTCCTTGATGTTTAGAAGTCTGCTTGAAGCTTTGTTTCCATTCTCTGAGGTGCAGTTTCCTTCTAAAAAGAAATCCCATTTTAACTTTGTAACAAGGAGTTCTGCAGTTAAATCATAATAAGTAAAAGGGAGAAATAAGAAATGTTGCATTTCAAAAGGAGTATAATTTCTTCCCCACTAATATCAATCCCGAATTGTGCATGAAATAAAAGTAAAGTTAAAAGTGTATTTATCAGTCACAAGTAAAGCTTACATTAACACTGCAATGAAGTTAATGATCATTGCTACTGACTGGTGCCTTTACTGTGAGGTCATTAATTTATCCTGTCTCATTGTACCGAGACCAAGTAAAGCATGCTCTCTGGTTGGTGCTAAAATGTACTCTGCACTCTCTCTTTTCCTTCCCTATGTACGGTATGCTTTGTATAGCACTCAAGACACAATACTTTTCACTGTATACTAATACATGTGACAATAATAAATCAAATCAAAGTAATTGACTGGGTTGGAATGTTCCTGCTGTTTGTCGGAGAGTAGGTATAGATTCAATGGACCAAATGGCCTCCTTCTGCACTGTAGGGATTCTATAATAATGCTTTGTCAGTAGACAAGTCAATTACATTTACCCAAACCTTATACACTTGTCAGGCAAAGTGGGTTTAATTATTCTTGTTATTCCATCAGTTATGCTTCTTAATCTAATGTAGTTGTCAGATGAACATTTTCATGTAGCTGTAGCTTTTTAGCATCACGCTGTTTGTTATTGACAAGTAGAAGACTCTGTAAGGACTATTCAAGATCAAATTGCTTTGCAAAATCTGTTTTTGTAAACTTAAATAAAAACGTTTTCATTAGGTGGTCAATGTTACAAAAATGTGACTGAAATATAATCTCTAGCAACTAGAAAAATACAAGTTCTACAGATTTTATAGCAACTATTATATTTTTCTTAGCATTTAGCAGATCATAAAAAGATACAGGAATTTTATTTTTTACGGACTGTTTAGGCATTTCATTTCCTGGTATCAATAATTTTGTCTTTGGCTGTTAATATCTGACAGCAACAGCATTACATAGAACATAAGAAAGTTGGTCAACGTGGATAATGGTTTGCTGTTTCCTATTTGACTTTAAAACAGTGTTCTGGATTTCCTGGGTTTACTAACACATTTTAACATACAAATTAGAAGCAGGAGTAGGCCAATCGGCCCCTCAAACCTGTTCCACCATTTAATAGGATCATGGCTGATCGGATTGTAATCTCAACCCCACACTCCTGCCTATCCCCGATAACTTTTCACCCCTCTGTTAATCAAGAATTTATCCATTCTGCATTAAAAGTATATAAAGACTCTTCTTCCACTGCCTTTTGAGGAAGAGAGTTCCAGAGACTCACGACACTCAGAGAGAAAAACTTTCTGCTCATCTCTGTCCTAAATGAGTGACCCCTTATTTTTAAGCAGTGATTCTCTGACAAGAGGAAACATCCACTCCACATCCACATCTGTATCTTAAGGTTTCGATCAAGTCATCTCTTACTTTTCTAAGTCCTAGTAGATACAAACCTAACTATCCAACCTTTCCTCATAAGACAACCCGTCCATTCCTGGCATTAGTTTAGTAAACTATCTCTGGCTGCTTCTAACCCATTTACATCTTTCCTTAAATAAGGAGACCTTATACAATACTCCAAATGTGGTCTCTCTAATGCCCTGTGCAACTGAAGCATAACCTCCCTATTTTTACAATCGATCCCCCTCACAATAAACGATAACATTCTATTAGCTTTCCTAATTACTTGCTGTACCTGTATACTAGCCTTTTATGATTCATGCACTAGGACATCCAGATTCCGCTGTACCTCAGAGCTCTGTCATTTCTCACCATTTAGGTAATAAACTTATTTTTTATTCCTCCTGCCAGAATGGACAATTTCACAATTTCCCACACTATACTCCATTTGCCACATTTCCTCCCTCACGTAACCTATCTATATCCCTTTGTAGCCTCCTTACATCCTCTTCACAATTTACTTTCCTACCTATTTTTATGTCATCAGCAAATTCAGCAACCATTCTTTCAGTCCCCTCATCCATTTATATAAATTGCAAAAGGTTGAGGAACCAGCACTGCTCCCTGTGGCACACCATTCGTCACATTGGGTTTGGAAGGCACTGTCTCAGTGGCCTTGGTGAGTTCCTGCAGTGCATTTTGTAGATGGCACACACCACTGTCTGGAGGAGTGAATGTTCATGGATGGGGTGCCAGTCAAGTGGACTGCTTTGTCCGGATGACGTCAAGCTTCTTGACTGTTGTTGGTCATTGAACTGTTTAGTCAATCAGATTATGGATTCTGCCACCATCCCAGAGGATGGTCACCTCGTAGAGTTGTCAGCCAATCAGATGACAGACAGCTCTCCACTCCCAGCAGCCTCACTACGAGTAGTGGCCACTGCTGGGACTGCAGCCAGTCACCAAAGGAAGGGCTGCAGTTTCACCTGCACCACTCATATAAGTGGCGTGGGGGGTGTTAGGGGTCCATGATTGGAAGGCCAGACTTCGGAGGGAGATGAGTGGGAATGGCAATCACCGTTAGAGAGGTGGGGGGGAAGAAGTGCCCCTCCATTGGGCACAGGCTGCTCGTACAATCCCACCCCAAGATAACCCTCGAGATGACTGATCAGATAACTTTTAGGTAAATGCTAATCTGCTTCATCTGTTAAAAGTCTTCCATCACTCTCGCAAATTGACTAGAGATGGGCAATAAATGCAACTTTACCAGCATTTCCCATACATAGAGAGCAAATACAATCCAAAGTCACATATTTTGTTGCTTTTTCATAAAATAAAAGTGATAACTGAAGAACGCATCATTTTTAACGTAAAAATACTAAGTTTAACAAGGGGACATCATTTTGAATACCTTGAAAAATGCACCAGCAAATTGTAATATTATGCCTTCAATATATATTTTCCCTTCAGGCTTTCTTGTAGTTGTGTTTATTTTTCAATACAAGTGGAGAAGTATTTCAGTTAAAATTTTAAGAATAAAGTTGAAGCAATTTTCACATCTCTGGGCCTTTGTTGGATTTCTGAATCGTGGTCAATTTTTGTGAGGATATTGGCTGGAATTTCCTGTCCAGAGTGGAACCTCCCTGCTATCAGCCAGGTACCAGCCAGGTTATCAGCCTGGTACCAGTCTGGTGGTTAGGCCTGGTAAAGGCCTAACCACCAGACAACAATAATGTGAACCATGACTTTCAAAAGCGTCTAAATACATGTGTGATCCTCAGTCACTTCTCGAGGGAGAGATACCTTTGTGCCACTACTTGTGGGGGAATGCAAGGTGTTTGAAATTGTTGTTGAGATTTACAATGTTCTAATAGCCTCTAATTTAGATCTGCTTCTGGAAACAGTTTTGCAGCCCAAAAGGCGCATCAGTTCAATATTTCACAAATCGCAGGGGAACAAAGAAGAAAATAGAAATAAAGATGCCTCTGGGAAAACACAGGCAGAGCCAGCTTTTAGTTTCAGCTTCTTGAACTCTTGGCCTAATCAGTTCATCCTCAGCCAATGCAAATAAAAACAAGGTCCGCATGTCATTCATAGAAACATAGAAAAACTACAGCACAAAACAGGCCCTTCGGCCCCACAAGTTGTGCTGATCATATCCCTACCTTTTAGGCCTGCCTATAACCCTCCATCCTATTAAGTCCCATGTACTCATCCAGGAGTCTCTTAAAAGACCTTATTGAGTTTGCCTCCACCACCACTGACAGCAGCCGATTCCACTCGCCCACCACCCTGTGTGTGAAAAACTTCCCCCTAACATTTCCCCTGTACCTACCCCCCAGCACCCTAAACCTGTGTCCTCTTGTAGCAGCCATTTCCACCTGGGAAAAAGCCTCTGAGAGTCCACCCGATCTATGCCTCTCAACATCTTATATACCTCTATTAGGCCTCCTCTCATCCTACGTCTCTCCAAGGAGAAAAGACCGAGCTCCCTCAGCCTATCCTCATAAGGCATGCCACTCAATCCAGGCAACATCCTTGTCAATCTCCTCTGCACCCTTTCAATCTTTTCCACATCCTTCCTGTCATGAGACGACCAGAACTGAGCACAGTACTCCAAGTGGGGTCTGACAAGGGTCTTATATAGCTGCATCATTATCCCCGGACTCCTAAACTCAATCCCTCGATTGACAAAGGCCAGCACACCATACGCCTTCTTAACTACCTCCTCCACCCGCGGGGCCGATTTTAGAGTCCTATGGACCCGGACCCCAAGGTCCTTCTGATCCTCTACAGTACTAAGAGTCTTTCCCTTTATATTGTACTCCTTCATCCCATTTGACCTACCAAAATGGACCACTACGCATTTATCTGGGTTGAAGTCCATCTGCCACTTCTCCGCTCAGTCTTGCAGCCTATCTATGTCCCTCATGGTTGTCTGTGTACACTGCACAGTGACTTGCTGCATGGCCTACATAACAACAATAATGTGCTTCAAAAGTACTTAATTGTGCAAAGTGCCTTGTTGTGTTAAGGCAAATACATATTTTATATTTCATAGTCTACTTCTGTGTAATTCTGTTTCCAGTCAGTGTGTGTAGCTGCAAGCTCCAGTCACTGCTGGCACCTATGCATCAGTCAGATTGCAGACAGTCATGGCCAGATTGGCAATGAGGAGGTGGGAATGTCAAGTTGGGAAACTTCCTGACCAGACAGACTCACCCTCTTTAAAAATTGTTCCTGCCCACTATATTTTCATTCTGGGGAAGCAGGGGAATGATGGTTACTGGGTGCATGGGAATTAAGAACAATTGGGGTGAATAGAGAGGGCATGGGGGTGGGGGAGGGGGGGAGGCAAGGAGGGAGCATGGGATTATGAGGGGGCAAAAAAGTGGCTCGAGGGCTGTGCAGGACATCGAGACATGGAGATGATGTAGGGTATGGAGGACATTCAGGGGGCATGAGAGATGGGTGAGGATGATGGGGAGGGGAGAGAGGTGAGAGTTAAGCATTTGAGGGCCCAACATTCATCATTAAACTGGGGCAATGTCCCAGTAAATGGAGGTGGCCTGCAGTCCTGTCCATGTGCCCACCGCAGTTGTCGCCTCTGGCCTGCTTTTATTTATCTATTCTTTGAATTAAGTGAAGTAGTCCTTCACGTGTATTGAAAAATATGCACAACTCCAAGAAAGCCTGCTGGCCTGGCCAACTGCCTGCCTCATTTGTCACCTCTAGTCTGCCTCCAGAGGCGTTGGGCCACACTCCATCCCACCTCCCCAGAATGGAAGTTTCCCAACTTAACTTTCCCACCCCCGCTGGGTAAATCAGCCGGAAATGTTGCATTGTGATGAATGGGATGAATGGTAAAACATTGTGCAAAAATCTGTTCAAATCTCCAGTACTTCTGATTTTGATTTTCAAACTAAATTGTCCACATCTGCTTCAATTTTTTATTCAAACAAATCATTGAAATAAATAAGCACAATGATGACTGTCAAGAAGATTTGTTTTCTAAAAGTGAATATCTACACAGCCATGCTCAGCTCCCAGCAAGGGGCATTTTTAAATCTTCAATAAGCAGTAGCATTCCTGACAGTGAGAGAAGAATCCAGGGTGAAGATGATTTTTGCAATCGTGTTCCAAGCCACCCAATTACTGTGATTTAATATGGCTGGAGTTCTGCTTTGCTAAGGACATGGCCCCAGCCAGTCTAATGGGGAGATATTTCGTAAAACAAATTACTTATTGATCAGTTTAGCGTTAAGGATTGATATGGCTTCAATCCCTGCAACATTTTTAAGCTGGAAAATTGAGAATGCGCTGCAGTTACTTACAGATTCCCCAAATTAACATAAACACTGCCAGTGCAGTAAGTTGGTACTATAGTCATGCTTTTGAGTTTTTGCTCTTTATTTCGGTTCAGTAACATTAGCCACTCCAGTAAGCAGACCCTGTGTATCCTACCCTCTCAAGTGTGCCATTTCCTTTTTTTAATCATTTATGGGATGTGGGCATCATTGGTTCGGCCAGCATTTATTGCCCATCCCCAATTGCCTTGGAGAAGATGGTGGTGAGCTGCCCTTGGAACTGGTGCAATCCATGTGGTGTAGATAGACCTATAGTGGGAGTTGCAGAATTTTAACTTAGCCATAGTGAAGGAACAGCGATATAGTTCCAAATCAAGATGGTGTGTAACTTGGAGAGAAACTTGCAGATGTCGGTGCTCTTCTGCATCTTCCCATGTCCTTTTAGGTGCTGGAGGTCCCGGATTTGGAACGTGCTGTCGAAGGAGCCTTGGTGAGTTGCTGCAGTGCATCTTGTGGATAGTGCACACTGCTGTCACTGTTTGTTTAGTTTATTTACTTAAAGTTTATTTATTAGTGTCACAAGTAGGCTTACATTAAATTTGCAATGAAGTTACTGTGAAAATCCCCTAGTCACCGCACTCTGACGCCTGTTCAGGTACACGGAGGGAGAATTTAGCATGGCCAATGCACCTAACCAGCACATCTTTTGGACTGCGGGAAGAAACCGGAGCACCTGGAGGAAACCCACGCAGATACGGGGAGAATGTGCAGACTCCACACAGACAGTGATCCAAGCCAGGAATCGAATCCGGGTTCCTGAAGCTGTGAAGCAGCAGTGCTAACCACTGTGCCACCGAGCTGCCCATTTGTTGGTGGTGGAGGGAATGACTGTTTAAGGTGGATAAGGTGCCAATCAAGGGGGATGCTTTGTCCTGTATGGTGTTGAGCTACTTCAGTATTGGAATTGTACTCATTCAGGTAAGTCAAGAGTATTCCACCACACTGCTGACCTGTGCCTCGTAAATGGTGGACAAGCTCTGGGGAGTCAGGAGATGAGTTACGCGCCACAGAATCCAAACCTCTGACTTGCTCTTATAGCCATAGTATTTATTTGTATGTCTGGTTTGATTATGATTTTGGTCAGTAGTAACCCCAGGATGTTACAGTGGGGGTTTCAGTGATGCCAGTGGATTTCGAGATGAGATGGTCAGATTTCCTCTTGTTTGAGATTGGCATTTTTGTGACCTAAATGTTACTCGGCACTTATCAGCCCAGGTCTGAATATTGCCCAGGTCTTGCTGTATATGGACACAGACTACTTCAATATCTGAGGAGCTGCAAGGAGCAGCGTGGACAAGTTGGGCTGAAGGGCCTGTTTCCATGCTGTAAACCCCTGTGATTCTATGGTACGATCATCTCTGAATGTGCCCACTTCTGACCTTTATGATGGAAGGAAGGTCATTGATGAAGCAGCTGAAGATGGTTTTTCTGAGGACACTACCTGAAAGAAAACCTGGAGTGATGTCCTGGAACTGAGATGTTTGACCTCCAGTATACAGAACCACCTTCCTTTGTGCGAGGTATGACAGCAACTCATGAAGAATTTTCCCCCAATTCCCTTGGACTCCAGTTTTGCTAGGGCTTCATGATGCCATATTTAGTTAAATGCTGCCTTGATGCCAAGGGCAGTAACCCTCACCTCACCTCTGGCATTCAGCTCTTTTGTCCAGATTTGAACCAAGGCTGTAATGAGGTCAGGAGTTGAGCCTGGTGTAAACCAGACTGAGCATCAGTGAGCAGATTATTGCTGAGTAAATGCTGGCTAATAGCACTGTCAGTGATATTTTCTATTTCTTTGTTGATGATCAAGAGTAGATTGATGTGCAGTAATTGTTCAGGTTGGATTTGTCTGCTTTTTATGGACAGGAAATAACTGGGCAATTTTCCAAATTGCTGGGTAGATGCCAGTATTGTAAACGTACTGGAGTGGCTTGGCATTGAGTATGGCTAGTTCTAGAGCACAGGTTTTCAGTGCTTCTCCCAGAATGTTGTCACGGCCCAAATACTTCACAGTAGCCAGCCCATTCAGCCATTTCTTGTTATCACCTGGATCCACTACATTGGTAGTGTGGTGGAATACTCTTGACTTACCTGAATGAGTACAATTCCAATACTGAAGTTATCACCTAGAGTGAATGGCATTGGCTGAAGACTGACATCTGTGATGCTGGATTTGATTTGATTTGATTTATTATTGTCACATGTATTAGCATACAGTGAAAAGTATTGTTTCTTGCGCACTATATAGACAAAACATATCGTTCATAGAGAAGGAAACAAGAGAGTGCAGAATGTAGTGTTACAGTTATAGCTAGGGTGTAGAGAAAGATCAACTTAATGCAAGGTAAGTCCATTCAAAAGTCTTACAGCAGCAGGAAAGAAACTGTTTTTGAGGCGGTTGGTACGTGACTTTTGTATCTTTTTCCCGAAGGAAGGAGGTGGAAGAGAGAATGTCTGGGTTGCGTAGGATCCTTAATTATGCTGGCTGCTTTGCTGAGGCAGTGGGAAGTGTAGACAGAGTCAGTGGGTGGGAGGTCGGTTTGCGTGATGGATTGGACTACATTCACGACCTTTTGTAGTTCCTTGCGGTCTTGGGCAGAGCAGGAGCCATACCAAGCTGTGATACAACCAAAAAGAATGCTTTCTATGGTGCATCTGCAAAAGTTGGAGAGAGTTGTAGCTGACATGCCAAATTTCCTTAGTCTTCTGAGAACGTAGAGGCGTTGGTGAGCTTTCTTAACTATAGTGTCGGCATGGGCAGACCAGGACAGATTGTTGGTGATCTGGACACCTAAAAACTTGAAGCTCTCGACCCTTTCTACTTCGTCCCCATTGATGTAGACAGGGACATGTTCTCCTTTATGCTTCCTGAAGTCGATGACAATCTCCTTCATTTTGTTGAATTTGAGGGAGAGATTATTGTTGCCGTACCAGTTCACCAGATTCTCTATCTCATTCCTGTGCTCTGTCTCGTCATTGTTTGAGATCCGACCCACTACGGTGGTGTTGTCAGTAAACCTGGTGTTGCCTATTCTTGCTGATTGTGGTCTGTGAGTTAGGAAGTTCAGGATCCAGTCGCAGAGGGAGGTGCCGAGGCACAGGCCACGGAGTTTGGAGATGAGTTTCATGGGAATAATAGTGTTGAAGGCTGAGCTCTAGTCAATAAATAGGAGTCTGACATAGGTGTCCTTGTTATCTCGGTGTTCCAGGATTGAGTGCAGGGCCAGGGAAATGGTGTCTGCTGTGGACCTGTTGCTGCAGGAGGCAAACTGTAGTGGATCCAGGTAGTCCGGGAGGCTGGAATTGATTCATGCCATGACTAACCTTTCGCAGCACTTCATAATGATGGATGTCAGAGCCACTGGCCGATAGTCATTAAGGCACGCTGCTTGGTTTTTCTTAGGTACAGGGATGATGGTCGTCTTGTTGAAGCAGATAGGGACCTCAGACTGTTGTAAAGAGAGGTTGAAGATGCCTGTGAATATCCCCGCCAGCTGATCCGCAAGGATCTGAGTGCATATCCGGGTACCCCATCCGGGCCAGTTGCTTTCTGTGGGTTGACCTTCAAGAAAGCTGCTCTGATATCTGCAATGGTGACCCCAGATACAGGTTCATCCAGGGTGGAGGGCATGCTGTCGCTGACCTCTTGCTCAAAATGGGTGTAGAATGCCTTGAGCTCATCAGGGAGGAGTGCGTTGGAGCCGGCGATTTTACATGCTTTCATCTTGTAGCCTGTTACGTCTTGCAGACCTTGCCATAGTCGGCGGGGATCGGTGTGGCTAGCCTGGGACTCTAGCTTAGTCCGGTATTGTCTTTTGGCATCTTTGACGGAACTCCTTACATCGTATCTGGCTTTCTTGTATAGTAAGAAGTTTAACAACACCAGGTTAAAGTCCAACAGGTTTATTTGGTAGCAAAAGCCACACTGCTCTATCGCACTGACAGTGTGGCTTTTGCTACCAAATAAACCTGTTGGACTTTAACCTGGTGTTGTTAAACTTCTTACTGTGTTTACCCCAGTCCAACGCCGGCATCTCCACATCATTTCTTGTATAGGTCAGTGTTGCCTGACTTGAACGCCTCAGATCTGGACTTCAGCAAACAGTGGATATTCCTGTCCATCCATGGTTTCCAGTTGGGGAACAGACAGATTTGCTTCTTTGGCTTCTACACACTTACTAATGAAGTCCGTTACTGTCGTGGCGTACTCGTTCAGGCTGGTCGCAGAGTTTTTAAATACTGACCAGCCCACTGACTTCAAGCAGTCCCGTAGGAGATCATCCATTTCTTCAGACCAACACTGCACGACTCTCTTCAATGGATTCTCCCGCTTCAGTTTTTGGTTGTAAGCTGGGAGCAGGAGCACAGCCTTGTGGTCTGATTTGCCAAAGTATGGGAGAGCGATAGAGCAGTAGGCATGTTTGATATTTGTGTAGCAGTGGTCTAGGATGTTTGGGCCTCTAGTGGAGCAGGAGATGTGTTGGTGGTAACTTGGCAGTACGCTCTTGAGCTTGGCCTGATTGAAGTCCCCAGCCACGACGAACAAGGCCTCGGGTTGTTTCCTCTCAAGGCTATTTGTAGTGGTGTATATTTCATCCAGCGCAATCTTCACATCCGCATGGGGTGGGATGTAAACTGCCATCAGGATAACGGAGGTGAACTCCTGTGGAAGGTAGTAGAGACGGCATTTTAGCATCAGGTATTCTAGGTCTGGAGAGCAGAAAGTTATGATGTGGAGATGCCAGCGTTGGACTGGGGTGAACACAGTAAGAAGTCTCACAACACCAGGTTAAAGTCCAACAGGTTTATTTGGTAGCAAATACCATAAGCTTTCGGAGCACTGCTCCTTCGTCAGATGGAGTGGAAATCTGCTCTCAAACAGTGCAAACAGACAGAATCAAGTTGCAGAATATTGATTAGAATGCGAATCCTACAGCTAGCCAGGTCTTAAATGTACAGACAATGTGGGTGGAGGGAACATTAAACACAGGTTAAAGAGATGTGTTTTGTCTCCAGACAGAACAGCTAGTGAAATTCTGCAAGTCCAGGAGGCAAGCTGTGGGGGTTACTGATAATGTGACATAAATACAACATCCCGGTTTAGGCCGTCCTCATGTGTGCGGAACTTGGCTATCAGTTTCTGCTCAGCGACTCTGCGCTGTCGTGTGTTGTGAAGGCCGCCTTGGAGAACGCTTACCTGAAGATCCAAGGCTGAATGCCCGTGACTGTTGAAGTGCTCCCCCACAGGAAGAGAACTGTCTTGCCTGGTGATTGTCAAGCGGTGTTCATTCATCCGTTGTCGTAGCGTCTGCATGGTTTCCCCAATGTACCATGCCTCGGGACATCCTTTCCTGCAGCGTATCAGGTAGACAACGTTGGCCGAGTTGCAAGAGTAGGTACCGTGTACCTGGTAGATGGTGTTCTCACGTGAGATGATGGCATCCGTGTCGATGATCCGGCACGTCTTGCAGAGGTTGCTGTGGCAGGGTTGTGTGGTGTCGTGGTCACTGTTCTCCTGAAGGCTGGGTAGTTTGCTGCGGACAATGGTCTGTTTGAGGTTGCGTGGCTGTTTGAAGGCAAGAAGTGGGGGTGTGGGGATGCAACCGATTCCGGAGAGTAGTCCATGGTGAGTCTGATGGTGGGATGGAACTTGTTGATGTCATCATATAGTTGTTTCAGTGATTGCTCACCATGACTCCAAAGGAAGATAATATCATCGATGTACCTAGTGTATAACATCGGTTGAAGGTCCTGTGCAGTGAAGAAGTCTTGTTCGAACCTGTGCATGAAGATGTTGGCATATTGAGGTGCGAATTTTGTCCCCATGGCTGTTCCGTGTGTCTGGATGAAGAACTGGTTGTTGAAGGTGAAGACATTGTGGTCCAGGATGAAGCGGATGAGTTGTAAAATTGCATCTGGAAACTGGCAGTTGTCGGCGCTTAGCACTGAGGCCGCTGCAGCAATGCCATCATCGTGGGGGTTGCTGGTGTAGAGTGCCGAGACATCCATTGTAACGAGGAGTGCTCCTGGTTCAACTGCTCCATGTGTGCTGAGTTTCTGTAGGAAGTCTGTAGTGTCACGACAAAAGCTGGGGGTTCTTTGTACAATGGGTTTCAGGATGCCCTCGACGTAGCCGGAGAGGTTCTCACACAGGGTCCCATTGCCTGAAACGATGGGACGGCCGGGTGTGTTTGCCTTGTGTATCCCCCACGGACAAGCCCTCCGAATACACAGGATCTGCTCGGATGAGGAGGATCGTAACAGACACCTCCAGACGCTGAAAGATGCCCTCATAAGAACAGGATATGGCGCTCGACTCATCGATCAACAGTTCCGACGCGCCACTGTGAAAAACCGCACCGACCTCAGAAGACAAACACGGGACACGGTGGACAGAGTACCCTTCATCGTCCAGTACTTCCCCGGAGCGGAGAAGCTACGGCATCTCTTCCGGAGCCTTCAACATGTCATTGATGAAGACGAACAACTCGCCAAGGCCATCCCCACACCCCCACTTCTTGCCTTCAAACAACCACGCAACCTCAAACAGACCATTGTCCGCAGCAAACTACCCAGCCTTCAGGAGAACAGTGACCACGACACCACACAACCCTGCCACAGCAACCTCTGCAAGACGTGCCGGATCATCGACACGGATGCCATCATCTCACATGAGAACACCATCTACCAGGTACACGGTACCTACTCTTGCAACTCGGCCAACGTTGTCTACCTGATACGCTGCAGGAAAGGATGTCCCGAGGCATGGTACATTGGAGAAACCATGCAGACGCTACGACAACGGATGAATGAACACCGCTCGACAATCACCAGGCAAGACAGTTCTCTTCCTGTGGGGGAGCACTTCAACAGTCACGGGCATTCAGCCTTGGATCTTCAGGTAAGCGTTCTCCAAGGCGGCCTTCACAACACACGACAGCGCAGAGTCGCTGAGCAGAAACTGATAGCCAAGTTCCGCACACATGAGGACGGCCTAAACCGGGATGTTGTATTTATGTCACATTATCAGTAACCCCCACAGCTTGCCTCCTGGACTTGCAGAATTTCACTAGCTGTTCTGTCTGGAGACAAAACACATCTCTTTAACCTGTGTTTAATGTTCCCTCCACCCACATTGTCTGTACATTTAAGACCTGGCTAGCTGTAGGATTCGCATTCTAATCAATATTCTGCAACTTGATTCTGTCTGTTTGCACTGTTCGAGAGCAGATTTCCACTCCATCTGACGAAGGAGCAGTGCTCCGAAAGCTTATGGTATTTGCTACCAAATAAACCTGTCGGACTTTAACCTGGTGTTGTGAGACTTCTTACTGAGCAGAAAGTTGCCAGTGTTGTTATGTCTAGGCACCATGAGGTGTTGATTAGGAAGCAGACCCCACCTCCCCTAGCCTTGCCTGAGGCCGCTGTACGGTCCATTTGATGGATTGAGAAGCTCTCTGTTGTAGGGCACTATCCAGTGAAGCAGGAGTGAGCCACATCCCCGTGAAACAGAGCACACAGCAGTCCCTCAGTTCTCTTTGGAAAGTGAGTCTGGCTCTAAGTTCGTCCAGCTTGTTTTCCAGCGACTGGACATTTGCCAGGAGTAAGCTGGGGAGGGGGGTCTTGAGACCGTGTTGTTTCACTCTCACCTGCAGGCCTGCTCGTTTTCTCAGCTCCCTCATGGAATCTCATGAGGGAGCTGAGATGGATCATCCAGTCAACAATTCTGGCTGAAGATGGCTGCAAATACTTCAGCTTGTCTGTTACACTGATGTGCTGGGCGTTATCAAAGATGTGGAAGTTTTCTCCTCCTGTTGCTCCTATTTACAAATGCAAGTTTTAGGAATGAAGAGCTTAGATCTGATCGGGTTGGTTATGGGATCACTTAGTTCCATCAGATTCTCTTTTCCCTGTGCAGCATGCAATTAGTCCTGTTTTGTAGCTTCAGCAGGTTGACATCTCATTTTTAGGTATGCCTGTTGTTGTTCCTGGCATGCCCTTCTGCACTTTTCATTGCATCAGGGGTTGATCCCTCAGTTTGATGGTAATGTTAGAGTGGTGGATATGCCATTCCATGAGGCTTCAAATTGTGTTTGAATACAATTATGTTGCAGCTGATGGCCCATAGTGCTTCACTGATGCCCAGTTGTGAATTGTTTGATCTATTTGAAATCTATCCCACCAGGCATGGTAGTAATGCCACACAACAAGATGAAGGGTATCCTCAATGTAAAGACGGGACTTTGTCTCCACAAGGACTGTGCGGTAGTCACACCTACCAATACTGTCATAATGCATCCGTGACAGGTGGATTGGTGAGGAAGAGGTCTTTCCCTCTTGTTGGTTTCCTCACTATCTGTCACATTCTAGCAACTATGTCCTTTATGACTCAACCAGCTCAGTCAGTAGTGGTGCTGCCGGGCCGCCCTTGGTGATGGACATTTAAGTTCCTCCAACTGGAGTATTCTCCTCCCTTACCACGCTCAGTCATTCTTCCAACTGGTGTTCAACATGGAGGGGTATTGATTCATCAGTTGAGGGGACACTAGGTGGTAATTAGTTGGGGGCCTGGAGTTGGATTGTCTCTCTTCCTTTGCTGATGGAATTTCTTATTTATTAATTGCAGTTCTCTATTTTAGGCTGTAAATTCAGTGTACAACACAATTGGTATGACAGGTTCTAGGAGAAGGGGAAACAATCTCATTAATTCTTAAATTAAAGCTGTATAGAACTTTGTACCATTCTTCTCTGAAAAGTTTTGTTCAGCAACTCAATCTACTGTACATTTTCCCACAGCTACTGGTCTGATTAACAACACAATCCACAGATTTATCAATGTAAAAGGGACAGATGCCATTTATGTTATATTGTGTGTTGGTGCCAGATAAGTTACAGTGGTAAGATTGTGTTAGCTACAGAGTTGAATTGTTTTGTAAATGTAGTGATTTCTATGCAGCCACTTTCCTAACATCAGTTGATTTCTCTGTGATTAGTCATCATTAGAAAATCAACATTGGGCCTCAAATTTCACCATTGTTACAGTCTGCCTATTGCATGGAAATGTAATAAAAGACAGACAAAATCTGCATTTATACAACACGTTTCATTGTATCTCAAATTGCTTAACAACCAATCAAGTACTTCTGAGTTGTAATCACTGGTATGATGTCAACAATGTTATTAAATTCAGAGCAGGTTTAAGGGGCTGAATGGATTACTCTTGTTCCTAATTTGTACGTTCATATGTCATCTTGAATGGATGACATGAGCTGGGTTAGATGGCCTTTGTTATCCATAATTATCTTGCGAACAGAAGGTGGAATCATGACTATTGTTCTGTTTACTTTGCTTCTAATGGAAGTTTGCTGTGAGCAGTCTTTGTGGAGTGAAACTGCCAGTACAGGAGAGTGTAATGGTGTCATAATGAATCAGTAAACTGCACGATTCTCAAAAGTCTTTCTACAAACTTCAATTTTGTCTTTTTGTCTACTTACTTATTATCCCATTCTATCATGGTGCTTTTATGAAATTTTGGTATTGAAATACTGTGATAAAGTTGCCCTGCATAATAGATATTGAAAATATATTCTAGTGAGAAGCAGCAATCATCAGAATCTTCAGACATTCTGATAAAGAAAACACATACAATTGTGAACCATTCAGTATTGGTTCTCTGGCCTCTTTGAAGCCGTGTCGCACAGAGATACCTGAGAACTCCAATGCTTCTCACTAACACTGAAGGCCTATGCTGTTCAATCATTCCACTTTATTGTCCAAAAATGATTTGATCTTTCTTCTGTTAGATTACTGATAAAATAGAATCTAATTACACATCAGCTATGAAATAATTCTGTTGAATAATATAATGTATGCAGGCAGGTATTTTAACTCCTCTACAGAATGGAAAATATCTTGTGTGGTTTATCTGGGTTGCTAGTATTCAATTTTCTCCCAGATAGGAATTTACTGTCACTGTGTCCATATGGTGCAATGTGCAAAACATGTTAATGAGGGCTGAGGCAGTCACTGAAATCAATGTTATCATCTGCACAGTGTTATAAATAACTTGTCACATTAACGATATTGAATGGCGCTGATATAGTAAAATGTGTACTCTCTGGTTTGTTTAATAGTCTTGCTGGGATCAATTAAAGGGCTCACATGAACTAACACTACATTATATCATTGGCTGCTCTTAATATTAATGAGCTATGCTGCATTTATTTTGGACGATATTTGTATTCAGATGCCTGGAATGGAGGTCATCATTTTACAATTCTGTGAATGGTGATTTTTTTTATTTATTCATTTACAGGATGTGGGTGTCGCTGGCTAGGCCACTATTTATTGCTCATCCCTAATTCCCCGAGAGATTTCTGAACAGTAATTGCTGTGGTGGTGAGCTGCCTTCTAGGACTGCTGCAGTCCATGTGGTATAGGTATACCCACTGTACTCTTTGGGAGGGTGTTCCAGGATTTTGACCCACCGACAGTGAAGGAACAGCAACACATTTCCAAATCAGGATATTGAGTGACTTGGAGGGGAGCTTCCAGGTAGTGGTGATCCCAAGTGTCTACTGCCCTTCTTGATGGGAGTGGTTGTATGTTTGAAAAGTACTGTCTTTGGTGAAAATTGACGAACATTGAAAGGGGGAAAAAATATCATGCATGACTGAGGGGGAAGGGTTAAGTGGAGGAGGGTGTGGGACATAAGGGACCTGGAGGAGAAGAACCAAGGCGTATGTTTTCTCTCCCTTACCCTGGCCAGACGCACCAAGTGATGATGATTTGATGTATTGTCACATGTATTGGTATACAGGGAAAAGTATTGTTTCTTGTGCGCTATGCAGACAAAACATACCATTCATAGAGAAGGAAAGGAAAGGGTGCAGAATGTAGTGTTACAGTCACAGCTAGGGTGTAGAGAAAGATCAGTGATAGTGATGGTGGTTTCTGGAAACTTTTATCTAAGGTATGATTCTGAGAGTATGACTATGTCAGGCTATTGTTTGACGAATCTGTAGGACTGCTCTCCCAATTTTGGCATAAGCCACCAGATGTTAGTAAGGAGGATATTGTAGGGTTGACAGAATTGGGTGTGCCATTGCCATTTCCAGTGCCCAGGACAAACCAGGTGGTTTCATTTTTCAGTTGCCAGTTTCATTTCTTTTAGACTTTGTAGTGGTTTTGATACAACGGAGTGGCTTGGTAGGCCATTTCAGGGGGTACCTCAGAATCAACCACATTGTTGTGGCTCTGGAGTCACATGTAGGCCAAACAAGATACAGATGGCAGGTTTACTTCCCTAAGAAGCATTTGTGAACCAGAAGGGTTTTTATGACAATTGACAATGGCTTCATGATCACAATTAGGCTAGCTTTTAATTCTAGGTTTATTAAGAACAGCTCTTGTTTAAGAACAGCTTCTTTCCTGCTGTTATCAAACTTTTCATAGAATCATACAGTGCAGAAAAGTCCCCATGGCCCATCAAGTCTGCACCGACACATTAGAAACACCTGAACTCCCACCTAATCCCATCTGCCAGCACTTGGCCCATAGCCCTGAATGTTATGATGTGCCAAGTGTTCATCCAGATACTTTTTAAAGGACGTGAGGCCACCCTGCCAGGCAGCGCATTCAAGTCCATCACCATCCTCTGGGTAAAAAGGTTTTTCCTCATATCCCTCCTAAACCTCCTGCCCCTCACCCTTGAGCCTATGTCCCCTTGTGACTGACCCTTCAACTAAGGGGAACAGCTGCTCCTTATCCATTCTGTCCATGTCTCTCATGATCTTATACACCTCGATCAGGTCGTCCCCCCAGTCTTCTCTGCTCCAACGAAAACAACCTAAGCCTACTCAACCTCTGTTCATAACTGAAATGTTCCATCCCAAGCAGCATCCTGATTGATCTCCTCTGCACCCCCTCCAGTGCAATCACATCCTTCCTATAATGTGGTGACCAGAACTGCACACCGTGCTCCAGCTGTGGCCTCACCAAAGTTCTATACAACTCCAATATGACTTCCCTGCTTTTGTAATCTATGTCTTGATTGATAAAGGCAAATGTCCCATATGCCTTTTGCACCACCCTACTAACATGCTCTTCCGCTTTCAGAGATCTGTGAACAAACACGCCAAGGTCCCTTTGTTCCACAGAACTTCCTAGTTTCCTACCATTCATTGAGTGCTGTCTTGTCAAATTACTCCTTCCATTGTCTATCACCTCACATTTTTCAGAGTTAAATTCCATCTGCCCATTGGACCATTCCATCTATATCTTCTTGTAGCCCATGACACTCCACCTCAGTTAATCACCTGACCAATCTTTGTGTCATCCGCAAACTTACAAATCCTACCCTCCACATAGTCATCTATGTTATTTATATAAATGATGAATAATAGGGTGCCCAGCACAGATCCCTGCGGTGCGCTACTGGACTCTGGCTTACAGTCACTAAAGCACCTTCTGTCATCACTCTCTGTCTCCTACAACTAAGACAATTTTGAATCCACTTCATCAAATTACCCTGTATCCCATGTGAATTTATCTGCTTTAAAGTCTCCCATGTGGCACCTTGTCAATGGACCTCTCGGAAACTAAACTGACCTTCTCTGCACCTTCCCTGTAGCTGTAACATTACATTCTGCACTCTGTTCTATTATCCTGATGTGCTTATGTATGGTATGATTTGTATGAATAGCATGCAAAACAATTCACTGCTAAGGTGGGATTTTGAATCCCTTTCCCCACATTAATAGCCTGAGCCTCTGGATTTCTAGTCCAGTAATGTTAAGACTACACCACTGTCTCCCCTTGCTGTTCAATTTCTTCTCAGTACATAGATTGAGAGTACAAGAGCAAGGAGTTTATACTGAATTTATTCAAGACAGTAGTTAGACATCAGCTGCAATATTGTGTACAGTCTTATGGTCAGGTGATCCAGCCCACCAGGATTGTTACAGAAATATTGATATTTTTACATGAGTGAAGGGGATTTCTAACCAGCTAATAAAATTCATAGGCAGAATGCAGTCTTTCAGAGGACAAGAGATCAGTAAGAGTTAAATGATTCTAAAACAAGCCAACACAGTTTTCAGATATGTGAATGCAGTAAAAGAATCAAAACAAGTAGCTATGATTTTGAAACATATATGCCGATATTTTAAATGTATTGTTCACTTTAGTCAAGCAAAGTTACCAAAAGGCATGGTGGTAGATGTCATTAGTTTCAATCTAGAGATCTGGGAACCGACCAGTCAGCAGTAGTCATATCGGGAATTCCAAGAGGGAATGTATTTTGCAATATTAATGAATAGGTGCACTCACTGCCCAGACACAAGGATAGATATGCCCTTGGATGCAGGAACACATGTCTATTCAACTTGGCAGTGAGCTGGTGGGAACGTTCACTTTGACCTTATGGTAGGATCTGCCGTTACCAGGCAACAGGAGATAGTTAGAGCCAAGAAGGGAGGCGAATTCTGGACTAGTTGGACGAATAAGATATCACCATGCTATGAAGTAACATATGGTTGGCTGAAGTACTTGACAGAGATTTGTATTGATGTAATAACTGTTAAATGAAATTAATTTTAAGCTAATGAAAAACAGAATTATTGATTAGAAAAAACTATAATTGATCTGTATTTGATTCTGTACGTCAGATCTTTTGGAGTGGTTATGTGGCTCTATTCCCAGAGCTATTTAACCCTTTGAGTGTATCTGGTCAGCTGTACGCTTGTTTTATGTAAAATAAATTTGTTATGTCTTTGCACAGAGATATTTGCCTTGCGAGTTTTGAATTGTCTAAGTTAAGACACAATTGGCCACCTTCAAATTTCCACACAACAATGAGCATGGATAAAAACTCAAAATGCAGAAGCCAAGTTTAAACCTAGTCAGAATCTGCAATTTTCAAACTACAGAGCTGGAACATTCAGTTTTCATACAGCCAGGCCTTGGACAATCAACTTCCAGGCATGCCTGGAACTGCCTGGCCAAGTCTAACAGCCACTGTTTCAGAATGAATCATTGTTTTCACCTCCAGTAAAACCTGCTTTGATAGAAGATACTATGCAGACTTGGTGGCACCCGGCTCAGTCGGAGGCCAGAGTATAGCATGACAAGGACAGCATTTGACAGTTGAAGATTCAAATCATGTTCCGTGATCTCCAAATATGGAAAGTAGTCATCTCGTTGGGTCTTCCTGCCCCCGCCCGATGCTGGTATTGGGCATAGGCCACAAAATCTTCGACAAGGGTGTGAAAACAGGGATAAAAGGGGCAACCGTCAGCACTCTCTCCTTTTGCACCTTCTTTAACGGCGTCTCCAGAGAGCACCTTCAACTGGCAGCCAAGCAGCACAGCATCTCCAGCTCTTTGTACCTCGTGGTGAGCATCATCAGACTGATCAGACCCAGAAGCCTACCCCGGTAAGATGACCCAAAGACCAGAACCAGCCGTAGAAGCCCAAATCAATGACTGCAGATCCTGAAACCTCAGCTAACCCTCAGAGACCAAGGAAGAGCCTGTCCCAGCCTTATCAAAAGGCTGTAATCAGTTTTTTCAGACAAATGGTTCAAATACAGTAATAGGGACCTGTGGAGAGGGAGTAGGGAATCCTCAGAAATGTGTGTTAGAAGTAGAGAGTGTAGATTTGAGAATATTTACTTAGAAATGCAAGATTGTTTACTGAAAAGTCCTGTGAAGAGGTTGATAGAGTTTGATAGAGTTTAATTAAAGTACAGTAGTAGAGTCTGATAAATATTATTTTTTCTTACTAAGTGTAATTAAGTTGTGTTGGACCTTCACCTGATTCTTGTCCCCTTTATTTATCTCACTGCATAACACACCCGAGTTAAAAAAGGTTACTGCAAACTGGCCAAGGTTAGTCAGGGTACATTTACCCACCTTTCTTTCATTTTACAACAGTTTTGATGACACATTATAAGAAGGGTATGAACACATTGGAAAGAGTGAAGAAGAGGTTTACAAAATGGTTCCAGGAATGAAAACCTTCAGTTATGACAATGAATTGGAAAGGCGGGGCTACTCTCCTTGAGAGAAGAATGTGAAGAGAAGAGTTGATAGAGATAGTCGAAGGACATGGTCATCAACTTCAGGAAGCATTGTGGAGAACATGCCCCTGTCAACATCAATGGGGATGAAGTAGAAATGGTTGACAGCTTCAAGTTTTTAGGTGTCCAGATCACCAACAACGGCCCTGGTCCCCCCATGCCGACACTCTAGTTAAGAAAGTCCACCACTGCCTCTACTTTCTCAGGAGGCTAAGGAAATTTGGCATGTCCGCTACAACTCTCACCAACTTCTACAGATGTACCTTAGAAAGCATTCTTTTTGGTTGTATCACGGCTTGGTATGGCTCCTGTTCTGTCCAAGACCACAATAAATGGCAAAGAATCGTGAGTGAAGCCCAATCCATCACTCAAACCAGCCGCCCATCCATTGACACTGTCTACACTTCTCGCTGCCCTGGCAAAGCAGCCAGCATTATCAAGGACCCCATGCACCCCGGACATTCTCTCTTCCACTTTCTTCCATTGGGAAAAAGATACAAAAGTCTGAAGTCACGTACCAACCGACTCAAAAACAGCTTCTTCTCTGCCGCTACCAGACTTTTGAATGGACTTCCCTCGCATTAAGTTGATCTTTCTCTACACCCTGGCTATGGCTGTAACACGTCATTTTGCACTCTCTCCTTTCCTTCCCTATGTACGGTATGCTTTGTCTGTATAGCGTGCAAGAAACAATACTTTTCACTGCATCCTAATACATGTGACAATAAATCAAATCAAAGATGTTCAAAATCATGAGGAGGCTGGACAGAGTAGATAGGGAGAAACTGTTTCTGCTCATAAAAGGATTAAAATAAGAGGGCACAGATTTAAAGTGATTTGCAAAAAAAGTAAACAGGATGTGAGAAAATCTTTTCTGCACAATGCGTGGTTCAGGTTGGAAAGCACTGCTTGGAAGTGTGGTGGAGGTTGGTTCAATCAAGGCATTCGAGAAGGCACTAGATAATGGGCAGCATGGTGGCACAGTGGTTAGCACTGCGACCTCACAGTGCCAGGGACCCAGATTCAATTCTTGCCTTGGGTGACTCTGTGTGGAGTTTACATGTTCTCCCTCTGTGTGAGTTTCCTCCAGGTGCTGTGGTTTCCTCTCAGTCCAAAGATGTGTGGGTTAGGTTGATTGGCAATGCCTTAGTGTCAGGGGGATTAGCAGGGTAAATACATGGGGTTACAGGGATAGGGCCTGGGTGGGATTGTTGTTGGTGCAGGCTCAATGAGCCGAATGGCCTCCTTCTGCACTATAGGGATTCTATAATTCTACTCTATGATTACTTGAATAGATACAATGTGCAGGGGTATGGGAAAAAGGCAGGGGAATGGCTCTGAGTCATGATGCCCTTTTGGAGAGCTAGTACAGAAAAGATGGGCCAAATGGCTTCCTTCCGTACCATAATAATTTTGTGATTCTGTGATCACTGAACTGGAATGCTGTACACTGACTTACAGCAATACATCATCAGTAAGTCCATGGGGGAATTTTCCCACCCTGCCTGCCACGGGAATCGTAGCGGGTGGGGGGGGGGGGGGGGTGGCGAGATTGCAGACCATGCAAAGGTCCATTGACCTTGGGCGGGATTATCCTGTTTTGGGGCGAACGCAGCCAGAAAATCCCACCCTAACATTTTAGTCTCCTTTACTTAAAGCAAACAGATACATGTCTGGTACAACACAGGAAATCACTGGGGACAGTTTTCATCTTCAGTTACCAAATCTCTGGAATGCCCTCCTTACACCTCTTTACTTCAATTATCTGCTTTAAGATACTCCTTAAAGCTTATCTCTTTGACCAACTTTTGGTCATCTGACCCAATATACCCATAATGGCTCAGCGTCATACTTTGTTTCATAATGCTCCTTTGAAACCTCTTGGACTGTTTATTATATTATACAAGTTGTCGAATGTTGTTGCGACTGTCTGGCTCCCCTTCTATTAAGTTTGCTTGGTTGATTGCAACAATGGTTTAAAATTTATTTTCCATAAATGCCATTTCCAATCCAAATGTTTTTATTTGTTAATAAAAAGTCAATTAAATCAAGTTTTCTTGCGTCAACAAAGGAGTAAGTTTATTAGTTACTAAACGCAAGAAAAAAATAGTAAAGACATATACACAGATATCAAAATAGAGTCTGATACAAAGTAAAAGGAATGTATGATTAAGTCCTTTGTTTGTCTTTGAGAAACAGCTTGTGGAACATTGCAGCCAATTGAAGTTAGTTAGCTCCTTGTAGAATTCTGAAGTTGACTTATGTGCAGGTCTGCACTGTGTTGAAGGAATTCTTTTAGCTTCAGAGGGCGGGATAGAGAGGCAAATCTTTACTAATCTCTTCCAATAGTGTTTTTAGATTGTGATTTTTTTTTCCTTCCTCCTTCTGGTTCTATTTGGCAGAATCAGTTTCTAAAATTCCTGTCTGTATATTCCCAGAAAGGAATTTGATTAGCATATTTAGCAGTCATTGTTGCAGATCAAGTAATCACACGTTTTGATCTTTTCATCTTCGAAACCTTTGACACATTTCATGATAGAACTCAACAGGAAATTAGGTTATTTCATCCCCTGCAGAGTTTTGAATGTCTGATGAGTATCCGGCTGGTTAGCAATTCACATTATCTTGATAGAATTACAGCTGACCCAAGTCCAGCACTTTGGAAAGGAAGGCTTTAAAATTAATACTAAGAGTTTGAAATGGACTTTGACACCTCAAATGTGTGAAATTTCCTGCAACAACTCTGCAGTGCAATTCATATAGCAATTTTCCAAAGAAGTGTTCAACCTTCAATACCTGACATTAGGTGACTTGTCCAGCCAGTTTGATCAGTGTTTTTTCTTGTATATTTTAAAAGAAGATGCCTTCTTTGGACAGTTCAATATGTCTGCAGTGAGCTGGTGAGGTTTTAGGTGAACCTCATTCAGTCACTGCTTCCCATCATCGTGACATTGTAAATTGTGTGGGTGGTAGATGGAGCATGCACAGCCCAAAGGAAATAGAGTGGGCTATGCCATTTTCATTGATGGGCCTAATTTCTAGGGGAATTTCACAGTAACTTCATTGCAGTGTTAATGTAAGCCTTACTTGTGACTAATAAATAAACTTGAACTTAAATTAATCAAGCAAGCTGGCCAATGTTCCTTATAGGTAGGGTAACAAGTCTAGCAGGGCAGCAAAGCATGAGTTCAAATCGCACGATGGCATTTTCAACATTTGAACACAGTTTAAAAATTCTGTGCATCTTTGAGTGTTAGAAGGAAAACCAAGACTGCAAAGCGGTTTGTATCATATCAAAGAAAACAAAGAACAAAGAAAATTACAGCACGGGAACAGGCCCTTCGGCTCTCCAAGCCTGCACTGACCATGCTGCCCGTCTTAACTAAAACCCCCTACGCTTCCGGGGACCATATCCCTCTATTCCCATCTCATTCACGTACTTGTCAAGATGCCCCTTAAAAGTCACTACCGTATCCGCTTCCACTACCTCCCCCGGCAACGAGTTCCAGGCACCCACCACTCTCTGTGTAAAAAATCTGCCTCGTGCATCTCTTTTAAAACTTGCCCCCCGCACCTTAAACCTATGCCCCTAGTAATTGATTCTTCCACCCTGGGGAAAAGCTTCTGACTATCCACTCTGTCCATGCCTCTCATAATCTTGTAGTCTTCTATCAGGTCACCCCTCAACCTCCGTCGCTCCAGTGAGAACAAACCAAGTTTCTCCAACCTCTCCTCATAGCTAATGCCCTCCATACCAGGCAACATCCTGGTAAATCTTTTCTGTACCCTCTCCAAAGCTTCCACATCCTTCTGGTAGTGTGGCGACCAGAATTGAACACTATATTCCAAGTTCCGCACACATGAGGACGGCCTCAGCCGGGATATTGGGTTCGTGTCACACTATTTGTAATTCCCACAGCTTGCCTGGACCTGCAGAGTCTCACTGTCTGGAGACAATACATATCTTTTTAGCCTGTCTTGATGCTCTCTCCACTCAAATTGTTTATATCTTAAAGACTTGATTAGCTGTAAGTATTCGCATTCCAACCATTATTCATGTAAATTGAGTTTGTGTCTTTATATGCCCTGTTTGTGAACAGTATTCCCACTCACCTGAAGAAGGGGCTTGGAGCTCCGAAAGCTTGTGTGGCTTTTGCTACCAAATAAACCTGTTGGACTTTAACCTGGTGTTGTTAAACTTCTTACTGTGACCTCCCCTGTAGCCAGTGAGGATACAAAGACTTCTCTCAAGGCCCCAGCAATTTCCTCTCTTGCCTCTCTCAGTATTTTGGGGTATATCCCATCAGGCCCTTTTTGATCTCAACATGACTCACTATCGACACATCCTTTCCCAGACTCATCATCCACCAAGTCCTTCTCTTTGGTGAATACTGACGCAAAGTACTCATTTAATACCTCAGTCTATTTAATTGGATTATTTAATATCCCTCAGTCTATTATCTGAAAATGACATTTATAGATTCTTGCTTTTCTAATGTGTTTAGATTACTAAATTAATTAACCTGATTTTCTTGATCCATGTGCAAAAGGCTTTATCACTGTGATATATTTCTCATTGATGCAAATTATTCTGAATTTAAAGAGTGTGTTGTATAAAACCATCTGCTCAGCCTACATTGCATTAGTCGAGGGATTTAACCATATAATTTTGCTACAATACTGTTACATTTCACATCATTGTAAGTTTAGTATGTTCGGATATGGTGGCACAGTGGTTAGCACTGCTGCCTCAGTGCCCAGCACTGCTGCCTCACAGTGCCAGGGACCTGGGTTCAATTCCGGCTTCGGGTCACTGTGTGGAGTTTGCACATTGTCCCCATATCTGCGTGGATTTCCTCCGGGTGCTCCAGTTTCTTCCCACAGTCCAAAGATGTGCGGGTTAGGTTGACTGGCCATGCTAACTTGTCCCTTTAGTGTAGGGGGATTAGCAGGGTAAATATGTGGGGTTACGGGAATAGGGCCTGGGTGGGATTATGGTTGGTGCTTGATTAGCCGAACGGCCTCCTTCTGCACTGTAGGGATTGTAAACTAATAATAAAAAAATGCTGAATATCCCCAGTATGCCTATCATCATCTGGAAAACCAAACTAATACTTCAAGTTGAGGTCCATTTCTGAGTTTCTGCATGAAATTTGTTTTTCTCAGATAAAGAAATAAATAAATCAGTAAATACAATTTCCAAATGAATGTTTCGCCTCTTTGGCTTGAACAAAAAGCTCGATCTTGTCAAGAAAACAATTGCCTGGCTTAAATGCTTTCAAATTTTCATTGGTTTCAAGTATCATCAAGCTCAATTGTTTCCATCTCTGTCCTGCAGGACTTAGCCCATCAGCCACCCAGTGAGCCTGGTAGCCCTGATACTCTCAAATAATGAGTAACAAATATGCTATTGATTCTACAGTTGACACGTTAGTTAACTGATTCGTGAGCTTTCGGATAGTGTTTTGTTTTATGTGTGAGGAGGAAATAAAGTAATGTCACAGTTCAGGTGTTGGGTTGTAGTAATGTCACATGTAATTACAGCATTAGTGTATGTAATGGTCACTCGATGACCATGGGAACACACAGGCTAGCCATTATGTAATAATATGAGAGGGCTCTATTTTAACTTCCAGATGGAACTCAACACATTTGTCTGTCCACCTGGGAGCAGAAGCGGCCAGGCTCAGACAATTTTAAATAACCACCAATATGCCACTTGAAGTTTCCAAGCACAATGGCCAGGTATCCGGCAAGAAATGATTGCCAAATAAGGGAGTTAAAATTGATACCTCTATGTCAGCATTCAGTATTTCACGATTATTTTCAATTTGCAAATCTTGGTTCAAGAAGCATCAGTTAGTTTCAGTAACACACGAGTAATGGGACAATTTTAACATCACAAAAATTATGGATTTTAGTTTGGTGGGGAAGGTGATGTTCATGTGTTAAAACTCTGAATCTCAACCCCAACCTGTTCACTTCTGGTTTTATTAGAGGTTAGACAGGGGAAGGGTGGGTGATTAACCCACTCCAAGAAGATGGGTTGGCATTTTAAATATTATAATGAGGCTCATTTGTAATTTAACTCTGGTCAGCCAGGTTTTCCAGGCCTTGGTAAACCCATCAGCTAAACTGGGCGAGAGACTGAAGGTTCATAGCTCCTTGAAAGTGGAGTCATAGGTGGAGAGGGCGGTGAAGAAGGCATTCAGCATGCTTGGTTTCATCGGTCAGAACATCGAGTACAGAAGTTGGGACGTCTTATTGAAGTTGTACAAGACATTGGTAAGGCCATACTTGGAATACTGTGTACAATTCTGGTCACCATTATAGAAAGGATATTATTAAACTAGAAAGAGTGCAGAAAAGATTTACTTGGATGCTACTGGGACTTGATGGTTTGAGTTATAAGGAGAGGCTGGATAGACTGGGACTTTTTTCCCTGGAGTGAAGGAAGCTTAGGGATAATCTTATGGAGATCTATAAAATAACGAGGGGCATAGATCAGCTAGATAGTCAACATCTTTTTTCAAAGGTAGGGGAGTCTAAACTAGAGGGCTTAGGTTTAAGGTGAGAGGGGAGAGATACAAAAGGGTCCAGAGGGGTCATTTTTTCACTCAGAGGTTGGTGAGTGTCTGGAACAAGCTACCAGAGGTAGTAGTAGAGGCGGGTACAATTTTGTCTTTTAAAAAGCATTTAGACAGTTACATGGGTAGATGGATATAGAGGGATATGGACCAAATGCGGGAATTTGGGACTAGTTCAGTGGTTTAAATAAAAGGGCAGCAAGGACAAGTTGGGCTGAAGGGCCTGTTTCCATGCTGTAAACCTCTATGACTCTATCATGAGATAAGTATCTTGACACAATGATTCAATGTGCCTGCCTAGCCAAACACCTGAAACCCGACACAGCATCAAAAAGTTTCAATCCCTTGCCGACCTCCATGAGACCTCCAATTGTCTCAATACCCTCAAAGCCTCTGATTCTGTGCATTAAGGCCTCTGAACCAGCTCCTCCCTGTCGAAGACCCTGGAAGTGGACCACCCTGCAGAGACAGATTTGGTTCCCCCTCCCACCTTAGCGAAGGACACCCCTATCCCCCAACCCAATCAGTCAGGCTAGTTTCAGGGCAGGGAACTTGTCAGTGATGCCACATACATGCTATGGAGTTAAACCTCCGCAGCATGCAGCTGAACCCCAACTTCCAGGTTTCCCACCCACTAACACACACCACCTAGCTCCAAGCAGGTTAAGAAAATTGAATGCCACTCCCCATTGCCCAGCCCCAATATTTCTGCTGTTACTGTTCTTTCTTCTTTGCTCGATACGAGGTGTTCAGTGCTCTGGAGATGTCAGAGGACATGTGTTACGAGAACAATTGGAAGCAGTTAAGGAGTTATCAGGAAGGATGCACCAAAAGTCAGGACCTTGGAGCTCATGGTAAGTTCTGAGCAAGCCAAAGATAGCAGCCTCAACGGCGTATTTGTCTGTTTCTCTTTCTCTCTCTCACACACATTCAATTTCAATAGGTTTTCCTTAATTGAATATAAAGAGGACCCCGAAATGAAATGGAACAGGACCCACAATGATTCCCACAAAAGGGAACCACCTACTTGAGAAGAAAGAACATTGAAAGCTGAATTATGGTCAAAATGAAAATCCTCACTATATAAGGATTATTTGACAGTCATGAGAAATCTATATTAATATGTTGTAATAATGAGAAAACATAACGACCAATTGCCAGAGACAGATTTACAATGAAACACACAGTGTCTAAGCACAGGGCCCCAGCCGGCTGGTGCACTGTGCATCCATTCAGAGCCTGATAGGCCCAGCAGGCAATGTAAAATCAGAGTCTGACTGGCGAGTCTGAAAGAGTGGCAAAACACTGGCCTGAACCGTACAAATGGTTAATTTGAAGTGCGCACACACAAGGAAAGATTTATTATTCTGATTTATTTGTCACAAGAAGGCTTACATTAACACTGCAATGAAGTTACTGTGAAAATCCTCTAGTCGACACACTCTGGTGCCTGTTCAGGTACACTGAGGGAGAATTTAGGCCAATGCACCTAACTTGCACATCCTTCGGACTGTGGGAGGAAACCAGAGAACCCGGAGTCAACCCACACAGACATGAGGAGAACATGCAGAGTCCGCACAGACAGTGACCCAAGCCGAGAATTGAACCTGGGTCCCTGACGCTGTGAGGCAGCAGTGCTAACCACTGTGCCACCAAAGAGAGTTGACAAGATGAGGAGGAAGAGGCAGAGGCTGCTGATGTTTCCGTTTTTGCAAAAGGCGAGCAAGTTTGTGACTCGACCAGGACAGGGCAGCAACACGGAGGTGTGAGGCACTGAAAGCTACCACGACATGAGGTCAGCCATTGAGCAAGGGGAGCTGCAGGCAAGATGGATTCCAGCTGGAATGTCCAGATCTTCATCAGCCACACCTCAGTGTACTTCTGTTGCTCTTGTTGAAGGGGGTAACAACTGTTATAACTGGGACAGCAATAACAAACCATCAAGCTCTGGCTGCTGCTGGTGTTGGGGACCAGGGCTGTATTTTCCCAAAGTCAAGAGTGGAGGTGGGGGAAAGGGGGACTGAAAATATCACCACTGACCAATGTGTCAATCTTGAGATGGCAGCGGAGCCCACGTTAGGCAGCTGGTTCTTGGTCTTGGAAGACTGACGACACCCATGAGACAAGCAGGCAATTAAGCTCATTAGGAGACTTCTTAAAGGTATGTTTAGGATTTTCTTGTCGACCTCAAGTTTCCCAAAGTGGTGGGGGAACAGATCAACTATCTGAAGGTGGGCATACAGTGGCAGGCTGAAGGACCAGTGTCCTTGGCAGGGCCACAAACCCTTCCTGCATGCCTGGGGCTACAGCCAAAGACCACCCTGTAGAGGAATTCCCCCACCACCACCACACACACACCCCATCTCCCTACCTCCAGAATGAAGGCCTGGCTGCTTCATTTTGTGCATTTTTTTATCAACTGAAATCTTTAAAAAGTAACAGAGGGTACCTTTTTGTTTGGGAACCCTCCCAGTTAGTTACCTTGTACTGCATCTCTTCTAAAGCTGAAAGGCTGCTCATTGGCCCACCAGCATTGAGAGCCCGCCTGCCACTGGTAATTGATCAAGGAACCCATCTCCCTGCAAATTAAGGACTCACTCAATTGAAAATATTAACTTCAAACAGTTTCCCTCAGGGGTCGCAAGCCCACCAAGCTCCTGTTTGATATCTGCCCTGTTTGGCATCCCACACACCTCTGGCATTGTTTCACTGTGCACAAAGTGAGATACTAATTTACATTGCTGAACATCTTGGGCACAGTTAGATTAAGACCCAATTTCTAGGCCAAGTGTTGGTAATTTCTATTGCATAAGGGTGTCATTTTTACTGTAATAAACTATCATTGTCCTATAATCACCTTCCCATTGATTGAGTTTTCTGCTGGATTTTCTGTCTGACACCGAGCCAACCTGTCACTCTAGCTGTTTGCCAGGCTGGAAATGGAATTTAAAAATGATAATAAGCTCCTGCCGTTGAATTATTTTTCAGCCTTGCAACCTCTCCATAAATATCAGGGCCCCTAAATTTCCAAAGAGTTTCCCGTGAACACTGATGAGCGCCAAATTAGCGAATCAGTTCAATGGGTGGTAAGTAGATATTGCAACATAATTTAAAAAAGGAAAATATATGTTAAAAGCATGCGAAAGCTCAATGAGAGGTTTTCCTGCAGACAATACTAATCCAGACCTTCCTCCACTTCCTTATTTACTGCCCTGTACACCTTGGAGAGTTGCATCATGTATAATTGATGTGCACTTAGGGTAATTCCAGTGGTTCACAGAAGCTTTGAGTACTTTCTTGCTGAGATAATTTAAGACAATATTGACAGCACAGAAACCTCCTCTCTCAAAATACATGGTACATTGAATCAATAAAATTGTTCATCATTTAAGTGCTTAGAAAGTTCATCCACTGCACTGCTTTGCAAAAATGCTCCTTTATATCGTTAACTTGCAGTCCACCTGTACCCTGCCCATTTCTAATTTATGGGTAAAATGTTATAAATACTCAAAAACAAAGATCTTTATGAATTTCCTCATCACTAGCCTCCTTCAATAACTTTTGTGTTTTGGTTTGGTGGCTAATTTTGTTATTTTTTGGTAAGGCCAGGAACTGAATGTGATTTCAGCAAAGTTGGAGCCCGTGGAATGAAAGGAGAAGTATGGATATGAAATTGGCTAAGTGACAGGAAGGGTTGTTTTTCAGACTGGAGGGAGTCATGCAGTGGTGTTTCCCAAGGATTGTAATCTGTGCTTGGACTTCAGTGTACAGGGCAAGTTTGAAAATTTGCAGGTGACAAAACTTGGAGGAATAATGAACTGTGAGGAGGATGGTGATGGGGTGCAAGAGGATACAAGGGGCTAGTGGAATGGGTGACAGATGAAACTTAATGCAGAGAAGTGCAAATTGATACAATTTGGTTGGAGGAATGGGGGAGGCATTGTAAAATTAAGGGTTCAATTCCAAAGAAAATGCAGAAACTGAGTGGCCTAGAGGTATTTGTGCATACATTACTGACAGTGGCAGGGCAAGTAGAGAAAGCAGTTAAAAAAATAAAGCATCCTGCACAGGTTTTGTATTAGGGCCGAATTTTGCTGGTATTGGGTAAATCCCATGCAGTGGAGTGTCAGCAGTATCATTGCTATGCTGCTGGCACCAAACCATGCGTCTTGGAGTACACATAAAGGAGGGGTTCCCTCCAGAACTCACTGGAAGGTCGCCAGATTTCACCCAGCAGCAGGGCTATGCAACATGGGCAAGGTGCCCTAGGAGGCAGGAAGTAAATCTTAATTAGCTATATAATTGGCTTAACTGGACAGCAAGCAGGAAGCCATACCACCATGTTTCACACATGGTGGGAGGAAGTCATTGAGCACCCCTCCCAATGCCTTCCCTCACCATTTGTCTAGCCCATCGAGTACAAAAGGCAGCACATTATGATGGATCGCTGACTCAAGCCTCAACTAGAACATTGTGTTCCATTCTGGGCACCTAGGAAGGGTGTCGTGGCTATAGAGAGGGTTTGCAAAACATATAATACAATGGTTCTAGGTTTGAGCGAATTTAACTACATCAATAGGGTGGAGAAGTTAGGCTTATTGTTAGAAAACAGATGTTTGAGAGAAGATTTGATTGAGAAGTCTCCTACAAATGGATTTGCAAATAGCTATTCGCAATGGCAAAAAAGTCAAGAACCAGAGGACACAAATTTGGGAATAATATATTTGCACAATAGTTATGATTGGAATATATTCTTTGATGAGGCAGGATCAATCGTGGCTTTATAAAGGGGATTTGTTAAGTAGATGAAGCAAAAATGTTGTAATACTATATGAAAGGGCAGGGGAGTGGGACTTTCTGGATTGATCTGGCACAAGCACAATGAACTGAAGGGCCTACTCTGTGCTGTAACTATGCTATGACTTCCAAAATTTATCCCTTCAGTTCCATTTGCCAGATATACCCTGGTGGCATTAAACTATTGAGTAGTTCAAGCACAGATGGCATTACTGCTATCTGACATGTAGGGCTGTACTAGACTCAAGAAACATGTATGCAGCACTTGGACCTCTTGAAGGGCCAATAGTTTTCCTTAAAACTGGCTCCTTGAGAATAACTGACTACAGAGAAAACATACATTTAAACTATTCATTTCAATGAAATGATTTAAGAACTGCTACTGAAAGAGATACTTCAAAGAGGGGTAATCTTTTCCTTTGGAGTAAATGACTACCCTTCAATAAAAACCAGTACCACAACAGCATGGTCCTGAACATTATTTTCAGCTCACCCATGCCTGCCACAAGACAATTGATCATCTACCATGGTGGTATTCAAGCCTGGAACCCAAGGGCATTGCTCAGTTCAGTGACCTATACTAGTAAGTCACAGACTGTCCCAGAAATAGTTTCTAAGTCTGGCTGCAGGGCATCCTCTAATTGGAGAAGAAAGGGAGGGGAAATTAGATCCTGTTTCACCTGAAACAAGCATTAAGCCCCTTGCCCATGCTAATGAGGAACCTAAATGTTTATCTCAAAACCCTTTTCAAATATCCACCAGCAATGAGTACAGCATGAGCCAGACACACTCCCATTGGCTTCTGAGATCATTGCTGCAGCCTTGCCAACATTAATTAAAGAGACTATTGGAGGTCATCAACAAAAAAAATCAATCGCAGCTTAACTCAATGTAGAGGCAGGAGGAGCTGTGATGTCTAGAGTAAAGGATCAATTGGATGATGATGTTAATGATGGTAATCATGACATCATGATCACATGACTGAGGGACTTCAAGGGAGCAAGACATAGAACAGCATGTATCCAGAGAATAATGCACCTACCAGATGGTCTTGAATGTCAAAAGTTGTAAATAAATAGTTTTAAGAAAAACTTAACACTGACTATCTTATGTGCCACTTTTGTGTCATTTATAGAGTAAGAGAAACCTCATGTGTAGTACAAGGGTCTAGCACATATAGAGTTAATGTGGGACTGAGTACAGTACTGTCCATATAGTGATGGAAGAGAGCACATAACCTCCACCCAGGGCTAGTCTAGTGTTGGACAAAGCTACCTGCATTAGCAAGCATGGGAACAGCTGCTAACTTGAACCCTTTACTGTATATTTGTAAATAATTCTAAGAGTCAATAAAGACTTACAATTAACCTATGTATGACTGTGGAGACTTCTTGAGACTTACCAAACTGTGGCCAACACCCCACAGCATCATCCAGTCACAAGACAGCACAAGTAAAGGGCAACAAGCTAAACCACATGCACAGCCCAAATTTGTAGCCTGATATAAGCAACATCCAAATGGTTCATTATAGTGAAACTCAGCCTGAAGAGAGTTAGCTTCAAGCAGCCTACATTCAGGAGGTGTTTGAGGGTAACTAATAACAGTACTGGCACATATGCTATGATAGGTTATTTCATGGAATATCTGGGACACGTGGAGGTATAAATTCATAATGGGGCATTATGCAAAGTGGCAAAATCAACTCCCCTGGTGCAGAAAATTAAACAGATTGAAAAATGGGTTGCCAGTTTATTCTCACCCACCTTGCACTGCCACTGTGGTCAAACGTCATCTACATTGTCTTTGAAGGTGGAGTTAAAATACAGATCAACCATTATCAAGCTAAAAAATGGAACAGGCTCAAGGGGCTGAATGACTTACTCTTGTTCCTATGTTTCAAAGTAGTAATTCTGAGGCCTGCACTGTTTTACAGTCCAAACTGAAATTCTGAAGTACAAAATGCAGGAACATATGTATTAGGCTTAACCAGTAGTTCTTAATGTGGCTCTATGTAGTCACTCTTCATATATATTGGACCAGGTGCCGGCCGGTCCATCATTGGATCTGGCTGATTTTCTACTCTTCCATAACCAGTGAGCTACCTTAGAGCAGTAAAATAACTGCAACTGCAACGGGCGGCACGGTAGCACAGTGGTTAGCACTGCTGCTTCACAGCTCCTGGGTTCGATTCCTGGCTTGGGTCACTGTCTGTGTGGAGTTTGCACATTCTCCTCGTGTCTGCGTGGGTTTCCTCCCACAGTCCAAAGATGTGCGGGTTAGGTTGATTGGCCATGCTAAAAATTGCCCCTTAGTGTCCTGAGATGCATAGGTTAGAGGGGTTAGTGGGTAAAATATGTAGGGATATGGGGGTAGGGCCTGGGTGGGATTGTGGTCGGTGCAGACTCAATGGGCCGAATGGCCTCTTTCTGTACTGTAGGGTTTCTATGATTTCTATGAACTTATATTTGTACAGTGCCTTTAATGTAATGAAATGTGTCAAGGTACTTGAAAGAAGGATCATAAATCAAAGCATGACACTGAGCCACATATGGAAATATTAGGTCTGCTGACCAAGTCACAGAGGTAGGTTTGACAGAACTGTCTTAAAGGAAAAAGTGAGGTTGAAAGGCAGAAAGGTGTTGAAGGAAATTCCAGAGTGACAGCTGAAGCAACAGAAGGTGTGGCCACCAATGGTGAAGCAATTATATTTGGGGATGCATGAGAGACTAAAAGTTAGAGGATCACAGATATCGCACCCTATTATAGAAAGGATATTATTAAACTAGAAAGAGCGCAGAAATAATTTACTAGAATGCTACTGGGACTTGATGGTTTAAGTTATAAGGAGAGGCTGGGTAGACTGGGACTTTTTTCCCTGGAGCGTAGGAGGCTTCGGGGTGATCTTATAGAGGTCTATAAAATAATGAGATCAGCTAGGTAGTCAATATCTTTTCCCAGTCTAAAACCAGAGGGCATAGGTAAGGTGAGAGGGGAGAGATACAAAAGGGTCCAGAGAGGCAATCTTTTTCACACAAAGGGTGATGAGTGCCTGGAATGAGCTACCAGAGGCAGTAGTAGAGGCGGGTATAATTTTGTCTTTTAAAAAGCATTTAGATAGTTACATGGGTAAGATGGGTATAGAGGGATATGGGCCAAACGTGGGCAATTGGGACTAGCTTTGTGTTTAAAAAAAAGGGCGGTATGATCGAGTTGGACCGAAGGGCCTGTTTCCATGCTGTAAATCTCCATGACTCTGAGTTATGGGGCAAAGACCATGGAAGGATTTGAGAACCGGGAAGAGAATTTAAGTTCATGATGTTGCTTGACCAGGAACTGATGTATGTCAATAAGCACAGTAATGATAAGGGAATGAGGCACGTCAGCAAAGTTTTCGATGGCCTCGCTTTTACAGTGGGTAAAATGTAGATGACTAGCCAGCAGGCCATTGGAACAGTCAATTCTAAAGCTAATGAAAACAAGGATAATGGTTTCAGCAGCAAATGAGCTGAGATAGGCACAATGTCGAGAATGTTGTGGTGCAAATAGGAGGTCTTAGTGATGGCAAGAATATAAGGTTTGTTATGGGTGGGGAAAGATGTGGAAGAAAAATTTCCCCTCTTCTCACCTCTTAGCTGATCACAATAATATGTATTTTTGAGGAGTGTTTTTCCCCTTTATGTGCTGAGACTTTAAGATGAAAACAAGATGAAAAAACAAGCTTTCTTCCAAGTTTAAATCAAAGAAAGGATATTTTTCATAACACCTGAAATGTAAACACAACAAACTTCCCAAACACACAGACACTCACACACAGGAATTGATATAACATGCACTTAGATTACTAATAGAATTAAAAGAAAATAGGTCAATTGTTTATTCATACAGTTCTTAAGATGGTGGTTGCAAAGTTGTAGGCCTGATTCACTGGAGACAATGGAGGTTGGAAGTTTTTGTCTGTTTCAGATGAAATTATGGCCACGCTCCTATAATAAAGAAATATAGCCTTGCAGATAAAACAACTGAACCGCTCTTTAATTCCAAAGGTGGTTTCTGAGGCAGATCCTTCTTTGTGCAACATGAGAGATGGACGCCCTCTAGCTATCATATCCCAGACTGACCAACTAGGCTGCCCTTGTGTACTAATAAAGTATGGGTGCTTTCTCCAACCAGTTCCAGTCACATGATGACAATATCAATGTATTCCACTGTCCATACAATGTATTGAAGGCAATATAATTGACACACAATGGAGGAATGTTTGCTATCCTATTTCAGCTATAATTATCCTCCTGAATGACTTTGCTTGAAATCCCATCTTCATGGGGCCAGTAGGTCTACCAACCATTGTCAATTTAAATTGCTTCATTGAAATGTTGAGAGATAGTCAATCTGGGAAGGCCATTTTCAAGTTTAAATAACTTCCCATGTTCAGACATGGCTGTCTCTGTCTGTCCAGAAAACACAAAATAAGTCGCATAACTTTCCGGAGTCAATTTTGTGAAGGTGCATATTGCTTTTTAAAAAATAAAGTATCCATCTCAAAATCAGTTTTATGGTCATATGACTTGACTGTAACAAATAAGGAGCTCATCTCAGGATCAAATGTGCCACCAAGGATGAAAACCAGTTGTGGGAGCGAGATGTCTTTCAACAAAGAGGCACATACTACAACTATCTAAGGATCCAGGAGATTTGTTCTAGCAACACCAAGGAAAGGAGAATCACTGAAACAGGTTGATGGTGGATTTAAGGAATACCTGAGGAAAGCACCTGCATAGTCAGTTGAGGTTATTACTTGACAAAGCAGAGATAGGGGGGCCATTGGAAAGCTGGCAGCAACTCTGGGTCGTTTGCTATGAGGACTGTAATTCCATGGAGAGTCTGATGTGTGATAAATATAAAAGAGAAATGATCCTCTCTGTGGTTTAAGTATAAGTTTCCTAATAAACTGTCTTGTCAATAGTGCTTTTGGTTACTTGTTACAGTAAAAAATTGTAAAATAATTTAAATTGAGCATCTTGACATGCCATTCTTTCAGCTATTAACTAGAAGTTTGAACTTATTTTTAAATGCGATTAGACTTTATGGAGATTGTAACAGTCTGGGGTGATTGGCTTTAGACTTAAGATAGGAACCCACAAATATGGGTGGATTGAAGTTGGGGTTATGGCATGTTCCACATGACTGGTGGCCGTGCAGAGGGAAGAGAAGAAAATTATCTAAGGGATGTCTCCCTTCTTTTAAATTGACTGGAATGACTGCAAGTCTCATTGATTCTGAAAGCATAACTGCAGAACATCTACAATGAAATGAGTCCTGGAATAAAAGGACCAGTATTATCCATACAGATCTTAAAGAATTTGTGCATTAAAGTGATGATTGTTTTATTATCTTTTTCTGTTTCAGCAAGGCCTTAAAGAGCCTCTCGCTTCTGTTTCTGTTCCAGTTGACATACGAACAAAAATAAAAACATAATATCCAATACAGAGCACTATTCCACTATTACCTTCTAATATTTTTGTCAAAGCAAATGTAATATCTTAAATTTCAAAAACATCACGCTGTTTAACAAATGCCTCCAGGAAAGTTGAGTAACCCATTTATATGATTATATGTGAAATGAGTTCCTCCCTAGCCAGTGGTGCCTTCTATCATTTCTCCATCTTTGTTTGCTTGGTTCTGGTAAAAGATGACTTGAGCTGTGGCATTAAATCTATTCAGCTGCTCATTCAGTTTGGCATCACTTCTTTCTCTCAAACTATTCAGGCCAAAATGGTTTTGCGATTCAAAGCATTACATTTGGGCTAACAAAATATGAAAAGGTGGTAAAGGAATAAACACTGCATTCATTATTTTAATGTACTTCCTGGATTGGATATATATCTACTCAATTGTTGACCTTACAACAACAGGATTCAAAACAGAAAGCTTAGAATTACCTTCGATGTCAGCATGTTGACTTCAATCTAACTATAAAAAAGTAAAGCAAAGAGGTACATTATTTGTATTTGCTCTGCCAAATATTTTGTTTGTGTTTTATTGTAGCGCCTACAGGGATATTTATTTAATTATACACATTTTAGCCTTATGAAGTGTAAGTCTATTTATTCAGGGGTAATATTTCTGTTCTACATTACACCGTGAAGAAAATCAATAATATTCAAAGATGCCAGTCCAATACAAATCATTTCCATATCCTTCATGCATCCTCTATATAGGTGTAATATTTTAACTAAATACCATATATCTTGACAATCACAGGTCCCAAAATGCCCACTGTTCAACTGAACCTACCTACCCACACTTTATTCTGCACACCCTTCCCAATCAGTGAAGTACACTAACAATCATTTATTCACACTTGACCATATTTCTGCATAAACTAACATAAACAAGCAGATTAACACCCGAGTAAAAATATCATACATTTATAGAATTATGAAGCAGTTACAGCACAGGAGACCAATCAACCCATCACATTTGTGTCAGCTCGCTGCAAAATCAACTCAGCTAGCCCCACTTACTCACCATTTCCCCGTAGCCCTGCAATTTTTTTCTTTTTGAGGTGCTTGTCCAATTGCCTTTTCCCACCATTCAGAGGAAATGCAGCAGAGACATATTAAACACTCCGATATGGATTTCATCAATCAGGAGTTCCCCCATCACCACTGATGCCATGAATCCCATTCTTCACTAATCTAATGCAATGCTCAAGTATTTATGTATATAGAAAGAAATTGTCCATAGCCATTTGGTCATAGCCTCTTCCACCAAGAGGAAAGTTAAAAAGGATCAAGGAAATTCAAGCTTTTAATTATTATTATTATTTAATGTGTTATTTTTAGATCAGATCAAATTCTTCACATGACAGCAATCCGGCAGAACATTTTCCAATGACTACAGCTTGTATTTGCCTAATTTCTGCCAGGACTATTTCTGGTAACTCCTTACCCACCTGGCACATGCAGAATGGTGGGCCAGGGTCACAGTCTGGATCCTTGGCAGATTTCTTCCCAATCCATCCACATTATAGCTGCTTTCTCGGGCCAGCATGGGGAAGAGGTGGTAAGTCCCAGTGAGCTGCAATAGCAGCCATGAAGTCTGCCCATGGGTGCAGGGCATTGCAGTATTCTCCTTTCCTTTCATTCTGGCAGACCATGATGTACCTTTTGTAGTTATTAGTCTTTGTCAACCATGAAAACTTTCAACTTGGGCAAAAGTAATTGGCTGAGCAGAGCATATAGAAGAAAGCCAAGCCTGGAATTCCTTGTTGAAATCTATCCAGCTAATTAGCTACCCCCCAAAAGCAAGAAAGGAGAAAATCTGCTTTCTGTCAGATTAAACCACATGTTTGCTTCATTCTTGATAATGCAGAGTCAGGTGGCGCATGATTTGTGTTTTGGGGTTGGCAAACTGGTGCAATAGAAAACGCGTCAGAATTTTCATTGGCTAGTATCGTAGTGATAGTCTTCATGAAATGGATGTCCTGAATTGAATAGTTATAAGGCATGGAAAATGTGAACATAAGAAAAACAGAAAAGGCTGCTGTCATCAAGCTGGTGTTTAAATGTATAATTAATGCAATTTGAGGAATTGAAATATTGGGTTGGTTTCTGAGAGAATTTCCCCAACTCCATGCCCAAATCGATCACACACGCGCACACGCACACACACACACATGGCATTGGGCAGGCTCAAAGTACTCTGCATCTGTCCAAAGCTCAGGGTGATAATACATGGTGAATTGGTATATTTGCAGAACTGCCCTTTAACGGGGATTTGTGTCTGGAAACAGAGACCAATTCCAGAGAACATTAAAATCTTAGGAAAAACAGTGTTAAAATGGCTAACATACACATAACTTTTCCCATTAACTTAATTTCCAGATACAACCAGTAATGACTAACCCTGTTATGTTGCTATAATGATATACTACTTCGGGCTTATATTGATTCCAAACACTAAAGCTAATGTTTCCCACTCAGTGTTGGATTGCATTAGAGATGGCTTCAACTAGCGGAGAATTTTCCCCCGAATGCCCAATGGCTCCAGTTCTTAGAGGGCTCCTTAATGCCACACTCAGTCAAATGCTGCCTTGATGTTTAAGCAGTCACTCTGACCTCACCTCTGGAATTCAGCTCTTTTTTCCATGTTTGAACCAAAGTTGTAATGAGGTCAGGAGCTGGATGACCTTGACAAAAGCCAAACTGAGCATCCATGAGCAAGTTATTGCTGAGTAAGTGCGGCTTGATAACATTGTTGATGATCCACTCCATCACTTATACTGATGATTGATGGGGCAGTAATAGGCCGGGTTGGATTTTTCTTGTTGTACATTTGTGTACAAGACAATTGTCCACGTTGCTGGGTAGATGCCAGTGTTGTAGCTGTACTGGAAGAGCTTAGCTAGGGGGTGTGGCAAGTTTTGGAGCACAAGTTTAGGGTGGCACGGTGGCACAGCGGTTAGCACTGCTGCTTCACAGCTCCAGGGACTTGGGTTCAATTCTCGGTCTGGATCACTGTCTGTGCGGAGTTTGCACATTGTCCCCATGTCTGCGTGGGTTTCCTCTGGGTGTTCTGCTTTCCCCCACAGTCCAAAGATGTGCGGGTTAGGTTGGTTGGCCATGCTAAATTTGCCCCTTAGTGTCCTGGGATGCATAGATTGGAGCGATTAGTGGGGTAAATATGTGGGGTTATGGGAATAGGGCCTGCGTGGGATTGTTGTCGGTGCAGACTCAATAGGCTGAATGGCCTCCTTCTGCACTGTAGGGATTCCATGATTCGATGAAGTCTTCAGTACCATTGCTGGAATATTGTCAGCCTTTGCAGTATCCAACACTTTCAGCTATTTCTCGATATCACATGGCTGGAGACTGACTCTGTGATGCTGGGAACCACTGGAGGAGGCCAAGATGGAACATGCGTTTGGCACTTCTGGCTGAAGATTGTTGCAAATGTTTCAGCCTTACCTTTTGCACAGATGTGCTGGGCTCCTCAATCATTGGTGATGGAGATCATTGTGGAGCCTCCTGGATGCCCAGTTTTGAGCTGCTAGATCTGTTCTAAGTCTATCCCATTTAGCACAGTGGTAGTACCACACAACACATGACTGCTTCAGTGCTTCAAAGAGTTATTGGAGGTGGTCATGCCACAGAAAACGTACATTCTTTCTCAACAATTTCCATAGCGATGAAGGTCTTTGAGCAAAGTTGGGAATGTATGGAGTCAAAAATTAATGCGACTTAGACATCTCCTAAGATCATCCTTATCTTGAGGAGTTGGCATGGCTTTAATATACTCTATTTTACATGGATAGGGATATATGACAGCACAACAATAAATATAACTGAAGAAATTAATGCTTCCATAGGACTGGATATGATCACCAAATCAACAATTCTGTCTGCTAGCTCTGCATTTGAAAGGTTACAGTGGAGGTCCCTTTTCTCTGCATCTTGAGAAAATGGTCTGTGGATTTTATAGGTTCTTGTCAAAATAACATGAATTCAGTCAATGAATATGAAGTTTAATTTGATTCTGAACTGGTCTTCCAATGTCTTCCACATCTTTTGGGGCTCCTTCAGCTCTTTTGTTAATCCTGACATTTTCAGCCTGTGTAGCACTTAATTCCTAATTGCGAGATGAATTTTTATGGCTCGCTTGCCTGGTTCAGACATACCTGAATCAGGAAACAGTAGCTCTGTATGCTTTTTAAACTGTGGGTCCAATTTTATTATCAAGTTGCGCCCTCTTTCAGGCACAAAAACTTGGTAAAGTTGGGCATGAGGCAAGTAGCACGGTCCGCGACCGCCTCTGCGCCAGTTCCCCTTTTACCAATGGCCGAAAATGGCCGCCGTCAGGACTGCACCCGAAACGGGCACGACAGCCATTTAAATGCATTTGAATTGAATTAATGCGCTGGACGCCCAACTTTACCAGCACTTCCCCCTTTACAACCGCGTTTGCCAATCGGGAATCGGCGTGTATCAGACATGCTCAATAAATGTCCGATTCGGGTGCTCCATCAGTGAGGGTTAGTGAGGAGGTAAGCGCATAGCGTCCAACGACTCTCTGCTGCTCACGGGTGTCCTGTTGTTGCGGCCATTTTCTGTCTCGGGTCGGTAGGGGCTCTGCGAGTGTGTGGAGGGTGGGGGGCTGTTGGTCAGCTGGGTTTCCGATGTCCAACTTGCAGCTCTGACCCAGGTCTCAGCACTGACCTCGGGTCTTGCGGTGCTGCTGGGTCCTAGTGCACTCAGCTCACTTCCAGTTTGAAGGATGTGCACAAAGCCCTTGCAAATTACACTGCTGAGGCCTCTCAACTTTGCAAGGAGCTGTGATTGTGGGGAGCATGTGGCTGGGGGAATTGGGGGAGTTGTAATTGTGGGGAGCATGTGGCTGGGAGAATTGGGGGTGTCTGTGATTGTGGGGAGCATGTGGCTGGGAGAATTGGGGGGTATGATTGTGGTGAGCATGTGGCTGGGAGAATTGGGGGGGTATGATTGTGGTGAGCATGTGGCTGGGGGAATTGGGGGGGTATGGACAGTGATTGTGGATGTGCTAGGGGCAAGCAGTGTTCCATAACCTTTACATGTGTTCCTCTCCATCTCGCACCCCCCCACCCCCTCCCCCCCCCACCTCTTCAGAGTGACAACATGGCTTTTTCTGTGCAACCACTAGATCGAACTGGTCTTTTGGTTGCTGCTGGAGCTGAGGAGGAGGAGCAGGAGGAAGAATTGCGGACACAGGAGGCCTGGGCCTCACCACTTGCAGGACCTGAGGGAGACGACCACCAGAGGCAGGAGGTGGCCGCCATTAACCCAGAGAGGGGCGTAGGAGAAGGAGGGAGCAGAGATCCAGCAGTTCCGTGCATGACCTTCGAGTAGATGTCCTACACCTTGTGCCGCCGACGTTTCCGACTCCAAAAGCAGACCGTGCAATACCTGTCCAATCTGTTACAGGACCCGCCATTTAGAGGCGGGGGGAGGCGGGGGAGCACCCATTCTCGGTGGCTGGCAAATTGACGACCGCTCTAAACTTCTTCATTACTGGCTTTTTCCAAACCCCAAGCAGAGATGTCTGTGGCATCTCCCAATCTGCCATGCACACCTGTGAGAGGCAGGTCACTGAAGCTCTGTATACCCTCCTGCTGGTCATCCTCCCCAGCGATGTCCTCCTCCTGCTCCTACAATAGGTCAGCTCTCTGCTATCCCAGGTTGTGCAAGGCACAGCACACGACCACTCTGCGGGAAGAGATCACTGGGCTGTATTGGAGGGCCCCGCCAGATCAGTCCAGGCACCAGAAACACATTTTGAGGAGCCCAATGCCCCTCTTCACTATCGCGCAGGTGGCTACATGGGCCTCATTATAGCGAGTCTCCACCTCAGACACAGGCCTCCGCACAGGCATCATCAGCCATGTCCGAAGTGGGTAACCCGCTGGCCACTTCATCAACTTCAACCTGGACCAGGCGCAGCAGGAAGCCCGGGCTGCAGGGTTCGCAGCCATTGCGGGGATGTCTAACATGCAGGGGGCAATTGACTGCACACATGTTGCCCTCAAGGCCCCCCTACAGAATCCGCCAGAGAGTGACCCAGAAGCCTCAACACTAACTGGACCCACCGTTGTGTCAGTATCTGGGATGGTGAGTTGTGAGGTGGAAGCTGACGCCAAAATGGTGCCACCCTCAGAGGTCTCTTCACCCATATCCTCCGAGGACTCACCCAAGCTGTCTGGACCAGGATGATGTGGAGATGGGCAGGAGCTGCAGTAGAGGCCTGGAGTCCAGAAGGTCCCAGGGGTCTGGATCTATCCCTGCAACACAGGATACAAGGTTAAGTGCAAGGGAGGGAGAGGAATCCGGGATGCCAAACACGTGATTCACATTTCTCCATTGAACATAGAACAAAGAACCATCAAAATTACATCATAGGAACAAGTCCTCCGGCCCTCCAAGTCTGTAGTGACCAAGCTGCCCATCTGATTTTTAACCCCCTGCCCTTCCAGGGGCTGTATGCCTCTATTCCCTTCCCATTCACATAGCTGTAGAGATGCCCCTTAAAGATCATTATCGTATCTGCATCCAAGACCTCCCCCAGCAGCGAGTTCCAGGCATCCACTACCCTCTCTTTGCAAATAAACATGCCTCATACCTCTCTTTTAAACCTTGCCCCTCACACCCAAAACTCATTCCTCCGAGAAGTTGCCTCAAAGTGATTGAAGGAATGACAGGTGCTCACGGCTTGACGGCAGCCCTGTCATGCTGTCGCTGACAGCTCCATCAACCCTTCTCTGGAGAGCTCCAGCGCCTGCTCCTCAAAGAGGATGAGGACCCGGAGGTCAGGCTCACCACCCCCAGTCTTCGCCTCTCTCGGGTGTTATGCTCAGTCTTCTCCTGTGGAGACAGAAGAAGCCATGAAAGAAATGATGGCGTGACTCCTGCAGAGTATCAGGTGGTGGTCCTTAGAGGGCAAGCGCAGTGGGGCTCATTGGGGAGATAGGAAGGAGGTATTTGGGGGTCAGGAGCTGGAAGCATGCAGGGTGCCGGTGATGGGAGGATCTGGGGCACATTCGGGGGAAGATGCAAGATGGGGTTTGCACTCACCCTTGCTGCACGGATGAGGTCATTGATCTATTTCCGGCACTGCTTCCTGATTCGGGGGTCCAGTACCCCGGCACTGGCCGAGGCGACGACTGCCTCCCAGGCCACATTTCCATCAGCCTCCCTGGGTCTGGGTCCTCCTGGGGGAAACGGGTGTCCCGCCTCGCCTCTGCTGCATCCAGTATCCGCCCCAGGTCGCCCTCAGAGAATCGGGGGGGTGGTCGTGCACACATTTTGTGCAGGAATGCCTGCCTGCCTGTCCATTCTTGAGTTTTTAATGGAGCTGCCCCTCGTTAGGGCAGATCAGCTGCAGGCAGTTTAGCAGAACATTCCAGCAAGTTCCATGCAGTTTGCTTGTTAGCATTGAGGGGAAGGCAAGTGAGCACTTGCAAGTGTGCTGATGGGGAGGGGGGCGGGAGAATCAGTGCTTCAATGATTGGGGACAGGGGAGAGAGAGGGAGGTGTCACACAGCCATCGGAGTGCGGAGGAGATGGGGGCCTTGTGCGGGAGGGTCAGAGTGGGGGTGAGGGGGATCACCCTGCCTGATATCAGTAGGGTGGAGTTGGGAGGGTGCATCTCTCTGCCACTCTGCCTGAGATGAGTGAGGGGCAATGGGGGGGTCCGCTGCCACTCTGCCTGAGATCATTGTGGGGAAGGGCGGGAGGGGGCCACGATCAGTCTGGGTGGCGGGCGGGTGGGGGGGGGAATGAGGGGCTCAGTAATGTTGTGGGGGTGGGGCAATGTCTGTGGGGGCCAGGGGGAGGCATCATCTGGGCCAGACGCGATGTGGCTGGGGAGCAGCACTCTATCATTTTTTTGTGAGCATGCGCAGTTGGAGGCGCCGATCGGAGCAGCAGGGTTTCAGGCACGATAACCCACCACTCCCCCCCCTCACCCCCACCCCCCCACCCCACAGGTTTGTGCAGCGCGATTCAAAATCGCTGATATTTTTTTCCGGCAGAGTGCATATGGGGACACTGGAGAACGACTCTAAAAGTCGGATCTGAAACACTCCCAGATTCAAGTCTGCCCAGCACTTAGAATGAAAATGGTGAAATAAGTTCCTGTGTCTCTATAGCTTTTCTTTGCAGTCAATGCTGCGTTCTCAACACACTCCATCGCTGCAACTGTTTTACTGTACAAGACATGATATCCCTTAAAGACATATTATGAAAAACCCTGGCATGGTTTTAATCCCTGCAAATTTCTGTGTTTATTATGAATTATTGTGCTATACTAACTAAAATTAAGTTTCTGTAAAAGATTGAACTATATGAGAAAAAGGTCAGATTCCCATGTGAAATTAGAAAGAGAAGTTTCCCATGCTAGCTGTGCTGATATGACAGTCTCCAATGAGATTGAAATGAGAATATTGCTGTCGGAAAATAAAACATTTTGATGCGTAGAGTAAATTGTCACCTTACATGAACACATGTAAGTAGTTAAATATGAGACAACATTATGTACACAAGAAAAATTGCTAAAATAAAAGGAAGAGGCAGGAGGATGGTTAAACCACACTGTGGGAAAACAGCTATATCAGAGCTCTGACCATGTGATTCAAACATGAAAGAAAATATGGCCTGGATTTTGCAGTTTGTGGCGAAGTCATTGACTTTGAAGGAAGCTGCCCACAAAGATCTATCGATTGCTCAGGTATGGATTTCCCCTTTCCCAGAACTCAGCTTGTGTCTGGCACAAGGATAATGGATCTCTGGGCATGCCACAACAGTGATGCCATTAAGCAAAATCACCAGCCAATTGAAGTATGCTCAAAGACAGCAAACCATTCAGTGAAAACTACTGAATCCCTTCCACCTTCAACTTCATTTTTTTTTACAGACAGTGAAATAAATGATTGGGGAAAAAACATGGAATTAAGATAGGAGTTAAAAAATCATAAACTTTGAAAATAAAAATTAAAAATGTGTAATTTTTATCACAATGGAGAAAGTTGATGTTCAACAAATAAATGATTACTGTTTCACAGCTAATGATTCTGTTTAACAGTAATTATAGTACACAGTTAAAATCCCAGTTACACCTCATTTAACAAGGTGCAATGTTTTTAAAGCTTTTTACTGTAAGACTAAGATCATACGGAGGGAAGTTTTCATCAGTTCAATGATTTCTACATGATTGCATTCTGGGTCAACTTCAACAGCAACTCTTGTTTCTACATTTAATTGTGCATATGTGACTCCAGAAATTGATGTCAGTTTTTAATTTTTTTTACTCTATTCTTAAAGTTACAAAGCTACAGAGTGGACCGGACTGATCCAAATCCATTCATTGCTTGCTCCAAAACCCAAATTCAAATTCCAATTCAGGATCTCTGAAAGAGAGACAAACAAGATCCAAGCTGACAAGATAAGACATTACACTCCATCTTGGGCTTGATCCAATGATGGATCTCAGCCAAAAGGCTGGGAAGTTGCTATCGGTTTCAGAGGATAATCAGGCCTAAGTGATTGAATTCAGTAGAATTGATAAAGCTTGTAGAGAATAGGGGAATTGTTGTCCTTAGTTAAGTGGAGGTAGGTCTTGACTTTGTACAATGGTATAAAACTGGAAGAACCTTTTACATCTCTCAGGATTTTATTACCAAAATTAATTATGATCACAGACAAGTCTATTATTGACACAAAAACAGAAAATGCTGGAAAAGCTCAGCAGATCTGACAGCATCTGTGGGGAGGGAATAGAGCCAATGTTTCGAGTCTAGATGACCCTTTGTCAGAGCTGACGAATTCTATTACTGAGTTGGACAACGGTATCACAGATTGGCAAATTGTACTGGGAAACCAAGTGCACAACTCAAATATGTAATCATTTCAGCATGTTTGGGAAAAGACTTAATAGTTAAATCAAGTGACTGCCTATTATGGGCAGACATTTCATATTCCCCTCTGTCCTATGGAAATGAGTGCAAGGCAAAAACAGGGCAAGAATCCAAAATAATGAATATCCACCCACTTATACCAATAAGGCTTGCCAGATTTATAGCAGTAAGTTGGCATACCAAATCAGAAATCAGTACTAATTACACATTGACCGCTCAGGTAGTAGGATGAATTACTGTGACATCATGAGTGATTAAAGAGTTCGTAAAATAGCTAACATAGCAGTATATCAAAGTATTATACATTATGTTAAAAGTAATACTAAAAAAGATTTATGACATTAAAAACTCTTCTCATCCGATTGGTACAAATTTCTGAGGAGCCCTGGATTTGTATGATAATTGGATAAGATTATTTATATGGTGGGAAATAAATGGTAATAACTTAGCTTTTGAAATTATTCTCAACATAGTGCCAAAGTGCTTGATGTGATACTTTGCTTTGCCCCAAATATCAATCAATATAGTTTGACATCTGGGCATATTTTTAATGAATTAATATAAGGCTTCATACATCCATTACTACTTATTGACTTGTGTATGTAATGCATTTTAATATTTCATGAGTTAGCTATGCAACACTGAGTTAATTCAATACATATATACAGTATGTTCCTGCTGTGAATCTCAACAAAGCTCCAGTGACCAAATATTGCTCCTGGAATCTCTTTTAACATCTTACAGATTTGGTGTTGGGGTTGTGAAGTATGGGGTTGCATAGCAATAGACAATATCTTGCCTAAAAGCCAGCTATAGGTTCTTCAGTTTGGAAATTAGTAACATTAGTAACTGCAACTCCTGTAATGATAAATGGCCATAGATTAGTATTTCTGAAATATGTTATGGCTTACAATTCTTGACTAGTTATCATTTGCTGCCAAATTGCTGTTCAGTAGAACTGATTTCCGTGTGCCAATGCACTGGAGACATGCATTAAGTCATTAAGCTCAGTATTACTCATATAATAGACTTTTTATTTCAAAGTGTACTGAAGGGCCAATTCCCTAATGCTGTGTTAAGGGAGAAGCACCCTGCTTGGAGTGTACAAGGCCAACAGAACCAGGAAAATAGGCTTCAGCAGTGGGAGGATAACATTTTCAAATTTTGGAAGCCACGCCACAGGCATCACCAGCCTCATTAACTCAAAAAAATTATTATAATTAAAGTAAATTAGCCTTTTGCAGCACAGCTGCTCATTGCCTGAATTCCTGCAATTGCTGTGGTTCAGTGGGCAGCACTTGTGCCGCAAAGTCATAAGCCTGTGCGTTCAATACCCTCTCTAGGTTAATGTTCCAGTGCAGTACCAAGGGACCCTCCACTTCCCCAGGAGTTGTTTTTCTGGTGATATGTTAAACTGAGACTCTATTTGAGGTGGATGTAAAAGTTTCCCAGAGTTCCTACATAAATCGAGGGCTGGAAAGCCACCCACTTGCTCAGAGCTCCTTGAAACCAAGGTACCATTTTTTGAGGTTGAATTTTAACAATTGTTTTTAAGGGTGGCACAGTGATTAGCACTGCTGCCTCACAGCTCCAGGGACCTGGGTTTTATTCCTGGCTTGGGTCACTGTCTGTGTGGAGTTTCCACGTTCTCCGCGTGTCTGCGTGCGTTTCCTCCGGGTACTCAGGTTTTACAGTCCAAAGATGTGCGGGTTAGGTGCATTAGCCATGCTAAATTGCCCCTTAGTGTCCCAGGATGCGTAGGTTAGAGGGATTAATGGGGTAAATATGTGTGGTTACGGGGATAAGGTGTAGGTGGGATTGTTGTCACTGCAGACCCGATGGGCCGAATGGCCTCCTTCTACATGTAGGGATCCTAAGTTGCCAAACAGTATTATGACTTGTAATTATAATGCAATTTTATCATGGAAATTGTCCCAAGGCACTTCACACATGAGTTAAAATTGACACTAAGCCAAAGAAGGAGACATCAGATGGGGTGACAGGAAATCTATCCTTTTGACCAAGCTCTAAGTATGATCCTAACAACTTGTAGGAACAGCAGTATACCATTTAACTCAAAACCCCTCCATAGGTCTGCTGCACCTTTCAATCAGATCACAACTGAACTGCGACCTGACTCCATATTCCTGCCATTGACATATTCCTTCATATCTTTGGCTAACAGAAATCTATCAATCTGAGATTTAAAATTAACAATGGGCCCAGAATCAACTGACATTTTCTGGAGAGAGTTCCAACCCTTTACCATTGTTTACATGTAGAAATGTTTCCAATTTCAGTTCTGAGGTCCTGAGTCCATGTCTCCTAGTCCAGGAGTTCTCAAACCTTTTGCTTCAGTACCATACTTCCTTAATAATTCTGCCAAGACATGGAGATACCATCAACAAGCACAGATTCATATGCTCAATGCTCAGTTTGGTTCAGTTATGCTTAACTAGGTAATGCTTGCCGAGGTTGGTAGATTGTCACTCTGAGATTGGTAGGTTGTCACTCTGAGGTTAATGTCATAGAGTCTGAGTGATGGAAACAGGCCCCTTTGGCCCAACTCGTTCATGCTGACCAGGTATCCTAAACTGAACTAGTCCCATTTGCCTGCATTTGACCCATATCCCTCTAAGCCGCCCCTATCCATGTACCTGTCCAAATATCTTTTAAATGTTGTAATTGTATCCGCCTCTGCCACTTCCTCTGGCAGCTCAAACCATATACACATCATCCTCTGTGAAAAAGTTGCCCCTCAGGTCCCTTTTAAATCTTTCCCCTCTCACATTAAATCTATGCCCCTAGTTTTGGACTCTCCTACACTGGGGATAAGACCTTGGCTATTCACCTCAGAGAATCAGAGAATCCCTACAGTGCAGAAGGAGGCCATTTGGCCCATTGAGTCTGCACCAACCACAATTCCACCCAGGCCCTATCCCCGTAACCCCATATATTTACTCTGCTAATCCCCCAAACACTAAGGGGGAATTTAACATGGCCAACCTACCTAACCTGCACATCTCTGGACTGTGGGAGGAAACCAGAGAACCCAGAGGAAACACACGCAGACAAGGAGAGAATGTGCAAACTCCACAGTCACCCGAGGCCAGAATTGAACCTGGGTCCTTGGCGCTGTGAGGCAGCAATGTTAACCACTGTGTCACCGTGTCGCTATGCCCCTCATTATTTTATAAACCTCTGTAAGGTCATTCTTCATCCACCTATGCTCCAGGAAAAAAAGTCCCAGCCTATCCAATCTCTCCTTATAATTCAAACCTTCTAGTCCCTGTAACATCCTTGTAAATCTTTTTTGCACCCTTTCCAGATTGATAACATCCTTCCTATAGGAGGGTGACCAGAATTGTGTGCAGTACTCCAAATGTGACCTTACCCATATCTTATACAATTGTAACATAACATCCCAACTCCTGTATTTAATGCTCTGACCGATGAAGGCAAGTGTGCCAAACACCTCATTCAACACCCTGTCTACCTGTGACACCATTTTCAAAGAACTATATACCCACAGCCCTAGGTCTCTCTGTTTGACAACACTCCACAGAGGCCTACCACCAACTGTGTAAGTCTTGCTCTGGTTTGTTTTACTAAAATGCAACACCTCAAATTTATCTGAATTAAACTCCATCTGCCATTCCTCAGCCCACTGGTCCACTTGATCAAGAAGATTCTGTTGTAGTATTAGATAACCTTCTTCACTTTCCAATGCACAACCAATTTTGGTGGCATCCACAAACTTACTAACCACGCCTCCTATATTCTCATCAAAATCATTACTATAAATGACAAACAACAGTGGACCCAGTACTGAACCCTACAGCACACCGCTGGTCCCAGTCTGAAAAACAACCCTTGACCACCATCCTCTGTCTCCTACCGACAAGACAATTTTGTATCAAATTTGTAAGACACAATTTCCCACGCACAAAGCCGTGCTGACTATCCCTAATCAGTCTTTGCCTTTCCAAATACATGTAGACCCTGTCCCTCAGAATCCCCTCCAACAACTTAGCCACCACTGACGTTAGACTCACTGGTCTATAGTTCCCTGGCTTTTCCCTGCCACCTTTCTTAAATAACAGCATAACATTTGCCTCCCTCCAGTCTTCCAGCACCATAGCTGTCAATAATACAAATAGCTCCACTAGGGGGTCGGAGGGGGGGAGGGCCACAATTCCTTCCCACAATGTCCTGGGATACACTTGATCAGATCCCAGGGATTTATCTGCCTTTATGAGTTTTAAGACATCCAGCACCTCCTTTTCTGTAATGTGGATGCTTTTCAAGACATCACTGTTTACTTCCCTGCGTTCCCTCGCTTCCAAGTCTATCTCCACAGTAAATACTGAGGAGAAATATTCATTTAGGATCTCCTCCATCTCCTGTGGCTCCGCACACCGACAACCTTGTTCTAAGTGTGGGAGATTCATTTTGAAAATCCCGTTGAAAAAAAAGTGGAATTTACTCCAGTTTTTACGCGAATTCAACATTTGGAATTTTTTTGAGAGAATCGCCCCCAAGATCTGAAATGGCTTTCAACACCATCGGTCTCATCAGCACTCTATTAATTTTAGTGATGGTCTACTGACAATTTAGCCCAGTCTCACAGGGCTAATGCAGAGGGGCTCCAGAGCTTGGGTCACTCATAGAATGCTGTAGCTGAGGGGCTCCAGCTTTGCCGAGTCTCAGAGGGCCAGTGCTGAGGGATCTCAAACCATGAGGCAGATGAATCTGGGCAGAGCCAGATGATGCCGGAGCTTCTGGAACTCAGTCCAGCTGCCCTGGCATCCCTGGGGCCCTGAGGGAGGAGGAAGGGCTAGAGTCCATGCCGGGGTCTCCCACCCAGAAGACCCCGGACATCCCCTGACCTTTCCAAATCATCACTTACTCACTCTGCGGCATCTCAGGGCCAGCTCGATAAATAGGGTGGCACAGAGCATCAATGTCATCCGCAAGTCAGTCGGGGCCCTCCAAGTCTCGGCTCCCCAGGGGATGCCTGCCAAGGGCATCACAGATAACGGGGTGCGGATCACAGCTGGACACCTCCATCTCCAATGTGCAATCTAGGGGAGCACCGAGATGGAGCAGTAGGCCGCACAAGATTTAAAAAGTTGTAGGGTCACTAATAGGGCACAGGTGAAGGTCAGCAGTAGTCAGGCTGAAGGTTTTTGTCACTGTAAAGATCACAATTAAATGTTTTTTGCACCTCACAGCTGTGACTAATCTGTCTCTGATTCTCCCAGTAAGAAGTTTAACAACACCAGGTTAAAGTCCAACAGGTTTATTTGGTAGCAAAAGCCACACAAGCTTTCGGAGCTCTTAGCCCCTTCTTCAGGTGAGTGGGAATTCTGTTCACAAACAGAGCATATAAAGACACAGACTCAATTTACATGAATAATGGTTGGAATGCGAATACTTACAACTAATCAAGTCTTTAAGAAACGAAACAATGTGAGTGGAGAGAGCATCAAGACAGGCTAAAAAGATGTGTATTGTCTCCAGACAAGACAGCCAGTGAAACTCTGCAGGTCCACGCAACTGTGGGAGTTACAAATAGTGTGACATGAACCCAATATCTCGGTTGAGGCCGTCCTCGTGTGTGCGGAACTTGGCTATCAGTTTCTGCTCAGCGACTCTGCGCTGTCGTGTGTCGCGAAGGCCGCCTTGGAGAACGCTTACCCGAATATCAGAGGCCGAATGCCCGTGACCGCTGAATTGATTCTCCCCCACAGAGCTGAGTGCACTCCAATCCCACGCATCGAGGCGCAGACTGCTGTGTTGCGCAATACCAGCCCCTCGGCCAAAAGTTACAGACCGCCTGCCCCTGCTTTCCCCAGCATCCACCGGACCCTTTGTCAAACACCACCCCCTGGCAACTGCATCTCCCCCACCCCCCCCCCCCCCCCACCCACATCCCTAACCCCCCACCCATTGCCCCACACGCTTGTAGTCAAAACCCTTACTCCTACGTAAGCCCAGATCGCAGTGTGCGGTTGGAGAACAGGTAGGAGTCGGATTTTGTGTGGCACCAGGGGCAGGATCCCAGTGTGTACAACAGCGAATCATCATCACCCTCCAGCCTTGATCAAAGGCTTGCTAGCACAGCCAGCCCAGACCCATTCTCCTGTTGTGATGTGACTTGGAACCGGGGGGTGGTGGTGGAGGAGAAGGGTTGGCGGTGGGGTGAAAGGGGGTTGGGGAGGGGAAGGGTGAGGGGGCAGCTTGGGGTTGGGAGGAGGGTGCAGCTGCAGCATCTCCTGGGGTGTTGTGGGAGAGTGGTGGTAGCAGCCGCCACACTGCACGGCACCAACTAGATGATCATGCCGCAATTAAAGCATCCCTTGCTGCCCTGCACTGCCGGACACTTGCCATCGCCACCTGCCAACCATCCTCTGGCTCTTTGTACAGCATCTCCTCCCAATCGCAGGTGACGGTCTTCCTCCTCCTCCAGCTGGTCTCCCCGCTGCTCCGCTATGTTATGCAGAATGCAGCACACTATGATGATGCGGGAGGCCCGCACAGGGTCGTATTGTAGGGCACCCCCAGAGCGGTACAGGCACTGGAACTGCATTTTAAGCAGGCCTATGCACCGCTCGACAACGGACCATGTGGCAGCATGGGCCTCATTATAACGAGTCTCCGCCTCGGTCTCAGGGCTCTGTACTGGCTTCATCAGCCTTGACCTCAGCGGATAGCCCTTGTCCCCCACAAG